>NC_091978.1:166137995-166807209 GCF_044704955.1 Pristiophorus japonicus
ACAGAGATCTCAGAGGGTGGCAGGGCTAAATTACGTTATGGAGATAAAATGTGGTGAGGCCATGGAGGGTTTTAAAAGCAAGAATGAGAATTTTAAAATTGAGGTATTGCTAGACTGGGAGGCAATGTAGGTCAGTGAGCTCAAGGGTAATGGGTAAGCGGGATTTGGTGCGAGTTAGGATATGGGCAGCATTATTTTGGATGAGCTCAACTTTACAGAGAGTGGTAGGTATGAAGCCAGCCAAAAGAGCACTGGAGGTAACAAAAGCATGGATTTCAGCAGTAGATGGGCTGTGGCAGAGGCAGAGAGGCCTTTATTGCAAGGGGGCTGGAATATAAAAGCAGGGAAGTACTGCTGCAATTGTACAAGGTATTGGTGAGACCACACCTGGAGTATTGCGTATAGTTTTGGTCTCTTTATTTAAGGAGGGATATATTTGCATTGGAAGCTGTTCAGAGAAGGTTCACTCGGTTGATTCCTGAGATGAGGGAGTTGCCTTATGAGGAAAGGTTGAGTAGGTTGGGCCTATACTCACTGGAGTTTAGAAGAATGAGAGGGGATCTTATCAAAACATATAAGATACTAAGGGTGCTCGACAAGGTAGATGCAGAGAGGATGTTTCCACTCGTGGGGGAATCCAGAACTAGGGGGTATAGTTTAAGAATAAGGGGTCGCCCATTTAGAACTGAGATGAGGAGGAATTTCATCTCTCAGAGGGTCATAAATCTGTGGAATTCTCTGCCGCAGAGAGCTTTGGAGGCTGGGTCATTGAATATATTTAAGGTGGAGCTAGACAGACTTTTGAACGATAAGGATGAAGGATTATGGGGAGCGGGCAGGGAAGTGGAGCTGAGCCCAAGATCAGATCAGCCATAATATGGAATGGTGGAGCAGGCTCAAGGGGCCAAATGGCCTACTCTTGCTCCTATTTCCTATGTTCCTAGCCGCAATATTACGGAGGTGGAAGTAGGCCGTCTTGGTGATGGAGAGGATATGGGGTCGGAAGGTGAGGTCATTGTCAGGAAGGAGGGTGAGGTTTAGTTCAGCCTCAGGCATTTGGGGGGAGGGAAATGGAATCTGTCGCACAGGAATGGGGTTTATGATGGAGATTGAAGTTGATGGCTTTGGTATTTCCAATATTTATTTGGAGGAAATTTCTGCTTATTTAATACTGGATGTCAGACAAGCAGTGTGACAAATTAGAGGCAGTGAAGGGGCAAGAGAAGTGCTGGTGAGGTAGAGCTGGGTGTCATCAGTGAGAATGTGGAATCTGATGCTATGTTTTTGAATGTTGTTGCCGAGGGGCAGCAGATAGATGAGAAACAGGAGGGGGCCACGGATAGATCCTTGGAGGACTCAAGGACGATGCAGGAGTGGGAAGAGAAGCCATTGCAGGAGATATAATATATAAACCCATATAAGTGTAAATAATATATGATTTACATGAGGTCTAAACAATCCAGCTAAGGCACAAAACAGAGAAACAGAATCAGTACAGAATTGCAACCAAGGCTGTGTGCTTCCTGGATACCAGATAACTGAGACAGGAGCCAGAATTTTCCAGGCTTTCAGCGGGTGGGATTAGCGGTGGGTCGGGTTGGAAATACGATTTTTTTGATCGCGGGCCACGACTCCGCTGTCAACGCGCCAGAACGCATCTTTCCCACAGGCGCATGTGTGATCTCCGATCTGACCCAACCCGCAGGGGGGTGCAACACAACTGAACCAATTATTGAGTTGTTGACAGACCCTTAATGTTGCTTTTAAGCTTACCTTTTAACTTTAATTGCTTGTCCATGTTGTCCATGCTGTTCAGGGACCATGTCTATTAACCTGAGGTGGGAGTTGATTGGCCATTGCTCCAACTGATTACTTGACAGCTTCAATGTACAGTAAAAGCCCCTGCCTAACAGATCATCACTTTCCTCAGCCACAAGCTGTTTATCAGTTCATTTCCAGCACAGAATCTACAGGCTTTCCACGTTCCACATTCCACCCACTCTCACCTGGTTAGAAAAAAATCACTCACCATTGACATCTGTCATCGGTACTTTACCTGCCATCTATTCCATTAACATGGGTGCCCTTTCATAGAATCATAGACTCATAGAAATTTACAGCATGGAAGGAGGCCAATTTGGTCCATCATGTCCGTGCCGGCCGACAAAGAGCTATGCAGCCGAATCCCACTTTCCAGCTCTTGCCTTGTAGGTTACAACATTTCGGTGCATATCCAAGTACTTGTGAAATGTGGTGAGAGTTTCTGCCTCGACCACTCTTTCAGGCAGTGAGTTCCAGACCCCCACTACCCTGTGGGTGAAAATATTTCCCCTCAAATCCCATTTAAACCTCCTACCAATTACTTTAACTTTATGCCCTCTGATTGTTGACCCCTTTGCTAAGGGAAATAGGTCCTTCCTATTCACTCTATCTAGGCCCCTAATAATTTTATACAACACAATAAGGCCTTGCCTCAGCCTCATGTGTTCCAAAGAAAACAACCCCAATCTATCCAATCTTTCCTCATAGCTAAAATTCTCCAGTCTAGGCAACATCCTCGTAAATCTACTCTACATCCTCTCTAGTGCAATCACATCTTTCCTGTAATGAGAAAATACTGTACCTGGATTGGCTACCCAGAGCCATGTGACCGCAGCTCCAACTTATGGATGTCCTGACGTGCACGCACTCCGACACACAGTGAGTGAAGACCTCAGGATCGGGATCTCTCGTGGGCGCATCAGGAACAGGTAAGTGTGCATCTTTTTTAATCGATTGCCCGCGGGAAGCAGTCGACCAGGATTTCTAGGCCAATATCAACCACACAGCCAATTTTTGCATCACCTGCAAACTTCTTAATCATACCCTGTACATTTATGTCTAAATTATTGATATATACCACAAAAAGCAAGGGACCTACTACTGAGCCCTGCGGAACCCCACTAGAAACAGCCTTCCAGTCACAAAACCCCCCATTAACCATTACCCTTTACTTCCTGCCTGAGTCAATTTTGGATCCAACTTGTCACTTTGACATGGGCTTTAAATTTCGTGACCAGTCTGCCACGTGGGACATTATCAAAAACCTTGCTAAAATCCATATACACTACATCAAATCCACTACCCTCATAGACCGTACTTGTTACCTCCTCAAAAAATTCAATGAAGTCAGTCAGAAACGACACAAAAGCAAAATACTGCGGATGCTGGAATCTGAAATAAAAACAAAAAATGTTGGAAATCTCAGCGTGTGTGGAGAGAAACAGAGTTAACGTTTTGGGTCGATGACCCTTCATCAGAACTGGCAAATGTTTGAAAGAACCAATTCTTAAGGAGCACTGAAAGGGGGAGGGGAGAAAAGATCAAAAGGGAAGATCTGTGATAAGGTGGAAGACAGGAGAGATTTGAGAGACAAAAGGGATGATGGGTCGACTTGGGATAGTAATGGCAGAAGTTAGAAAATGAGTAGTTTAAATAGGGAGTGAATGGCAGGATAATTATCAGCTGCCATGGGAAACACAGAGAGAAAAAATACATGAGCAAAATATGGGCAGAGGTTAAGATCTGAAATTGTTAAACTCGATGTTGAGTGCAGAAGGCTGTAAAGTGCTTAAACGAAAGATGAGTTGTTGTTCCTCGAACTTGTGTTCAGCTTCATTGGCACAGTGCAGGAATCCCTCTCCGACGGAAAGGTCAGAGAGGGAGTGGAGCGGAGAATTAAAATGGCAGGCGACCGGAAGCTCGGGGTCACACTTACGGACTGAACAGAGGTGTTCCACAAAGCGATCACCCAATCTACACAGATGGGAGGAAAAGCAATAAGAACATAAGAAATAGGAACAGGAGTGGGCCATATGGCCCCTCGAGCCTGCTCCGCCATTCAATAAGATCATGGCTGATCTGACCATGGACTCAGCTCCACTTCCCTGCCCGCTCCCCATAACCCCATAACCACTTATCGTTTAAGAAACTGTCTATTTCTGTCATAAATTTATTCAATGTCCCAGCTTCCACAGCTCTCTGAGTCAGTGAATTCCACAGATTTACAACCCTCTGAGAGAAGAAATTTCTCCTCATTTCAGTTTTAAATGGGCGGCCCCTTATTCTAAGATCATGCCCTCTAGTTCTCGTCTCCCCCATCAGTGGAAACATCCTCTCTGCATCCACCTTGTCAAGCCCCCTCAGAATCTTATACGTTTCGATAAAATCACCTCTCATTCTTCTGAATGGCAATGAGTAGAGGTCCAACCTACTCAACCTTTCCTCATACGTCAACCTTCTCATCTCTGGAATCAACTTAGTGAACCTTCTCTGAACTGCCTCCAAAGCAAATATATCCTTTCATAAATATGGAAACCAAAACTCATGCAGTATTCCAGGTGTGGCCTCACTAATACCCTGTAGAGCTGTAGCAAGACTTCCCTGCTTTTATAGTCCATCCCCTTTGCAATAAAGGCCAAGATTCCATTGGCCTTCCTGATCACTTGCTGTACCTGCATAATTTCCTTTTGTGTTTCATGCACAAGTGCCCCCAGATCTTGCTGTACTGTAGCACTATGAAATCTTTCTCCATTTAAATAATAACTTGCTCTTTGATTTTTTTCTGCCAAAGTGCATGACCTCACCCTTTCCAACATTATACTCCAACTGCCAAATTTTTGCCCACTCACTTACCCTGCCTATGTCCTTTTGCTGATTTTTTGTGTCCTCCTCACACATTGCTTTTCCTCCCATCTTTGTATCATCAGCAAACTTGGCTATGTTACACCGAATCCCTTCTTCCAAATCGTTAATATAGATTGTCAATAGTTGGGTTCCCAGCATTGATCCCTGCGGCACCCCATTAGTTACTGGTTGCCAACCAGAGAATGAACCATTTATTCCGACTCTCTGTTTTCTGTTAGTTAGCCAATCCTCCATCTATGCTAATATATTACCCCCAACCCTGTGAATTTTTATCTTGTGCAGTAACCTTTTATGTGACACCTTGTCAAATGCCTTCTGGAAGTCCAAATATACCACATCCACTGGTTCCCCTTTATCCACCCTGTTTGTTACATCCTCAAAGAATTCCAGCAAATTTGTCAAACATGACTTCCCCTTCATAAATCCATACTGACTGCCTGACCAAATTTTGCTTTTCCAAATGTCCTGCTACTGCTTCTTTAATAATGGACTCCAACATTTTCCCAACCACAGATGTTAGGCTAACAAGTCTATAGCTTCCTGCTTTTTGTCTGCCTACTTTTTTAAATAGGGGCGTTACATTTGCAGTTTTCCAAGCTGCTGTGACCTCCCCAGAATCCAGGGTATTTTGGTAAATTACAACCAATGCATTCACAATCCCTGCCATTACTTCTCTTAAGACCCTAGGATGCAAGCCATCAGGTCCAGGGGATTTATCTGCCTTTCGTCCCATTATCTTACTGAGTGCCACCTCCTTAGTGATTATGATTGTGTTCCTCCCCCCCTATAGCCCCTTGACTATCTACTGTTGGAATATTGTTAGTGTCCTCTACCGTAAAGACTGATACAAAATATTTGTTCAGAGTTTCTGCCATCTCCATGTTCCCCATTACTAATTCCGCGGTCTCGTCCTCTAAGGCACCAACATTTACTTTAGCCACCCTTTTCCTTTTTATATACCTATAGAAACTCTTGCTATCTCTTTTTATATTTTTTGCTAGTTTACTTTCATAGTCTATCTTCCCTTTCTTAATCATTTTTTTAGTCATTCTTTGCTGGCTTTTAAAAGCTTCCCAGTCTTCTGTCTTCCCACTAGTTTTGGCCTTTTGTTTGCCCTTATTTTTAATTGGATACCATGCTTTATTTCTTTGGTTAGCCATGGCTGCTCTCTTTTCTCTTACACCTTTTCCTCCTCACTGGAATATATTTTTCTTGAGAGTTGTGAAATATCTGCTTAAATGTACACCTCTGTTCATCAACCATGCTACACTTTAATTTATTTTCCCAGTCCACTTTACCCAACTCTGCCCTCAAAACTTCGTCTCCTTTATTTAATCTTAATATGCTGGTTTAGAGATCCAACTTTCTCATCCTCCATCTGAATTTGAAATTCAATCATGTATGATCACTCATTCCAAGGGGATCCTTTACTAGGAGATAGTTTACTAATCTTGCCTCATTACACAGGACCAGATCTAAGATAGCCTGCCTCCTGGTTAGTTCCATTGCTCAAAGAACCCATCCATTATACACTCTGAACTCCTCCTCAAGGCTACCCAGACTAATTTGCTATGGATTTAATATGGAGGTTAAAATTACTCATGATTATTGCTGTTCCCTTTTTACTAGCCCCCACTATTTCCTGGTTTATGTTCCAACCAACAGAGTTGCTACTGTTAGGGGGCCTATAGACTATGCCCACCAGTGACTTTTTCCCCCTATTATTCCTTATCTCCATCCAAACTGTTTCAATATCCTGATCATTTGAGCCAATATCGTTTCTCACTATTGCAGTGATTCCATCCTTTATCAATAGAGCTACCCCACCTCCTTTTCCTTTCTATCTGTCCCTCCGGATTGTCAAATACCCCTGAATATTTAATTCCCAGTCCTGGTTACCTTGCAACTATGTCTCTGTAATGTCTATCAGACACACCCATTTGTCTCAATTTGTGCCGTCAACTCATCTATTTTATTACACATGCTATGTGCATTTAGACAAAGTACCTTTAAATTTGTTTTTTTATCCTTTTTTCCTGCTTGTTTCCTCTCTCCTTCAAATTCACTTATTTTATTTTTGCTTTCTAATTCCAGCATTACTCCCCTCTCTACTGAATCTATTTTCAGATTCCCATCCCCCTGCTAAGCTAGTTTAAACACTCCCCAACAGCACGAGCAAACCTCCCCGCAAGGATATTGGTCCCGGCTCTGTTGAGGTGCAGCCCGTCCGGCTTGTACAGGTCTCAATTCCCCCAGAAGCAGTCCCAATGCCTCAGGAAACTAAAGCACTCCCCTCCCGCCTGCACCATCTCTCCAGCCATGTATTCATCTGCTCTATCCTCCTATTTCTGTACTCACTAGCTCGTGGTACTGGGAGTAATCCGGAGATTACTACCTTTGAGGTCCTGCTTTTTAATCTCTCTCCTAGCTTCCTAAACTCTTCCTGCAGTACCTCATCCCTCTTCTTACCTTTGTCATTGGTACCGATGTGGACCACGACCTCTGGCTGTTCACCCTCTCCCCCCAGAATGCCCTGCACCAGGGAAGCAACATACCATCCTGGAGTCACGTTTGTGGCTGCAGAAATGCCTATCTGCTCCCCTGACTATCGAATCAGCTACCACTATAGCTCTTGCATTCTTCTTCCTCCCCCGCTGTGCAGCTGAGCCATCTGTGGTGCCATGGACATGGCTCTGGCTGCACTCCCCGGATCCACCATCGCCCCCACCGGTACTCAGAACAGAGTACCTGATGGAGAGTGAGACGGAATCAGAGGACTCCTGCACTACCTGCCTAGTCCTCCTCTTCTGTCTTGTGGTCACCCACTCCCTATCTGCCTGCACACTCTTAAGCTGCGGGGTGACCGCTATAGAAATGTGCTATCCACGTAGCTCTCAGTCTTGTGGATGCACCGCAGTGACCCCAGCTGCCGCTCAAGCTCCAAGACACGGAGCTCGAGTTGGTGCAGTTGGAGACACCTCCTGCACATGTGGTCGTCCAGACTGCGCGAAGACTGTCCAGACTGGTGATGGATGGGAACTGGTTGGGCCTCTGCTCGAGGAAGAAGCGGAGCGCCCTCAGGCCATCCTGGTGGGGGATGGAAGTGTAGAGGGATTGGACATCCATAGTGAAAAGGAGACGGTTGGAGCCAGGAAACTGGAAACTGTTAAATTGGCGGAGGCTGTTGGAAGAGTTGCGGATGTAGGTGGGAAGAGAGTGGACAAGGCGAGGAAAAGTAGAGTCGAGATGGGAAGAAATCAGTTCCATGGGGCAAGACCAGGCTGAAACAATGGGTCTACCGGGGTATCTTGGGAAGGAGGTAGAAGCAGGCTGTGCGGGGTTGGGGAACTATGAGGTTGGTGGCTGTGGATCGGAGATCTCCAGAGGAGATGGGGTCAGTGACAGTCTGGGAAATGATGGCTTGATATTCGCTAGTGGGGTCATGGTCCAGGGGGATGGTCTCCTCTATATTGAAGAGAACAAACGCAAATTGGGTGACCGCTTTGCAGAACACCTCCATTCAGTCCATACGCATGACCCCGAGCTTCCTGTCACTTTAATTCTCCGCTCCACTCCCTCTCTGACCTCTCTGTCCTCGGACTCCCACACTGTTCCAATGAAGTTCAATGCAAGCTCAAGGAATAACAACTCATCTTTCGTTTCGGCACTTTACAGCCTTCTGAACTCAACATTGAGTTTAACAATTTCAGACCTTAACCTCTGTCCATATTTTGCTCTTATGTATTTTTTCTCTCTCTCTGTTTCCCATGGCAGCTGGTAATTTCCTGCCATTCACACCCTATCTAAGCTAATCTTTTTCTAACTTCTGTCATTACCATTTCAAGTCGGCCCATCATCCCTTTTGTTTCTCAAATCTTTCCTGTCTCCTACCCTATCACAGACCTTCCCTTTTGCTCTTTCCTCCCCTCCCCCTTTCAGTGCTCCTTAAGAATCTGTTCTTTCGAACCCAAAAGATTGAGTTTAACAATTTCACAGATGCTGCCTGACCCGCTGAGGTTTCCAACATTTTCTGTTTTTAGTCAGACACGACCTTCGCTTCACCAATCCATGTTGACTGTCCTTGATTATTCTGTGTCTTTCTTAGTGAAGATTTATGCTGTCCCTCAGAATTTTTTCCAATAATTTTTCCACCACCGAGGTTAGGCTGACTGGCCTGTAAGTAGTCGGTCTATCCCTTTCCCCCTTTTTAAACTATCGTACAACCTTAGCAGTTTTTCAGTCATCCGGCACCACACCTGTAACCAGGGAGGATTGGAAAATGATGGTCAGAGCCTCTGCTATTTCCTCTTTTGCTTCTGTTAACAGCCTAAGATACATTTCATCTGGGTCTGGGGATTTATCCACTTTCAAATCTGCTAAACCCCTTAATACTTCTTCTCTCACTATGTTTATATCATTAATATTTCATACTCCTCCTTCCTGAGTGCAATGTCTGCATCACCCATCCCCTTTGTGAAAACAGATGCAAAGTTTTCATTCAGACCCATACCCACGTCTTCTCCCTCCGCACACAGATTACCTTTATGGTCTCTAATAGGCCCTACTCTTTCTTTAGTTATCCTCTTGCTCTTAATGTACTTAAAAAACTTCTTTGGATTTTCCTTGATTTTATTTGCCAACATTTTTCATGCTCTCACTTTGCTTTCCTAATTTCCTTTTTAATTTCTCCCCTGAACTTTATATACTCCTCTAGGGTTTCTGTAGTACTGAGCCTTTGGTATCTGTCATAAGCCTCCCTTTTTTATTTATCCTACCCTGACATCCAGGGGGCTGTAGATTTATTAGTCCCAGCCTTTTTCTTTAAGGGAACATACTTGCTCTGAACCCTCAAGTTATCCTTCTTGAATGCCTCCCACTGCTCTGACATGGATTTACCTTCAAGTAACTGTTTCCAGTCCACTTTTGCTAAATCACATCTCAGCTTCGTAGAATTGTCTTTTCCCCAATAGAGAATGTTTATTCCTGGTCTATCTATTTCCTTTTCCATAATTACCCTAAGTATTATACTCTCTCACCTTGGACCTCAGAATCTGGCCATGGTTAGCTCCAAAACCAGCAGCACCAGGCACACCAGCAGCATCAACAACAATACCAACCTTCTCCGCAATCACCTGTTGCCGCACAGGACACAGAGCATCAGCACCCGACCACATTGCTGTCCGGGAAGCCAGGGATGGCCTGACCATGACCAGATTTACTTCACATGATGCACCAGGTTGGCACCACTCCACACCAACACCATAAAGCATCCCTATAATGTCCAAGCCATTTCTTTCACACTCATCACCATTTCTGGGGGTACCGTTATGTACCATTCACTGCAACTCACTAAGCCACTTCCAAAGATGCACACAAATCTGTCCAAGAACAGAAAGTGTTGAAAATAAAGGTTTAACAGCACATTAACAGAAACTTTACATTAACATTGCATAAAACACCCGAGTGGCTACCCTTGTGTGTTGTTAGTTAGTATGATTGCATTAGGATGAGGGTGAGTCTGAGGGATGGCTAGTGAGATTGGGATGTGATATGTAGATAGAGAGAGAGGGGTGGGTGGAGATACAAGGTAAGTTGGTGTGAGTAAGGATGTGCAGGAGTTGGGTAGGGGAGGCAGAGTGATTGGGATATGATGTGAGGCACGGCAGGGTGAGGTTGAGTGTGGCTTTGTATTAGCATTCAGTGATATTGAGATCATTGAAAGGTTTGCACCACTGCACCCAGATCCTCCTAACCACATCCCTGCTTGTGTCCACCTGTACAATAATGTGCAACCAGGTTGTTCTTTTCTCCTGGGGAGGTCTCTTCCGCCCATCAGAAGGGAAGAGAACCTCCCTTTGTGCTGTGACTCCCTCCATAAGCATATGGAGGGAGTCATGGGAGAACCTGGGTGCTAGTTTTTGCAGCACCTCAAAGCTGTAGAACACTGACAGCACAACCATGAAAAGTAAGGTGGCCATAGTCCTTTTAAGGATACCAGCTGATGATGCATCATGAATCACATCACCAGACCCGCTTCCTCTAATTGTGCCGGGAAACACGCTGTGCAGGCTTAACAAGCCCCATCAACGTAAATTAATTTTCCAGAGTGGAATAGAGCCAACAGCGGGGCCGCGACCCGTCACCGACATCGCTCGGACCCAGCGAGGTAAGGAAAATCCCGACCAGGGTGTATGGTAATGCAGTGAATATGTTACTGGACTGGTAATCCAGTGGCCTGAACTAATAATCCAGAGAACGTGAGTTCAAATCCCACCATTGAAGTTTGAGAATTTGAAGTTAGTTTGAAAAATAAATCTGGAAATAAAAAGCTGGTATCAGTAAAAGTGACCATGAAGCTGTCAAATTGTTTCAGAAATCCAACTGGTTTACTAATCGCCTTTAGGGAAGAGAAGCTGTCGGCCTAGCTTATATGTGACTCCAGTCCTATGCCAGTCCTACACCAACTGGTCTCTGAAGTGGAGTAGTAAGCCATTCAATTGTATTAAACTGCACAAGAAGGCCCACCACCACTTTCTCAAGGGAAACAAGTGATGGACAATAAATGCCAGCCTTGCCAGTGCTGTCACATCCTGAGAATTTTTTTAAAAGCTAGAGTCATGCAAGTATAAATGGAAGTCACCGAGGCTTTTGTGCTCCATCTGAACATAGTGGTATGGAGACATAAAGACATTTGAGCACACTACCTACTCTTCGCCAAGTTCCTGTTTAGTAGTTGTTTCCCTTTGTCAAGAAACTTGAGTGCCTCATTTCTTAAATAGCAAGTGGGATAACAATTTATTGAAGATCATCAAGTTGGGTGAAATGGAAATGGAGTAAGCATAGCATTGAAAAATCTGGATGGAGAGAGAAGCAAAGCACAATATAAATACATGGCAGACAAATGAGGCACTTTGAATTCCTCCGATATATAAAAATTATTAATTCTGACAGCTCATATATCTTAGTTAAACACAATCATCAAAGAGGAAAATATGTGTTAAGTAACATCTGAACGATCAAGGCATTTTGTAGTAAAAGCTGCAGTGACTGAAATTACAAAGTTACCCGAGAATATTCTGCATTGTTTGCTGTTATCACTTTATTCACCAATAGGCATCTAAGAAAATTTATGAAGCTGCAACACATAAATTCTCATATAATTCAACATTCGAACTGCAAAATTTGTTCTTATGGCTCAATTGAAAACAGATGCATTTGTGTGACAATATTCACATCCAGAATCCCCTGAAAAACAAATCAAATTGAAGATTAGAAATTTTGCAATGTAAGAAGCTATCACAAAATCCATGTAGTTTGACACATTATTATGTACAACAAGATATCATTTTTGTCTGCCTGTGCCTGTCATTAACGGGGCAGTAACAAGCCCTAAAAATGGGGTCGGCAGCCTTAAGTTCCTGTTAACATGGGTGAATGTGACTGGCTCCACTTAGAAAGGGGCCTACCACTAGGTGTCCAATGCACCCCCCTGTTTCAGACAATAGGCCCCTTATAATATGAAACCAGAAGTCCTATGATGTAAATGAGACCTTACATAGAAACATAGAAATATAGAAAATAGGTGCAGGAGTAGGCCATTCGGCCCTTCGAGCCTGTACCGCCATTCAATGAGTTCATGGCTGAACATGCAACTTCAGTACCCCATTCCTGCTTTCTCGCCATACCCCTTGATCCCCCTAGTAGTAAGGACTACATCTAACTCCTTTTTGAATATATTTAGTAAATTGGCCTCAACAACTTTCTGTGGTAGAGAATTCCACAGGTTCACCACTCTCTGGGTGAAGAAGTTTCTCCTCATCTCGGTCCTAAATGGCTTACCCCTTATACTTAGACTGTGACCCCTGGTTCTGGACTTCCCCAACATTGGGAACATTCTTCCTGCATCTAACCTGTCTAAACACATCAGAATTTTAAACATTTCTATGAGATCCCCTCTCATTCTTCTGAACTCCAGTGAATACAAGCCCAGTTGATCCAGTCTTTCTTGATATGTCAGTCCCGCCATCCCGGGAATCAGTCTGGTGAACCTTCGCTGCACTCCCTCAATAGCAAGAATGTCCTTCCTCAAGTTAGGAGACCAAAACTGTACACAATACTCCAGGTGTGGCCTCACCTGTACAACTGTAGTAACACGTCCCTGCCCCTGTACTCAAATCCCCTCACTATGAAGGCCAACATGCCATTTGCTTTCTTAACCGCCTGCATGCCAGCCTTCAATGACTGATGTACCATGAGACCCAGGTCTCGTTGCACCTCCCCTTTTCCTAATCTGTCACCATTCAGATAATAGTCTGTCTCTCTGTTTTTACCACCAAAGTGGATAACCTCACATTTATCCACATTATACTTCATCTGCCATGCATTTGCCCACTCACCTAACCTATCCAAGTCACTCTGCAGCCTCATAGCATCCTCCTCGCAGTTCACACTGCCACCCAACTTAGTGTCATCCGCAAATTTGGAGATACTACATTTAATCCCCTCGTCTAAATCATTAATGTACAATGTAAACAGCTGGGGCCCCAGCACAGAACCTTGTGGTACCCCACTAGTCACTGCCTGCCATTCTGAAAAGTAACCATTTACTCCTACTCTTTGCTTCCTGTCTGCCAACCAGTTCTCAATCCACGTCAGCATACTACCCCCAATCCCATGTGCTTTAACTTTGCCAATGGTTGGGAGACACCACATATAGACCCATACCACTTACTTGCTGAAGGCCCTGGCTGAGTCCAAGACCATCAGTCAAATTTGTACTGCAGTCTTCAGGGCTCTTCTGCTACCTGCAAGGCTGGCCCCTCCTCTTCTGTTGTTGCAGTGAGTGTCCCACGCAGTACCACCACATTTTGCTCTTCTGTGGCGGCAGGCTCCTTCTTGGTGGTGGGTATCCTGCCAGAAGCCCAACCTGAATCATTAAGGAGGCTCTGGGAAACTGAACCAGGATCACCTGGGCATGGGGCGGCAGGCGGAAGTCCTGCCTTGGCCCTCCTAGGGTGGATGTAGGAATATCCATTTTAGGTGGGAACTAGTCAGAGCCTGCATTGTGAAGACCGATGGAACAGAATAGACACTGTAGGGTATTCGTTTTACTACCTTGATTCGTAGACCTTGGGAATTACAGGAAAACGACTACACGTGACGCAAAGTTTAGGCTTAACCCAATTGTCAGTTTTATTACGCAAAAACTAACTAAAAACAGAACAAGACTTCTGAGAGAATTGACCGAAGACATACAGTCACCCGTCCAGTTCGTTGCTGTTATCGTAGATTGTAGGTTCGTGGTCATTGGTTCCGTGACCAGTTCTTTCTCTTCGATGTTCCCTCTTCTGGTCGTTCTCTTTTCTTCCATTTCTTCAGTGTTCATCCATTCCTTTTCGTTTGCCCTGAGCTGCTTCCCGCTCATGTATATATATCCATTTTATGAACAAATCACTAACTGAGCTGAGGTTTCTGTTAATGTGTCTGGATCGATTCGTTGTTTGTGGTGATCTGTTTGACTGGCTGCGATGATGGGCCTGGATATTCACAATTTGCAGATGGAGTCTACACGGCAAAAGATAACTCCTTATCTTAAGTGCCCCATTCTCCAAAAATGCACGCCTTGTGGGATCCTTTGTTATCCTGGTTTTGTGCAGACTTGTAGTCTCTCGAGGGAATTGTTTTTTCCCCCTCCGACCAATCAATCCAGGGGCTCCTCTGTGGGATTGTATCAATCCCTTTGTTGCTATGCATAACGAGGTCTGGCTCTTGACCGCAGAGATTGTTTTTAATTGGTGATGAGTCACCATCTGCCCCAGGCTGGCGCCTTTTCTCCCTTGTCCAGTCAATCCCAAAAGCTTGTCTTAAATCATTTTTAGTTCATGGCCTATTCCTGTGACTTCTGTAAAAGTGTGCAACCCTTACAGCCTGCCAAAGGTACGTGTTGAATTATTGTTTGTGGGCTTCGAAGAAGCAGGAGTAATCTGCCTGGTGGCCTCATTGGCCTGATTTTGAAGCTTCAGTCCAGCGAGCTGCACCAGGATGTCTGTTTGGCACCCAAAGCTCGCCTGCCAGATTTAAATGTGCACCTGCAATAATGGCCATTAACACTGAACAGGCAACATTAATCTACTTAAAAGGAAAAAAAGGTCAAGGGTCTGAAATTCCAGTGGCTGGGGAAGGTGTAGGGTTGATGGACCACTTGACAGGGGGCTGGATATGGAACTCAGATCAACCATGTAGTAATCCTTGGAGCAACAATGGCAAGCACCTTAAGCCAATGGTTGGGAGACACTACATATAGACCCATACCACTTACCTGCTGAAGGCCCTGGCTGAGTCCAAGACCATCAGTCAAATTTGTACTGCAGTCTTCAGGGCTCTTCTGCTACCTGCAAGGCTGGCCCCTCCTCTTCTGTTGTTGCAGTGAGTGTCCCACGCAGTACCACCACATTTTGCTCTTCTGTGGCATCCGGCTCCTTCTTGGTGGTGGGCATCCTGCCAGAAGCCCAACCTGAATCATTAAGGAGGCTCTGGGAAACTGAACCAGGATCATCTGTGCTTGGGGCGGGCAGGCGGAAGTCCTGCCTTGACCCTCCTAGGGTGGATGTAGGAAAATCCAGTCTTTCATCTCAGACTTAAGAGGGTGTCAGAGAGTGTCAGTGTTTTTCACAGCCAGCAGCGAAGAGGCTGACTGTACTTTAATACCTGGACCAGTTTAGCCTCAAAGGGTTATGCTAACATGAATGGTCTTACAAAACCATAAGAACATAAGAAATGTGAGCAGGAGTAGGTCATTTGACTGCTCGAGCCTGCTCCGCCATTCAATAAGATCATGGCTGATCTGATCTTCGCCTCAACTCCACTTCCCTGCCTGTTCCCCACAACCCTTATCGTTTAAAAATCTGTCTATCTCCACCTTAAATATATTCAATGACCCAGCCTCAACAGTTCTCTGGGGTAAAGAATTCCAAAGATTCACAACCCTCTGAGAGAAGAAATTCCTCCTCATATCCGTTTTGAATGGGCGACCCCTTATTCTGAAACTATGCCCCCTAGTTCTAGATTCCCCCATAAAGGGAAATATCCTCTCTGCATCTACCCTGTCAAGTTCGCTCATACTCTTATACGTTTCAATAAGTCATGGAGCCCACATTTAGAGAGAAAACACGTTACCTTTTCATTGTTTTCCTATAGTAAGGAATAGAGGTATATAGAGATGTTTACACTATATTAAGCCAAATACTGTTAATTATTTATACAATATATGTGAAGTAAGTTATTAGTTTGAAGCCTGTGTATTATCTTGGTAGAGGGCTTATTCAGTGCAGCTTCAGTGAAGAAAGGAGAATTGAAATGGTTGCTTGTAATACATTCCAACAGGCAGTGTACAGAGTAAAGATTTCCTGTTATAATCCTTGGGTCATTAATCTAGATATTGGATCATAGGACACATAAGGTCCACTTATGCATGCGACTGGTGACACTGAACCTGAGGGATATCTAATATCTTATTGGGATCAAGTTTTGGACCCCCGCTAGAACGGGGCACATCGGAGAGGGCCGCCTAATTTGTGGAAGAGGAAAAGCGCCAAATAATTACCTCGTGATTCTCTGATATCTGTAGGGCCATTTCCAGCTCGGCACGATGCAGCAGGAGCTGCTGGGGGCAGAGCAAAGGCGTTGTGAGCAAGAACTGCCGACGGGGGGGCAGGGCTGGGGCTCAGCGTCATTTTGAGTGCTGGCAGCGTTGCGCATGCGCGCTGGAGCGTGCGCGCATGCGCAGTGGCACAAAAACATTGGCAATCGGCCATCTTTAAAGGTACATGCAGAAGAGTGATTTTTGGTTTTGTGGAGCTGTGCAAAGTCTTCTGACTGATTTTTTGTGCCTGAAGGAGTGCTGTTAGCAATACTGTGAAAGAAATCAGCTGCTGAAATCAGTGAATGCTGTTTGTTGCTGCTAAACTTCCAGAACAAATGCTGCATAGGTGCATGCAAAATAAGGACTGTGTGTTTTGAAAAATCAGAGTGTCAGTTCAACAGAGCAATGGAACAACGTCCACCAAGAACGAAGAATTTCTTGCATGAGGAAGTGGAGACACTAGTTAATGCCATTGAACAGAGATGGCAGGAGCTGGATACCAGCAACAGAGGTCGCACAAAAGTGCCACCCAAAGAAATGAAGAAATCCTGGAACCCAAGTTGCAGAAGATTACTGCGCACTGGTGCATACCAGGAGATCTGGAAGCCAGTGTAAAAAGAAATGGCACGACCTTGGTCAAGTAGTTAGTGTAAGTAATATTTTCATTTTTCAATGGAATCTAAATTGTAAATGTGACCATCTGTATATGACCCACCCTGCAGAAAGACACACTCTGTAAAAAGTTATATTTTAATGTTTGCAGAAGAAATTGGCCCACAACAAAAGGGAAAGAACTTGAACAGGAGGAGGCGTGCCAAATCTGCATCCACTGATGCCCTTGGAACAGAGGGTCGCTGCGATGATGAGTCGTACATGGAGAAAAGCAATCAGTACAACACAAGCTGGGCCCACACGCGAGGGAGAGGGTAAGTCCTGAAAATGCATTGTGGCCCTTCAAATCAACCTGCTGCCTGACCTGCTGTGTGTCAGACTACTCATGCCACCCATCCTGCCCCCTCCTGTGCTGCTAACCATTTGACTGTTCTGTTATATTTTGCAGAAGATGATGCCAATCCTGAAGATCCTGAACATACAGAAGAAGAACCAGAAGAAACAGATGCGGGCGATCCAGATTAAGGGTGGCTGCAGGGGTTGACTGAAATGTCTTCAGGGGAGACTTTAGAACTTAATATTTATGAGCCCACATCAACAGACATCAGTGTTTCAAACCTTGCATACGTTTTGGTCCGATATTCTATGGTTTCACAGAATCCGACGTTGTGGGTCCCAATGGTGCTGCTGGTGTAATGCAGCAGTTTACACCCAGTGCCCCACCGTCCCAGCCTGCAGCTCCCACTGGAGCGGTGCCGCATGCAACACCCAGGGCCCCACCATCCCAGCCTGTGCCTGCCACTGGAGTGGTGCCGCGAGGCAGACCCAGGCAGAGGAAAAGAAGAATCGAAACACGTTCTCCTCAGATGCAGTGTGCAACAGATGTGGCTCAGGTTGTGCCATTAGGTGTGGAGAGCAATGACCTTACCCGATCACTCGTGGGCATCAGTGCAGTGGGTAAGAGGTAACGGTACTGATGGGAGAAATAGCAGTAATGACACGGGAAATGAGGGAGGGAATGTCAGAGGGAGTGCAAGTGATGGCACTGGCCATCAGGGAGGGCCTGGATGAGGTAGCTGCTGCAATAAGGGCACACAGCCCAACCAATCAAATTACACCCCCATGAAGAAGTGAACATTTACAGAGATGTGGATGAGAGATGGTTGCAGCCTTTCTTTGCTGCTTTTGTTCTTGTTCTTGATGTAACTGTAGTAACTTTTTTCAAATTGAAATTGTTTTGTAAGTTTTGTAACTTTACAACTTATAAGTGATCTTAAGGTTTTTAAGTGATCTTATAGTGTAAATATTCTCACATTTTGTAAGTTATTTAATTTTGGACCTAAAAAGTGAACTTGAAGTTTCAGTGATCTTAAGAGTGTAAGATTTTTCACATTGAAATTGTTTTGTAACTTTTGTAACTTTACAACTTATAAGTGATCTTAGAGTGTAAATGTTCTCACATTTTGTAAGTTATTTAATTTTACACCTAAAAAGTGATCTTGAAGTTTCAGTGATCTTAAGAGTGTAACATTTTTCACATTGAAATTGTTTTGCAACTTTTGTAACTTTATAAGTTTATAAGTGATCTTAAAGTTTTTAAGTGATCTTAAAGAGTCATATTAAAGTAAAGTTTGATCCAAGAAATATTTTATTCCACTAACGTGAACTTTTCAATAAAATATTTTTACATTAAAACTGAATCATGTTCCATTAACACAACACGACATAGGAACAACTCCAAAAAATAAACATGTCCATGCGGAACAGTTGTCGCTGAGCCCTCAGTCATCAGTAACAGATGAGCTGCTGGCGCAGGGCTTGAGCAATCGTTAAAGAACACGATGGACCATCCTCCTCCGACCTCGTGCTCCAACATCAGGCACTTGCTGCCTTCCTGATCGTCATCATCATCCTCATCCTGCTCTTCCAAATTACTATCATCAGGCACTGGCCCCTCATGTGGGTCTTCTGGTTCCACTACCAGCTCCTGCTGACTCATGATGGCTAAGTTATGCAGCATGCAGCACACAACAGTGAACTGATCAACAATCTCAGGGGAGTATTGCAAGTGGCATCCGGAATGGTCCAGGCATCGGAAACGCTGCTTCAAGATGCCAATAGTCTTCTCTATGATGCTGCACGTCGCAATGTTGTACTGATGGTCAGCTTCCGTCCGTGTTACGCTTCGGGGCATCATGAGCCAGGTGGCGAGGCCGTACCCTTTGTCTCCCAGTAGCCAGCTCTGCCCTTCTGGCTGCTGCTGAAACATGTCAGATATAACGCTGTTGCATAGGATGAATGCATCATGGGTGCTGCCAGGGTATCTCGCATCGACTGACATGATGCACTGCTTGCCGTCACACACGAGCTGCACATTAATGGAGTGGAAACCTTTTCTATTCCTGTACTGCTCGGCATCCTCCACAGGTGCTCACAAGACGATGTGGGTACAATGAATGCAACCCTGTATCTTTGGGAAGCCAGCAATCCTGGAGAACCCACAGGCCTGTCATGCATTGCTTGGCTGGTTATTGGGAACTTGATGAAGTCATTCCTCTGCGAATACAGTGCAGCCGTGACCTGGTAAACGTAGGCATGTATTGCACATTGAGAGATGATGCACACATCTCCAGTTGTAGCTTGAAACGATCCCGAGGCATAGAAGGAAAGTGCAGCTGTAACCTTCACTTCAACAGACAAGGCAGTTGGCGTTCTGCTTCTCGGCTGTAAATCTGCTCTCAGCATATCACAGATCTCAACGACAACTTCTATGTGGAAACGCAGCCTTTTGACACAATCAGCTTCGCTCATGTCCGCATTCAAACGCCTGACTCAATATTGCCGACGTGGGTAAGGCCTCCTGCCCATCAGCCTACGGGTTATGACGTTCCTGGTGCGGTGAGCTTGTAAGGGGTGGTTTGCAGGGGGTCAGCTTTCCCTTCTGACCTTAGATGAGTGGTTCCGAATCGCTCCCACACCCTTGGTTCTAGACACTGGAATTATGAAGGGACTGTGACAGACTTGGACAGACAATCGGTTTCAAGATAGGAAGCAGGTATGGCTTTATTGTGTTTAAAAAGAAGTAAAAAGGCACACCTTTAATAATACACACAGACCAATACACACTGAAGGGTACAACACTTGAATAAATTGTCCAATTACAGTCTGTGGGGAAAAGAATACAGCTTAAACTCTAAATGGGGTAAAGAGGCGAATGCAGATACATTTACACAAGTTATCCCAGCCTCCCCCCTCCCAATTCCCCTAACTAACTAAGTTATAGCTCTCAGGTTCAGGGGCTATGCTCACCAATCCCTTTAGACAGTTGCCGGTGAATCACGGTTTCGGGGTTCGCTGCACTTGGCCTTCTAGGTGAGCCGTACCCCGGACGGAGGAGAGGACTTCGGACTGCATAGTCTTCGGTTGGGGTGCATCCATTGATGCGGTAAGTTGCGTTTTGGATGTATGGGGTAAATATCCACTTTCTTTGGTTAGGAATAGTTTTAGTTAGTCCTTTTTGGTAATTTCTCCCCCGTTGGGTCATTCAGAAGTAGATTGTAGAGTGGTTGTCAATTTGGTTCCTGACAACCTTCCATTTCGTGCGCCTCGTGCTCGGTCGGTCCTTGACGATTTCTTGTAGTTTCCTTCACTACTCCATTTCTTCACTCCCCAGCTCCAGCTGCTTGTGTCTGTGTCTGTGCTCCAGTCTCTGTGTTCTGCTAGTTTTGAGTTCTGCTAGCCTTTCCTTGTAAAACTTGGAGATAGATATATCCCAAAAAAAGGCTCCGTTATCTCCCATCAAATCTCTTGGGCTCTGTTTACACTGTTCTGTCCATTGATTTTCAAATGTCTCCTTTGTCAGCAGTAACTCGATTAGGGTGTGAGAATGTGCTACCACTGGTTTTGCATTGTTTTAGGATTGTCCAGTTTCTTGACCATGATTTCCATTGTGCTTGATTGGGTAATTCGATTATCTCTTAGAGGCTATCCTGGGGTCCTTAATGCACGAATTTGGCCCCACCTCCTATATTTGGTAACTCTTTTTTGCAGCTAAAATGTTGTAGAATCTTAAAATTGATATGCTCCTTCCCATAGATGTTTAGGGGATCTCAAGCTTCTGTAATTTAGGTCCATTTTGAATTACCTTTCCTATGAGTCCAAACACTGGGTGAGGTCTCCATGAATGCATCCCCTTTTATCCCACGCAGGCTTTGTCTGCCCCTTTAAACTCATTTTAAAAGCCCAGAAAGGGATTCTTCTCCTCTGTAGGGGAAAGGTACCTGGAATCTTTGCGAGATATTGGTAAATTCTACAAGCTCTAATCAATTCTCTCTTATGCATTGCATAATCCGTGGTGTTGATAATGCAGCACCCATACTTGAAGTACAAATTAAACTTTCAAAGGTGCTGGCTGGCTGGCTGGCTGGCTGGCTCTCCCTCCTGGTGTTTTTCAGGCCTACCCCATCCCCTGGCCGAATGGCTGAAATATCGCTGCTCGGTGCCTGCTGCTGCTGCTTCAATGGAGTAGGAAAATTTAATTTTTTTTTTTATTGATTTATTTATCATTTATTATTGATGATGGCTCTTTATTGGTAAAAGTGAAGTGTTTAATGCTTGTCAAATCCCCTAACTTCCCTCTAACTTCCCTTCCGTCCCCCGTCCCCCCATCTCTCGCTCCCTGCGCCTAATTCCTAAAATGTATGTAATATTTTTCTGAGCATACAAAAATCTACACTTACTCCATTCTAAGTTAGTTTGGAGTAAATTTTCGCTGCCTAAACTTGCAAAACAGACATAAGTGGCTGGCAACGCCCCCTTTTGAAAAAAGACTGTTCTAAAACGAAACTATTCTAACTAACTAGAATTGGAGCAAACTAAATGCCGAGAATTGCAATTTCTAAAATACTCCATACTAAACCAGCTGCTCCTAAAAAATAGGAGCAACTTGAGTCGAAACTTGAGCCCTTTATGTGGGGTTACTTATCCACTGGTGCTGCTTTCAAGTGGTGTTATTTATCTAGCATAAAAACCTAAAAAACTGTGATCAGCTGGGAATAACTTTTAATGTACCAGTGAGATTCCTGACAGCAAGAGGGAGCCTTGAGGGAGCTGCCAGCAATGCTGCTGTGAGACTCCCACGACAGTACCTCAAGAGGCAGGAAGGGATTTAAAGGGGCAGAAGAGCACACAAGATGGCAGGAGCTGCAGCCGTGTAGGTGTCAGCAGAGACTGAGGCCTACATAGACACATTGCTGGGGACAAGACTGCAAGGAGCGAAGGTTGCTACAAGGCCCTTTCTCTCCCCAGGGCCATTGCTGTCACTTGGTATCCCCATGAAGAAGCTTTAACATGGTTGGACCAGGGGGCGGGTCGGGGATCAGTGGTTGCCCTGGAAGAGACACGGAGAAGAAAATGTAGGTCAGGCAATGAGGTGGCGGTAGACCTCCTGTGAAGTATCTTGGGACGTTTTACTATGTTAAAGGTGCTATACAGATTCAAGATATTGTTGAATTTTCTATCATTCTAGATTTCAGGTGAGATTTTGGAAAAAAGTACAACCCACGGGCTTACAATTCAATTCACATTCCCATTATATGTCAACATTTGCAAATCAATAAATAAATAAATAATTGGGTTTCAAACTTTGGCTTGGCTTCTTTGACCTGTGTGATATGATGTCATTGGCTACTGATTAGGTTAGCATTGATGAAGTAGAATCTCTTCTGTTTGTGTAGGCCATTGCATTGTACCTAATGTCCTAGATAGCCACATTGGTGCCATTAATCGTCTTGTGCAATTTCCCTTCCCCCAATGTCAGCACAAATATCTTGAGGAGTGCACCACCAACTTGCAAATAAGCCTGAGCCTAGAAGATCCACCAGGGTCAATGTTCTCTGAGACAGGATGGCACAGATCCCTTCCTGCTATAAAGGTTCCATGACTATGCAACTGGGATTGCAGTGGAATTCCTCTCTCTCTTCCACTGTAACATCGTTCCTCCATGGGTTCCGTGGATCTTCCATCAAAGTTAAAAGTCTGCAGAAATTCTCCCTTACTTTGTGTAGGATTGTGGACCATTTTGGAACCTTTCTCAATATCATGCTTGGAATTGTATCGGAGCTGCTCCCACGCAACTGTGCCGTAGATGCAGCGGTAATCCTATTTCCACGCATAAACAGTTTCCGCCGCATATCTGGTGACATTATGGTGGCGGAGTGGGTGCAGCTGTGTTGAAATCCTTGGCTAGTGGCTACTTGATTGGTTGTTTTTTTTGCTGGGTGTTGATTCGTGAATTTTTTCTATCTGTTGAACAAACACAAGTGGCAATTGAGCCAATTGGAGTCACCCATTTAACAATAGCGTTTTGTGATACATTGAGTTTTTATCAACATGAGATTCGAGCCAATCACTATTTATTACCTAATGAACAGCTTTTGAAGTTTTACATTTGAGATGTGACAGACACTCAAGGTGTGATGGGTATGCGCCAGATGGAAAACTTAATTATAGAAATCTTTGTGAGGTAGGAGTGCTTGGAGCAACAGTAAACATAGACGATTAATCCAGCAGTTTTATTATGACATTTCGCCACTCTTTACTTACTCCTACTTTTTTGCTGAGATAAACAAGCAGAGGAATGCCTGTTTCTTACATTTTGCTGAACAGGGTGCAAAATTTGAGTACATGTTCTGTATTCTGCATATGAAGTTATTTTTTCTCTCGATTAAATTCATGCTTGACATATTTTCTTCTCCTTCAAAAAAATATAATTGATTCTTCGGACTCAAGCTGATATGAAAATGAATTGGAAACTGTTACACTCATAATAAATGGTCAAACTGAGTACTGTGTGTAATGAGCAAGTGTGACCTTGACTCCTTTATTAAGGTTCCAGAGTGCAGCAACCTCGTGTGTGTCCTGCTTATATACTATGCTCCCAAGGCATGCTGGGATCCCTTGGGACTCCAACAGGTAGGCGCTCTGGTGGTCCAGTGTGATGCAGGTTCCAAGGAGTTAAATACATAACATCACTCCCCCGTGAAGTCGAAAGTAAACTTATTTACAAGGTGAGACGATCTGGGGCTTTGCGCTCCCTTTTCGATCGTCTCGGTATAAATGCTGGTGTGGGTGGGTTGTTCACTTCTTCATTGGGCTGTTGGGCAGCCGGTCTTGCTGGGCTGCTGGGGATTATGAGTTCGGTTTTGTGGTCAACTGTGACGTCAGTTGCCACTTGTGTGTGTGTTGGAAGATCAAAGCTGGTGGTGTCCTCTTCGGGTTGTTCGTAGCTGTTGATGAACCGGAATTTGATTTGGCCCAAGTGTTTTCTGTGCGTTTGTCCATTGGTCAGGTTGACCTGAAATACCCTACTCCCCTCTTTGGCTGTGACCGTGCCAGCGAGCCATTTGGGACCATGTCCATAATTGAGCACAAACCCAGGATCATTGATCTCAATATCGCATGACAAATTTGCGCGGTAATGGTACACACTTTGTTGATGCCATTTGTCCTCCACGTAATCATGTAGATCAGGGTGGACCAGAGAGAGCCTTGTTTTAAGCACCCTTTTCATGAGCAGCTCAGCTGGGGGAATCCCGGTGAGTGAGTGGGGTCTGGTGCGGTAGCTGAGCAGTACTCGGGACAACCGGGTCTGCAGGGAACTTTCCGACACCTGTTTCAAGCTTTGCTTGGTGGTCTGAACTGCCCGTTCTGCCTGGCCATTGGATGCGGGCTTGAACGGGGCAGATGTGATATGTTTGATCCCGTTGCGGGTCATGAATTCTTTGAATTCAGCACTGGTAAAACGGCCCATTATCGCTGACTAGGACATCAGGCCAGCCGTGCGTGGCAAACATAGCTCATAGACTTTCAATGGTGTCCGTGGATGTGCTTACAGACATTATTGCACATTCAATCCACTTTGAGTAAGCGTCCACGACAACCAAAACCATTTTGTCTAGGAATGGGCCTGCATAGTCTACATGGATCCTCGACCACGGTTTGGATGGCCAGGACCACAAACTTAGTGGTGCTTCTCTGGGTGCATTGCTCAACTGAGAGCAAGTGTTGCACTGGTGCATACATGACTCTAAATCTGAGTCGATGCCAGGCCACCAAATCTGGCTATGGCTTTCATCATTACGATGCCTGGGTGGGTGTTGTGCAGTTCGCAAATGAATGTGTCTCTGCCTTTCTTGGGCAATACTATGCGATTGCCCCACAAGAGACAGTCCGGCAGCAAGGACAGCTCATCTTTGCATCTGTGGAACGGCTTAATCGCTTCCTGCATCTCCACTGGGATGCTGGATTAGCTCCCATGGAGGACATAGTTTTTTGGCAGGGACAGTAAAGAATCCTGGCTAGTCCAGGTCCTGATCTGGCGGGTTGTAACGGGGGATTTCTCATTCTCAAATGCCTCCATGACCATGAGCAAGTCCATTGGCTGTGCCATTTACACCCCGGTGGTGGGCAATGGTAGCCGACTGAGAGCATCTGCGCAGTTCCTTGTGCCCGGTTTGTGGTGGATTACATAATTGTATGCCGACAGCGTGAGCGCCCATCTTTGGATGCGGGTACAGGCATTGGTATTAATCCCTTTGCTCTCCGAGAATAGCGATATGAGCAGCTTGTGTTCAGTTTCAAGCTCGAACTTGAGGCCAAATAAGTGCTGGTGAATTTTTTTTACCCCGTACACGCATGCCAGAGCCTCTTTTTCAATCATGCTGTGGGCTCTTTCGGCCTTGGACAAACTCCTGGATGCATACGCAACTGGTTGCAAAATTCCAAATTCATTAGTCTGTTGTAACACACACGCCGTATGACGATGCATCGCAAGCTAACACCAGTCGTTTACATGGGTTATACAGGACAAGCAGTTTGTTGGAACACAATAAGTTTCTGGCTTTCTTAAAGGCAGCCTCTTGTGAATTCCCCCATACCCAGTCATCTCCCTTGCGCAGTAGCGCATCTAGGGGTTCTAGCAGGGTGCTTAACCCAGGTCGGAAAATACCGAAGTAGTTAAGGAGTCCCTGGAACGACCGCTGTTCCGTCATGTCCTGTGGTCGCGGCATGTTCTTGATGGCCTTCGTCTTGGCGTCGGTGGGTCTGATGCCGTCTGCTGCGATTCTCGTTCCTAAGAATTCGATGTCCTGTGCCAGGAAAACACACTTCGAGGATTTCAACCTGAGCCCCACGCAATCCAACCGACTCAGAACCTCCTCCAGATTCTTCAAGTGCTCCATGGTGTCCCGACCTGTAACCAATATGTCGTCCTGGAAGACCACTGTGCAAGGAACCGACTTTAGCAGGCTCTCCATGTTCCGCTGGAAGATCGCTGCAGCCGACCGAATCCCGAACGGGCACTGGTTGTAGATAAACAGACCTTTGTGCGTGTTGATGCAGGTAAGGCCTTTCGAAGGCTCCTGCATCATGTAGGCCGAGGTCAGGTCCAGTTTGGTGAATGTCTTCCCTCTAGCCAGGGTCACAAATAGGTCGTCTGCCTTGGGTAGCGGGTACTGGTCCTGCAGCGCAAAATGGTTAATTGTTATTTTATAGCCCACGCAAATTCTAACTGTACCATCCTCATTGAGTAACAGAACAATCGGACTGGCCCAGTGATGATGCCTTCACGTTGCAGCTTGTCCAGATCACCAAAATATCTTTGAATTCCTGCAATCATAGCATGTGGCACCATACCTCAGATGCTGAACACTTTCTATGGTTTTAAATTTCTTTCCAAAATGGGGCCCCCCAAATTGTGGCCTAACCGGCATATTTTCTTTGTAAAAGTTCATCATTACTTTTTTTTATACTTTTGTACTCTATGCCCTTATTTCTAAAACCTAAAATTCAATTAGCCTCTTTTTGGATGGCTTCATCTACCTGTACTCTTACTATCAGGGAATTATGATCAGATTCCTGTAGCTTTTGGCTTAATTAGAAATCTTTTGCTACAGAACCTTTCAAGTTGAACCCTTAAGTCTCTATTCATGCACACACCTCAATGTTATTCAATTGAGCACATATTTGCTATTCCTTGTTTTTCTTCCAAAAGTTTATTCCCTTTCACTTTGCTGCACCAGTCTTTAACATAATGTATGCCCACTCAATGCAAGGGGATTGCTGTACTATGCATATGTCAAGCTCTCAGCCTACAGTATTCTGCCACACCTGCCATGCAGCCTGCAAATTACTGGCCCACCTCGCACTGCTAAAAGCTCTTAAATATCTGAAGCTGGACCTCTAACTTGGTGGCTGCCAAAGAGATAGCCATCCTTTTACTCACACAGCCTTGGCATGTTTTCTCAACAGCTCATTATATGGCTCCTAGAACTTTGTGCATGCTCTCTGCTTTTCCTTTTCGACAAGGTTGCGTGTAAATGGCTCATTGGGTGCCCCTCGTTCTACCTACAAATGCTCAAAGGTTCTCGTTGTTCTCTTTTCAAAGAGGAGGGCTGTGCATAGCGATCCACTAAGAATCTGCACTCCTGGTAGACTAGACAACCTGTGACGCCTCAGCTTCTGGAGAAGCAGGCCTCCCAAATAATTAGAGTGGAGGTGATTGAGAAGGCGGCAAAAGAAAGCTCGGTGATTTTTAGCCAGCACAATAAGATAAAGGTTTACTTAAACATTGTTTGCTAGCATCTAACACTCAATCAAGGACTAACAGTCAGCTAAACCTGTCCTTCTGGTACAAGGCACTGTAGTAGCCTTACTACAATATGCACAGCTTTTGGCTGCATACACAATGCCTGCTTTCTCTTTCCGAAAAAGAGTAAACTAGCACCAGCGAACTGCAGGAAGCAGTTTGATGGTCAGTATTGTTTGCCACTGCAGTATGGACTTGTTCCAGTCGGAATGCAGCTGTGGGAGATTTGTACCAAATGACTGCTGAATTGAAGAAACATCACAGAAAGAAACTAGGGAGGGAAAAAAAAACAGTAGCAATAGTGCACACGGTTCAGTTTGATAAGTCAAAAATTATAGCAATCTAATTATAGAAAAAAAAGAACTTGCATCAAAAGATGTTCCAAATTGCTTCATAGTCAATTAATTACTTTTGAAGAGCAGTCACTGCTATTATGTAGACAGTAATGCCATACGAACAACAATGAGTTAAATGAGCTATTAATCTGTCAATGTTCTGTGCTATCACAATTCTTGTAGTTCCATGGGCTTCAATAAATTTGTTCTGTTCTTCTGTCTGTGAATGCCATACTGGAGACACAAAACATGACTTCAGGGATTAACTCTAATCATTAACCAGCTATCCTGATACATGGTTATGACTCATCAGGGCTCTTATGGTGGATTGATGCATGACGATAATATCAGGGTAGTAGGCATGAAGATGCAGGTTAAGATGACTAGCATTGCACACTAACTACATGCGAATTGAAAGAAACCCATTACTGTTCATGAAACTGAGAAGGGCATCAAAGGGAGCTTTTATGACTTATTGAAGTTTAACCACTACAAATGTTAGGCTGACTCATCTATAGTTACCTAATGTATCCATTTATTTGTTCTTGAACAGAAGTGCTGCAACCTTCCAGTCCTCTGGCACAACTTCTATATCCAAGAACATTTGAGAGGTTGTGAAATTGTTCAACCTCCGTCGCTTCCAGTCCAGATCCAAGGTCATTCCAACCTCTGTCATTGAATTACAGTACGCAGACGAAACTTGTGTTTGTGCACATTTGGAGGTCGAATTCCATACCATTGTTGACACCTTCACCGAGAGTCTGGGCCTTACATTAAACATCTGTTATACAAAGGTTCTCTACCAACCAGCCCCCGCCACTCACTACTGCCCCCGATTATCAAGATGCATGAAGAGACCTTAGACAATGTGAACCACTTTCCATACTGTCAACAAGAACAGACAGCGATGACGAAGTCCAACATCACCTTCAGTGTGCCAGTGCAGCCTTTGGTCGCCTAAGGAAAAGAGTGTTCGAAGACAAAGATCTCAAACCTGGCACCAAGCTCATGGTCTACAGAGCTGTAATGATACCCACCCTCCTATATGCTTCAGAGACATGGATTACGTACAGTAGGCACCTCAAAGCACTGGAGAAGTACCACCAGCGCTGCCTCCGCAAGATCCTGCAAATCCATTGGCAGGATAGGCGCATCAACCTCAGTGTTCACGTTCAGGCCAACATCCCCAGCATCGAAGCATTGACCATCCTTGACCAGCTCCGATGGAGCCACATTGTCCACATGCCCAACACTACATTCCCGAAACAAGCACTCTACTCCGAGCTCCGACACGGCAAGCGAGCCCCTGGAGGGCAGAGAAAATGCTTCAAGGACATCCTCAAATCCTCCTTGAAAAAGTGCAACATCCCCATCTTGGTCTGGTGCCTTTTTAACTTTGGTTCTAACGGAGGCAGGAAGCCAACCCACTCCCAGGAAGAGGGTTGGGACTTTAAATATCAGATTTAGGCTGGAAGTCTCAGATTTCACCTACTGTGCAGGCTTAACTTTGGCTGGCCAGGGTTCCCGGGCCTTGAGAATCTCAGCAGCTGCAGCGAGGCGAGGACAATCTCTGGGAGCAATTCTTGTGCGCTGTGAGGAGCAGGAGTGCTTCTTACCGCCAACCCCCCAACCTACCCTACATTAGTCCCTCTCACACAAATCACCCCAACCCCCTGGGCCCGGGATTGGATCCCCTGATCGGGAATCACATCCCCCGCCCCACCACCCCTGGGATCGATCCCCGCCACCCTGGGTTTGGGGCTCGCACCTATCTGGATTTCGACCACTTTTCCAGCGTTGCCTGCCCAACTGGAAGACAGCCTGTCAATCAGGCTGATATCCGGGCAGGGAACCTGTCCGTGATGTCACACGTTCACTGTACAGTTGAAGTGGAGCAAAGCGATGGAAGGTATCATCAACAATGCCATCAAGCGACACTTACTCACCACTAACCTGCTCACTGATGCTCACTTTTGGTTCTGCCAGGACCACTCGGCTCCAGACCTCATCACAGCCTTAGTCCAAACAGAAAAAAGAGCTGAATTCTAGAGAGAAGGTGAGAGTGACTGCTCTCAATATCAAGGTAGCATTTGATCGAGTGTGCCATGAAGTAACCTAGTAAAATTGAAGTCAATGGGAATGTCGGAGAAAACTTTCGACTGGCTGGAGCCATTGCGAGCACAAAGGAAGATAATTGAAGTTTTTGGAGGCCAATCATCTCAGCCCCAGGATATCGCTGCAAGAGTTCCTCTCAGGCAATGTCCTAGGCCCACTTATCTACAGCTGCATCTTTAATAAAAACATAAGAATAAAAGAAATTGGAGCAGGAATAGGCCATTTGGCCCCTCGTGCCTTCAATAAGATCATGGCTGATCTGGTCTTGGCCTGAATTCCACTTTCCTGCCCACTCCCTCTAACCCTTGACACCCGTGTTGTTCAAAAATCTGTCTATCTCCACCTTAAATATATTCAATGACCCAGCCTCCACAGCTCTCTGGGATAGAGAATTCCAAAGATTTACAACTCTTCGAGAGAAGGAAGTTCTTCTCATCTCTGTTTGAAATGGGCGACCCCTTAATCTGAAACTATGCCCCCAAGTTCTAGATTTCCCCACGAGGGGAAACATCCTCTCTGCATTTATCCTGTCAAGCCCCTGCAGAATCTTGTATGTTTCAATAAGATCACCCCTTATTCTTCTAAACTCCAATGAATTTAGGCTCATTCTTCATAAGATACCCCCTTCATCTCAGGAATCAACATAGTGAACCTTCTCTGAACTGCCTCCAATGCAAGTATATCCCTCCTTAAATAAGGAGACCAAAACTGTATGCAGTACTCCAGGTGTGGTATCACCAACACCTTGTACAGTTGTAGCAAGACTTCCTTACTTTTATACTCCATCCTCCTTACAATAAAGGTCAACATTCCATTTGCCTTCCTAATTACTTGCTGTACCTGCATGCTTACTTCTTGTGTTTCATGTACAAGGACCCCCAGATCCTTCTGTACCGCAGCATTTTGTAGGCTCTCTTCATTTAAATAATAATTTCCTTTTTTATTCTTCCAACCAAAGTTGATAACCTCACACTCTCCTACTTGTTATGGGCCCAATTTTGGCCATGACTTGCTCCAATTTTTTGGGAGTAAGTTGGTTTTTCTGGCGTCAGTTGAAAAATGCCATTTTCCCCAATAAACTTGCTCCAGAGTAACTTAGTTAGGTAAGATTTTTTTTAGTTCAGTTTTTTTTTTCAAAAGGGGGCATTCCCAGCTACTTTTGCCAGTTTTGGCCACTTAGCCAGCTAAAACCTACTCCAAATCGACTTAGGTCAGCGTATGTGGCCAGCTCGGAAAAACATTGCAGGCAGTGAAGAAAGCAGCGCACATTAGAATATCGGCGGACATTAGGGCAGGGATAAGGGAGGGAAGGGAACCAAAGAGGACTTGAAACAATACAACCAAGCACCAAACATTGCAAGGAAAAGCACAAACAAGTTGCATGCTAATAGAAATCAAGTAAATCCTACCTTAATCTTTAAAGTCGGCCTGGGAAGGCAGCATTAGCGAGATGCTGGCCTCGATATCACCGGGGGTGGGGGGGCCGCGAAACAAAGCAGTACTTTTGCACCAAGCACAAAAAGTAATAAGCAATTAATTAACAAATAAAACATAGAAGGAACCCTGCACCTAAAAGACCAAGACCAAAGTAATAAGCAATCAATAAATAACAAATAAAAAAATAGAAGGAACCCTGCACCTAAAGCACCAAAATCAATCAGGAATTAACAAATAAAAAATAGAAGTCCGACCTTAGGGAATGCAGCGGGCTTCCAATGAGGGAGCCCATTCGGCCAGGGCTAGGCCAGCGTGCTTCAGGCCCCTCCCACACAGCCTGCAGCACACGTTTGCAGAAACGGCCTGCCAGGAGCTAGTGCACATGCGCGCAGACTCTAGCGTGCATGTGCAGAGGTTGCGGCACTGTTTCCATTGGGCCACGCTGTGCCATGACCGAGGAGAGCCTGGGAAGCGGCCAGAATAAGGACATCTTTTTTCGGCTCGCTTGGAGGCGGACAAAAGCAGTGCACCTTGGGTGAGGTCACCAGAAAAAAGGGTCGAGGAAATTTGAGCCCTATGTTCAATCTGCCAACGTGGGCTCAATTTTGGCCATGACTTGCTCCAAATTTTTTGGAGTAAGTTTTTTCTGGCGTAAGTTGAAAAACGGCATTTTCCCCAATCAACTTGCTCCAGGGTAACTTAGTTAGGTACGATTTTTTTTCGTTCAGTTTTTTTTTCAAAAGTGTAGGATTTCTGAATCTCTCTGGGCTTACATTTGACAGTAAGGTGATTCTTTCACAACAATTGGCACAGTTTATTAAAAACATACACACATGCACATTAACAGTCTCGTGGAGTGGAACCCAACCATGTGTTAAGAAGTTGTTTTCACTGATGTCTTGACTCTGTAGAAGGGAACTGTGACATGCAGTAAGGGGTACAGTTCTGGGGTTTTAAAACTTAAAATCAGGGGAACAGCTTCACTTGTGGGAGATTTTGGCCTTTGCTCTCTCGTCGAGTGATGCTTTATGGAAAGAAAAAGCATGAAACGGGGGACTGAAGAGATCGCAAAGTTTCTGTTTAAAGAATGGACTCAGTCGAGAATATTTTGTGGATTTTATTTTTTTCTGAGGGTATTTTCCCTGTGCTGGGGTCAGCCTGTGCAGATTCATGAAAAAGCTGGTTTTGTTAAAATTCCAGAGACTGCATGGCAGTTAACTGTGACAAAAGAACTGTCAGTCATCCAGAATGTATTGGTTCACCCACCAGTCCCAGCTAAAAGAAGGGGGCCATGAATATTGGCAAAAGAGCTGTCGGCCAGAAAGGGGGGCCATTGATAAAGCCACTCTAATATGCAAAAGCACTTCTCACCTCCATCTCAGGAGAAGAGCAGAACAATGAACCCACTAACCTGGTCAGCCAAAGAGAAGCCAACACAAAGACTGAAAGAGATGCCGAGACTAAGGGCCATCAGTCCAATACACATGGGTAAGATGGCCCATCACTGACTAAGTACCCGTGCTTAGAAACAAAAGGATTTTAAAGATTGGCGGGAAAGATAGGGTGTAGCAAGACTCCCATAAAGACAGGCTCTTGCCACTTTAGTGAAGCTTGTAGCTGGCAGCTAGCAGCTTGCAGCTTGTATCTACAGAGAGCTCTCTCTCCCTCTCGCTCTTGCTCCACCAAGATCGATGTACGTGAAGAAAGTAAGAAAGGAAGGAAGAGAGAGAGAGCTTCTTCTTCTCCCTCTCGCACTTGCGCCACCAAGGAGGAAGCCGCAGTTCCTCAGGAGAAGCGCGATCGAGACCAGCTGAGCATGGTCGCAAGTGTCCCAGGCCAGTGATCAGATATCTCAGGCGAGCTGGGTGAGGTGTAAGGGCTCAGGGTTTTATCAGAAGTGAAGCTTTTCAGAGCTATTCTGGGGAGGAAGCTTCGACTGGGTAATTCGTTGTAAGAATAAAAGTGTTTATTAATTGATGCTGTGTATGTATAAATGTTAAAAGTATAGATTAACAGAAAGGCATGTTTGTGTTGAAACAAAATGAAAGCCCCCACAGGTTGCCGCATGGGTTTTGTGTATTGGAAAGGCATTTAATCTTGTAAAGTCCTGTCCCCTCAGTACAGATTCACATGAGGCCTGTAGTGAAGTCAAGGTCACTCTGGACCTGCACCTTTATTTCTCAGCTCTGGAATGCTGCACTTGCCTGAGACCTGCCCTTATATACCTGACTCTTACAAGTGCACCCCTGGTGGTAAGGTATGCAGGTGGTTACAGGTCATATCTTATTACAGTCATGTATAGCATGTTAGGATACAGTTATATATAATAATGTAAGATACATGACATTACCCTCCCCCAAGGTCTTATTGTCTTTATAGGTTCAGTCTCTCAGGTGGTCTACACTCTCGCGTGGAGCGTCTGAGTTGTGGTTCAGTTGTTTGCCTTGGTGTATGTTTTTCTTTGGGTTGCTGGTATCTCGCCTGGGCTGTCTGTTTCAATTGGTGTGCTTGTTGTTGACTCGCCTGGGCTGTCTGTTGGGATTGCCCTTTCCTCAGGCTGTTCCCTCTGTCTGTTCACGAGGTGTGGTGCGAGTTCCACATTGTAGTCTGCCTCTGGTTCTGCAGTGTTGTTGGTAAATTTGCTTTTGACTTGGTCGACATGCCTCCGGCAGGTTTTGCCATTGTCCATTTGTACTACCAGTAGCTTGTTTCCTTCCTTGCCTGTTACTGTCCCTGCAAGCCATTTGGGACCCCTGCCATAGTTTAGTACAAACACTTTGTCCCCTATCTCATTCCATCTCCCCCTTGAATTTCTGTCATGGTACTCAGTCAGCTTACAGCGCTTTGCCTCAACGATTTCGTGCATGTCTGAGAGGATTAATGAGAGCCTTGTTTTTAAAGTCCTTTTCATCAACAGTTGCACGGGGGGGGGGGATCCCAGTCAGTGAGTGCGGACGAGATCTGTATGCCAGCAGCAGTCGCGACAGGCGACCCTGCAGCATGGGACCTTGGATTTTAAGCATGCCTTGTTTAATGATTTGCACTGCTCTCTCCACCTGACCGTTGGAGGCCGGGTTGAAAGGTGCCGTCTTGACGTGATTTATGCCGTGGTCAATTATAAAGTCTTGGAATTCTGCGTCGGTGAAGCACGGACCATTGTCACTGACCAATATGACAGGGATTCCCTGCGTTGCAAACGTGGTTGCGAGGCTCTCCACAGTGGTGGAGGTTGTGCTCGAGTTTAAAATGGTGCATTTGATCCACTTTGAAAATGCATCTACAACTACGAGGAACATTTTGCCCATGAATGGGCCCGCATAGTCTACGTGCACCCGTGACCACGGTTTGGTAGGCCAGGGCCAGGGGCTGAGTGGAGCCTCCCTGGGAGCATTGCTGAGTTGGGCACAAATGGTGCTCCTTCGGATTCAGAGCTCCAAGTCCGTGTCAATACCAGACCACCAGAAGTGGGATCTGGCTATGGCCTTCATCAGAACGATCCCCGGGTGCTCACGGTGGAGCTCCCGGACAAATGCCTCATTGCCTCGCAGAGGCATGACGACTCGGCTGCCCCACATCAGGCAGTCTGCTTGTAGTGATAGCTCATGCATGTGCCTGTGAAAGGGTTTTAATTCCTCGGGGCAGGCATCGTGAGCCTCTGCCCAGACACCGGTTAGGACACATCTTTTTACTAAGAATAACGTGGGGTCGCTGGCTGTCCAGGCTCTGATTTGGCGAGCTGTCATGGGCAAACCTGTGGATTCAAAGGCATTGATTGCCATGACTATCTCACAGTCCTGTTTGTCAGACCCTTCCATGGTCGCCAGGGGTAGCCTGCTGAGCGCATAAGCACAGTTGTCGGTGCCTGGCCTGTGCCTTATGGTATAGTCGTAGGACGCCAGCATGAGTGCCCACCGTTGAATTCGCGCCGAGGTGTTGGCGTTTATTGCCTTGCTCTCGGATAGGAGGGACGTGAGGGGCTTGTGGTCGGTTTCTAACGTGAACTTGGCCCCGAAAAGGTATTGGTGCATCTTTTTGACACCGTACACGCACGCGAGCGCCTCCTTCTCTACCATTCCGTACCCGCGCTCCGCCCGCGAAAGTGACCTGGAGGCATAAGCTATGGGTTGTAATTTGCCCGCACTATTGACATGTTGCAAAACGCACCCGACCCCATACGCTGACGCATCGCACGTGAGAACTAGCTTTTTACCTGGGTCAAAGAAAGTCAAAACACTGTTGGAACACAGAAGGTTGCGTGCCTTATTGAAGGCGCGTTCCTGGGCGTCCCCCCAAAACCAATCGCACTCCTTCCTGAGTAGCACGTGGAGAGGCTCCAGCAGCATGCTTAAGTTCTGCATAAAGTTCCCAAAGTAATTGAGTAGCCCGAGAAAGGCGCGCAGTTATGAGACTTTCCGGGGCCTGGGTGCCAGGCGAATTGCTTCTGTTTTGGACTCTGTTGGGCGGATTCCATCAGCGGCAATCCTTCTGCCCAAAAATTCAACCTCAGGTGCGAGAAACAGGCACTTGGATTTCTTGACTCATAGGCCTACCTGATCCAACCGCTTTAGTACTTCCTCCAAATTACGGAGATGGGAGTCGGTGTCCCTGCCCATGATAAGTATGTCGTCTTGAAATACAACCGTCCCCGGGATGGACTTGAGCAGACTCTCCATGTTGCGCTGGAATATGGCAGCTGCTGACCTGATGCTGAATGGGCATCGATTGTACATGAAAAGACCTCGATGTGTGTTGATGGTGGTGAGTAGCTTGGACTCCTCGGTCAATTCTTGCATCATATACGCAGATGTGAGGTCTAATTTTGAGAAAAGTTGACTTCCAGCCAATGAGGCAAATAGGTCCTCCACTCTGGGCAGCGGGTACTGGTCCTGTAGGGAGACTCTGTTTATGGTAGATTTGGAGTCCCCACGGATTCGTACGGATCCATCAGGCTTCATGACTGGGACGATGGGACTTGCCCAGTTGCTAAATTCCACAGGTGATATAATGCCTTTCCGCAGGAGCCTGTCTAGTTCGTGTTCAATCTCTTCCCTCATCACATAGGGTACAGCTCTGGCCTTGTGATGGACCGGTCTAACATCCTGTGTGATGTAGATTTTGACTTTGGCCCCTTTGAAAGTGCCCACACCTGGCTGAAAGAGATGTTCAAATCGCTTTATAACTGTTGAGCAGGAGGTCCGTTCCTCTAATGACATGGCATGGACATCATCCCATTTCCAGTTTAGTTTTGCCAGCCAGCTTCTCCCCAGCAGTGCTGGGGGGTCTCCGGGGACAATCCACAGGGGAAGTCGGTTCACTGTCCCTTTGTGTGTGACAGAGAGCATGGCGTGCCGAGGACTGGTACGATTTCTTTGGTATAGGTCCTTAGTTTGGTGTCGACCCTTGTGAGTTTTGGTCTGTCTCTTTTATGCGGCCACAGTTGTTCAAATAGTTGAGCGCCCATGAGAGATTGACTCGCTCCCGTATCCAGCTCCATGTTGACAGATATCCCGTTGAGTAGGACCCTCATCATTATAGGAGGCGTCCTGTTGTAGGAGCAGCGGCCATTGATCGTGTTGACCCGCTGTACACCGGTGTCCCGGGTACTGTCCCCACCATCTTCTGGTCTGCCTTCTGACCCATCCGATTCGTATACCAGCCGAGCTGCCATTTTTTTGCACATGCGGGCCAAATGCCCTGTATATTCACAATTCCTGCAAACAGCCTGCTGAAATCGACATCCCCTTGCCGAGTGTCCACCCCCACACCTCCAGCACAGACCTGTTCCATTGTTCAAAGAGTTTCCAAAGAATGAGCTGCGTCTGGCTGATCGCTCTTGAGCTTCTCTCAGTTTGTAGTTGATTGCTCGCATTACGGGTTGATGAGGTGTGAACGGCCGTTCCTGTGGCCCTTGATGACTTCTGCCTGCTGTCGAGAGCCTGTTCTCCCGGTTTTGTCTGTGTTTGGGGGTAGCAGCGTGTGTAGTGTTGTGAACTTCTTGTTCCAATATTTCGTCAGTTGTCGTACCTGCATTGTAAATCAACCTCGTTTCTTCTTCCCCTACCAATAATGTCTGTGCAATCAGTGCTGCTGCCTCTAAGATCAGGTTCTTGGTCTCTATGAGCTTTCGGAATATGCCTGCATGGCCTATTCCTTCAATGAAAAAATCTCTCAGCATTTCTCTCCTCAGTTCATCGGAGAACTCACATAAACTAGCCAACCTCCGAAGTTGTGCCACGAAGTCGGGTATGCTCTGGCCCACACAGCGTCTGTAGTTGTAGAATCTGTGTCTGGCCATGTGTAGGCTGCTCGCTGGCTTCAGGTGGTCTCTTACCAGTGTGCTCAATTCTTCAAACGACTTGCTTGCTGGTTTCTCGGGTGCCAACAGATCCTTCATTAAAGCATATGTTTTCGAGCCACAGCTGGTCAAGAGATGGGCTCTTCTCTTGTCTACCTTATCATCGCCTAACCAGTCTTTGGTTACAAAGCTTTGCTGGAACCTTGCTATAAATTCCTCCCAATTGTCTCCCGCATTGTATTTTTCATCTGATCCGTTGTTCGCCATTCTGTGGATTCTGTAATCCCGTAACCCGTTGCCTTACTGTAAAGTCCTGACCACTCAGTACAGATTCACATGAGGCATGTAGTGAAGTCAACATCTCTCTGGACCTGCACCTTTATTTCACAGCTCTGGAATGCTGCACTTGCCTGAGACCTGCCCTTATATACCTGTCTCTTGCAAGTGCACCCCTGATGGTAAGGTATGCTTGTAGTTACAGGTCATATCTTATTACAGTCATGTATAGCATGTTTGGATACAGTTATATATAATAATGTAAGATACATGACAAATCTAATCAAGAGATGGCTGAGCCAGGCCAGACAACCACATGTGTGAGGAGAGCCAATGGGGAACTGCCCTGGAGCCAGGATCCAATCATGGGGCTTTTGGAGGGACAAAGACTTTTCTTCTTTATTCTTACAAAAGGGGACGTTCCCAGCCACTTACACCAGTTTTAGCCATTTATGGCACTTTGGCTAGCTAAAACTTACTCCAAATCGACTTAGGTCAACGTATGTGGCCAGCTCAGAAAAATCATTGCAGGCAGTGAAGAAAGCAGCGCACATTAATATATCGGCGGACATTAGGGCAGGGATAGGGGAGGGAAGGGAACCGGAGAAGACCTGAAACAATACAACCAAGCACCAAACATTGCAAGGAAAAGCACAAACAAGTAACATGCTAATAGAAATCAAGTAAATCCTACCTTAATCTTTAAATTCGGCCTGGGAAGGCAGCGGTCGGGGGGGCGGCGTTTAGCGAGATGCTGGTCTCGATATCACCGGTTGGTGGGGGGGCCGCGAAACAAAGCAATACATTTGCACCAAGCACAAAAAGTAATGAGCAATTAATTCACAAATAAAAAATAGAAGGAACCCTGCACCTAAAGCACCAAGACCAAAGTAATAAGCAATCCATCAATCAATAAATAACAAATAAAAAAATAGAAGGAACCCTGCACCTAAAGCATCTAAATCAATCAGTAAATAACAAATAAAAAATAGAAGTCCTACCTTAGGGAACGCAGCGGGTCACCGATGAGGGAGCCCATTCGGCCAGGGCTAGGGACAGCGTGCTTCTGGCCCCTCCCACACAGCCTGCAGGACGCATTTGCAGTAACGACCTGCCAGGAGCTACTGCACATGTGCGCAGACTCTAGCGCACATGTGCAGAGGTCGCGCCGGCTCTGCCCCCAATCCATTGGGCCACGCTGCACCATGACCGAGGAAAGGCTGGGGAGCAGCCAGAATATGGTCGTCTTTTTTCGGCGCGCTAGGAGCTGCACAAAAGCACGTACCTCTAGTGAGGGTGCCAGAAAAAGGGGTTGGGGAAATTTGAGAAACACCCAAGAAACCTATCTATATCCCTTTGCAGATTCTTTGTATCCTCCTCACAACTTGCTTTCCCACCTATCTTTGTACCATCAACAAATTTGGCGACATTACACTCGGTCCTTTCATTCAAATCATTAATATAAAATTGTAAATAGTTGAGGCTCCATCACTGATCCCTGCGGCGCCCCACTAGTTACAGTTTGCCAACCTGAAAATGGCCCATTCATCCCAACTCTCTGTTTCCTGCCAGTTAGCCAGTCCTCTATCCATGCTAATATATTATTCCCAACACCATGAGCTCTTATCGTGTGCAGTAAGCTTTTCTGTGGCACCTTGTCGAATGCCTTCTGGAAATCCAAATACACCACATCTACTGGTTCCACTTTATATACCCTGCTCATTACATCCTCAAAGAATTCTAGCACATTTGTCAAACATGTTTTCCCTTTCATAAAACCATTCTGACTCTGCTTGACTGTATTTTGATTTCCTAAATGTCCTGCGACTACTTCCTTAATAATGGACTCCAGCATTTTCCCAATGACAGATGTTAGGCTAACTGTTCTATAGCTTCCTGCTTTCTGTTTCCCTCCTTTCTTGAATAGGGGTGTTAAATTTGTGGTTTTCCAATCTGCTCGGATCTCTCCAGAATCCAGGGAATTATGGTAGATTGCAACCAATGCATCCACTATCTCTACAGCCACTTCTTTTAAGACGCTTAAAGACCTTCCCTCCATCATACGTTCAGAAGTGGGGATGTTCACTGATGATTGCACAGTTTTCTGCTCCATTGGCAACTCCTCAGATAATGAAGCTGTTCATTCCTGCATGCAGCAAGACCTGGCCGACTAGCAGGCTTAGGCTGAAAAGTGGCAAGTAACATTTGCGAAATACAAGTGCCAAGCAATGACTATCTCCAACAAGATAGTGTCTAAATACCTCCCCTTGACATTCAATCGCATTACCATCTCAGAATATCCCATCATCAACATCCTAGGGGTCACCATTGACCAGAAACTTAATTGGGTCAGCCACATAAATATTGTAGCCACAAGAGCACATCAGAGGCTGGATATTCTGCAATGAGTGTCTCACCTCCTGACTCCCTAAAGCCTTTGCACTGTCTACAAGGCACATGTCAAGAGTGTGATGGAATACTCTCCACTTGTCTAGATGAGTGCAGCTCCAACAACACTCAAGAAGCTCGATACCATCCAGGACAAAGCAGCCCACTTGATTGGCATCCCATCCACCACCTTAAACATTCACACCCTCCACCACTGCTGCACTGTATACCATCTACAAGATGCACTATAGGAACTCACCAACGCTTCTTCGGCAGCACCTCCAAAACCCGCAACCTCTACCACCTAGAACGACAAAGGCAGCAGGCGCATGGTAACACCATCACCTCCAAGTTCCCCTCCAAGTCACACCCCATCTTGACTTGGAAATATATTGCCGATCCTTTATCCTCATTGGGTCAAAATCCTGGAACTCCCTACCTCACAGGAGTATGGGAGTAGCTTCACCACTCAGATTGTAGTGGTTCAAGAAGGTGGCTCATCACCACCTTCTCATGGGAATTAGGGAAGGGCAATAAATGCTGACCTTTCCGCCGATGCCCACATCCCATGAATATTTAAAAAATCCCGGACTTTCAGGTTTTCCAGGCTGTGCCGGTAGGTCTAAATATCAAAATTCCAGCCTATTTCTCTGTTAGTGTTTTATATCATACCCTACCGCATCCCCTGCAACAATCTGCAACAAGCACTAGTTATTTTCCCAGTTATGATCTTGGTTCCAGCCCTGATAAGGTGAAGTCTGCCAATACACAGCCTGAATAGACAGTGCCTCACCCCAAACTAGTTCCTATGTCCTTGGAAAATGAACCCTCCCATCAATTCCACCATGCATTTAGCTCCTTGTCTTATTATTCCTATACTAACTGTCTTTGTTGATAAGAGGCTCCCGAGATATGGGAAATGGTCCACGTTGTCCAGGGCCGCGCCGTGGATCTTGATGATTGGAGGGCAGTGCTGTGCGGCGGTGACAGGCTGGTGGAGTACCTTTGTCTTACGGATGTTAAGTGTGAAGAGCAATGCAAAGAGCATGAAGAGGCCAAGCGCAGGCAGCGGAAGGAGCGCGCGGCAAACCAGCCCCACCGACCCCTTCCCTCGATGAATGTCTGTCCCACCTGTAACAGAGTATGTGGCTCTCGTATCGGACTGTTCAGCCATCAAAGAACTCACTTTGGGAGTGGAAGCAAATCTTCCTCAAATCCGAGGGACTGTCTATGATGATGATATTAACTAGCATGTGGCACTGGCAGTAATCCTAAGGTAACTACCCTTAAATTCCTTATCTTTATCCATTTAAAGAGACTCTCTTTGCAGAACCACAATTCTATTTTTTGCTGTGTCATTTGCTCAGCCATTTTTAGCTTCCACCCTCCTTTCCTGAAAATTCAGCACAGCAACAGGTAGCACAGAAAGAGAAAGTTGATGATGGTGGTGAAGAGGATGATGAATACCACTCCACCTCGGAGTCATTGCTGCATGATACTGCTATCTCTCAGGCCAGTAGCACATGCCAAACATACAGTTATCCTCTTCATAGCACTACACCAGTAGAACATAGGAGGCAATGCTAAGCAGCAAGCTGACATGAGGCGAGGGGTAGCTGCCGTGGAGCATGAGCAGCCAACGACACCTGTGATCCTGGTCCTCAGGTGGCACCTAGAAGAATCCTGAGAATAGGCACCCATAGGAATGGCACTTTTGTTCCTGACAAGCCTCGAAGGTGGCAGGGCAGGTTGAAAAAGACTTATGGGATCCTAGGCTTCATAAATAGAGGTATAGAGTACAAACATGTGGAAATGATGATGAACCTGTATAAAACACTGGTTCGGCCCCAACTGGTGTATTGTGTCCAATTCTGCACACTTTAGGAAGGATCTGAAGGCCTTAGAGATGGTGCAGAAAAGATTTATGAGAATTATTCCAGGAATGTGTGACTTCAGTTACTGTGTGGTTGATAATGAAGAGGAAAGTCATGGGCTGCGGGAGGATATCAATCTACTGGTCAGATGGGCAGAGCAGTGGCAAATGAATTTAATTCAGGGAAGTGTGAGGTGATGCACTTTGGGACGGCTAATAAGGAAAGGGTATACACATTAAGCGGTTGGCCACTTAATAGTGTAGATGAACAAAGGGACCTTGGAGTGCTTGTCCACAGATCCCTGAAAGTAGCAGGCCAGGTGGCTAAATTGGTTAAGAAGGCATACGGAATGGTTGCCTTTTTTTGGCCGAGGCATGGAATATAAGAGCAGGGAGGTTATGCTTAAATTGTATAAAACTTTGGTTAGGCCACAGCTGGAGTACTGTGTGCAGTTTTGATCGCCGTATTATAGGAAGGATGTGATTGCACTCGAGAGGGTGCAGAGGAGATTTACTAGGGTGCTGCCTGGAATGGAGAGTCTTAGCTATGAGGACAGATTGGAAAGACTGGGTTTGTTCTCATTGGAACAGAGGAGGTTTAGAGGAGACCTCATTGAGGTGTACAAAATATTGAATGGGCCTGGACATAGTAAGGGTCTATTGCCATTGGTGGAGGGGTCTATTACGAGGGGGCATAGTTTTAAGGTGGTTGGTGGAAGGTTTAGAGGGGATTTGAGGGGTGGGGGCTTCTTTACACAGAGGGTTGTGGGGATCTGGAACTTGCTGCCTGGAAGAATGGTGGATGCAGAAACCCTCACCACTTTTAAGAGATGGTTGGATGGGCACTTGAAGTGCCGTAACCTGCAGGGTTACGGACCTAGGGCTGGTAATTGAAATTAGACTGGATGATCTTTTATTGGATGGCACTGATATAATGGTAAGTACTCCAGGGAATAGAATACGGCCAGGGTGATCTCCTGGACTAGTTTTGATCGCTTGGATGGGTCGGAGAGGAATTTTCCCAGATTTTTTTCTCCCTAAATTGGCCTGGGTTTTTATCTGGTTTTTGCCACTCCCAGGAGATCACGTGGCTCCGGTTGGGATGTAGTGTAGATGTTTTCAGTTTAAGAGGTGTCACAGTTGTGTGAGGCGGATTGGTTGGGCTGGGTGCTCTTTGCCTTTCCGTCATTGTTCATTGGTTTATATGTAACCTTTAGGGCTGCTAATCAAGGGCTGTGTGGTTCTTTGTCGGTCGGCGCGGACACGATGGGCCGAAATGGCCTCCTTCTGCACTGTAAATTTCTATGTTTCTGTGTTTCTATGTTACGATTGGAGAACCTTGGGTTGTTCTCCTTGGAGCAGAAAGGAGGGGTCTGGACAAGGTGGATAGAGAGAAACTGTTCTCATTGGCAGAAGGGTCGCAAACCAGAGGACACAAATTTAAGGTGATTGGCAATAGAACCAAAGATGACGTAAGAAAAAACATTTTTTACGCAGCGAGTGGTTAAGATCTGGAAAGCACTGCCTTTCAAAAGGCAGTTGGATAAGTATCTGAAGGAAAAAAATTTGCAGGGCTACAGGGAAAGGGCAGGGGAGTGGGACTAACCTAGTGTCGGCACAGGCTTGATAGCCTTCTTTTGTGCTGTAACCATTCTATGATTCTATGATTCTATGGGGCCGATTTTCATCAAGGCCTCCTGCTGCCCAATTTCCGCCCAAAGTGCCGCCGATGGCCGCCGAGGTACCAGACAATACTTTGGGTGGGATATTCATGGCCGAGGTCCCTCGAGGGTCGGCAGGCAGCAAATGGACGACGTACGCCGCCAATCTGTCATCCAAGTGCCACCGAGGATGGAGTCGGGCCCATGGAGGGTCGAAGAGCTGAAAAAAAAAGAACAGTAAAAAATTAAAAAAGTATCTGAAGATCTTCAGGGGATCCCATCCAGGTCACTGTTGAAAAAAAAATTAAAATGTTCACTTACCTTTTTTTCAGGTTCATCAAACTTACCATCGGGGACAGACAAGCCTCCAGCCAGTGGTCCACTCCCGTTCTGCCATCGAGATCCGCCGACTCCCGCCCACAGAAATCAGAGAGCTCAGCGGGCCGAGGTCAAGTGCACCACTCGGCTGTCTGCTGACATCAGCGGGCAGTTCCTGGCGGCTCTCCCCTCCTGCCCGCTCCAGGCCACCCCGAAAGTGGCACTGAGCAGATCTTCAGGAGGGCAGTCGGCAGCAGCGGGCGGTGAGTGATGGATTTTGGTCCCTACGACTGTGGATATAGGTCCAAAACTTTGTTATGTTCCCTTCCCTGAAAGACATAAATGAAACAGGTTGGGGTTGTACAACAATCCAGCAGCTTCCTGGTCATTTTCTGGTGTTGATTCACTAACTATCAGATTTATTGAAGTCAAATTCCAAATTTGACATATAATGGTATTTGACCTCATAACCTTTGGGCTCTCGTCCAATACCCTAATCATGAACCTACCATTCCTTACCAATTTGCCCCTGCAGTGGGCCCGTCCCAAAACCAGAGGGTGGGGTCATTTAAGTCTTAGGGGAGGCACCTATGCCAGTTAGAGTGATTCTGGGGCTCCAGTCCTGTGGACCTGGCAAGATTAGATTTTTATGCAGCAAGTTTTTATGATCTGGAATGCACTGCTTGAAAAGGTAGTGGAAGCAGATTCAATAAAAAATTTCAAATGGGAATTGAATGAATACCTGAAATGGAAAAAAAAATTCAGTGTTATGGGGAAAGAGTAGGAGAGTGCGACTAATTGTATAGCTCTTTCAAAGAGTCAGCATAGGCATGATGGGCTGAATGGCCGTTTTCTGTGCTGTATCATTCTATAATTCTGTGATACGATTGAGGTGCACTCTGAGCTGAGGTGAGCTATCAGGCGAGTCAATGATCTTCATTCCATACAGTGATGCCAGGCTGCGCTGTGTTTTCTATTTTAGATGCAGTATGACTGTTTATCAGATGTCTTCATGCATTAAACTACAGGATGCCTGATTAGGCAGCAGATTGTTTTGCACAATACATTAAGTGCATTAATGGCATTTCTATTTTTATTAGCCAAGCAAAGCTGATCTTAGCAAAAGCATCTTTAGTGCTCTTCAGCAATAATTTGCACCGCTTGTTTGTTTTGTATAGTTGATGTACTCTGAAATTGCAATAAAAAGCTGCATAAAATAAGACTTCAAAATCAGTAATATGTAAATCACATTGTAACAAATGTCCTGTTAGGAAAGAAACATAATATCAGCAAGTGGTGTACAAGCAGAACAAAATGAAACTGATGAAATGAGTTTTTTTTATTGTTGAAGACAAATGTATTATTTTCATATGGCTGACAGCCTGTGGAACGGTCACTGTGGCCAGGAAATCTCTTAGTGCTACTCCCGCTCCGTCGGCGTTACTTCACGTGCGTTAACTGATTAAGTAAAGCTGACAGAGCAGGAGCAGATCCCAAAATCTTCCCAGACTATCGGCTCAATATTGGCCAGGAACTGCTCCGTTTTTTTTGGAGTAACTTGGTTTTTCTGGCGTAACTTAAAAATCCACATTTTCCCCAATAAATTTGCACCAGTTAGTTAAAAAAATTTTAGTTTCGTTTTTTTTTCTCAAAAGGGGACGTTACCAGCCACCTACACCAGTTCTGCCCATTTAGGCAACTTTGGCCAGCTAATAGTTACTCCAAATCTACTTAGGCCAGTGTATGTGGCCACTTCAGAAAACCTTTGCGGAGAGTTAAAGAAATCGGTGCAGGTAGGTACATCAGAGGCCATTTGGCTGGGATAGGGGGGGAAGGGAAGCGAAGAGGACCTGCATTTAAAGCACCAAGCCTTAAAAACCACCAAATCTTGCAAACAAAAAGTTCTAAGAATTCAATAACAAATAAAACATTGAAGTAAGTCCTACCTTCATCTTCAAACTTGGCCCGGGAAGGCATCGGCAGACAGGAGCACTATCAGTTCCCCTGCCTGTCCCTAGCCCTGGCCGAGTGGCCTCCCGGTGCGATTGATCTCTTAGAAATCACACCGGGAGGCCACTCGGCCTGGGCTAGGGTCGGGATGACAACGCACCGGGAGGCCACTTGGCCTAGACTAGGGGTGGGAGCGATTCAACTGGCCGGTATCAGGTCCCACAGAGCGGCTGCAGCAAGTACACAGAGAGTGTAAGTGGTTTTGATCCTATTGCTAGACGGACGGTTCGAATCACCCCCGCCTTACAAAAATTCTATACCCGGGGATTATTATTCAGAGCGTAAATGGAATAATTCACGGACAGGAATGCTTCGGTGAAAAATCGTACTTGTTTTATTTGGTCTAACATACACTGGCTAAAACTTGCACCACTAAAATGAAATCACTGTCTCTATGGAGAATAAAATCTAGGTTACAAACAGTGTACATACAGTACAAAACTGAGACCAGTAACATGCAGTAATTCCCTTGTTGCTATAGTGGATTCTAACTCCACCTCTACCAACGAATCTCCCATGTCACATAAGCCCCACCAAACGAATTTCTCCTCTTAATTAGCCCCTAAAAACTTCACTTCTGAGAAAAACCTTGAGCCCTTAGTCTCACCCAGCGCGCCTGGGATGTTACCGGCTTGGGACACTCACGATCATGCTCACCACTCCACACACAGTTGATTTCCTCGCTCAGCTCAGCTGTGGGAAGTCACTGCCTGGTTTTCAGTCTTGGCAGCTTCTTCTGCGGAACTGTGGCTTCCTCCTGGTACATCGATCTTGGTGGTGCGAGAGGGAGAGAGAGCTCTCTCAAGATACAAGCTGCAAGCTCCAAGCTCCAAGCTGCAAGCTTCAAGCTTCAAGCACCAAGCTACAAGTTAAAAAAAAAGATGACAAAGAGCCTATCTTTAAGGGAGTCTTGCTACACCCTATCTTTCCTGCCAATCTTTAAAATCCTTTTGTTTCTAAGCATGGGCACTTAGTCAGTGATGGGCCATCCAACCCATGTGTATTGGGCTGATGGCCCTTAGTCTGGAGCATATCTATCAGTCTTTGTGTTGGCCAGGCTCGTGGGTTCATTGTTCTGCTCTTCTTCTGAGATGGAGGTGAGAAGTGCTTTTGCATATTAGAGTGGCTTTGTCAATGGCCCCCCTTCCTGGCTGACAGCTCTTTTGCCAATATTCATGGCCCCCTTCCTTTAGCTGGGACTGGTGGGCGAACCTGTACACGACTGACAGTTTTTTTGTCACAGCTAACTGCCATGCGGTCTCTGGAGTTTTAACAAACCAGCCTTTTCAAGTATCTGCACAGGGTGACCCCAGCGCAGGGAAAATACCCTCAGAAAAAAATAAAGTCCACAAATATTCTCGACTAAGTCCATTCTTTAAACAGAAACTTTGCGATCTCTTCAAGAGGCTGGGGGTGAGGAGCTACTGCGCATGCGCAGACACTCCACTGTGCATGTGCAGATGTCCCGGCACAGTTTTCGGCGCAGAACGCAGGCTCCACCCCTGACTCGACTGACCATGCTGCGTAACTACAGGGAAGAGGTCGGACAGTGGCCAAAGTGGGAAGGAAATTTTTCGGCGCACTTCGGAACAGAGAAAAGCAGCGCAATTCTAGTAAGTTCGCTGGACCAAAATTGAGGCGTATGTTACAGTTACAATGGGGTGGGGTGGGGAGGGGGTGGGTGGGGGTGCAATGTGTAGAAGAAAAACAGCCTATTAGAAGCTCAGGAAATGAATCCTATAGAAATTTACACATCATAGTTAACACAGCTTCTATGAGGACCACTGGGTTAAGTATTACAAAGTATTTACAGGACAGAAATAGGCCATTCGGCCCAACAGGTCAATGCTGGTATTAATGTCCCATATGAGCTTCCTCCCACCCTTCTTCATCTAACTTATTAACACAGCCTTCTCTTCCTTTCTGCCTCATGTGCTTATCTAGCTTCCCTTAAGAGTTCCCTTTGGTCTTTCAGTGTAGCAAAGCACTTGTGAAGATATTCCTCTGTTTGTTGTTTCTAGCTAAATCAGAAAAAACAATCCTTTTAGAATATGTTCATGATTTTGCTGGAAATAGCAAAGGAGCTCTCAAAATTACACTGTCACTGCTCGCAGCACGCCGAGGAAGTCCTGTGACTAAATGATCTGAACATGCTGACCTGGTTATGCTTTTACAGGATATTTCTCTTCTGTCTTCTTCAAAGTGCAGATAATCAGTAGGAGCACAGAATGTCAACATCTTCCATTTCTTCATGTACCAGTTCTTAGATCATTGAGGAGAGAAAAAAGGACATTATTAGAAATTAATGGGGCACCAAACAGTTACCAAGAGAGAAATTGTGATGAATGTGATTTTCCACTTTGAAGTCAGGAACAGCCAAATAGAACTGAAAGTATGCAGCCTATTGGCTGTTAAACAATGTCATATTCCCATCTGCATTTCCTTTTATGCTTTTCATTTATATATCATCGGGTGGAAGGAAGCTCATGTGGAGCACAAACACTGGCATAGACCTGTTGGGCTGAATGGCCTGTTTCTGTACTGTAACTTCTAAGTAATTCTACAAATTTTAGTCAAATCTAATCAGCCATTCTTTGTCCTTAGCAGCCATATGGAAGCACATTATAGCAATGGTTGTGCAATAGACAGAAGATGTTTCACGCAGTTTCTATAGCAGAGAGACAAGTTAAGTGCATTATTTAATATCAGAGATTACCATGGTTAGCGTAATCATTCACCTTTAGTTGGTGGCTGTGGGGACTGAATCCTGACAAATTTCTCAATGGGGCCCTTCAACAGATGCTAGGCCCCTAATTTACAGATTGAAGAGAACTAATGCCTGTTTTAGGCATCTACCCAGGACCAGTCATCATAGGAAGTGTTCTCCATTCAATGAGGCTCAGTTGGATTAATAGGTGGATAGTTCAGCCATTAGGCAACATTGTCCACCAAACCTCTTAGCAAGGGCTAAACTTTCCATTATTTTCGCTGTCGCCCCAAAATGGCCGATATTTCCAGCGTTAGTCGTTGTTTTATTTTTCAGGATCGCCGGTATATCGGCCATTTAAAAAAATGCTCGTTTCGCCTTTTTAATTTTGGCAATAGCCTTAGCGATGTGAAATGTGCGATAGCGATGTAGTCAGTCATGCAAGACCAGCGTCCATAGCAATGGCCATTCTGCGCATGCGCATTTTTTTTCAGGCAAAGAACTTTTCCCGCAATTCGGGGGGGTCAGGGGTCATCAGGGAGGGAGAGAGAGAAGGAAGGTTGTGTTGAGGCAATGAAGATGGAATATGAGTCGGGAAAGAGTGCTGCGGAGGTTGCAGGGAGAAGGAGGGCAAAAGCCTTTTCTGGTGAAGCCAACGAAGCTCGGGTCCACGAGACTCGGTGGGGCCAATTAACCCGGGGTGGACGTGGGAAACCTCCCCCCACAGATATACCAGCGACTATGGGCAGATATCGCTGAAGTGGTAACTTCGGCTGTCCACGACATGAGAGAGGCAAACCAGTGCCGCAAGCCTGGAACAGTCTAGTGGCATCTGCAAGACCAAGTATTAAATTATTAAGTTTGTAATTGTAATGATGCAATGACTCATTAATTAGAATGTAAATCGGCTGGATTGTAATTAAGCTGGGTAATCTTCGGTAACATCCCTGTTAAGATTTGGATTGGGGTCGGAACCTGCGCCCCAAGGACTCTAACCCTGGGAGGGCAGGTGTCCCAGGAACCATTCTGTGCAAATGTGCACTCGTAATCTGGCTGAGATCCATTAAACTGAATCGATAGTATTATTATTTTAATGCTTTGATCGAAAATTGGGGCCAAAGGAATGACTTGAAACAGACAGACCGCAAATACTCGGCATTCCTACCACTTTAGTTTAGAAGAACGATTAAATTATATCGCTGCTTGTGTGCTGTGAGCAACTCTTTAACTTGGTTGGTTTTCATTAGGTTGGGGCACGACTGAGCGCTGAGTGGGCCGCTCAGCTTTGCCCAGACTGTGTGAGTCTCTCTGGCTGCTGCCGGTCACACAGTGACCCAACCTGGACTGGGGGAAAGCTGCCCTGTGACACTTGGGACATTAGCTCCGGCCACACAGAGGTCTCCGAGCACAGCCCAGGAACACGATGCCCACTCCTCTCATGGTCCGGTCATTGCTGAGCTCACCAGCAGTCATGATTCCCCTCTCGGGGACCTCCATCGATTGCAATAACCCGGCTCCCTCCCCTCAGGAGGTGAAGGGCACGGCCCATGGATGGAGCCTTTCCTGGGGATTTTACATGAGGGGGTTGGTGTCATGCATTAGTTCCTAACGATTATCTTATTAAATTTCTTCTCTGAACGTAGATGTTATAACCATGCACCAATTGTATACAAACCGTATTAGAATATAACGTTAACGATGAATAGCATAGAAACATAGAAACATAGAAACTAGGTGCAGGAGTAGGCCATTCGTCCCTTCGAGCCTGCACCACCATTCAATAAAATCATGGCTAATCATTCACCTCAGTATCTCTTTCCTGCTTTCTCTCCATACCCCTTGATCCCTTTAGCGGTCAGGACCATATCAAGCTTGAATATATCTAACGAATTTGCATCAACAACTCTCTGTGGTAGAGAATGCCACAGGTTAACAACTCTCTAAGTGAAGAAGTTTCTCCTCATCTCGGTCCTAAATGGCTTACCCCTTATCCTTAGACTGTGACCCCTGGTTCTGGACTTCCCCAACATCAGGAACATTCTTCCTCCATCTAACATGTCCAGTCCCGTCAGAATTTTTATATGTTCCTATGAGATCCCCTCTCATTCTTCTAAATTCCAGTGAATACAGGCCCAGTCGATCCAGTCTCTCCTCATATGTCAGTCCTGCCATCCCGGGAATCAGTCTGGTGAACCTTCGCAGCACTCCCCCAATAGCAAGAACGTCCTTCCTCAGATTAGGAGATCAAAACTGTACACAATATTCAAGGTGTGACCTCACCAAGGCCCTGTACATTGCATTACGACCTCCTTGCTCCGATACTCAAATCCCCTAGCTATGAAGGCCAACATACCATTTGCCTTTTTCACCGCCTGCAGTGCCTGCATGCCAACTTTCAATGATTGATGTACCATGACACCCAGGTCTCGTTGCACCTCCCCCTTTCCTAATCTGCCGCCATTCAGATAATATTCTGCCTTCGTGTTTTTACCCCCAAAGTGGATAACCTCACATTTATCCATATTATACTGCATCTGCCATGCATTTGCCCACTCACCTAACCTGTCCAAGTCACCCTGCAGCCTTTTAGCATCCTCCTCACAGCTCACACCATCAGCCAGTTTAGTGTCATCTGCAAACTTGGAGATATTACACTCAATTCCTTCATCTAAATCATTAATGTATATTGTAAAGAGCTGAGGTCCCACCATTGAACCTTGCGGCACTCCACTAGTCACTGCCTGCCATTTATCCCAACTCTCTGCTTCCTGTCTGCCAACCAGTTCTCTATCCATGTCAGTACATTACCCCCAATACCATGTGCATTAATTTTGCACACCAATCTCTTGTGTGGGACCTTGTCAAAAGCCTTTTGAAAGTCCAAATACACCACATCCACTGGTTCTCCCTTGTCCACTCTACTTGTTAGATCCTCAAAAAATTCCAGAAGATTTGTCAAGCATGATTTCCCTTTCATAAATCTATGCTGAATTGGACTGATCCTGTCACTGCTTTCCAAATGCGCTGCTATTTCATCTTTAATAATTGATTCCAACATTTTCCCCACTACTGATGTCAGGCTAACCAGTCTATAATTACCCGCTTTCTCTTTCCCTCCTTTTTTAAACCATGGTGTGACATTAGCTACCCTCCAGCCCATAGGAACTGATCCAGATTCGATAAACTGTTGGAAAATGATCACCAATGCATCCACTATTTCTATGGCCACTTCCTTAAGTACTCTGAGATGCAGACTATCAGGCCGTGGGGATTTATCGGCTTTCAATCCCATCAATTTCCCGAACACAATTTCCCGCTTTATAAGGATAATCTTCAGTTCCTCCTTCTCACTAGACCCTCAGTCCCCTAGTATTTCCAGAAGGTTATTTGTGTCTTCCTTCGTGAAAGCAGAACCAAAGTATTTGTTTAACTGGTCCACCATTTCTTTGTTCCCCATTATAAATTCACCTGAATCTGACTGCAATTGACCTACGTTTGTCTTCACTAATCTTTTCCTCTTCACATATCTATAGAAGCTTTTGCAGTCAGTTTTTATGTTCCCAGCAAGCTTCCTCTCATACTCTATTTTCCCCCTCCTAATTAAACTCTGTGCCCTCCTCTGTTTTATTACAAAATTCTCCCAGTCCTCAGGTTTGCTGCTTTTTCTGGCCAATTTATATGCCTCTTCCTTGGATTTAACACGATCCTTAATTTCCCTTGTTAGCCACAGTTGAGCCACCTTCCCCATTTTATTTTTACTCCAGACAGGGATGTACAATTGTTGAAGTTCATCCATGTGATCTTTAAATGTTTGCCATTGCCTATCCACCATCAACCTTTTAAGTATCACTCGCCAGTCTATTCGAGCCAGTTCATGTCTCATACCATCGAAGTTACCTTTCCCCAAGTTCAGGATCCTAGTGTCTGAATTAACTGTCTCACTCTCCATCTTAATAAAGAATTCTACTATATTATGGTCACTCTTCCCCAAGGGGCCTCGCACAACAAGATTGTTAATTAGTCCTTTCTCATTACACATCACCCAGTCTAGAATGGCCAGCCCTCTAGTTGGTTCCTCGACATATTGGTCTAGAAAACCATCCCTAAACACTCCAGGACATCCTCCTCTACCGCATTGCTACCAGTTTGGTTAGCCTAGTCAATATGTAGATCAAAGTTGCCAATGATAACTGCTGTACCTTTATTGCACGCAACCTTAATTTCTTGTTTGATGCTGTCCCCATCCTCATTACTACTGTTTGGTGATCTGTACACAACTCCCATTAGCGTATTCTGCCCTTTGGTTTTCCATAGCTCCGCCCATACAGATTCCACATCATCCAAGCTCATGTCCTTCCTTACTATTGCATTAATTTCCTCTTTAACCAGCAACGCCACCCCACCTCCATTTCCTTTCTGTCTATCCTTCCTAAATGTTGAATACCCCTAGATTTTGAGTTCCCAGCCTTGGTCACCCTGGAGCTATGTCTCCGTGATGCCAATTACATCATATCCATTAACTGCTATCTGCGCAGTTAATTCGTCCACCTTATTCCGAATACTCCTCGCATTGAGGCACATAGCCTTCAGGCTTGTCTTTTTAACACCTTTTGCCTCTTTAGAATTTTGCTGCAATGTGACCCTTTTTGCCTTGGGTTTCTCTGCCATCCACTTTTACTTTTCTTCTTTCCATCTTTTGCTTCTGCCCCCATTCTACTTGCCTCTGTCTTCCTGCATCCCCCTGCCATATTAGTTTAACCTCTCCCCAACAGCACTGGCAAACACTCCCCCAGGACATTGGTTCCGGTCCTGCCCAGGTGTAGACCGTCCGGCTTGTACTGGTCCCACCTCCCCCCGAACCAGTTCCAATATCCCAGGAATTTGAATCCCTCCCTTCTGCACCACTCCTCATGTCACATATTCATCTGAGCTATCCTGCAATTCCTACTCTGTCTAGCACATGGCACTGGTAGCAATCCTGAGATTACTACTTTTGAGATCCTACCTTTTAATTCATCTTTTAGGACCTCATACTGTTTTTTACCTATATCGTTGGTACCTATATGCACCTGACAACTGGCTGTTCACCCTCCCTCTTCAAAATGTCCTGCACCTGCTCCGAGACATCCTTGACCCTTGCACCAGGGATTCATTGCCAGGCTGATTGTCCTCCCCGAGGTCTTCATTCTCCTCCTCCTCATCCTCCTCTTCTGCCTCCCCTCTTTCCTGAGGTAGACTGGCAGTCCCATGTGGCAATTGTTGTCCTCTCCTGATAGCTAGTTATGCAACATGCAGCACACCACAATAAACTTAGCGACCTGCGCAGGGTTGTATTGTAGTTTGCCTCTTGAGTGGTCCAGAACTTAATTGTCTTTTTGATGATATTGCATGTGGCTATATGGCTTTCATCACATCGCTTCTCGGCTTCTGTCTGGGGCTTATGCAGGGGGGTTATGGGCCAGCTGGCAAGGCCATATCCTTTATCCACCAGCATCCAACCGTGACCTTGTGGCTAACTCTTAAATAGGTCAGAGATAGTGCTCTCATGCAAGATGTGCACATCATGGATGCTCCCTGGAAAATTTGCATTTACTGCCATGATTATTTGCTTGTGGTCGACAACGAGCTACACATTCAGGGAGTGGAATGTGTACTTTTGGTTCCGAAACACCTCTGCATCCTGTAAAGGTGCTCGCAGGGCGATGTGCATACAGTCTATTGCTCCCTGCACCTTGGATAAGCTTGCTATTCTTGAGAACCCCAAAGCCCTCTCACTCTGTGCCTCCCTGGTCATAGGGCAGCTTATAAAGTCCACCCTGCCTGCGTAAAGGGCTTCAGTCACCTGTCGAATGCAGCAATGTGGAGCATGCTGAGAGATGCAGCAAATGTTGCCAGCTGAAGCCTGAAAGGAGCCCAATGCATAGAAGGAAAGTGATGGAAGAAAAGTGGGTACTCACCCCATAAATCCAATACGTGCCCTACTGCATCAGCGGACACCACCCAACTAAAGACTATGCAGTAAGAAGTCTTCCACGACATTCGGGGTACAGCAAGCAAAACCTACAGAGTCCAGCGAACCCCAAAATCACGAACCACCACCAACTGACAATCAAAGGATTGGTGGGCATAATCCCTGTTTGCCCTGGAGTTCATCCTAGTCAGAGTTCGGCATTGGGAGGTGGGAGGTGTGTTATTTCCTGTAATCCCTTTTGAACGTGTGATAAAGTGTTCTTTATTCTACTGATTGCAAGCTTTGACACTGTACTTTCTTGTCCTTAATAAAATCGAAGTTCTTTGCACCAAAACCAATTGTCTCTTGCACTTTGTCACATCCCCAAATAAATCCAAAGTCTAGAACCCAGGGAGTGGGAGCGATTCGAACCGCTCAGAAGGTCAGAGGTGAACCTGACCCCAGATCCACCACCCCCTACACATAAAATTCAATAAATTATGACTGACATAAAATTTGAAACACATCAAAATGTGAAAAATCTCAATACAAAATTACAGAACTATTAACTATGTAAATACTGATTAATATTTTATAACATAATCATGATTTTCAAGTATTTGGTATCAAATAATTTGCTGAACATTAAAGAGAAAATGTAATACATTTTCTACATCAAAGCTTTTCTAGTTTCCCATTTAAGAATGTTCTTCATGCCTTTTGGGTCTCCCTGTGCCATGTTTCATTCTATAGTCCACAAAAGAAGGACAGGTTTTCCCCCCAGAGTCTCTGCCAATACTTTTTTGGATCTGGCACCTTCAATTTTATCTCTCTCACTGTGCTTTATCCTTGTTTAACATCTCCTCCTAAAGATACTGTTGACATTATGGACTTGCAATGTAAAGAATTATGGGTACAAAATCTCTAAAGACTGTGCTGTGAGTGCACTGCTGTATCTTATTGTGGCTGATGAAGTACTACTGATTAAAGTCAGCAATATTGAACAAATGGGAGAATATTTTTCTATTGATACTCAATGATTAAACTTAAAACACTCCTCACCCCGTAAACATTTTACTTAGTGTACAATTACAAAAGTTACTTCTGGTGATGGTTAAGTGGCTCAGAGATATATGAGGAAAATGCTGAACTTTGCTTCTGACAAAAGCCAATTTCTCTAATGTTTACATGAATGATGAGTTTGCTCATCCACAGTTCATTGTTGGAAGAAATCTTTAGTTGTTGAAAGGGACTGTTATACTTCTAAATCAAACTGTTCAGTGTACTGCATATCATTATTTGTATCAATGTTTATTATGAATCATTGTGCCATGTTAACTAAAATGAAGGCCCCGATTTTAATTCCGGGCACATTTTGGGTGGGTAGCGAGGTGAGTTGGAACTCTATAAATGAAGCCTAGGCTATTATAACTCCCAGGCCTCATTTAAATGAAAAAGAGTGGGAAATAGTTGCTGGGGAACGAGGGCCATCCCCTGCAGAAATGGCTCATGATGCACCTGCAAAACCCCAGCAGCATGGCCGAGCAGCAAAGTTACAATCAAAGCCAGGGGTCAACCAGACTCCATATGGGCACATAATAGGAATGCTCAAGTAGAGATTTAGGTGCCTAGACCACTCAGGGAGCTCTGTGCAATATGTCCGAGATAGAATGTCATGAATCATCGTGGTCAGCTCCATATTGCATGGCATTTCATTACAAAGGGGCTTTCATTTGGAGGAGAAAGAGCAGCAGCAGCTGTCATGAGATGAGGAAGACTGGGATGAAGGAGTTTATTAATGTCTTCTTGTAATTTGTTGCAGTTCTCCTCAGTATTGACTATCACCCCCAACTTGGTGTCATCTTCAAATTTAGAAATTGTGTTTTTGATTCCAAAAGTCTACATTATTCATATAAATTATCAACAACATTGGTCCCAGCACTGATCCTTGTGGGATCCCACTTTCCATTTTCTGCCACTCTGAACAGCTACCCATTGCCCCTACTCTCTACTTTCTGTCTTGAAGCCAGCTCACTGTCCATTCTGCTACTTGTCCCCTGACTCCACATTCTCTGACCATTCATTAATCTATTATGTGGCATTTTATCGAAGGTCTGTTGGAAATCTAGATAAATTACATCTACTGCATTACACTTGTCTAGTCTCTCTCTCCATAGTTACCTCTTCAAATAATTCAATGAAGTGGTTAAGCAAGACTCTCCATTTTGAAATTCCTGCTAACTATTCATCATTAGATTTTTGGTTTCTAGATGTTCTTCGACTTCAGATAACTATTCATTGTTTGGTATAACAATAATTGTCACAGAAAAATTATTTTGAGCACTTGCAAAATAACACATCTAGGCATATTTAACTTTCTAAGCATTTATCATTTGTCATTGTCTGTTTCACAAAAGGTTTTGAAAATGGCAAAAGTCACAAATAATCCTAACTTAAATGCACAATTTAATGCAAGATTTAGGTATAGTGAATAAAGTAAAACTTTAATAATGCACATTAAGTGACTATTTACCTGAGCTTTTGATAATTAACCCCATTACATATAAGAACAACATTTTTGGTTAACATCTCTAAGAGCTACAACACTGGCATCTACCCGACAATATGGAAAACTGCCCAGGTATGTCCTGTCCACAAAATGCAGGACAAATCCAATACAGCCAATTACCACCCCATCAGTCTACTTTCAATCATCAGAAAAGTGATGGAAGGTGCCATCGAAAGTGCTATCAAGCGATACTTAATCACCACCTTGCTCATGCTGTACGGGAAGCACTGAGGCGGGGGGAGGGGCTGCAATCTTGGGTGGCAGCAGCCAGTGAGCAGGGCAAAAGCAGTTTACTCTAACATAACAGCAGAGTAACATAGCAATAGAATGATTGTCCTTTGATCATAGCAGGGAGCAGGTTTAAGTCAACAACACAAAACAGAGCCTAAAAGTCCTCAGCAGTGCCATCGGTCTCCCACCATAATTCTGGAACCACGATGGTAAAGACGATGAGGGGTAGGAATTTGGAGCTCGTAAAATGGGCGCAGTGATGGCCAATTTTGGGGACGAACATCAAAGTACTCCTGAAAGACGTCCGATCTGCTATTGGGTTGGGCCATTATTCAGGCATCCCTGGTGGCTGCCGAAAACAGGTGTCAGGCATCATACAAAGGTAAATGAGGTGCATAATGATTGCTTTAGGCCCCCTCTAGGAAATTGGATAGAGATGAGCTGAGCAGAGGCCTCCAACAAAAGGTACTTTTTTTTAAAGCCAAAATTAGAAAAACCATCCTGTCGAGCCAGGAGAAAGAGGAGTCGCTCCCCTGACTCCACAACATGGTCATTCCCTGCCCATTGCTGCTCAACTCTCTCTCCCAGGCCTTACCTTGGAGCTGCTGCCAGTGAGGCAAGCGTATCGACATTCATCTTCATAAAACGGGTGAGTTGCCTGTGGAGGCACAACAGACACCGGCAGTTCACCCAAATAATGTTAAATGAAGCCTGAGGTCCAATTCCGAGCTGGCCTCGGGCCCCCCTGTTGGGGCCCACATTCCATGCACAGTGCCCATTTCAGGCTCAACAAATTGGCCAAAACAAATTTCCACCCCTGCATCTCTACAATTTCTAGAAGTTTCCACATTGACTTGTAAAGGTCAGTACTTCCAACTGCCACTTATAAGGCAGATGATGGTCATGGGATAGGGCAAGGGGAGGCGCGGAGAAACTCTAATCATGGAGTTCCTAGCCCTGGTCCTGGCCCTGGAAGGGGACCGAGTGCAGAAGTCACTGGTATGCCCAGGAAGATAATACATACTGGCCTCCACAAGGGAGCCTGTAAGCCTGGCAATTGAGCAGGACTCCTGCAGAGGAAACAATTGATTTTTAAATGTTATTGGATCATTTCACATCCTCAGAGACCAAGTGGGGCAGTGCTGGAGCCGGGAAAGACATCTGGGCAACCCCTACCCCCAACATGTTGGCAGACTCCAAAGATGTATCTAAAGCAGCACTTGAGCCCACCTACCACAAGCAAATGAGATGCCCTCTCACTGAACTCACAAACTATGGCAGGTTCTATTCTGACAGTGTCTGTTAAGGTCACAAATGTTCTCAAATATTACGCTAAGAAGTCATTCCATTCTGGCACTGAGACCATCTGTAGCATTAGTCAAATAACCGTGCCCAGATACATTAAGTCAGTCAGTGATACATTGCACTCCTAAATTAGCAATTTTATCTGCTTCCCATGTGTTATATATGTAAACTTGTATTAACTCTGTACAGCCACCAGAGGGCTCATCCCCTGGAGTCCCAAGGGATCCCATAATCCCTTGGGAGCACAGGTACTTAAGGAGGCATCACAGATTGGAGAGGCACTCTGGGTACCTGCAATAAAAGACTAAGTTCACACTTTACTTTGAGCTCACAATGTTCAGTCTGACTCTTTCTCCATACATAACAACTGGCGACGAGATACAGATAGCGAACACAAAGATGCAGAGAACAGTGGGTATCCTGGAGAAATTCTCGGAGAGAGATGATTGGGAAGCTTTTGTGGAGCGACTCGACCAATACTTTGTGGCCAACAAGCTAGATGGGGAAGAGAATGCTGCCAAATGAAGGGCAATTCTCCTCACCATCTGTGGGGCACCAACGTATGGCCTCATGAAGAATCTGCTCACTCCAGCGAAACCCACAGATAAATCGTACGATGATTTGTGCACACTGGTCCGAGAGCATTTGAACCCGAAGGAAAGCGTTCTGATGGCGAGGTACCGGTTCTACACCTACAAAAGGTCTGAAGGCTAGGAAGTAGCGAGTTATGTCACCAAGCTAAGACGCCTTGCAGGACATTGCGAATTTGAAGTACATTTGGAGCACATACTCAGAGACTTTTTCATACTTGGCATTGGCCACGAAACCATACTTCGCAAACCTTTGACTGCAGAAACCCCAACGTTGAGTAAGGCCATAGCGATAGCCCAGGTGTTCATTGCCACCAGTGACAATACGAAGCAAATCTCTCAACACACAAGTGCTGCTACAAGTACTGTGAACAAAGTGATGTTTTCGAATCGTAACGTACAGGGCAGGTCACACATGCCTGCAGCTACACGTCCGCAGATGTCTCAGAGTCCACCATCAAGGGTGATGAATGCAAGGCCATTAACACCTTGTTGGTGCTGCGGTGGTGATCATCGTTTCCATTCATGCCGATTCAAAGGGTATGTTTGCAAGGGCTGTGGAATAATGGGACATCTCAAACGTATGTGCAAGTGAGCTGCTAATCCTGTTAAACCTGCAAAGCACCCGTTGCAGAGGAGGACAGATCCATGGAGGATCACGACAAACCAGAGCCTCAGACCGAGGAGGCAGAGGTACATGGGGCGCACACATTCACCAGGAATTGTCCCCCAATAATGCTGAATGTTGAACTAAATTGACTCCCAGTGTCAATGGAACTGGCCAGTCCATCATGGGCAAAAAGACTTTCAAAAGATTGTGGCGCAACAAGGCCTCAAGGCCAGTCTTAACTCCAATTCGTATGAAACTAAGAACTTACACGAAAGAATTGATTCCCGTAATCGGCAATGCTACTGTAAAAGTCTCCTACGATGGAGCAGTGCACAAACTACAACTCTGGGTGGTACCGGGCGATGGTCCCACGCTGCTCCGCAGGAGCTGGCTGCGAAAGATACGCTGGAACTGGGATGTATTCCAAGCGCTATCGCCCGCTGACAACACTTCATGTGTCCAGGTCTTAAACAATTTCCCTTCGCTGTTCGAACCAGGCATTGGGAAATTCCAAGGAGCAAAACTGCAGACCCACCTAATTACGGGGGCGCGACCCATCCATCACAAGGCAAGAGCAGTACCGTACATGTTGAAAGAAAGGCTAGAGATCGAGCGAAGCCGGCGGCAACAAGAGGGCATCATTTCACCGATCGAGTTCAACGAGTGGGCCAGCCTGATCGTTCCTGTCCTCAAGGGATACGGCACCGTCAGAATCTGTGACGATTACAAAGTAACTATCAATCGTTTCTCCCTGCAGGACCAATACCCACTACCAAAGGCCGATGACCTCTTTGCAACGCTGGCGGGAGGAAAGACATTCATGAAACTGGATCTGACTTCAGCCTACATGATGCAGGAACTGGAGGCATCATCGAAGGCCCTCACCTGCATCAGCACGCACAAAGTTCTTTTTAATTGTAACTGATATGTCCTTACTATACAGTATAAATACACATGAGGCACATATTTGAGAGAAGGTCACTCTGTGACCAGCTCCCTTTATTACCAAGAGCTCAAATGATGAAGGTGGGTGGAGCTTCCCCTGTTATACCTGAAAGTCCAGGTTAGGAGTGTCTCCCACAAATGAGTTGGTCACACCGCAGGTAAGGATTAGGACAGATAGTGAATGGGTGACCAAGAGACAAGGCAAGAGCAGGAACATAGTGCAGGAGTCCCCTGCGGTCATCTCCCTCCAAAACAGATATACCGTTTTGGATACTGTTGGGGGAGATGACTTACCAGGGGAAGGCACCAGCAGCCAGGTTCACGGCACCGTGGGTGGCTCTGCTGCACAGAAGGGTGGGAAAAAGACTGGGAGAGTGATAGTGATAGGGGACTCTATTGTAAAGTGAATAGATAGGAGTTTCTGCAGCCGCAACCGAGACTCCAGGATGGTATGTTGCCTCCCTGGTGCAAGGGTCAAGGATGTATCGGAGCAGCTGCAGAGCATTCTGGAGAGGGAGGGTGAACAGCCAATTGTCGTGGTACATGTAGGTACCAACGATATAGGTAAGAAGCGGGAAGAGATCCTACAAGCTGAATTTAGGGAGCTAGGAGTTAAATTAAAAAGTAGGACCTCAAAGGTAGTAATCTCTGGATTGCTACCAGTGCCACGTGCTAATCAGAGTAGAGGGAGCAGGATAGTTAGAATAAATACATGGCTTGAGCAGTGGTGGAAGAGGGAGGGATTCAAATTCCTGGGACATTGGAACCAGTTCTGGGGGAAGTTGGACCTGTACAAAAGGGACGGTCTACAATTGGACAGGACTGGAACTGATGTCCTAGGGGTAACATTTGCAAATGCAGTTCGGGAGTGTTTAAACTAATATGGCAGGGGGATGGGAACCTATGCAGCGAGATAGGGCAAAGTAATATGGAGTCAGAAACAGATGGTAGAAAGGTAAAAAGCAATAGTGGAAGGCTGAGTAAACAAAGGCAAGAAACAAAAAGGACCACACTACATCATAATTCTAAAAGGACAAAGGGTGTTAAAAAAACAAGCCTGAAGGCTTTGTGTCTTAATGCAAGGAGTATCCGTAATAAAGTGGATGAATTAACTGTGCAAATAGATGTTAACAGATATGATGTGATTGGGATTATAGAGACGTGGCTCCAGGATGATCAGGGCTGGGAACTCAACATCCATGGGTATTCAACATTCAGGAAGGATAGAATAAAAGGAAAAGGAGGTGGGGTAGCATTGCTGGTTAAAGAGGAGATTAATGCAATAGTTAGGAAGGACATTAGCTTGGATGATGTGGAATGTATATGGGTAGAGCTGCAGAACACCAAAGGGCAAAAAATATTAGTGGGAGTTGTGTACAGACCTCCAAACAGTAGTAGTGATGTTGGGGAGGGCATCAAACAGGAAATTAGGGGTGCATGCAATAAAGGTGCTTCAGTTATCATGAGTGAATTTAACATGCATATAGATTGGGCTAACCAAACTGGAAGCAACACGGTGGAGGAGGATTTCCTGGATTGCATAAGGGATGGTTTTCTAGACCAATATGTCGAGGAACCAACTAGGGGGCGGCCATCTTAGACTGGGTGTTGTGTAATGAGAGAGGATTAATTAGCAATCTCGTTGTGCGAGGCCCCTTGGGGAAGAGTGACCATAATATGGTGGAATTCAACATTAGGATGGAGAATGAAACAGTTAATTCAGAGACCATGGTCTAGAACTTAAAGAAGGGTAACTTTGAAGGTATGATCATGAATTGGCTAGGATAGATTGGCGAATGATACTTAAGGGGTTGACTGTGGATGGGCAATGGCAGACATTTAGAGACTGCATGGATGAATTACAACAATTGTACATCTCTGTCTGGCGTAAAAATAAAAAAGGGAAGGTGGCTCAACCGTGGCTAGCAAGGGAAATTAGGGATAGTATTAAAGCCAAGGAAGTGGTATACAAATTGGCCAGAAATAGCAGTGAACCCGGGGATTGGGAGAAATTTAGAACTCAGCAGAGGAGGACAAAGGGTTTGATTAGGGCAGGGAAAATAGAGTATGAGAGGAAGCTTGCAGGGAACATTAAGATGGACTGCAAAAGTTTCTATTGGTATGTAAAGAGAAAAAGGTTAGTAAAGACAAACGTAGGTCCCCTGCAGTCAGAATCAGGGGAAGTCATAACGGGGAACAAAGAAATGGCAGACCAATTGAACAAGTACTTTGGTTCCGTATTCACTAAGGAGAACACAAACAACCTCCCGGATATAAAAGGGGTCAGAGGGTCTAGTAAGAAGGAGGAACTGAGGGAAATCCTTATTAGTCGGGAAATTGTGTTGGGGAAATTGATGGGATTGAAGGCCGATAAATCCCCAGGGCCTGATGGACTGCATCCCAGAGTACTTAAGGAGGTGGCCTTGGAAATAGCGGATGTATTGACAGTTATTTTCCAACATTCCATTGACTCTGGATCAGTTCCTATCGAGTGGAGGGTAGCCAATGTAACCCCACTTTTTAAAAAAGGAGGGAGAGAGAAAGCAGGGAATGAAAGACCGGTCAGCCTGACATCGGTCGTGGGTAAAATGATGGAATCAATTATTAAGGATGTCATAGCAGCGCATTTGGAAAGAGGTGACATGATAGGTCCAAGTCAGCATGGATTTGTGAAAGGGAAATCATGCTTGACAAATCTTCTGTAATTTTTTGAGGATGTTTCCAGTAGAGTGGACAAGGAAGAACCAGTTGATGTGGTATATTTGGACTTTCAGAAGGCTTTCGACAAGGTCCCACACAAGAGATTAATGTGCAAAGTTAAAGCACATGGGATTGGGGTAGTGTGCTGACATGGATTGAGAACTGGTTGGCAGACAGGAAGCAAAGATTAGGAGTATATGGGTGCTTTTCAGAATGGCAGGCAGTGACTAGTGGTGTACCGCAAGGTTCTGTGCTGGGGCCCCAGCTGTTTACATTGTACATTAATGATTTAGATGAGGGGGTTAAATGTAGTATCTCCAAATTTGCGGATGACACTAAGTTGGGTGGCAGTGTGAGCTGCGAGGAGGATGCTATGAGGCTGCAGAGTGATTTGGCTAGGTTATGTCAGTGGGCAAATGCATGCAGATGAAGTATAATGTGGATAAATGTGAGGTTATCCATTTTGGTGGTAAAAACAGAGAGATGGACTATTATCTGAATAGCGACAGATTAGGAAAAGGGGAGGTGCAACGAGACCTGGGTGTTATGGTGCATCAGTCATTGAAGGTTGGCATGCAGGTACAGCAGGCAGTTAAGAAAGCAAATGGTATGTTGGCTTTCATAGCGATAGGATTTGAGTACAGGGGCAGGGAGGTGTTACTACAGTTGTACAGGGCCTTGGTGAGGCAACACCTGGAGTGTTGTGTACAGTTTTGGTCTCCTAACTTGAGGAAGGACATTCTTGCTATTGAGGGAGTGCAGCGAAGGTTCACCAAACTGATTCCCGGGATGGCGGGACTGACATATCAAGAAAGACTGGATCAACTGGGCTTGTATTCACTGGAGTTCAGAAGAATGAGAGGGGATCTCATAGAAACATTTAAAATTCTGATGTGTTTAGACAGGTTAGATGCAGGAAGAATGTTTCCAATGTTGGGGATGTCCAGAACCAGGGGTCACAGTCTAAGGATAAGGGGTAAGCCATTTAGGACTGACATGAGGAGAAACTTCTTCACCAAAGAGTGGTAAACCTGTGGAATTCTCTACCACAGAAAGTTGTTGAGGCCAATTCACTAAATATATTCAAAAAGGAGTTGGATGTAGTCCTTACTACTAGGGGGATCAAGGGGTATGGCGAGAAAGCAGGAATGGGGTACTGAAGTTGCATGTTCAGCCATGAACTCATTAAATGGCGGTGCAGGCTCGAAGGGCCGAATGGCCTACTCCTGCACCTATTTTCTCTGTTTCTATGTTTCACCCCTTGTGGTCAATGTTCTCAAGGTGTCCAACTTAGGTCAGCTTATACATGGGTTACAATGATAGTTGAATACATGACAATAACAGATGCCCATTTGGATGCGATCAGCGGCAGCGATATTCCACAGAAACATGGAAAGCTTACTGAAGTCGGTCCTGCAAACTGTGGTCTTCCAGGACGACATCTTGGTCACAGGTCGGAACACAGTCAAGCATCTGCAGAACCTGGAGGAGGTTCTTAGTCAACTCAATCTCGCGGGGCTCAGGTTAAAACGCTCGAATCGTGTTTTTCTGGTGCCTGAAGTGGAGTTCTTGGGAAACATAGAAACATAGAAAGATAGAAACATAGAAACATCAAAACATAGAAAATAGGTGCAGGAGGAGGCCATTTGGCCCTACAAGCCTGCACCACCATTCAATAAGATCATGGCTGATCATTCCCTCAGTACTCCTTTCCTGCTTTCTCTCCATACCCCTTGATTCCTTTAGCCATAAGGGCCATATCTAACTCTCTCTTGAATATATCCAATTAACTGGCATCAACAACTCTCTACGGTAGAGAATTCCACAGGTTCACAACTCTCTGCGTGAAGAAGTTTCTGCTTATCCCAGTCCTAAATGGCCGACCCCTTATCCTAAGACTGCATCCCCTGGTTCTGGACTTCCCCATCATCAGGAACATTCTTCCCGCATCTAACCTGTCCAGTCCCATCAGAATCTTGTAAGATTCTATGAGATCCCCTCTCATCCTTCTAAACTCCAGTGTATAAAGGTCCAGTTGATCCAGTCTCTCCTCATATGTCAGTCCCGCCATCCCGGGAATCAATCTGGTGAACCTTCGCTGCACTCACTCAATAGCAAGAACATCCTTCCTCAGATTAGAAGACCAAAACTGAACACAATATTCCAGGTGAGGCCTCACCAAGGCCCTGTACAACTGCAGTAAGACCTCCCTGCTCCGATACTCAAATGAAGGCCAACACACCATTTGCCTTCTTCACCGCCTGCTGTACCTGCATACCAACTTTCAATGACTAATGAACCAGGACACCCAGGTCTCATTGCACCTCACCCTTTCCTAATCTGCCGCCATTCAGATAATATTCTGCCTTTGTGTTTTTGCCCCCAAAGTGGATAACCTCACATTTATCCACATTATACTGCATTTGGCATGCATTTGCCCACTCACCTAACCTGTCCACGTCACCCTGCAGCCTTTTCGCATCCTCCTCACAGCTCACACCACCAGCCAGTTTAGTGTCATCTGCAAACTTGGAAATATTACACTCAATTCCTTCATCTAAATCATTAATGCATATTGTAAAGAGCTGGGGACCCAGCATTGAGCCCTGTGGCACTCCTCTAGTCACTGCCTGCCTTTCTGAAAAGGACACGTTTATCCCGACTCTCTACTTCCTGTCTGCCAACCAGTTCTCTATCCACCTCAGTACATTGCCCCCAATACCATGTGCTTTGAATTTGCACACAAATCTCTTGTGTGGGACCTTGTCAAAAGCCTTTTGAAAGTCCAAATACACCACATCCACTGGTTCTCCCTTGTCCACTCTACTAATTACATCCTCAAAAAATTCCAGAAGATTTGTCAAGCATGATTTCCCTTTCATAAATCCATGCAAACTTGGACCGATCCTGTCACTGCTTTCCAAATGCGCTGCTATTTCAGTTTTAATAATTGATTCCAACATTTTCCCCACTACTGATGTCAGGCTAACTGGTCTATAAATTACCCGCTTTCTCTCGCCCTCCTTTTTTAAAAAGTGGTGTTACATTAGCTACCCTCCAGTCCATTGGAACTGATCCAGATTCGATAGACTATTGGAAAATGATCACCAATGCATCTACTATTTCTATGGCCATTTCCTTAAGTATTCTGGGATGCAGACTATCAGGCCCCGGGGATTTATCGGCCTTCAATCCCATCAATTTCCCTAACACAATTTCCCGCCCAATAAGGATATCCTTCAGTTCCTCCTTCTCATTAGACCCTCGGTCGTCTAGTATTTCCGGAACGTTATTTGTGTTTCCCTCGTGAAAACAGAACCAAAGTATTTGTTTAACTGGTCCGCCATTTCTTTGTTCCCCATTATAAATTCACCTGAATCTGACTGCAAGGAACCTACGTTTGTTTTCACTCATCTTTTTCTCCTCACATATCTATAAAAGCTTTTGCAGTCAGTTTTTATGTTCCCAGCAAGCTTTCTCTCATACTCTATTTTCCCCCTTCTAATTAAACCCTTTGTCCTCCTCTGCTGTATTACAAAATTCTCACAGTCCTCAGGTTTGCTGCTTTTTCTGGCCAATTTATATACCTCTTCCTTGGATTTAACACTATCCTTAATTTCCCTTGTTAGCCACGGTTGAACAACCTTTCCCATTTTATTTTTACTCCAGAGAGGATGTACAATTGTTGAAGTTCATCCATATAATCTTTAAATGTTTGCCATTGCCTATCCACCATCAACCCTTCAAGTATCACTCGCCGGTCTATTCTAGCCAATTCACGCCTCATATCATCGAAGTTACCTTTCCCCAAGTTCAGGACCCTCGTATCTGAATTAACTGTGTCACTCTCCATCTTAATAAATAATTCTACCATATTATGGTCACTCTTCCCCAAGGGGCCTCGCGCAACAAGATTGTTAATTTGTCCGTTCTCATTACGCATCACCCAGTCGAGGATGGCCAGCCCTCCTAGGATTGCGGCGGTCGGCATCAGGCCCACCAATGTGAAGACGGAGGCAATCGAGAACGCACCAAGGCCACAGAACATGACAGAGCTACGGTCGTTTCTGGGACTCCTGAACTACTTTGGTAACTTCTTACCGGGTCTCAGCACACTGTTAAAACCACTGCATGTCTTACTATGAAAAGGCGATGAATGGGTTTTGGGAAAAAGCCAAGAAAATGCCTTTGTAAAAGCGAGAAAATTGTAATGCTCAAACAAATTACTTGTGTTGTATGATCCATGTAAGCGTTTGGTACTCGCATGTGATGCGTTGTCATATGGCGTCGGGTGTGTATTGCAACAAGCTAATGATTTTGGGAAACTGCAACCGGTTGCTTCTGCATCCAGAAGTCTGTCTGAGGCTGAGAGAGCCTACAGCATGATTGAGAAAGAAACGTTAGCATGTGTCTATGGGGTAAAGAAAATGCATCAATACCTGTTTGGGCTAAAATTCGAATTGGAAACTGACCATGAACCACTCATATCCCTGTTTTCCGAGAGTAAAGGGATAAATACCAACGCATTGGCCCGCATCCAGAGATGGGCGCTCACGTTGTCCTCATACAACTATGCCATCCGCCACAGGCCAGGCACAGAAAATTGCGTCGATGCCCGCAGATTTAGCCATTGTTACAGAAGCATTTGAGAGTGAGCAATCACCCGTCACTGCCCGGCAGATCAAAATCTGGACGAGCCAGAACCCCTTATTATCTCTAACCAAAAGCTATGTGCTTCATGGGAGCTGGTCCAGTGTCCCAGTGGAAATGCAGGAAAGCTGTTCCAGCCGTGCAAAGATGAAATGTCTATACAGGCAGATTGCCTTCTGTGGGGCAATCGTGTAGTGGTTCCCAAGAAGGGCAGAGACACCTTCATCAATGACCTCCACAGTACCCACCCAGGCATCGTAATGATGAAAGCGATAGCCAGATCCCACGTATGGTGGCCTGGCATTGATGCAGACATAGAGTCCTGTGTTGACAGATGAAATACATGCTTGCAATTAAGCAATGTACCGAGGGAGGCACCGCTAAGTTTATGGTCTTGGCCCTCCAAATCGTGGTCTAGGGTACACATCGACTATGCAGGTAAAATATTCCTTGTGGTTGTAGACGCGTACTCCAAGTGGGTTGAATGTGAGATAATGTCGGCTAGCACATCCGCTGAAAGCCTGCGGACCATGTTTGCCACACACGGCCTACCCGATGTCCTGAGCGACAGCGGACCATGTTTTACCAGTGATGAGTTCAAAGAATTCATGACCCGTAAGGGGATCAAACATGTCACATCTGCCCCGTTTAAACCAGCGTCCAATGGTCAGGCAGATACAGCAGTACAAACCATCAAACAAGGCTTGAAGAGGGTAACTGAAGATTCGCTGCAGACTCGCCTATCCCGAGTCCTGCTTAGCTACCACACGAGACCCCACTCACTCACTGCGATCCCACCAGCTGAACTGCTCATGAAAAGAGCACTTAAGACAAGGCTCTCGTTAGTTCACCCTGATCTACATGAACAGGTAGAGAGCAGGTGGCTTCAACAAAGTACATACCATGATAGCGCAAATGTGTCACGCGGGATTGAAATCAATGATCCTGTATTTGTATTGAATTATGGACAAGGTCCCAAGTGGCTTCCCAGCACTGTCGTGGCCATAGCGGGGAGCAGGGTATTTTGGGTCAAACTTTCAAATGGACTTATTCACCGGAAACACTTGGACCAAATCAAACTCAGATTCACGGACTATCCTGAGCAACCCACCTTGATCCCCCAACCTACACATCAGTGGCAACCGGCACCACAGTTGACCACGAAGCAGAACCCATCATCACTAGCAGCCCAGCAGAACCCAACATACCAGGCAGCCCAGCAAGGCCAGCTGCACAGCAGCCCAGCGTATTGAAACATGTAAGATGCTGAGGGGCTCGACAAGGTAGATACAGAGAGGATGTTTCCCTTCGTGGCGGAATCTAGAACTAGGGGGCATAGTTTCAGAATAATGGGTCACCCATTTAGAACTGAGATGAGAAGGAATTTCTTCTCTTAGAGGATCGTAAATCTGTGGAATTCTCTGCCCTGGAGAACTGTGGAGGCTGGGTCATTGAATGTATTTAAGGTGGAGACAGACAGATTTTTGAGTAATAAGGGAGTGAAGGATTATGGAGAGAGGGCAGGGAAGTGGAGCTGAGCCAAGATCAGATCAGCCAACGATCACAACATCGAGGTCAAAAATTTCAGAGCGTAACCGCTGCCAATCTTTAGCTCCCTTCCGTTGGCGCTCCCTCCCCCTCAGAGCCTGTTTCTTTCTTTCTATTTTTCTCCTTGTCTCTAATGGCAGTTGATCATTATCCTATCATTCACACCCTATCTTGACTAATGATTTCTAACTCTTGGCATTACCATTTGAATTCAGCCCATCATCCCTTTTGTCTCTCTAATCTCTCCTGTCTTCCAACCTATCACAGACCTTCCCTTTTGTTCTTTCTTCCCCTCCCCCTTTCAGTGCTTGTTAAGAATTTGTTCTTTTTGAACACTCTCCAGTTCTGACGAAGGGTCATTGACCCGAAATATTAACTCTGCTTCCTCTCTACAGATGCTGCCTGACCTGCTGAGATTTCCAGCATTTTCTGTTTTTATTCCAGATTCCAGCATCCACAGTATTTTGCTTTTGTATCAGATCAGCCATGATCTTATTGAATGGCGGTGCAGGCACGAGGGGTCAAATAGCCAACTCCTGCTCCTTTTACTTATGTTCTTATGTTCTTATGTGTCAAATAAGACATGATTGGGTAGAAATTCACACCAACAGTTTTTGATGTGTTTTCATTGCCACGGTGGTTGAGGTGGCCTCTTGCGTGAAATTCAGCTCTTTCCCTTTTTTTTTGAGCGGACCGGAAGTCGGTCATAATGGGGGTGGTAGTGCGGTGGTGAGCTCCGTAGAGGGGCGGAAGTGGAGGTTGGATGGAGTCTCTGCCGCTGTCAGTCATCAGCATAGCGCTGAGGACATCATGGCGCTCGTGCGTCACCACGTCTGTCCCTTTCACTTAAAGGGGAGAGCCACTGCGAACTCTGCGATCCTTTTAGTTAGGTCCAATGCGCCACCAGGGAGGGTTTCGGCCGGGCCAGCGGCCTGGCGCCAAACCTGGGGGCATAATTGTTGGCCCATCCTGGCAGTCGGCTGCCAAAAACAAAATATGCCAGCCACAGCAGTGCGCCCTCCTCTTGAATGGCTGCTGCACAGCCATGTCGCACACTCAGCGAACACAATGCACCGACAGAAAAAACTGTTGGGGCACCGCTCGGTGATCTGAAGATTTTTTCCCCTGAATTTAGATTGCGGTTCGGGAGTTTGGCGGTGCGCTTTGATGATGCACTTAGGAAGGGAAGGCAGCAGTTGGGGGGGGGGGGAGTGGAGACCACCAGAAAAAGCACCTCGGAGAATTTCCACCACTTTCCGGCAGTAAAAGACATTTTCAGGAGGCTGAATTTCAGCCCCGATACATCCACCTGCACATCCCACAGCTGCATCCAGAGAAACTCTCTCCCCTCCTGCAGACATACTAGGCATAGCTTTTCCTTTTTCCTGGATGCCTGCCTCTTTAAGTCCTGCAGCAGCAGGTCCATTCCCACCCCCTAACCTGCAAGTTCCCAATCAGAAATGCTTGTGATGCCTGGAGCTCATCCCAGATATTTTCATGAGGTTGATCCTGGAAATTACAGCGGCGTCAGCCTACTTGATATCAGGAGATGATGCTTTGCTTCCCATCTGAATATTGCCCGAACAGAAAATCTACTCATGCATGACAAGCATGAAAATATTGGAGTTTATATATAGGCTGTATCTGTGTTGCAAAGACAGCTAATTTCTGTAGTCAGCACTTTTATAATACGTTGATTGTCAGATAGTCATTCCTAACTATTCTATGATGAAATATTATTTTATATGTTCTTTAGGGACTGGAGCTGGTTGTGTTTGACTTTTGGGAGGCAGATGAGTCATGAACAGCTTGAAGGGCCCAAATTACCTGCTCGTGGCTGGTTGAGCAATGGTTGCCATGACAAATGAGAAGGCTATGCCACTTTCCCCAAAGGTAATATCCAACAAGTAAACAAAGTGCCTTTTGTTGAAGTTGTAAATTGAAAGCAATAAAATTCCACAGAACAATTGAACATAACCTGCTGATGGTGAAAAAAAAGTCACATTGCAGCATTATGTTGAAAATAGGCTGCAATTTGATTTAAAGATTGCTTTTATTTTTGCATTGCTGATGCTCGGAGTCCTGAGGAATTGTGCAATCTTCACTTGCTGCTACAATGTTGGAGGGTTACATTCTCCAAACATTATTAACTATTTTCTTGCTACCTAACTGAGACACCTCCTGACCTAATTCATATCTCCTAACATCCTGGCCTGCTTAGACATGCAGCACTATATCTCGGGCTTGTTGGACTACCCTTCCAGTTCTTAGTACTGTATTCAGTATGACTCATATTTTCCTTGAGAATGAATTTGTGCAGAGATCAAAAAGATTCCAGTGTCCAAACTGGGATTTGAACTGACAGCAACACCAATCTTAATACTAGGAAGCACATTGTTCTTGCATTATTGGGCAATCCAAATACATAAGTAATTAATTTTTTAAATGAGTGTTCTATTCCTAACTGTAGTTTGAAGTCAATAGCATTGAAAATCCATGGTCATTCCAGCATTCTCCTGTTGTAACTTTGGTAGAATCTGCTGGAACCTGGTTATGCCAAGTCCCAGCTTTTTTCTGGAATTTCCTCGATGCCCTGTTGGGACAGAGCTTTTGCCCACCCCAAAATGGCCATTGTTGTAAAAGGGCAGGGGCTCCCTATATCAGAACTTTCTCATCACTGTGTCCCAGAATATGATCAGTAGACCTCCCCAGCCATCACTGGTTGAGGTCTGAACACCCAAAGACAAGTTCAATTTTATAACTTTCAATACAACCATCTTACAAGGGGCAAGAATATTAGGGTACCAGCTGTTACTTGTTCCCTGGTGCTCTTCCACAAATGACCAGTTTTGTTCAAAATCCATAGCTTTCCATGGTGGGGTTTAAACTCACAACCTCGATGTTGCTAGTGCCATAATCATTGCACTATCATGCCTTGTATAATGTCAAGCCTTAATCTTCGATCACTCACAGTACCAGAAATGATCTTCTTGTATCATTGTTCTTAGAAACAGAGGAACATAGGAGCAGGAGTAGACCATTCAGCCTCTCGAGCCTGTTTCACCACTCAGTTAGATCATGGCTGATCTGTACCTTAACTCCATCTACCTGCCTTGGTTCCATAACCCTTAATACCCTTGCAGAACAAAAACCGATAAATCTCACAATTGAAATTTTCAATTGATCTAATCTCAACTTTTTTTTTGGAAGAGAGTTCTAGATTTCCACCAGCCTTTGTGTGAAGAAGTGATTCCTGACACCACTCCTGAATGGCCAAGCTCTATTTTTAAGATTATGCCCCCTTGCTCTGGACTCCCCACCAGAAGAAATAGTTTCTATCTAACCTATAACATCCTTCAGTCATCTTAAACACCTCAATTAGATCACCCCTTAAGCTTCCATACTCAAGGGAATACAAGTCTAGTCTGTGCAACATGTCCTTATAATTTAACCCTTATAGCCCCGGTATCATTCTGGTGAATCTGCGCTGTACCCGCTCTGTCCAATATAACCTTTCTGAGGTGCAGTGTCCAGAACTGAGTGCAGTACTCTAAATGGGGTCCAACCAGAGCTGTAATATAACTACTCCCACAATCACTGTGCAATCAAAGTACACATTATGTTCATAATACATATATATTTTGTTTGATAACACTCCTGAGAAGCACCTTGAGATGTTTTACTACATTAAAGTCGCTATATAAATGCATGCTGTTATTGTTGTATACAGTGAATTTAAACTCTGATGATACAACAAGGATAGGAACCAAGCTAATATGTCCTTAGTATACAGTATAAATGCACACGAGGCCCATACTTGAGAGAAGATCACTCTGTGACCAGTTACCTTTATTACCAAGACCTCAAGAGAAAGATGGTGGGTGGAGCTTCCCCTTTTATATCAGAAAGTCCAGATTAGGAGTGTCCCCCACAAGTTCACCCCCTTGTGGTCAATGTTCTCAAGGTGTACAACTTAGGTCAGCTTATACATGGGTTACAATGATAGTTGAATACATGACATCACCTCCCCCCCAAAGTCTTATTGGGATCACAGGTTAAGTCTCTCTGGTGGTTTACGCTCCCTTGTAGAGCGCCTGAGTTGGGGCTCCAGTTGTTGGGCGCTGGCCTGAGTGTCTGCTGTTTGCGGTGCCTCAGGCCTGTCCGGACAGCCCACAGTGACTGGGCTCTCATCCACTTGGTTCCGGTGTTCAGTCACCTGTGGTGGAGTAAACTTTACGTCGTGTTCTTCCTCTGCTTCTTCTATCAGGTTGCTGGACCTCCTTTTAGTTTGATCCTCGTGTTTGTGGCAGATTTGTCCAATTACCAAAACCCTATTCCCCTCCTTGGCAATCACAGTGCCTGCAAGCCATTTGGGCCCTGCAGCATAATTAAGGACAAAAACTGGGTCATTGACATCAATACATCACGGCCTCGCATACCTGTCATGGTAGTCACATTGTGACTGACGCCTGCTCTCAACAATTTCTTTCACAGTAGGGTGTAAAGAGATAACCTGGTTTTGAGCGTCCTTTTCATTAGCAGCTCTGCGGGTGGAACCCCTGTGAGCGAGTGTGGTCGGGATCTATTGGCCAACAGGAGGCGTGACAAGCGGCTTTGTAGGGAACCCCCTTGGATTCTGAGCATCCCCTGTTTGATTATCTGCACTGCTCGTTCCACCTGGCTTGAACGGTGCCGTTCTGACATGATTGATTCCATTGCCTGCCATGAAGTCCTGGAATTCAGTGGTTGTGAAGCACAGGCCATTGTCGCTGACCAAGATATCCGGTAGACCATGGGTGGCGAACATTTCCCGTAGACATTCTACAGTGGCAGAGGATGTGCTTGAATTTAAAATGGCACACTCAATCCATTTGGAGTAGGCGTCTACTACAACCAAAAACATTTTTCCCATGAAAGAACCTGCGTAGTCCACATGGATGCGTGACCATGGCTTGGCGTGCCAGGACCGGGGCTAAGGGGGGCTTCCCTGGGTGCGTTGCCCAGCTGAGCACACGTGTTTCACGTGCGAACACAAAGTTCCAGGTCTGCATCTATCCCTGGCCACCAAATGTGCGACCTGGCAATTGCCTTCATCATGACAATGCCCGGGTGCTCATTGTGAAGTTCTCTGATAAACACCTCTCTGCCCTTCTGGGGCATGACTACTCGGCTTCCCCACAGAAGGCAATCGGCCTGAATCGAGAGTTCATCCTTGCGCCTATGAAACGGTTTAAACTCCTCAGGGCATGCCCTGTACGTGGCTACCAAGTCCCCATTCAGGACACATTTCTTAACTAAAGACAGTAGCGGGTCTTTATTTGTCCAGACTTTAATCTGACGGGCTGTCACAGGTGAGCCTTCACTTTTGAAAGCTTCAACAGCCAAGATCATCTCAGCATCATGCTCAGCTGCCCCCTCAGTGGTGGCTAGTGGTAGCCTGCTGAGTGCATCATCACAGTTTTGTGCCGAATTCGGTAGTCATAGGCAGCTAACATAATTACCCACCTCTGTATGCGGGCCGATGCATTTGCATTTATGGCCTTGTTGTTGGCCAAAAGGGACGTTAGGGGTTTGTGATCTGTCTCCAGCTCAAATTTCCTGCAAAACAGGGACTGGTGCATTTTTTTTACTGCATATACTCATGCTAGCGCTTCCTTTTCTACCATCCCATAGCCGCTTTCTGCATGGAACAGACTTCTGGAGGCATAAACTACCGGCTGTAACTGACCATTGGCATTCACATGCTGCAACACACACCCGACCCCTAGGACGACGCATCACATGTTAAAACTAGTTTCTTACACGGGTCATATAACGTTAACAGTTTGTTGGAGCATAACAAATTGCATGCTCTATCAAAAGCCCTTTCCTGGCTGTCCCCCCAGACCCAATCGCGATCTTTGCATAGGAGCACGTGTAGCAGCTCCAACAGCATGCTCAATTTGGGGAAAAGTTGCCAAAATAGTTCAGGAGCCCCAGGAACGAACACAGCTCCGTCGTGTTACGGGGTCTGGGTGCTCTCTCGATCGCTTCCGTTTTGGACGCAGTAGGTCTGATCCCGTCTGCTGTTACCCTCCTCCCCAGGAATTCTACCTCTGGAGCTAAGAAGACACACTTCGCCTTTTTCAGTCATAGCCCTACCCAGTCCAGTCTCCGTAGCACCTCCTCCAGGTTGTGGAGGTGTTCTTCAGTATCGTGATCCGTGATGAGGATGTCGTCTTGAAAAACCACCATCTTTGGAATCGACTTGAGGAGGCTTTTCATATTTCGCTGAAAGATCGCGGCAGCCAAACAAATCCCGAACGGACATCTGTTATACTCAAACAACCCCTTGTGTGTCGTGATGGTAGTCAGCTTCTTCGACTCACTTGCCAGCTCCTGGGTCACGTAAGCTGAGGTCAGGTTAAATTTTGAAAAAAGTTTGCCACCGGATAGCGTCGCAAAGAAGTCCTCCACGCTCGATGGTGGGTACTGGTCTTGGAGTGACACCCGATTGATGGTGGCCTTGTAATCATCACATATCTCGACCGACCCATCCGCCTTGAGCACCGGCACGATCGGGCTCGCCAAGTTACTGAATTCGACTGGCGAGATGATGCCTTCCCTCAGCAGGCGGTCCAATTAGCATTCTATCTTTTTGTTGCATCACGTACAGCACCACTCTGGCCTTGTGGTGTACTGGTCTGGCGTCCGGGTTTATGTGAATCACTATCTTGGTCCCCATGAAAGTGCCGATGCCAGGTTGAAAGAATGAGTCAAATTTGTAAAGAACATGTGAGCATGATAGTCGCTCCACAGAAGAAATTGCATTGAAATCGCCCCATTTCCAGTTCATGACAGCAAGCCAACTCCTCCCCAGTAGTGCGGGACCATCCCACGGGACAATCCAGAGTGGCAACCTGTTATCCGAATCTTTGTGGGTCACGACTACCGTGGCGCTGCCTAGCACCGGAATGATCTCCTTTGTATATGTCCGTAGCTGTGCGTCAACCTGCAATAATTTTGGCCTCCTGGCCTTGGACACCCACAACCTTTCGAACTGTTTGATACTCATCAGGGACTGGCTGGCCCCCGTGTCCAGCTCGATTAATACTGGGATGCCATTGAGGAGCACTTTCATTATTATCGGTGGCGTCCTGGTATATGAACTGTATATGTGCTCCACATGAACTCGCTGAACTTCCACTTCCAGCGATTTCCCCAGTATTCATTTGGCCTCGTAGGGCTTACATTGGGCCCGTCCTCCTCGTACATCAACCTGGCTGCAGGCTTCCTGCACATACGCGTCAAGTGACCGCTGACGTTGCAGTTTCTGCAGGTATATTGCTGATACCTGCACGCTCTGGCTGGGTGTTTGCCTCCACCCAGCATGGGCTAGAGGCCCCATTGTTGGAAACAAAAGGTCCATTACCAGTCGAGCGTCTCTGACTGTCTCTGTAACTGTCCTTAAGCGCACCATTAACAGGTGTTGATGGCCTCATTACTGCCCGCATTGTCCATTGCGATGGCATGAATCACTATTCAGCTAGCCATTTTCTCTGTTGAATTCCCCCTTTGGGTTCGACTGCATGCTGGGGCATGTCTGATTGCCCTTGGTCTGCCTAGAGAACTGTGTGCCGCGTTAACAATGTTGACTCCCTGGTTGTTTGCCGCATTTGAGCCAAGATTTTTGCCATAAAACATTCTGGTCTCTTCCTCCCCTGAGATAAATGTCTGGGCTATCAGAACCGCCGCTTCCAAGATCAAGTCTTTGGTCTCAATCAGTTTCCTGAAAACCCCAGCCTGCCCGATGCCCTCAATAAAAAAGTCTCACAGCATCTCTGCTCTGCATACATCTGGGAACTTACATAGGGCTCGCCAGTCGCCGGAGATCTGCCACGAAGTCTGGAACGCTTTGCCCTTCTCGCCGCTGGTGCATATAAAACTGGTGTCTTGCTATGTGCATGCTGCTCGCTGATTTAAGGTGTTCCCCGATCAACTTACTCTTCAAACGTCTTTTCCGCCGGCTTCTCTGGCGCTAGAAGTTCCTTCATCAGGGAGTACGTTCTGGATCCACAATCCATCAGGAGATGAGCCCTGCGTTTGTCGGCCGAATCCTGTCCCAACCATTCCTTAGTGACAAAACTTTGCTGTAGTCTCTCAATAAAGTCGTCCCAATTATCACCAAAACAGTACCTCTCTTCTGTGCTTCTAGTGGCCATGCTCGCGTGGTTTTCATCCCAATTTCTCATCACCAATGATATGTCCTTACTATACAGTATAAATGCACACGAGGCCCATACTTGAGAGAAGATCACTCTGTGACCAGTTACCTTTATTACCAAGACCTCAAGAGACAGACGGTGGGTGGAGCTTCCCCTTTTATACCGGAAAGTCCAGGTTAGCAGTGTCTCCCACAAGTTCACCCCCTGTGGTCAATGTTCTCAAGGTGTACAACTTATGTCAGCTTATACATGGGTTACAATGATAGTTGAATACATGACACAAGCAATTAATTTTCAAACAACATTATTGACCATTTCAAAATAATCCATTGCAAAAGAACCTTTTGTTGGTTATTCTTGGGTGCGAATTTGCTGCAGTGGCGATGATCGCCATAGGTAAGATGGTTCTCTGCACTGATCCTCCACCGCTGATCCAAAGCCAAAGTTTGCTGGGAAACTTGTTATCATACACCACAGCTCAGAAGCGCCTTTTCCTCAATTTTATTTTACATATATATTTGCAATAATCATTTCCTCAGATATTCTGGCAATTTATAGTCTATGGTCAAAAAAATGGGCCATGCAGCATCCATTTTTCTGGTGCTATATGGCCCACTAAGGCCCCAGAATGGCAGGCAGAAGTGCGGCAACTGCTGTATTGGGTAACGACAAACAAATGGAGTCCTTTACCCATACCTGAAGCAGGCATTCGGCCCTTTGTATATGCTAATAAGGAGCCTAACGCCTGCTTGAGGTATTCGCTCCAGCATTGGTTTGCTCTGAGGCAACCAGACCCATTGTGGGCTACACATAGGGAAGCCAGACCTGCTGAACACTTGCCAATTAAGAACATCAGTAACATTAGTGAACCAGTTGGGTTTTTACGACAATCCAACAGCTTCTTGGTCACTTTTACCGATACTAGCTTTTAATCTTCTGTGTTCTAACATAAACATATAATGGAGAATGATTACTGAGGTGACAACTATCTGAAAGAAAATTAATTAGAATGAGTTAAATCTATAAAAGTAAAACACAAAGCTTATATTTTATCTACACCAGAATACTACGGAATGCCTACTGCAGAATAACCTCAAAGCTACTTCCTAACCCTAATTGAAACCAGAGAAAAATAAACTTTAAAATATTCTCAGGCAGTCAGTTGAATTTTTTAATCTTCATTTTGAATCTTTTTAATGTTGGCAAAGAGATGACCATTCCATTAGCTCTTTGTTACAACAAAAATCTAACCATCCTTTGGATGTCAGTGAGTAAAGATCTGCATGTGCTTGTGTGCCTCACATTGCTCCAAACAGGTACGGAGCTCAACTGTCATGTTAAGGTACTCGTTTTTCATAGATTTGCGAAAAAAAAATGGTTGAATAACAGCCATATGTTACAAAGAGACATTATATAATTACTCGCCTGCACACTCGTTGGAGGTGTCCCATTGTTCCACAGCCCTTGCAAACGTATTCTTTGAATCGGCATGAATGGAAACGATGATCACCCCCACAGCGCCAACAAGATGTTAATGGCCTTGCATTCATCACCCTTGATGGTGGACTCTGAGACATCTGCGGACGTGTAGCTGCAGGCATGTGTGACCTGTCCTGTACGTTATGATTCGAAAACATCACTTTGTTCACAGTACTTGTAGCAGCACTTGTGTGTTGAGAGATTTGCTTCGTATTGTCACTGGTGGCAATGAACACCTGGGCTATCGCTACAGCCTTACTCATGATTGGGGTCTCTACAGTCAAAAGTTTGCGAAGTATAGTTTTGTGGCCAATGCCAAGTACGAAAAAGTCTCTGAGCATGTGCTCCAAATGATCTTCAAATTCGCAATGTTCTGCAAGGCGTCTTATCTCGCCGACATGAGTCGCCACTTGCTGGCCTTCAGACCTTTTGTAGGTGTAGAACCGGTACCTCGCCGTCAGAACGCTTTCCTTTGGGTTCAAATACTCTCGGACCAGTGTGCACAAATCGTCGCATGATTTCTCCGTGGGTTTCGCTGGAGTGAGTAGATTCTTCATGAGGCCATATGTTGGTGCCCCACAGACAGTTGGGCAGCATTCTCTTCTCCATCAAGCTCATTGGCCACGAAGTATTGGTCGAGTCGCTCCACAAAAGATTCCCAATCATCTCCCTCCGAGAATTTCTCCAGGATGCCCACTATTCTCTGCATCTTTGTGTTCGCTATCTGTGTCTTATCGCCAGTTGTAGTGTATGGAGAAAGACTCAGACTGAACACTGTGAGCTCAAAGTAAAGTGTGACCTTAGTCTTTTATTGCAGGGCTCCAGAGTGCCTCTCCAACCTGTGAGGCCTCCTTAAATACTTGTGCTCCCAAGGGATTATGGGATCCCTTGGGACTCCAGGGGATGAGCCCTCTGGTGGCTGTACAGAATAAATACAAGTTTACATATATAACAGCATCAAAGCACATACTGCTCTCATGCAGCCTCAGCCGGATGGCACACATGCTATCACTGCTGCTATCATCGTTGGGTCCACCACAGTCCACTGGGGATCTCACGGTTTCGTAATAACCCACCAATGTGTGCTCCAATAGATTGTTAGGGATGCTGCGGTGCTGCCCCAGGGGTGTGGCAATGGATCAGTGGAGCAGGAACCTGCTGTCCTCTCTCAGGATGACAGCATTCCTGATCCCACCACTGCTACTCCGCCATTGCACTTGTCACTGCCTGTCACCAACTAGCCCAGACTGTCGCTGCCCAGCCTGAGGTGATGCAGTCTACAGTGAGCCTTCCAAACTCAGAGCTGGTCGACGGCATCCTGCAAGGCCATCTGTAGTCTCTGGCCCTAACACCCAGCAGCCTTCCACCAACTGCACTGCAGCCACAGGGGACACACTGCCATAAATGGAATGGTGAGCGGCGGCCATGGGCAGTGTGGCGGCGTACCACTGCAAGGTACAGCAGGAGCTGGTGCAGGAGGGCGACGACAGCGAAGAGAGACGTCATCAAGGTCCAGGTCGGTGATTGGAGCCTGGGCAGGTACAGCAGGAGCGGCGAAGTCGGGGTGAAGGAGCAGCGAGAGATTGTAGAGGGATGTGATCGCGGCCCAGGAGAGACGTGCGTTCAGGGCCACAAGAGGCAAGGGCCCAGGGACAGCACGGGCCAGCCGACACTGCGATATATGTGCGCATTAGGTCTGTACAGCAGAGCTGGTCTCCTGTCGTCCTGGTTAAACCTTGCCACTGGACCAAGACCTAGCTCTGTCAAGCCCATGTGGTGGCTGGTGTGCAATAGCCATCGATGCACAAGCATCTTCCACCCTTCAAGATGTAGTTCGGGATCTGGAATATTAGGTCCTTCATTAAAACACCTGTGAACTCATCCATTTTTGGCATGGAAGCAAGTCATCCTCCTTTCGAGGGACTGCCTATGCTGATGATGATGACTGCGGAGGAGCTGTAGAATAGTTAAACCGAGTGATAAGAGGGGATATAAGGAATTGCACAAGGCTGATTGTTAAATATATTTGTTGTTTATCATATTGTTAAACGTTATGAAATAAATTTTAATTGAAATGTTACGTGTTTGGTGCTGTTTCTCATTTCAATTTTGGGGCTGTGGTATTGAAAGGGAACTAGATGTGTTGATGGGGATGTGCAGAGGAATTGGGAAGTGGAAAGGAATTCACTGGAACCAAAGCCTGATGGGACGGTCTCGGACCACCCTTGCAGAATCGCAATTGAGTGGCTGGTGTTGCTGCACCTGCTCCTCCTGGTCTTCCTCTTCATCCTCCTCCTCATCCTCCTCTTGCTCCTCCTCCTGCTCCTCCTCCTCTTCCTCCTGAGCATCTGTGACCTCGCGGATGGAGCAATGGACAGCAAACTGGGAGATGTTGGAGATGTCTCCTGTTGCAAACTTATAGGATCCGTTGATGTAGAAATTAAGCATGATGGTGACCGTGACTGCCACTCAGAGAGCCATCCTCACCCTGGTCTGAGGCTCGAGATCTGGTTGCGGCAGATGGCAGAGCTCTGTGACCACATCCTTGCTGAAGCGCAGTCTTCGAACACACTGTTCCTCAGTGAAATTGATGTAGGAGAACTGCTGCTGAAATACCCTGGGAGGGTAAGGTGTCCTGTTGACAGCCCTGTTGGGCCTCTTCCCTCTGGCCACATCTTGCTGTCATTCTCCCTCCCTTGCTCCCTCCCTTTCTCCCTGCCTTTGTCCCTGTCTTTGTCACTTCCTTTCTCACTGCCTAAGTTGCCTCTGAGTGATATCAGATCAGGAGGTCGAGTGTCAACACAGCCGATATAAATGATATGAAACGATGTAAATGTTGTTGTTTTAAATCTGTCCTCAATGAAAGACAGGAATATTTAACAGTCAGAACTCTCCGTTAACTGAAAATCGCTGAAATCTATCAAACAGCCTGTCTGCCTATGTGCTGATGCATCAAAACATCCCTCACTTTCTCTTAAAGGGAACGGTCACAGCAAACTCTGCAGCCACTTCTGTAGCTCCCACTGGGCCACAAGGGAGGGTTTCAGCCAGACCCAAGAGGGGATGCCGGGTTACCTGTTGGCAGCCCAGCCGAACCAGCAGTCACCTTTGTCATGCCGACGTGTCCTCCTAGAGGCCCTAACAGGCCTTTCGGAAAGGGGCAATTTTGGTACCAAGATATCTCAAGGCACTTGACAAAAGAATAAGAGGAATGGTTCAAGCTAAGTAAATAGCTGGTGAGGGGAATGGCATTAGTAGGAAGACAGTGCCGTTTATATTGGGAACCGTAAAGGAAGTTGCAATTCATTTAAGATTTTGGGTTGGTTCTTTCTCCACTATCCCACTATACATTGAGTGGAATAACAGCAGAAAAGGGTTCAAAATTGGATGAGGAGGCCTATAAGCACCTCACTGCCATGATCTCAATAACCCCAGGCCTTGCCAGCACTGCCACTCGCCGCTGCTTCTTCATCCACGGCATGCAAATGCTGGCCTTCATTTCCAGGCCATATCCCTCTCATCTGTCCTAGTTCCCATCACCATCCAGAACAGCTGGGTGAAGCCTGGTGTTTGGCCTCGGCAGACTGCAGCCAAGATCCCCTGATAGAGGACAAAGTTCTTGTACTGGCCTCCTGTCCTTGCACTTGGTCTCAGTCGAGGCCCTCAGTGGTAGAAATGGTGAAGACTGTACCCTTTTGATACAGCTCCTGCCTGGATATTTCTGTTGGCAACCACCTGGCTCCCAATTGCTGGTGGAAATCCTACTGTGAGCCCATCATGACTCCTAATGACCATTATCCCAGGAGATTTAGCCGGGATCATGGCGGGGTCTTGATGACAGCAGAAGCTCCGCCCTGACCCGGTAGGAACAGGAGAGGAAATGATCTCTGAGATTGTTGATTATTACAGAGTGCCGCTCAGCTCCAAGACCAGCAGGATCTCTAACGATATGTCAGTAAAGGATGTTTAATCCCTCTTTCAAACAATTTTCTCCCTTAGTATAGGGCAGCTTTAAGAACAAGTAGAATACCGTTAAAAGCTGTTGCCACTGAATAGCCTGTCTCCTAATCCCATATATTATACACGGGGAGCATTGAATATTTAAGTAAATGAGCTGACATTCCATTATAGGTCAGCTAAAACCATTGCAGGCATCCTCAGCGACCAATGAGCAACAATCCTGGCACTGTGAGACAAGGATCACATTATCAGCTCCTACGTCTTTGCAGAGTTGATTGAAACCAGACTTTAATTGCCCCCAAAAACATGGAACAGACCAAGATGTAATGATTTGATTGAACAATTGCAGTGTGAGAGAAATATACGTTATGTGCAGTGGGTAAGGACAATTCAAATTCAATGATGAATGTAGAATGGAACGATCAACATACGGGGGCCAAAACTGATGAACTTACCACCCACTGCCGCCAACATTTCTCTGCTGGAAGCGCCCAGTACCACTTTTGACGTGGTCTGGAGCGGGCAGGAGGGGAGAGCCACTGGGAAGTGCCCGCCAACGTCAGCGGATGGCTGATGCACGTAAGTAGACTTCCGCCTGCCGAGATGCCATATTCATGCGGGCGGGAGTCGGCTGGAGTCGGCAACAGGACGGTGGTGGACCGCTGCATGGAGGCTGCTCTGTCAATGGGAAGTATGAAGATGGGGGGAAAACAGGTTAATGCCATTTTTTTAATGTATTTCTTTACAGGGGCTTACCTGTATGGGGTCCCCTGAAGGTCATCAGATGTTTTTTTTTGATGTTTTTTATTTTTAAGTGTTCAACCCTCCGTGGGCCTGACTCCATCCTCAGCGACACTTGGGTGGCAAGTGCATTTGCCGTTGAGAATGAGAGCTCCCACCGGCACCCGCCCAGACTGGCGGCAAACGTCACTGCTTTGCTGTTGAGCTTCTGAGCCTTAAACATCAACCCAACTCGGGAGCAGCAAAGCAGCATTACATAGAAACATAGAAAATAGGTGCAGGAGTAGGCCATTCGGCCCTTCGAGCCTGCACCACCATTCAATGCTGCATGGCTGATCATGCAACTTCAGTATCCCATTCCTGTTTTCTCTCCATACCCCTTGATCCCTTTAGCCGTAAGGGCCACATCTAACTCTCTTTTGAATATATCTAATGAACTGGCCTCCATAACATTCTGTGGTAGAGAATTCCACAGGTTCACAATTCTCTGAGTGAAGAAGTTTCTCCTCAGCTCGGTTCTAAATGGCTTACCACTTATCCTTAGACTGTGACCCCTGGTTCTGGACTTCCCCAACATCGGGAATGTTGTGTATGTATATACCCTGTACACTCAATGTACAGTTACATGAGACCATTGAATGTATCTTCACACTGTATACAATATGCCTGTACCACCAGAGGGTGCAACTGGTGGAGACCTAGAGGTCACCTGCACACCACAGGTAACCAAGTCTAAAAGGGAGCTCATCTTACTGTATCCATTCAGGAGCTGCGATAAATGGACTAAGGTCACAACAGTTCAAGTGCAATACCTTGCCTCATGGAGTCATTACTAGCGTGCTTACATACACAACAGTTGATGACGAGAATACGAATTTCCACGCGAAAAATGGCTAACCTTGGCAATTTTCAATAATTCGCTAATGGGGAAGATTGGGATGCCTTTGTGGAAAGGCTAGAACACTACTTCATCGCGAATGACCTGGCTGGAAACACACCGACCTCGCTGGCTGATAAGCGCCGAGCTATCCTGCTCAACAGTTGTGGGCCACCATTCATGGCCTTGTCAGGGACTTGCTAGCCCAAGAAAAGATGACAACCAAAACATTCGCGGAGCTCGTAATGATGATACAGGAACAGCTTAAGCCTAAAGAGAACATCCTCACAGCCAGACACCGGTAGTATACACACCGGCGGCCCGAAGGCCAAGAAATCGCAAAATATGCTACAGACCTGAGACGATTGGCTGCACTGTGTGATTTTGGCGACCACCTCACCGAAGCACTGAGGGACATCTTTGTTATTGGAATCGGCAACGAAGGCCTCCTCCACAGGCTGCTCTCTGCGGACACCACGGTCACCCTGCAGAAGGCAATTAACGTGAGCCAAGCGTTCATGGCCTCGGCCTGCGATTCCAGAAGGATGATGACTCTACCCCAGGACTCTAACCCGGCAAGTACAGTGAACCGAATGGTGCCTTTCAGAGGCAAGATTGCAACCCCGAGCCCCGCAACCCTGAGTCCGCCGCATGGGGCCAACCGGCCAGCCCCATGCTGGCACTGTGGAGGAAATCATAGAGCCTACCAATGCCGATACAGAGACTATACTTGCAAAGTCTGTAACACTAAAGGCCATCTCCAGTGAATATGTAAAAGAAATTTTACTCACCGAGTTGCTGAAGAGTTGGCCGATCACCCGGGCTCCAGTGATGATGAAAACGAAGAGAGAGTCCAGGAGGCAGCTTAGCCCCAAGATGAGGTATACGGAGTGTTTACCTGCTCCACCAAGAGTTCTCCATTGAAAATAGAAATTGAAATCAACGGTGCTCCAGTCTCGATTGAGGTCGACACAGGGACGAGCTGTAATGTTGCAAAATTTGTGGGGAAACCCCCCCCCAGTGTTTGGACTCATTGGAAAGGAAATTTAATTTGGAACTATCAACCAGAAAGTTCAAAATCCTAAAGTGCACCTGGAAAAAACTACGAATTTTGGATTTTACAAGGCAGATTGGGTCCGTGTGAGAAGGGCTGAAAACTAAAGGAACCTTCAAAAGAAACCAGTTTTGAGTATTGAAACTGTCTGGGTTATTGAAGCTAAAACAAATTGTCTGGGGTATTGTGTAAACTCGAAAACGCTTCTCCCCGGGAGACATTAACATAGCAACAATCAACCCAGAGATAGCCAGCCATCACCCTGAGCAGGAAACCCATTCCAGCGCATGTACATAATGACAATGGCATATCCAGCCCGCATGGAGAACCCAGGCCTAGGCAGACATTGCAAATACCAAAGCTAATTTTTCTCCATCAAGAAACAAATTTAAAAGATCGACACATCCGAGACAGGTTAACATTAATGGGCATGCCAAAATATGACAAAGAGATATTAAACCCACCAAAAAGTAAACAAAGACTCAGGGCTGATTTGGCACGAAGATTAGAACAGCTCTCAAGTGTAACTGGGGTCCTGTTTTAGCGAATGTATGGCAATGCATCAGAGGGAGAAAGGAGAGAGACCACCGCAGCAGTTTTAACAAGCCTCTCCAGCCTCGACAACACTCCCGGGGTCACACTGCCCTGCTATCGAAGAAGAAGGAAGAACTTCACCATGGCAGAGCAAGCAGCCCCAGTAACTCCGGACATCACCATCACGGCAGCAACCGACTACAGCCAACATGGTACCATCGAAAACACCACGATCGGCCAACTCCAAAACAAAACTCCTCAAAGAAGAAACCGAAGATTCGAAAGTTTCCACTCTACAATCTAGTCCTGACTACCAACAGGTGAAGTATTATCTAAATAGACTTTTGAAACCTATTGCTAATGAAAGAAAGTGGGTACTCACCCCATAAGTCCAATATGTGACCTACCGCATCAGCGGACACCACCTAACTGAAGACTACGCAGTCAGAAGTCTTCTACAACGTTCGGGGTACAACAAGCAGAACCTACAGAGTCCAGCGAGCTCCGAAATCGCGAACCACCGCCAACTGACAATAAAGGATTGGTGAGAATAGTCGCTGTTTGCCCTGGAGTTTAACCTAGTCAGAGTTAGGCATTGGGAGGTGGGAGGTGTATTATTTCTGTAACCCCTTTGAATGTGTGATATAGTGTTCTTTATTTGAATGATTACAAGTTTGACATTGTATTTTCTTCTCCTTAATAAAATCAAAGTTCTTTGCACCAAACCAGTTGTCTCTTGCACTTTGTCACATCCCCCAAATAAATCCAAAGTCTAGAACCCAGGGAGTGGGAGCAATTTGAACCGCTCAGAAGGCCAGAGGTGAACCTGACCCCACACACCACCTCCTACAGAGCCAATCGCTGATGAACCAGGCGACCTTCGAGAAACTCTGGGACAATCCTATCGAACAACCTAAATTGCAAACAATCCAGGTGAAGCTGCTCACTTACACAAACGACACCATCCCAGTCATTGGCAGCGTGAAAGTCCAGATGTCCTACGGCGGCGCGATGCACAAGCTACCTTTGTGGATCGTTGCTGGTGATGGTCCAACGCTCTTAGGAAGAAGATGGATGAAACAAATCCAAATCTGTTGGAGCTGGGAAAGCCTCCAGGCCCCAGCGATCGACGTCCTATGTGGCTCCAAATTTGGATCCATCGCAGCACCTGAAGATCCTACCGTCCAACTCGACTGCACGGCGACGACACAGACCACACTACCCAACGGCGAGATTATCCAACCCAAATGATCAGACCTCACCTTCCGGGCTCCAGTGGCAGGATTCTGAAGGAAGAAGATCGACGCAGAAGGTAAATTCCTGGCTTCAGTGGCAGAACCTGGGAGAGAATGATCACCGCAGCCTACCTCATGGAGAGAGAAAAGATGGCGCCCGCATCACGAGGTGAAGTGCCTGAAATCAAGATGGCCGTGACCAGACCACAAGGCGCAGTGTTGAGAGAGCAGTGAACCGGATTGGGGTCAAGATTGCAAGGCCCTCTTATAGGAGACCGACAACCCAGAACAATTAAAGGGACAGTTCCACTTTTTGTACAGTGATGCCGGTGATACTAATGCAAGAGATGTAATTAACAAATGCAAGTATCTAAATGTACCTTTGAACAGCGATGCCGGTAGGATAATTGGAAAAGACCGAATTGATGAATACATAGAAACTTAGAAACGTAGAAAATAGGTGCAGGAGTAGGCCATTCAGCCTTTCGAGCTTGCACCGCCATTCAATAAGATCATGGCTGATCACTCCCTCAGTACCCCTTTCCTGCCTTCTCTCCCTACCCCTTGATCCCCTTAGCCGTAAGGGTCATGTCTAACTCCCTCTTGAATATATCCAATGAACTGACAAGTATCTAAATGTAATATTGTACAGCGATGCCAGTTGTATACAGGGAAAAGATGTAATTGAGGGAAAAGATGTAATTGACAAATGTGATTTGTACCTGAGTTCGATCGGAGCCAATGTATCTTGAATATATATGATGAAATAATGTGTGATGCTGGGTTCAATATGCACACCGACAAAACCAAGGGCAACCTCTCGTTTGAAGCACCCAGATCCAGTGGGCTAACCAATCATGAAGCCTGTGCCTCCGGGACCAAGGTGAAATCCCAGGCAGTGTGGACACACACAGAGGGATCATACCCACTGCAGGGCTAGCGATCAGCGGACGGCACAGGCACCATTACTGGCATCCTGCCCCAGATCAGCCCTACCTCTCTGGCCATCAGGGCTAGTACCGGGAGCAAGAGGAAACCACCCTCCAGCCCTCCCGATGGGATCTGGGATGATCAGGCTCCCACTACCACTGAAGCGCAGCAGGGAGACCCTACAGCCCTCAAAGGAGGACAGGGAGGCCACACATTCCTGTGGCTCTGCCCACCACTAGGCAACGGCAAAGGCCCTGAGACTCAGCCAGGTGAGCGATCCGAGCCCACCCAGCTGGCAGGGGGTGCAGCGCCATCATCAGACAACCTGGACACAGTCCGGTTACTCTGGAACTAGCTTCCTCACCCACCTGCACCTACACCCCAGGAGCAAGACTGTAATACCATGTATGTACCTTACCTGTCATATGTACTCATCCCACTACTACAAAACACAAACAGTGATGTAACCAATCATATTTTTTTTCCATTCCCTGTACATGTATGTAAATGCAACATCCCCACTGACACCTCGGAGTCCATGGCCAAAGACTACCCTAAGTGGAGGAAGTACATCCGAGAGGGCGCTGAGCGCGCGAGTCTCAATGCCGAGAGCATGCAGAAATCAAACGCAGTCAGCGGAAAGAGCGTGCGGCAAACCAGTCCCACCCACCCCTTCCCTCAATGACTATCTGTCCCACCTGTGACAGAGTCTGTGGCTCTCGTAGTGGACTGTTCAGTCACCAAAGAACTCACTTCAGAAGTGGAAGCAAGTCTTCCTCGATTCCGAGGGACTGCCTATGATGATGATGTAAATGCAGGTGTTGAGCCACACACATGGTCGATGTATGGGGAGGGGGGGGGGGAAATGGATGTATGTAGCCATGGACACACAGGGATCACACCCAGAACCCACTCAAACCCCACTGCATCCTCCAACCGTCCACTGCTGACCATTTCCCAATGTCGTGGCAATAAGGACTTGGGGGTTCACAGGGAGAGAGCCATTCCCAAGCACAGACAAAGCGCAAGGGCTTTGGGGACTCAGGTCGAGGGCCAGAGCACATACTGCAAATGCCAGTGGCACAAGATTTAAGGGGGAGTGATGTTGTGTATGTATATAACCTTTACGCTCAATGTACAGTTACATAAGACCATTGAATGTATCTTCACACTGTATACAATATGCCTGTACCACCAGAGGGTGCAACTGTTGGCAACCTAGAGGTCACCTGCACACTGCAGGTAACCAAGTATAAAAGGGAGCTCACCTAACTGTATCCTCATTCAGGAGCTGCGATAAATGGACTAAGGACACAACAGTTCAAGTGCAATACCTTAGTGTAAGGGGTGGTTTGCAGGGGGTCAGCTTTCTCTTCTGACCTTATATGAGCGGTTCCGAATCGCTCCCACACCCTTGGTTCTAGACACTGGAATTATGAAGGGATGGTGACAGACTTGGACAGACAATCGGTTTCAAGGTAGGAAGCAGGTATGGCTTTATTGTGTTTAAAAAGAAGTAAAAGGCACACCTTTAATAATACACACAGACCAATACACACTGAGGGATACAACACATTGAATAAATTGTCCAATTACAGTCTGTGGGGAAAAGAATACAGCTTAAACTCTAAATGTGGTAAAAAGACGAATGCAGATACATTTACACAAGTTATCCCAGCCTCCCTCCTCCCAATTCCCCTAACTAACGAAGTTATAGCTCTGGGGGGTTCAGGGGCTATGCTCACCAATCCCTTTTGACAGTTGCCGGTGAATCGTGGTTTCGGGGTTTGCTGCACTTGGCCTTCTAGGCGAGCCGTACCCCGGTCGGAGGAGAGGACTTCGGACTGCGTAGTCTTCGGTTGGGGTGCGTCCGTTGATGCGGTAAGTTGCGTTTTGGATGTATGGGGTAAGTACCCACTTTCTTTGGTTAGGAATAGTTTAGTTAGTCCCTTTTGGTAATTTCTCACCCGTTGGTCGTTCCGAAGTAGATTGTAGAGTGGAAATAAATGTAGATTCTTCGGTTTTTGCTGAGTTGGTTTTGGTTGGTCGTTTCGCTGGTTGTGGTGGCCCGGGTTGTCAATTTGGTTGCTGACAACCTTCCGTTTCGTGGGCCTCGTGCTCGGTCAGTTCTTGATGAGTTCTAGTAGTTTCCTTCACTGCTCCATTTCTTCACTCCCCAGCTCCGGCTGCTTGTGTCTGTGTCTGTGTTCCAGTCTGTGCTCTGCTTCTCTCCTGTCTTCTGCTAGTTTCTGTGTTCTGCTAGTCTGCGTGCTGCTCCTTGCTGGTCTCTCCTTGTAAAACTGGGGGATAGATATATTCAAAAAAAAGGCTCCATTATCTCCCATCAAATCTCTTGGGCTCTGTTTAAACTGTACTGTCCACTGATTTTCAGATGTCTCCTTTGTCAGCAGTAACTCGATTAGGGTGTGAGAATGTGCTATCAGTGGTTTTGCATTGTTTTAGAATTGTCCAGTTTCTTGACCATGATTTCCATTGTGCTTGGTTGGGTAATTCGATTATCTCTTAGAGGGTGAATAGTTCCCCCAGACAGTCTGGGGTCTTTAATACACGAATTTGGCCCCACCTCCTGTATTTGGTAACTCTTTTTTTTTTGCAGCCAAAATGTTGTAGAATCTTAAAATTGATATGCTCCTTCCCATAGATGTTTAGGGGATCTCAAGCTTCTGTAATTTCAGTCCATTTTGAATTCCCTTTCCTATGAGTCCAAACACTGGAGGGCGGGGGGGTCTCCATGAATGCATCCCCTTTTATCCCCCGCAGGCTTCATCTGCCCCTTTAAGCTCATTTTTAAAGCCCAGAAAGGGATTCTTCTCCTCTGGTACCTGGAATCTTTACGAGATATTGGTAAATTCTACATTCCCCCCTGTGATACCATATCACTTATGGTATCATTCTTCGAGGTGAGCAAAGTTCCAGACTCCCAAGAGATAACCTTCCCCATAAATTAGCTAAACTAATACCCAAAATGCATTACACTTATGCAACATATCCATAGATGCACACTTTTCCTTTTACAGGTACAAACCTTTTACATTTATACCCTCCCAGCTTGGAGAGGGTTCAATCACTACAATTGCATTTCAGCACAGTTACATTTCATTTCAGTTACATTATATTCACCAGCATATAGGCAACGTACAACCACATTACCAAGAAGGAAAAAAAACCTAGATTAAAATTAAACAACATCAATTGGTCTCCTGGTAATGTCGGGATCCTGCCCTTGAGAACTGCTCTCAGTCTGGCTGACACACAAGACAAACTCAAAATAATCACTTAAACATTACTGCAATATTACCCTCATTCTAAACTAAACCTTAAAATATCCTTAAACTAAAATTAGAGCTATGTACAACCGCCACCCGTCTTCGGGTGGCCTGGTTAGTCCCTGTCAGGCCCATGCCTTGTGCGGCCTGATAGCCATCTGGATGCTAGGGTTTCCCCACAGCCGGTGAGCTGGAGACCCTTGTGTCTGGGACAGCTCGTTGCTACTGCTCCTGTGAGCCCCTCACCACTGGAGGCAGCTGGCTGGTGGTCCCTACTCTGAGCGGCCTCTGTACTTCTGACCTTCGGCCTTTCCTGTCGGGCTGCCCTTCTCCTAGGGTAGAATCGCTGAGGTTCAGATGCTGGTGACCATGGTATCTTTGGCCGTGGTGTATGGAGGGTCCTTCTCAGGGCTTGGGTTACTGGGGGTGCGCCCGAATCCCAAACGATGAGTGAGATAGCCCCTCCAGTACTGCAATTCACCGCCCCTATAGGCACGGTTTCAGAGCCTGCCACATTCCCTGTGGGCCCTCCACCGTCGGGGGCGGCCAACGGAGGGTCCCTGTCCTGAGGACGGTTCACCCCTCCCGGCTGCCCTCTGTGCTTGGCTGACCCTGGGTTGTATAGCTTGCACTGGTTGATGTGGAACCACTTAGTACGACGGGGCAGCTTTATGGCATAGACCATCGGGCTTGCCTTGTCCACAATGCTGTATGGCCCCATATATAATGCTTCAAAACCCCCGACCCGAGCATAGTTCTTCACCATGACCTGGTCCCCTATCTCCCATTCGTGGTGTTTGCTGGGTTCTAGCAGCAATCGGTTACTCTGATGCTGTCTGCCCATGTTACTAGCAGCCTGCCAGTGAATCTGTTTGAGGTGTTCAAACAGGTTCCTGACAAACCGGTCCCGGTTCACCTCTCTGAGCTGACCTTCTGTGAGCACCGGGGCTAGGACATGGGTTGGGGTCCGCATGATCCGGCCAGTCATGAGCTCATATGGGGAATACCCGGTGCTTTTTGACTGGCTAGCTCGGATCCCTATTAGGACCAATGTAAGACCTCCACCCACTTTTGGGGTGAGTCTCCCGTTTCCTTCCGCAGCCTTTCTTTAATGGTGCTGTTTAAACGCTCCACAATACCAGATGACTGTGGATTGTGGGCAACGTGCCATTTCCCCTCAATGCCGAGCACCTTAAGGGTTGCCTGCATTACCTGCCCGGTGAAATGGCTCCCCTGGTCCGACTCCACATACTGTGGGAGTCCCCACCGGGAGAACACTTCCCTCATTAGAATCTTAGCTGTCCCTAGTGCGGTGGCTGTTCGGCAGGGGAAGGCTTCAACCCATTTTGAGAACACGTCCACCAGGACTAGGCAGTATTTGTAGCCTCCCTGGGCAGTGGGTAGGGGCCCGATGTAGTCAATTTGGATTGACTGCCATGATCCCTCTACCCTCCTGACGTGTCCTAGGGACACCTTCCTTTTCTGGGGGTCAGGGTTGTTTGCAGCACACACCAGGCAGTTCGCACAGAATTCGCGGACGTCCTCCCTGAGTCCCGGCCACCATCCTGCCTGTTCCACCCGTTGCCAGGTGGTCTCAGGCCCGGGGTGTCCCGCTCCTGCACCCTCATGGGCCAGTTTTAGGAATTCCCTCTGGTGCTGTTGTGGCACGACCCATTGTCCCTCTTTAAACAGCATGCCTTCCTTAACGGTGATGGCTGCTGTGCCGTACGGACCTTCTACTCTCTCTCCTCTAGCTAGCGCGTTCAGGACAGCTTCCAGGACCGGGTCCTGTGCCTGAACTGTTTTAAAGTCCGGGGCCAAAGCTATCCCTGTACTCTCTGCTGCCCTGTTCTTATTCTTGACCGCTGCTATGCGGCCGGTGTTATAGGGGTCCCAGAACTTTCCCGTGCTGGCACCTTCTTTGGCCAGTTTGTCAGCCTGTTGGTTTCCCTCTACATGGGGTTCGGTTTTTGAATGGGCCTTCACCTTATGTATGTAGACCTTTCCCTCTTCCCCCACCGCTGTCATGATTTTCTCCAGCAGGGGCTTGATTGCCAGGGGTCTCCCGTCAGCGGACGTGTATCCGTGACGGGACCAGATAGCCAGGTACTCCGTACATGAATTACAGGTGAACATACTGTCGGAGCAAATCGTGTACGGGGTAGGGAATTCCTCGGGGTGGGTTACCATGTACATTACGGCGGACAGTTCAGCATGCTGGGTGCTCATGGTGCTGGGGAGCTTGATTGCCAGGGCAATACCTGCCCTTGGGTCATAGACTCCGCACCCAGTGAGTCGTTCGCCAGCAGATACCGTGCTGGACCCGTCCACGTAGATGTCCCGGCCTGTCGGGTGTAACCCAGCCCGAAGGCCAATGTTCATCTCCCATACCCCTTCTATGGAGCACCTGTGGGCTTTCCCTGGGTAGATTAGGTTGGCTGCGAGCCTTGGCTCGCGGGGGCCCTCTACTCTGAGGTCCATCTGGGAGAGGAGCAGGGTCCAGCGAGCAATGCGGGCACTGCTCACCGTCCCGTCCTTAATCCTCCCATCTAGGAGCATCTGAGTAGGTGTGTGGTGGGTTAGGAGTGTTAGAGGAGACCCTCCCGTGAAGATCAAGGATCTTTTCACTGCCCAATGTGTGGCTAGGAGGTGTCTCTCACAGTTGGAGTACCCCTTCTCCACATCTGTGAGGATCCTGGAGGAATAAACCACTGGTCTCAGCTGGCCGTGCCGCTCTTGAAGCAGCACTGAGCTCAAACTGTCCCCGCTGGCTGCCACCTCCAGGAAAAACTCCTTTCCTACATCTATCGCTCCCAAGGCTGGCGCGGTCTGCAAGTCCTTCTTGAGCTGATTAAATGCTGCCTCGCAACCCTCATCCCAGTCCCACTCTACACCCTTGTGTAGGAGCCTGAGCAGAGGGGCTGCGGTGGCTGCATAATCCTCAATGAAGTCTCTGCAGTACCCAGTGAGTCCCAGAAAGGATCTTACCCCTGTCACTGTGTTGGGGGCTGGTAACTCCTGTACTGCCTCCCTTCTAGCCTTGTCTATGGCCCTTTCCCCAGCGCGCACAGTCAGCCCCAGGAATTTGATTTCCTTCTGGCCGATCTGTGCCTTCTTGGGGTTTACTTTAAACCCTTCTTCTTTTAGCAGCTCCAGCAGCTCAGCCAGCAGTGGGCCATGCTCCTCCCCCTGATCGGTGAACAGAAGCAGGTCATCCACATACTGCACCAACTGCTGGGGTGAAAAATGCTGGGGCTATTGTGGAAGCCTTGGGGAAGACAGTTCCACGTGTATTGTTGGCCCTTAAAGGTAAAGGCGAACTTGTACTGGTCCTCCCGTTTTAAAGGAATGGACCAGAACCCATTTGAAATATCCAGCACCGTGAAAGTGGACGCAGATGCTGGAATACTCCCTATGAGATCCGCTACGGCTGCTACAGTGGGTGCACAGGCAGGGATATTCTTATTTAGGACTCGATAGTCCACGGTGGCCCTCCATGAGTTGTCCGGTTTCTTAACCGGCCACAGTGGAGAGTTCACATGGGTTGCTATCGGTCTTAACACCCCTTGCTCTACCAGTGATCCCAGCACCGTTGTCAGGTCTGCCTCTGCCTCCCTGGGGAAGTTATATTGCTTTTGTGGTCAGGTCATGGGGTCCCCTACTATACTAACTTCCACCCCCGTTACCCTACCACAGTCATGTTTGTGGGTGGCAAATGCTGCAAGATGTGCCCGTACATATGCCTGGTACTCCACTGGGGTGTTACTGACCAGTAATTCCAAGTCATAACCCTCCTTTGGCTTCACGGCACACAATGTTCCCTTGGCCCCTTTTTCTGGGATCACCGCCACCTCACCTTCCCTGTCAGTCACTATGGCTCCCCATAGACAGTGGTTCCTGAGATCCACTAGGATCTGATGGCCAATGATAAAATCAGCTCCCAGGATCCCTTTTCCCTTCTGCTCCCATTTCATCAGGACACACTTCCATTTGGTTTTGAGTGTCCCTAACTGAATGGTGAGCGGGATGGAAAATGAACCAGTTTGTTCATTGCCTGTGAACCCCACTAGACTGTACGGGACCCCGTTCGATAGAGGTGAGGTAGTTGGGTTATCTGCATATACAAGGGTTCTGGAAGCACCGGTATCCAGCAGGTATGTCCCTTTCACTTTCTCCACCTCCATCGTAACGCACGGTCTCTTCCAGGCATCGTACTCTAGGGAAAACAGGTACACAGGCTGAGCTGGCTCTCGTCATGCATTTGGGTGGGTTGGAGCAGAGGGTTTTACCGTACTGGCTACTGAACCGGTTGCGATAGCTACTGTTCCCTGTCCATTTATGATTGTCTGTAGGGCGGCTACGAGTGTCTCATGTGAGTCGAGTGTTCCTGCCCCTGCCTTACGGGCTGGAGTGGCCTTTCCCTTAGTCTCTTTCCAGGGGTTCCTACAGTCCTTCCTCCAGTGCCCACTTTTCCCACACCCAAAACACTCGCCCCCTTTGTGGGGAGGGTTCCCACCTTCCTGATGCCACTCTCTCTTGCCTTGGCTGGATTTAATCTCATGGACCCTCCCTTTAGTGGAGGGTTCCTCTGTCCCTCTACTGTTCCGGTAAGCCAGGGTCAACTGCCTGACCACTGTCTCCTCGGTGGTTCTGGGATCTCTTGGATCGAACCAGACCTCGGCTTTTGCCTTTACTCCAGGTAAGCTGTTTGCCACCAGGCTGCGGAGCCAGTGAGCCAGCTGGTTAGGGTTCAGGTGGGCCTGGTCAAGAACCCCACTACAGGCCCTTTCGTAGACCGGCCACAACCTGTCGGCGAAAGCCTGTGGAGTCTCCCCATCGAGCTGCACTGTCTTCTCCACTCGGGAGAAAGGACTCCCGTCGTTCATACCCATGGTCTCTAGAACCTCCTCCTTAACCGTAGCGTACGTGTTTCGCCCCTTTCTGCTGTCTGCAGAGAGGGAATGGCACAGCTTGGTATCTAGTGAGAGGAGCAACAGCTTAGCCTGTTCCGAATCATCGCACCCGTTAATATCCCCTGTGTGTTCCACTTCCAGGAAGTGTACCGAGGGATCCTCCTGTTGGGTGAGCTTACTTAGGTGGCCTATCATAGCCCTCAGTTTTTGGGTGTCGTGGGGGACTACGAAGTTGCTTTCTAGGGGTCCTGCTGTCCCATTGGCATCAGGCGGGCCAAACTTCTGCTGCCGGACCGGGTGCATTGGCCCTGGTTCCGGCCCTCCTTGTATTGGCTCGCCCTCTTCCCCCTGCTGCCAAGCCAAGTTAAAACTCGGGGCTGCCGGTGTTGGTAGTTTGCAATCCTTGCCTGCCCCGCACTCTGGCTGACACCTCTGCTGCCCCGGGCCATTCCTGGGAGCTGCAGGCGGTGACTGAGGGGTTTCTCCTTGCCCAACCAGGTGTTCCTGGGCTAAACCCGGGTTTATCAGACACACCATGCCTTTAGCCCGAGATAGAGCAAGGTTCAAGCTTTGGATCTGCTGCTGACAGGGGCCGTGGTCTCCTGCCTCAAATTCCCTGGCACTGGCTACCTTATAGGCTTCCTGAATGTCTCTCACCCTCTCCCCGTACTCTTTAACTTGCTTGGCGAGGCAGGAATTCTCTTCCCGCAATGACAGTTCGCTATTCTTGGCTTCAATAATCTGACACTGTAAAAGGTCCAGTTGGGTTTTGTGTCTTTCTTTAGTGAGCTCTCAACTTTCCTTTAACTGTCCCACCTCTGTCCACAGCCTTTCCCCGACTGTGGCCCTTGCACTGGACCTCTTTTCTGCCTGCCTCAATACTTCCTTTAACTTCTCATTCTCCTCATCTAGAAGCCGGATCTGTTGCTGAAGGCAAATTAGCCAAATGGCCTTCTCTATCGACTTTTTATGGTCCTTGCTCTCGGTCCATTGAGCTGCAGCATCTTCTGGACGCTCAGCATACAATAAATCGAGTACCCACTCCTTAGCCACATTTACCTTCTTAAACACATACGAGGAAATCCCTTCTTCCATTTTGCTTTGTTTCCTGAAACCAGTCTCTCTCTTATCACGTCCCTTGTACCAGTGTCCCATCTGGGTCGCCATTATGTAAGGGGTGGTTTGTAGGGGGTCAGCTTTCTCTTCTGACCTTATATGAGTGGTTCCGAATCACTCCCACACCCTTGGTTCTAGACACTGGAATTATGAAGGGACGGTGACAGACTTGGACAGACAATCGGTTTCAAGGTAGGAAGCAGGTATGGCTTTATTGTGTTTAAAAAGAAGTAAAAGGCACACCATTAATAACACACACAGACCAATACACACTGAGGGGTACAACACATTGAATAAATTGTCCAATTACAGTCTGTGGGGAAAAGAATACAGCTTAAACTCTGAATGGGATAAAAAGGTGAATGCAGATACATTTACACAAGTTATCCCAGCCTCCCTCCTCCCAATTCCCCTAACTAACGAAGTTATAGCTCTGGGGGGTTCAGGGGCTATGCTCACCAATTCCTTTTGACAGTTGCCGGTGAATCGTGGTTTCGGGGTTCGCTGCACTTGGCCTTCTAGGCGAGCCGTACCCCGGACGGAGGAGAGGACTTCGGACTGCGTAGTCTTCGGTTGGGGTGCATCCGTTGATGCGGTAAGTTGCGTTTTGGATGTATGGGGTAAGTACCCACTTTCTTTGGTTAGGAATAGTTTAGTTAGTCCCTTTTGGTAATTTCTCACCCGTTGGTCGTTCCGAAGTAGATTGTAGAGTGGAAATAAATGTAGATTCTTCGGTTTTTGCTGAGTTGGTTTTGGTTGGTCGTTTCGCTGGTTGTGGTGGCCCGGGTTGTCAATTTGGTTGCTGACAACCTTCCGTTTCGTGGGCCTCGTGCTCGGTCAGTTCTTGATGAGTTCTAGTAGTTTCCTTCACTGCTCCATTTCTTCACTCCCCAGCTCCGGCTGCTTGTGTCTGTGTCTGTGTTCCAGTCTGTGCTCTGCTTCTCTCCTGCCTTCTGCTAGTTTCTGTGTTCTGCTAGTCTGCGTGCTGCTCCTTGCTGGTCTCTCCTTGTAAAACTGGGGGATAGATATATTCAAAAAAAAGGCTCCATTATCTCCCATCAAATCTCTTGGGCTCTGTTTAAACTGTACTGTCCACTGATTTTCAGATGTCTCCTTTGTCAGCAGTAACTCGATTAGGGTGTGAGAATGTGCTATCAGTGGTTTTGCATTGTTTTAGAATTGTCCAGTTTCTTGACCATGATTTCCATTGTGCTTGGTTGGGTAATTCGATTATCTCTTAGAGGGTGAATAGTTCCCCCAGACAGTCTGGGGTCTTTAATACACGAATTTGGCCCCACCTCCTGTATTTGGTAACTCTTTTTTTTTTGCAGCCAAAATGTTGTAGAATCTTAAAATTGATATGCTCCTTCCCATAGATGTTTAGGGGATCTCAAGCTTCTGTAATTTCAGTCCATTTTGAATTCCCTTTCCTATGAGTTCAAACACTGGAGGGCGGGGGGGTCTCCATGAATGCATCCCCTTTTATCCCCCGCAGGCTTCATCTGCCCCTTTAAGCTCATTTTTAAAGCCCAGAAAGGGATTCTTCTCCTCTGGTACCTGGAATCTTTACGAGATATTGGTAAATTCTACATTCCCCCCTGTGATACCATATCACTTATGGTATCATTCTTCGAGGTGAGCAAAGTTCCAGACTCCCAAGAGATAACCTTCCCCATAAATTAGCTAAACTAATACCCAAAATGCATTACACTTATGCAACATATCCATAGATGCACACTTTTCCTTTTACAGGTACAAACCTTTTACATTTATACCCTCCCAGCTTGGAGAGGGTTCAATCACTACAATTGCATTTCAGCACAGTTACATTTCATTTCAGTTACATTATATTCACCAGCATATAGGCAACGTACAACCTGCATCTAACCTGTCCAATCCCGTCAGAATTTTATATATTTCTATGAGGACCGCTCTCATTCTTCTAAACTCCAGGGAATATAAGCCTAGTCGATCCAGTCTTTATTCATATGTCAGTCCTGCCATCCCGGGAATCAGTCTGGTGAACCTTAGCTGCACTCCCTCAATAGCAAGAATGTCCTTCCTCAGTTTAGGAGACCAAAACTGTACACAATATTCAAGGCATGGCCTCACCAAGGCCTTGTACAACTGCAGTAAGACCTCCCTGCTTCTATACTCAAATCCTCTAGCTATGAAGGCCAACATGCCATTTGCCTTCTTCACTGCCTGTTGTACCTGTATGCCAACTCTCAATGATTGATGTACCATAACACCCAGGTCTCGGTGCCTCTCCCCTTTTACTAAACTGTCACCATTCAGATAATATTCTGTCTTCCTGTTTTTGCCACCAAAGTGGATAACCTCACATTTTCCATTTTATACTGCATCTGCCATGCATTTGCCCACTCACCTAACCTGTCCAAGTCACCCTGCAGCCTCGTAGCATCCTCCTCACAGCTCACACTGCCACCCAGCTTAGTGTCATCTGCAAACCTGGAGATATTACATTCAATTCCTTTGTCTCAATCATTAATGTATATTGTAAATAGCTGGGGTCCCAGCACTGAACCTTGCGGTACCCCACTAGTCACTGCCTGTCATTCTGAAAAGGACCCGTTTATTCCTATTCTTTGCTTCCTGTCTGCCAACCAGTTCTCAATCCACGTCAATACCATGTGCTTTAATTTTGTACACTAATCTCTTGTTGGGACCTAGTCAGAAGCCTTTTGAAAGTCCAAATACACCACATCCACTGGTTCTCCCTTGGCCACTCTACCAGTTACATCCTCAAAAAATTCCAGAAGATTTGTCAAGCATGATTTCCCTTTCATAAATCCATGCTGACTTTAACCGATGTTATCACTGCTTTCCAAATGCGCTGCTATTACATCTTTACTAATTGATTCCAACATTTCCCCATTACTGATGTCAGGCTAATCAGTCTATAATACCCTGTTATCTCTCTCCCTCATTTTTTAAAAAGTGGGGTTGCATTAGCTACCCTCCAATCCATAGGAACTGATCCAGAGTCTATAGAATGGCTCAAGTCTGAGGTCCAACAAAAAACCCGGGACCTAAAGAATAGATGGTGGCTGGAGAAAGCACAGGAGATATAGCAGCTGGTGCAAGGATTCTTCATCGCAGTCAAGGCCAGCTATGGTGCAAACACCCAAGGCCCCACCCCACTGCTGGCCAAGAACGGGGAGACACTCATCAAGGACACCGAGGCAGTCCGGGCCCGCTGGAAGGAGCACTTCGAAGATCTCCTCACTCCAGGCTCTGCCTTTGACTCGAGCGTTCTTGACTCCATCCCGCAGCATGCTACCCACCACCATCTCAGCAGGACCCCAATACTGCACGAGGTAGAAAAAGCCATAAGACAGCTTAAAAGCGACAAGGCTACGGGTGCAGATCGAATCCCTGCTGAGGCACTGAAGTATGGCAGAGAGGCACTGTTGGTGTGAATACATGACCTCATCTCTCTCATCTGGAAGGAGGAGAGGATGCCGGGAGATTTCAGAGATGCAGTGATCGTGACCATCTTTAAAAAAGGGGACAAGTCCGACTGCGGCAACTACAGAGGAATCTCCCTGCTATCAGCCACTGGGAAAGTCGTCGCTAGAGTCCTCCTCAATCGTCTTCTCCCTGTGACTGAGGAGCTCCTCCCAGAGTCGCAGTGTGGATTTCTCCCCCTATAGGGTACAGCAAACATGATTTTTGCAGCGCGACAGTTGCAAGAAAAATGCAGGGAACAGTGCCAGCCCTTATACATGGCCTTCTTCGACCTTACAAAGTCTTTTGACACTGTCAACCGCGGGGGTCTATGGAGCGTCCTCCTCCGTTTTGGATGTCTCAAAAGTTCATCACCATCCTCCGCCTGCTCCATGACGACATGCAGGCCATGGTCCTTACCAACGGATCCATCACAGACCCAATCCATGTCCAGACCGGGGTCAAACAGGGCTGCGTCATCGCCCCAACCCTCTTCTCAATCTTCCTCGCCGCCATGCTCCACCTCAGTCAACAAGCTCCCCGCTGGAGTGGAGCTAAACTACAGAACCAGTGGGAACCTGTTCAACCTTTGCCATCTCCAGACCAGGTCCAAGACCACCCCAACCTCTGCCATCGAGCTACAGGACGCAGACGATGCCTGCATCTGCACACATACGGAGGCTGAACTCCAGGTCATAGTCGACGTATTTACTGAGGCGTACAAAAGCATGGGCCTTACGCTAAACATCCACCAGCCTGTTCTCACTGCACAGCACTGCCCCCCAGTCATCAAGATCCACGGCGCAGCCCTGGACAACATGGATCACTTCCCATACCTCGGGAGCCTCCTACCAAAATTGACGATGAGATTCAACACCGCCTCCAGTGCGCCTGTGCAGCCTTCGGCCACTTGAGGAAAAGAGTGTTTGAAGACCAGGCCCTCAAAACTGTCACCACGGTCATGGTCTACAGGGCTGTAGTAATACCCGCCTTCCTATATGGCTCAGAGACATGGACCATGTACAGTAGACACCTCAAGACGCTGGAGAAATACCACCAACAATGTTTCCACAAGATCCTACAAATCCCCTGGGAGGACAGACGCACTAACATTAGTGTCCTCATCCAGGCCAACATCCCCAGCATTGAAGCACTGACCACACTTGATGAGCTCCGCTGGGCAGGCCACATAGTTCGCATGCCAGTCACGAAACTCCCAAAGCAAGCGCACTACTCTGAACTCCTTCACTGCAAATGAGCCAAAGATGGGCAGCGGAAGCGTTTCAAGGACACCCTCAAAGCCTCCTGATGAAGTGCAACATCCCCACCGACATCTGGAAGTCTCTGGCCAAAGACCGCCCTAAGTGGAGGAAGTGTATTCGGGAGGGCGCTGAGCACCTCAAATCTCAACGCTGAGAGCATGCAGAAATCAAACGTAGGCAGCGCAAAGAGCATGTGGCAAACATGCCCCACCCATCCCTTCCCTCAACGACAATGTGTCCCACCTGTGACAGAGACTGTAATTCCCATATTGGACTGTTCAGCCATCTAAGAACTCATTTTAATAGTCTTCCTCGATTCCGAGGGACTGCCTATGATGATAATGACTGCCCACCGACCTTCGAGGGACCTTGCTGCTGAAAACCAGCCCAAAGAACCGTCAGGGACCTCGGTGGCCATCGACAGTCCTTTGGGTGGCACTTAGGCAGGCTGGGGGGGCATCCACCAAATTCAGGCCCATGGAGCGAGTTATAGATTTGAAGAAAGAACAGAATGGGAAAGAGGACAGACACCTAGGGAACCCCTGAATCAATGCAAATGAGTCAGAGGATGAGCCAACAATGACAGCAGGAATTTCAGAAGAATTTAACTTTAACAGAATACTCAAAATAACAGAGATAATTTCTCTGTATTTAGCATCCAAAATGCATATGTAAAATGGGTGCAGTGCTCATGAAAAAATGGACACGAATTATTTGTCCTATTTTGTGATTTCCCTTGTAGTTTCTACACGTGGTTAGACTGCATTTGCCTTTACAGATTTTGATTGTTACTCCATCTTCTCATCTTTGGGTATGACCGCTTAGTCCTAGGCATCTCGTATCAACTGATGTAAGACTTTACTACAAACGTTTATGCCTCCTTTCAGCATTTCAGCAGATAGTCTTATCTTATCAGATAATGTTATCGCCCCCCACTTTCAGCACTTATTTGCGACCATCATTCTCGAGTTTCTTAATGGGAGCCTCTATTCCAGGATGGTCGGGGTATTACAGTAGATTGTATGGTCTGGTGTGTCTTCATCTGCTGCTTCTCGCAAAGCTTCAGAGACCGTCATGGTAGGGGGGAGGTAGGTTTCAGGAGGATTTCAAACCAGCTCTTCTATGTTGCCATTTTGTCCAGCATGGCTAATAGTAGCTGACTGTTATTATTCGACTGGACCAGGGGCTGATTTATGATGCCCACAAAGAAGCTTAATGCTGTGAAAGGCATTCCTGGTGGAGTTAGATTTTGCTGCCTTATTCACTTTCTAAAAGGTCCAGTTCTGATGGTCTCGATGAAGAATTGGCCTTAGTGTTTCCCCCAAGAGAGTGGTATGCATCCATATCACGCGTGATACAATTATTTTTCTCCACCTTTACTTCCCTCATGTGTTCATATTTAATTTTGGTCAATGATGCCTTATGTGCCCAGGTTCTGAGCAAGTTCCCATCGTTGTTTGAGCCAGGCATTAAAAGTTTCTCGGGGGCGAAGATGCAGATCCCCTTGGTTCTCGGTGCACGACCCATCCACCACACGGCACGGGCGGTGCCTTATATGATGCGAGGGAAAGCGTAAATTGAGCTGGACAGGCTGCAGCGAGAAGACACCATTGCCGGTTGAGTTCCACGAGTGGGCCAGTCCAATTGTTCCGGTTCTCAAAGGCGATGGCACGGTCAGAATTTGTGGGAACTATAAACTAACGATGAACTGTTTTTCGCTAAAGGACCAGTACCCGCTACCCAAGGCAGACGACCTATTTGCGACCCTGGCTGGAGGAAAGACATTCATCAAGTTGGATCTGACCTACATGATGCAGGAGCTGGAGGAATCTTCAAAAGGCCTCACCTGCATTAACACGCACAAAGGTCTGTTCATCTATAACAGATGCCCGTTCGGGATTCGTTCAGCAGCGGCAATTTTCCAATGGAACATGGAGAGCCTACTAAAGTCAGTTCCACGCACCGTGGTTTTCCAGGGTGACATACTGGTCACAGGTTGGGACACCATCGAACACTTGAAGAATCTGGAAGAGGTTCTAAGTCGGCTAGATCGCATGGGACTCAGGTTGAAATGCTTGAAGTGTGTTTTCCTGGTGCCAGACGTCGAGTTCTTGGGAAGAAGAATCGCAGCAGACGGCATTAGACTATGTAATCCGCCACAGACCGGGCACAGAGAACTGCGCTGATGCTCTCAGTCGGCTACCATTGCCCACCACCGGGGTGGAAATGGCACAGACTGCAGACTTGCTCATGATAATGGATGCATTCAAAAATGAAAAGTCACCCGTTACGGCCTGCCAGATCAGGACCTGGACCAGTCATTCTTTACTGTCCCTGGTAAAAAACTGTGTCTTCCACGAGAGCTGGTCCAGCGTCCCAGTGGAGATGCAGGAAGAGATTAAGCTGTTCCACAGGCACAAAGACAAAATGTCCTTACAGGCGGACTGTCTTTTGTGGGGTAATCGCGTGGTCTTGCCCAAGAAAGGCAGAGAAACATTCATACGTGGCCTACACAGCACCCACCCAGACATTGTAATGATGAAAGCTATAGCCAGATCCCATGTGTGGTGGCCTGGCATCGACTCAGATTTTGAGTCATGCGTGCGCCAGTGCAACACTTGCTCTCAACTGAGCAATGCACACAGAGAGGCACCGCTAAGTTTGTGGTCGTGGCCCTGCAAACCGTGGTCTAGGATCCACTTTGACTATGCAGGCCCATTTCTAGGCAAAATGTTCTTAGTTGTTGTGGATGCTTATTCAAAATGGATTGAATGTGTAATAATGTCTGTAAGCAGGTCCACCGCCACCATCGAAAGCCTACGAGCCATGTTTGCCTCGCACGGCCTGCCTGATGTCCTTGTCAGCGACAATGGGCCATGCTTCACCAGTGCTGAATTTAAGGAATTCATGACCGGCAATGGGATCAAGCACGTCACATCTGCCCCGTTCAAGCCCGCATCCAACGGGCAGGCAGAATGGGCCAAACCATCATGCAAAGCTTGAAACATGTGTCGGAAGGCTCCCTGCAGACCTGCCTGTCCTGAATCCTGCTCAGCTACAGCACCAGACCCCACTCGCTCACCGGGGTTCCTCCAGCCAAGCTGGTCATGAAAAGGGTGCTCAAAACAAGGCTCTCTCTTGTCCACCCTGATCTCCATGATCACGTCGAGGGCAGGCAGCATCAACAAAACATGTACCATGATCGCAAAAACTTGTCACGCGATATTGAGATCAATGACCCTGTATTTGTACTCAACTATGGACATGGTCCCAAATGGCTTGCTGGCACCATCATAGCCAAAGAAGGAATTAGGGTGTTTCAGGTCAAACTGGATAATGGACTAACTTGCAGAAAGCATTTGGACCAAACCAAATTGCGATTCACAAACAGCCATGAGCAACCCGAAGAGGGCACCACCAACTTCGACCCTCCAACACATACACAAGTGGCAACCGACATCATGGTTGACCACGAAGCTGATCTCACCATCCCCAGCAGCACATCAAGGCCAACTGCCCAGCAGCCCAGTAAAGAACCAACCAACTTACCCACATCTGCATTTGTACCAAGACGATCGACAAGGGAGCGAAAATAAGTGTACTATTGACTTTGGGAGGGAGTGATGCTTTGTATGTAACCCGAGGCAACTTGTATCATACCACCACCAGAGGGCCTACCTGGAGTCCCAAGGGATCCCAGCATCCCTTGGGAGCATTGTATATAAGCAGGCCTCCCATGCTGTACCAGCACTTTGGAGTTTAAATAAAGGAGCTAAGTTCACACTTACTCATTGTAAGATGCATTACTTTATTAACATAAGAACATAAGAATTAGGAACAGGAGTGGGCCATCTAGCCCCTCGAGCCTGCTCTGCCATTCAACAAGATCATGGCTGATCTGGCCGTGGACTCAGCTCCACTTACCCGCCCGCTCCCCATAACCCTTAATTCCCTTATTGGTTAAAAATCTATCTATCTGTGACTTGAATACATTCAATGAGCTAGCCTCAACTGCTTCCTTGGGCAGAGAATTCCACAGATTCACAACCCTCTGGGAGAAGAAATTCCTTCTCAACTCGATTTTAAATTGGCTCCCCCGTATTTTGAAGCTGTGCCCCCTAGTTCTAGTCTCCCCGACCAGTGGAAACAACCTCTCTGCCTCAATCTTGTCTATCCCTTTCATTATTTTAAATATTTCTATAAGATCACCCCTCATCCTTCTGAACTCCAACGAGTAAAGACCCAGTCTACTCAATCTATCATCATAAGGTAACCCCCTCATCTCCGGAATCAGCCTAGTGAATCGTCTCTGTACCCACTCCAAAGCTAGTGTATCCTTCCTTAAGTAAGGTGACCAAAACTGCATGCAGTACTCCAGGTGCGGCCTCACCAATACCCTATACAATTGCAGAAGGACCTCTCTGCTTTTGTACTCCATCCCTCTCGCAATGAAGGCCAACATTCCATTCTTCTTCCTGATTATCTGCTGCACCTGCAAACTAACTTTTTGGGATTCATGCACAAGGACCCCCAGGTCCCTCTGCACCGCAGCATGTTGTAATTTCTCCCCATTCAAATAACATTCCTTTTTACTGTTTTTTTTCCCAAGGTGGATGACCTCACACTTTCCAACATTGTATTCCATCTGCCAAACCTTAGCCCATTCGCTTAACCTATCTAAATCTCTTTGCAGCCTCTCTGTGTCCTCTACACAACTCGCTTTCCCACTAATCTTTGTGTACTGTTAGCAGAGGTCAACAGCAGGGATGCTGTATTATGAGCATAACACAAAATACCTACAATTACTGATCTGTTTTCCTTTTCTGCTTTCTGTAATCTTACCTGTTGTTCTGTTCAGGAGACTTTGGGAAGTCAAGCTCTCTATGCTGACAATACCTGGCCTTGCCAAAACTTTTGGATAGCATCATGGAGGACCTCCAGGAGTGAAGCTGTCCCATTTCAACTCATTTATTCCTACAATACAAAGTTTACATTTATCGCTCGAGTCTGTGGTCTTCTTGATGAAGTTTTGTCGGTCTTGAGGTTCTTCAGCATCATGCAGTCTGATGGGCAATCGATATCCAACAGCCTCCTGGATCAGACACTCAGGCCAAATTTTGTTTACCTGGGCGGGTTGGGTGCGGGCGGTCGCCATGGTGGGTCTCAACCTCGTTGTTGATTCTGTCCCGCTCCTCAGATCAACTTTGTGTTAATGGGGCCTATTAAGCTCACCCTGCGCGTTACCAAGCTCCATTAAATGGTGCATGTCTGATGACATCATCGATGACACAAATTCAGCCGGAATATTTAAAGCAGCCATGGCCACATTGCATTTGAAGGTTCATCCAGGAGTGTGCAAGAAGAACACTGCACCATTGGAGTGTTGCAAACATTTTCAGAGAGAACTGCACAGAGACAGAGAGCAGCACCCAGGTTCTCCGACGACTCACTCCATTTGCTTGTGAAGGGAGTCAGAGCACGCAGGGAGGTTCTCTGCCCTTCTAATAGGCAGAAGAGACCTACCCAGTAGACCAAAGGAGCCTCGCTCCTGTTAGCAGAGGAGGTCAACAGCAGGGATACTGCCAGGAAGAACTCGGTGCAGGACCCTGGGGATCAGTGCTGGGGCCTCAACTATTTACAATTTATATTAATTATTTGGATGAATGGACCGAGTGTAATGTAGCCAAATTTGCTGATGATACAAAGATAGGTGGGAAAGCAAGTTGTGAGGAGGACACAAAGAATCTGCAGCGGGATATAGATAGGTTAAGTGAGTGGGCAAAAATTTGGCAGATGGAGTATAATGCGGGAAAATGTGAGGGTATCCACTTTGGTAGGAAAAATAAAAAAGCAAATTATTATTTAAATAGGGAGAGATTAAAAATTGCTGAGGTACAGAGGGATCTAGGGCTCCTTGTAGCATGCAGGTACAGCAAGTAATTATGAAGGCAAATGGAATGTTGGCCTTTATTACAAGGGGGATGGAGTATAAAAGTAGGAAAGTCCTGCTGCAACTATATGTTGGGTGTTGGTTAGACCACACCTGGAGTACTGCGTAGAGTTTTGATCTCCTTATTTAAGGAAGGATATAATTACATTGGAGGCAGTTCAGAGAAGGTTCACGAGGTTTATTCCTGAGATGAAGGTGTTGTCTTATGAAGAAAGGTTGAGCAGGTTAGACCTATACTCATTGGAGTTTAGAAGAATGAGAGGTGATTTTATTAAAATGTATAAGATACTGAGGGGGCTTGACAGGGTAGATGCAGAGAGGATGTTTCCCCTCGTGGGAGTATCTGGAACCAGGGGGCATAATTTCAGAATAAGGGGTTGCCCATTTAAAACGAAAATGAGGAGAAATTTCTATTCTCAGAGGGTCATGAATCTTTGGAATTCTTGACCCCAGAGAGCTGTGGAGGCTGGGTGATTGAATTTATTTATGGTGGAGATAGACAGATTTTTGAATGATGTGGGAGTCAAGGATAGGGAATTGGAGTTGCCAAGATTAGATCAGCCATGATCTTATTGAATGGCGGAGCAGGCTCGAGGGGCCAAACGGCCTACTCCTGCTCTTATTTTTTATGTTCTTATGTTCAGTGCCAGAAATATTTCAATAATCTCATTAGATAAGAAAATGTGAGTACAAAGCCACACTAAACTTCATCCTGCTCCACCTCTCAGCACATCCCCATCAGTCCACCTTCCCAACCCTGCTCCTGCGCACCTTTTCGCACACCAACATACCTTGCATGTCTGCCCATCCCTCTCTATCTACATACTCACATCCCCATCTGTCTAGCCACCACTCACACACCCTCATCCAAATGCAATAATAGCAACCAACAACACACAAGGAGGCCACTTGGCTTGGCACCCCACTCCAGCATAGTTTCCCTCTAAAGATGTAACCCATCCATTTCTTACACTTATCCCATCACTTTCACTCAATCTTCTCTTCTTTCCCTCCCTGCAGTAAAATCGACTGAAGACATACAATCACCCTTCCTGGCTGTAACTATTGTAGGTTCATGGTCATTGGTTCCGTGACCGGTTGGTGGTCCTTCTGGCCGTTCTCTGCAGTGCTGTTCCTTTCGTGTATGTTCCGTATTACATGTTGTTCTGTCCGTTCGTCTGTTCGTTTTTTCGACCTGTATCCATCTGTATACGTGTCCTTCTACTTCTTCTGTGTGCTTCTTCTTCTTCCATCTGTTCCCGTCCTTCTTCCGTCTTCTGCTGAGCTGCTTCTAGCTCGCATATTTATATCCAGGTTTTGACTGATCTCCCGTCGCTGTGGTTTCTGATAAAGTGTTTGCATCGATACATTGTTTTGTGGTCCCCTTGGTTGATTGACTGCAATAATGGCCTCGTCTGTTTTCCCATTTGCACACTGAGTCTGCAAGACTCAAGTTGATTTCTCATATTAACACCTCGTTCCCAAAAAATGTGCACCTGGTGTGGTTCCTTTGTTGTTGGGTCTTTTTACAGACTTGGTGTCTCCAGTTGGTTTGATTTCCCCACCCTGGTCAATCAAGTTCAGGGCCTCATGTAACAACTCCATTGTTGTTATGCATGAAGTCAGTTTTGGTTCCTGACCACAGAATGTCCTTCATTGTCCAGCTTAATTCCAAAAGCTTGTATTAAATTCCAAAAGCTTGGGTTTTTAGTTCATGGTCTCCTCTGTACTTTTCTGAAGATTAGTAACCTTACAATATAAACAAGTGAGTCTATTATCCTCGGTCTTGGTTTTCCTCTCTTATTGTCGATTCTATTCAGCCTATTTGGGAGGCCTTATATTTTTTCCTACATTTATTTGGTGAGCCTATGTTCTTTGGTGGACCTGGTTAATCCGCCCCTGTCTTCATATGACATATCAAACTCATCCCTTTACTCTCCACAGGTCCAGCAAGAGCCCCCCCCCCCACCAAACCCACACCCCCACCTCCCCATTATCCAGGAAGAAGAGGAAGATGATTCCTTAGAGGAGTCTCCAGCCTCTGAGGGCTCACTGTCACCAGACATAAGCGCACCCAGCACCAACGCAGATATACACACCTCGGTGAGTCCCACGCGTGATAGAGTAATGTTGTCACCTGATATCTCACAACTCACAACTGAGCAACTGCAGATGGTGGAGACAGGGACAGCAGTTGAGACTCATCGCTGGAGAGCGTATGGCGCTCCCAGCTCTGCTGAGCTGCATACACATGCGGAGCATCGGAGGCCATCCAGAAAGAGGACATTCCTGGAGGTGCAGCATAAATGCAGGAGGCTTTGACAGGTTCTGTGAACGCAATGTCTGCAAATATGCAGAGAATGGAGGAGTTCATCTCCAACATGAACACCAGCGTGTTGCGGGCGATGGTGACTGTAGGTTCTTCCATGGATTGGATGGCCACCTCCATAGAGCAGCTATTGTGCCACTCACAGGAGCACATGCTATCTATGGAAACTGCATGGCAGAGGCTCGTAGATGTCCTCTCTAGGAGGGATGTCAATGTGGTTGTGGGTCCTCATGGCCCCACTCATGTGCAGCAAGGTGCTCTCCAGATCCTTGCTAGCAGGGAAGTGTGGGTGGCCCATGAGAGGGTGCTGATAAGAGGGCACATGGAAGTGGGGTTCCTCTCAAAGCGCTCACACTTCTCCCCATTGCCACCTCCACAGTCAGAGCCCCAGATGCCTCCTTGGACAGTGATGGCCAAGTCTTTCCCTGCACAGTCGCAGGAGGAGCAGACTTTGGCAGGGCTGTCACAAGCTCCAAAACCAAGAGACGTCCGTGAGTGTTTAAGCAGTCGAAGCAGAGAAGTGAGAATGTGGCTCTCATTATTACGCTCCTCGGCTTAGTACTTGGGGCTTGAAATTCGGTCCCGCTATTTTTGAGGTGGTGTCATCGTATGACAGAAATTTTTAATGCCTCGCTTTAGGTGCGGTCCCCAAATGCAAAATACAGTGTTGATGCCTAAAGAATTGACAGCAGTGTAAAATCATGCCATTGCACACTTACCTGCAGGAGCTAAGTGGGCCGTTAAGTGTGGGCTCAACATCCGTGAGCTAGGCAGCATTTGGAGATGCTCCACAGACATAGTGGTGTCATCTGGATTTGATTGAGGCATTGATTGGGTGCCTCAACACCTCATGGTTTTATTCGCTTCCTATGCACTCACTCAGATGCACTCCTTGTTGTACTGGAGCGCCGTCGGCAAGTGCTCAGGGCAGAGGCTGGGAGGAGACCACAACACCAAACATACCAAATGCTATGGAAGGAAATAATAGAGTGAGTGTCTGCTAGAGATCATCATCATAGGCATTCCCTCGAATCGAGGATGACTTGCTTCCAAAAAGTTCACAGGTGTTTCAATGAAGGACCTAAAATTCTAGATCCCAAACTAAATCTTGAAGGGTGGAAGATGCCTGTGCGTGGATTTTTTTAACGTGTGGTGGCCGTTGCACACCAGCCACCACACAGGCTTGACAGAGCTCGGTCTTGGTCCAGTGGCAAGGATTAACCAAGACGACTGGATACCAGCTCTACTGCACGGACCTAGTGTGGGCTGGCTTGTGCTGCCCCTGGGACCTCGCCTCTTCTGGGCCCCAACTTACGCCTCTCCTGGGCTCCGATCACATCGCTCTGCAGTCTCTCGCCGCTCCCTCGCCCCGACCTCGCCGCTCCTGCTGTACGTGCCCGCACTCCAATCACCGACCTGGATCTTGGTGACCTCACTCTTCATTGCCGTTTATGTCCTGCTCCAGCACGTGCTGCTTCCTGGAGTGATATGCCGCCCCGCTGCTCCTTCCACTCCCCGGCCTGCTCCGATGGTGCTCACAGGCCAGGGGCCGCTCAGCCTGCTGGGCCAGGCCGCCATGCTGCTCCTTCTGCTTTAAAAATATTTAAAGATTTAAAAATAACAGAGAGGCTAAGGGTGAGATACTCTTTGTGCAAAGCAAGTGGCGTGAATCGACCAGAAAGGTCTGGAGATTCGAAACTCATGACGCATCACTTCATGCCCTGAACCTGCTGGCTGATTTGCACATGTGCGCATCGTTAACATGGCATTAGTTTTCCAGGAAGATTCAGACCCAGTATGCCTTAAATGGGTGCAACTTCCATGATTTGCTTTGTTTGTAACTGGAGCTGATCCTGGTGCAAATAGAGTGAATATGAAAGAATTGAAACAGTTGGCCAGGACCAATGGATCAGTAGCTTTCTGCTATTATTATAATCTTGTTCGTCAAGGAACAATGGCCTCTATTTTCGCCACGATTGTGCAACGTTTTGTGGCGTGAAATACTCACTTTCCAACTTTCACCAACGTTTGGACACCAGCGCCGACCATGTGTGCCAGTTTAAAATATATTGCCACGGACACGAGTCAAAACGGGATCAGGCGCCGTTTTTGTGGACTTAATCGACTTTGGCCATCCATGATTTTATTCAGCGTGGCGCACACTGCCTAAGAGCCCCGCAAAAAAAACGTACGTTAGCTTAAGGAATCAGCACAGCGCACAGTAGGACAGGAGCGAGACAATAAGAATACACAATAAAATACCTTTTTTCCCCCACAGAGAACGCTTTTTGGAGCAAGGGAAGAAGATTTCTGGGCCAAAAGGACTGCTCCTGCCCAGCTGGACCCACTGCAATCCCCGACTGAAAGGACTGCTCCCCCCGAGCAATCCCGGGCCATAGGACAGTTCCCCCACAGCGAGTGATACGGTGCCAAGGACAGCTATGCAATGGCGAAAAAAGTGGAACAATCTGACGCGATAGCGAGAGTGAGTATCTTTAATTTAAAACTTCCATGTTGTGCTCTGACTTCAATGTGCACTCTCTGCTCAATTTAGTGTCTCGGAATCCATGTTCTAAGTGGGTGAGGCCACAGTCAAGATTCACATTTGCAGCCTCACCCACTGCAAGGGCCTGCATGCGCTGTTAACCTTGCTACTCGGTTCTGCAGACCCACCCTCATGTTGTTGACTCCTCAATCTTCATATGTGTCTCGAGGACGGTAGTCTCCCTGTTACTGTTAGGTACTGGCACCCTAATCCCACCATTGCCATAGCAAGTCCACGCAGCAAATGGTATTTACATCAAGCTGTGGAGAATGTCATAGATCAAATATACTAAACATCGAGCTGTGAAGACTCTCATAGACTCACATATACTAGAGTATGGAAGGCACTTGGGACACACAGATAGAAGGCCTCTAACTCCGATTTTCTCTTCAATGTTACAGACGAAGCTCGCACACAACCGGCGGGAGCAAAGGCGGACAGGTGGAGGGCAGCCAGACCTCCAAGTGCTCACTCCGTTGGAGGAATGTATAGCTGCCCTGATGGGCGCCCAAGTTGATGCAATGGCGATGGGTGCAGCTGACCCACCTCAGGAGTTCCTTTGCAGCGACCTGCAGGACACTTGGCCCTGACACTATCATCATGCAGCTATTTCCATGAGACTGGCATTCATGAATGCCTTTCCCGTTATTGGCCTCCTCCCCTGCAGGTAACCACTATTCTGTGTTTGTGCTTTCAGATGATCAACCAGATGCACCGGTGCCTTCCACTGGAGAAGATAGTGCTGACGACGAGGAGGAGTAGGAGGATGACATCTCCTTCGACCTCACGCAGGAGGGTGCACCGTCTGAGTGCAGGGCCAGCAGCGCTGTTGATCAAAGGGTGGTGGGGGAGGCAGAGGTGGGTGATGCTCCGGAACCCATTGGCCTCCAGCCACACGGGAGGGGAAACCCGAGGGCCAGCTCCCCAGAGGGTGAGTGCGCACCTGAGTGATGCTCAGCAGCACTCTGACGATGAGCCGGACCTAGAGGTTGTCGCAAGACAATCCCTGCAGTTACACAGTGATCTGCTGGGTGCAATAGCAAGGGTGCCCCAGAGTCTTGATGCACTAGCAGTGAGGATGGAGTTGTCCGCCTCAACTATTGCTCATGCCTCTCAGCAGCCCACCCCCGAGCCCATCCTTGGTAGATACCAATGGATGCTGGATGCAAACAATGACCATGGGGTCCCAGACATGGTGGCATGGGCTATGGCTGACATTGCAGTGGCCATTGAGCACCAGGCTAATGCTATTGTAGGCCTCCATACTCAAAAGTCATCTGTCACTAGTGCATGGTGTCCTGAGTCAGCTCTCTGGTGTACTGCAGTCGCAGACACTCTTGATGCTGAGGCAAATTGATTCAACGGACGCACTGACCACTGCCATCCGGTCTGGGGCCCCATCAGTTTAACGGGGACCTAACCAAGCCGACCCAGTGCAGGATTCTGAATTCACCCAGATTTCTGCAGGTGATGATGCTCTGCCCCGGGGGAGTATCAGCCTGTTGTTGTTTCTCAGGACAATGTCATTCTGCCTCCGCACCTGCCGCTAATGCTTCCACCCATATTGAAGTTTTTCAGAAAATTCCGGCCTCAATTTGGACTTTAGGTCTATTCCACCCAGGTTTAAAAATCTTTGGATTTGGGCCTGGTGCCGGGGGATTGGCGGACTGCCAATGTAGTACCCTTGTTTAAGAAGGGAAAAAGGGATAAGCCGAATAATTACAGGCCTGTCAGCCTAACCTCAGTGGTGGGAAAATTATTGGAAAAAATCCTGAAAGACAGGAGAAATGTACTTTTGGAAAGGCAAGGATTAATTAGGGACAGTCAGCACAGATTTGTTAAGGGAAGATCGTGTTTGACTAACCTGATTGAATTTTTTGAGGAGGTAACCAAGAGGGTCGATGAGGGTACTGCGTACGAAGTAGTATATATGGACTTTAGCAAGGCTTTTGATAAGGTCCGACATGGTAGACAGGTCACGAAGGTTAAAGTCCATGGGATCCAGGGCAAAGTGGTAAGTTGGATCCAAAATTGGCATGGAGGTAGGAAACAAAGGGTAATGGTTGATGGATGTGTTTGTGACTGGAAGGATGTTTCCAGTGGGGTAGCGCAGGGCTCAGTACTGGGTCCCTTGCTTTTTGTGGTATATATCAACAATTTAGATTTGAATATGTGGAGTATGATAAAGAAGTTTGCAAACAACACTAAAGTTGGCTGTGTGGTTGATAATGAAGAGGAAAGTCATGGGCTGCAGGAGGATATCAATCTACTAGTCAGGTGAGCAGAGCAGTGGTAAATGGAATTTAATTCAGAGAAGTATGAGGTGATGCACTTTGGGAGGGCTAATAAGGAAAGGGTAAACACATTCAGCGGTAGGCCACTTAATAGTGTAGATGAACAAAGGGATCTTGGAGTGCTTGTCCACAGATTTCTGAAAGTAGCAGGTCAGGTGGATAAGGTGGTTAAGAAGGCATTCGGAATGCTTGCCATTACTGGCCAAGGCATAAAATATAACAGCAGGGAGGTTATGCTTAAATTGTATAATACTTTAGTTAGGCCACAGCTGGAGAACTGCGTGCAGTTCTGGCCACTGTATTATAGGAAGGATGTGATTGCACTAGAGAGAGTGCAGAGGAGATTTACTAGGATGCTGCCTGGAATGGAGAATCTTAGTTATGAGGACAGATTGGATAGGCTGGGTTTGTTCTCATTGGAATAGAGGAGGTTGAGAGGAGACCTCATTGAGGTGTACAAAATATTGAGGGGCCTGGACATAATGAATAGTAAGGGTGTATTTCCATTTGTGGAGGGATCTATTACGAGGGGGCATAGTTTTAAGGTGGTTAGTGGAAGGTTTAGAGGGGATTTGAGGCGGGTGGGAGCTTCTTTATGCAGAGGGTTGTGGGAATCTGGAACTCACTGCCTGGAAGAGTGATGGATGCAGAAACCCTCATCAATTTTAAGAGGTGGTTGGATAGGCACTTTAAGGACCCAAATTTGGACCTGCGGTTTTTTCGGCGCACTTCCGAGCCCTCCGCCGACATTTTACCTCAGAAGCAGCGCCAAAAAAAATCCGTCCGATCATAGCCAATTCTCAGGCCGTCTGTGGAGCTGGCGTGGCTCAGAAGAAAGATAGGGGGGCGGAGTTAGGTCCCGCCACTGAAAACTGTGCCAGGACCTCTGCACATGCATGCTAGAGTCTGCGCGCATGTGCAGTAGCTCCTGGCAGGCGATTTCGGCAAACGCGCGCCGCAGGCTGTGTGGGAGAGGCTGAAGCAAGCTATCCCTATCCTGGGCCGAGTGACCTGCCGCACACTCTGATATCGAAGGATCGCATTGACTTGGTGCAAAGCCAGGATGGCAAGAAGAATTCACAGGACACCGAAGAGGAGAGCATTGACAGCCAAAAGTGGCCAGTGTGTGAGATCGTCTTCCCACTTAACCTAGAGGACTTTGATTTCGAGCAGCACATTGTGAAGCACTTTGTTTACGAGTGTCTAGTGTGCCAAAGGACCTTTCCAGAGAACAGACAAGCTGCCTATGAAGACCATGTGCAGTCCCATTTTATGGAGACTAACGAAGAGGGAAACAACAAACCAGTTTGAGTTCTATTTTATAAAGATGCCGCCGAGCCCAGCCTTTCCTCTCCCTGCCCCCCTCCCGATGTCGCCGAGCCCAGCCTTTCCTCTCCCTGCCCCCCTCCCGATGTCGCCGAGCCCAGCCTTTCCTCTCCCTGCCCCCCTCCCGATGTCGCCGAGACCAGCCTTTCCTCTCCCTGCCCTTCTCCCGATGTCACCGAGACCAGCCTTTCCTCTCCCTGCCCCCCTCCCGATGTCGCCGAGACCAGCCTTTCCTCTCCCTGCCCTCCTCCCGATGTCGCCGAGACCAGCCTTTCCTCTCCCTGCCCTCCTCCCGATGTCGCCGAGACCAGCCTTTCCTCTCCCTGCCCCCCTCCCGATGTCGCCGAGACCAGCCTTTCCTCTCCCTGCCTCCCTCCCGACCCATTTCATCTTTTCCTGCATCTGTGTGTACTTTTAGTCCTATTGCCATCAAAACCTTTCTCCACACCTTTATTACTCCTAGATTTAATTTCTCTATTGCATTTCTTGTTGTCCTTTCAACCTATCATATCCCTAAACTCCAAATTGCCCCGAACACCAAATCGTCCCAAACTCTACTGCACATATCTTGACTTGCGTTAAGTCCCGTTTGCTCCTCGCCTCTGCCCTGGTTAGCCAGCATTGGTTCTCTGTCTCCAAACTCATTGGCTTTTAAATCCCTCATGCTTATACCACCTCCACAATTTTCTCTAGCCTCGCTTCCCCTGCCTTGTCTCTAGCATTCTGTGCATTTTCCAGTACTCTGGCATCCTGTGCATCCCATATCCAACTTCAGCTGCCTTAGCCCATCAAGTCTGGGAGGTCACTACCTATACAATCAGGACTGATTTGGCATATCTGGTGCTGGTGATGGTTTAGGCAGTGCAGTAGGTCCTGGCAGGCCATTTGGGAGGGGCCGAAGCCGTCCCTAGCCCTGGCCGAATGGGCTCCACCATCGGTGGCCCGCTGCGTTCCCTAAGGTAGAAGTTCTGTTTTTTATTTGTTATTTACTGATTGATTTTGGTGCTTTAGGTGCAGGGTTCCTTCTATTTTTTTATTTGTTATTTATTGATTGTTTATTACTTTGGTCTTGATGCTTTAGGTGCAGAGTTCCTTCTATTTTATTTGTTAATTAATTGCTTATTACTTTTTGTGCTTTGTTTGGTGCTTGGTGGTGCTTTAAATGTAGTTAATTGCACCGATTCCTTAACTGTAAGTTGAAGGAGGTGCAAAATTCATGAACCGCCAACACCTCCCCGCCCCCTCCAATGTTTGGGCTCATTCGAAAGGAAATTTAATTTGGGACTATCCACCAAAATGTTTGGAATTCTAAAGTGCTTATGGAAGAAACTACGAACTTTAATAGAATTTTGGATTTTAAAAGACAAATTCAAGGCTGTGGGCGGGCCTAAGGAACTAGCAGGAGACAGTCTGATTCAGTGAGGCTACCTGGGTGTGAGGACTAAGTTAACCTGTCTGGAGGAATGAGTATTCGAAAATCCTTCTCCACAATAGACATTTACATCAAAAAATCACCCAGAGGTAGCTACCCATCAACATGGATCTGGAAAACCATTTCAGCATATACATCGCAAAGAGGCCCAAACCAGCCTGTATGTGAAAATCTAAGCACAAAAGGACATTGCAATTCCCAAACTAATATTTCCATCAGGAAACAGTTTTCGAACATCAACTCACCCAAACATATCAACTTTTAACAAGCCCGCCAAAATATTACAAAGAAGAGCCAAGTCCGCCAAATTTATACAAAGGATTCTGAACAGATTCAGTGCCAAGATTAGAACCACTGAAATCGTATAACTGGCACCTGTTTTCAACAGAGGGTATGACATACTTGGGTATACAACCAAGACCACGCTTGTGTCATCAAGACAAGGAGAGAAACCAACGCGACAGTTGTAAACTAACTTCTCCAGCCTCGAAGTCCTGAAGTCCTGAAGGAAGGAAGAACATCACAATCGCGGCATCAACCGACCACAGTCAACGTGGTATCAACGGAAAAACCACATCGATCGACCAAACTCGAACGAAACCCCAACGGGGAAAAAAAACGAAGAATCGAAAAGTTTCCACTCTACAATCTAATCCTGACCTACCAACGGGTAAAACATTACCTAACAGACTGTAGAAACCTGTTTCTAGCCAAAGTAAACTGGTACTTACCTCACAGATCCAAAATGCACCTTACCCCATCAGCAGACTCAACCCAACTGAAGATTGCGCAGCTAGAAGTCTTCTCCGACGTTCGGGGTACGGCAAGCAGACCCTACCGCATCCAGTGAACCCCGAAACCGTGATCTACCGTTAACTGTCAAAAAGATTGGTAAGCATAGTCCCTGCCTGCTCTAGAGTCCAACCTAGCTAGAATTAGGCATTGGGAGGTGGGAGGTATAATTTTACTGTAACCCCCTTTGAATGTGTAGTGTATGGTTCTGTATTAGAGTGATTATAAGTTTATAAGTTTGACCTTGTACCTTTCCTTATATTGTCCCTTATCAGAACGATTGTAAGTTTGGCCTTGTATTCTCTTACTAAAGTAATAAGCTTCTATTTACTTGACTGTAATAAAAACAAAGATCTTTTGCATCAAACCAGCATCCTCTGCACTTTGTCACATCCCCCAAATAAATCCAGAGTCGAGAACCCAAGGGAGTGGGAGTGATTTGAATCACTCAAGTTGGTCAGAAGGGAACCCGACCCCTTCATAGGCCCCAAGTTTCCACATGATTTGCTCCTGATTTTTAGGAGCAACTGGTGGAGAACGGAGTATCTTAGAAATCCGAATTCTCCACATTTAAGTTTTCTGCAGTTCTAGTCAGGTAGAACAGTTTCACTTTTGAACAGAATTTTTGTTTCAAAGGGGGCGTGTCCGGCCACTGACGCCTGATTTGAAAGTTTCCACATTGAAAACGTACTCCAAACTAACTTAGAATGGAGCAAGTGAAGATTTTTGTAGGCTTGAAAAAATCTTGTCTACACATTAAAAAATCAGGCGCAGGTTACAAATTAGGCGTCGGGAATGAGGTGGGGGGGGAGGGGGGGGGAAGGGAAGTCATTAAATTCTACAATAAATCCTTAGTTATACTTATAAAAATATTATACAAATAAATCCAACCTGAATAAACATTTATAAGCAAAGAAAAGATTAAATAAACCATGTTCCTACCTGTGTGAAAGTGCTTCAGGCAGGCCTTTCAGGCAGCGGTTTGCCGTCGGGACCGACCGACGGCAGGGGGAGAAAGCTGCAAGAAGCCTCAGTGCTTGAGGCAGTGGTTTGCCGTCGGGACCGACCGACTATAGGGAGAGAAAGCTGCAAGAAGCCTCAGTGCTGATCATGGAAGGGCAATGTGGTTTTATTAAAAAATTTAAAAAATTGAACAGCTACAAAAAATTTGAATAGTCTCAAACAAGTGCATGTGTCCCGTTTATCACAGTCTATCTTTAATTACAGAATGCACTCCCTCACACACAGAAATATCAAGAAAATTAAAATGCAAGCCTTTGCAAGGGTTCAATAAACAAATTTTCACTTTTTCTGCAGCACTTTTTAAAATGGCCGAGTGCCAATGTTTACTTCAGACTGCGCGTGCACGAACACCCCAACGCACACGCGCAGGGTTGCCGGCACCAAAAAAACTCATTTAAATTGTACCCGCCCCCTCCTACTTACAAAATCGGCGCGAGTGGTAGGCTCCGCCCCCTGTGCGCCGCGCCAAGCAGACATCGAGCTGCAAGGCGTTCGAGAATACCGCGTTTTTTTTCAGGCGCAGTTTTCGGCGTGAAAAATGGGTGCGCAGCTCGGAGGGGCGCCTGTTTTGCCGCGTGTGGAAACTTGGGGCCATAGAGACCACCCCCCTTACAAAGTAGGATCTTTCTGTGCGGACAAAAGTGGACACATACGCTGCCCTAAATTAGTTGAGTACAACTTTTTTCTGGCCAAATTGGCATAAATGGTGTAAGTGCCTGGGAACGCCCCCTTTTGAAAAAACACTGACCGAACAAAAAACCTAACTAACTCACTTACACTGGCGCAAATTAAATGGCCATATTTGCAAATAAAAAGATACACCAGAAAAATCAAGTTACACCAAAAAAAACAGTGCAACTCATGGGAAAATGTGGGCCCTATAGTGCCGTAACCTGCAGGACTAGAGCTGATAATTGGGATTAGACAGGATAACCTTTTGTTGGCCGGCGCAGATATAATGGTAAGTACTGCAGGGAATCAAATACAGCTAGGGTGATCTCTTGGACTAGTTTCGATCGCCTGGATGGGTCGGAGAGGAATTTTCCCAGATTTATTTCTCCCTAAATTGGCCTGGGTTTTTATCTGGTTTTTGCCTCTCCCAGGAGATCACATGGCTCCAGTTGGGGTGGAGTGCAGAATGTCTTAGTATAAGGGGCGTCGCAGTTGTGTGAGGCAGACTTGTCGGGCTGGGTGCTCTTTGACTTTCCGCCATTGTTCATTGTTCGTAGGTTTATATGTAACCTTCAGGGCTGTTGACCGATGGCCGTGTGGCTCTTTGTCGACCGGCATGGACACGATGGGACGAAATAGTCTCCTTCTGTGCTGTACATTTCTATGTTTCTATGTTTCTATGGGCTAGAACCTCCACTTTTGTGCTTATTGCCCAAAAATGGGCATTGTTTCCGGTGTGGGCTTTAAAAAAGAGTTTTCAGATCGCCAGCTTCTCGCCCATTCTCAAAACACCTAGCTTACATTTTTGAAAATGGGTGTTAACACGAGCGATATCAAATGGGCAGCAGCGTTAAATTTTTTTGACCTTCTGCCATAAATTGTGGCCGTCCTTAACAATGGCATGGCAATGGTCGATTCCTGCGATTCTGGAAGTCAAGGGTCACCATGACATGCAAGAAGAGGAGTCAGAGAGAGAGGGAGCTCAGAGGGACTGAAGGCGTGGCTGGGTGTGGTATGGCTGCTTTGGGAGGAAGGAGGGAGACTTTCGAGCTTCACAGCAAGTAGGCAAACAAAAATCAGCTGTTACCAGTCACATATTTGACCGAATTTGCCCTATAATGGAGAGAGAGAAGGAGGCATCACAGCACGCTGTGGAGACTGACGCTGGAGGGAACAGTGAGGTGGGAGAGGAGCACATTGGAGGCCATAAAAGAGCCAGAAGATTCTCGGACAAAGCAAATGCCTCCCTCCTGCAGGAGGTCGAATTACGGCTGGGGTGGTTTGACACAGGGAGGGCGTGGGAAGCCCACCCCAAAGGATTACCAGAAGATATGGACTGAGATAGCAGAGGTGGTCTCGTCAGCGACCAACGAGGTGCGTGAGGGCAACCAATGCCGCAAACGATGGAACGACCTTGTAGGATCCACAAGAGTAAGTATTACATTGATTTACATGTACTTATGTATTTAAATAATTTGATTTGTAACAGTGATGAGTGACAATCAGCAGATGTGAGGTCTTGCACTTTTACCGGGAATGTTTTACTCAAAGCCTGCGGTCACGGTGTCTTTACGTCTTTAGGTAAAGAATGATAATAATTATAATAATCATGATTACATCTGTCGGTTATGTGTTGTATCAGTCTCTGTGACAGTACTTAGCAATGATATCATGCAACGATCGCAAGCCATAGAAACATGGAAAATAGGTGCAGGAGTAGGCCATTCGGCCCTTCGAGACTGCATCACCATTCAATAAGATCATGGCTGATCATTCACCTCAGTACCACTTTCCTGCTTTCGCTCCATACCCCTTGATCACTTTAGCCGTAAGGGGCACATCTAATTCCCTCTTGAATATATCCATGAACTGGCATCAACAACTCTCTGCGGCAGAGAATTCCACAGGTTAACAACTCTCTGAGTGAAGAAGTTTCTCCTCATCTCAGTCCTAAATGGCTTACCCCTTACCCTTAGACTGTGTCCCCTGGTTCTGCACTTCCCCAACATAGGGAACATTCTTCCTGCATCTAACCTGTCCAGTCCCATCAGAATTTTATATGTTTCTATGAGATCCCCTCTCATTCTTCTAAACTCCAGTGAATATAGACCCAGTCGATCCAGTCGCTCCTCATATGTCAGTCATGCCATCCTGGGAATCAGTCTGGTGAACCATCGTTGCACTCCCTCAATAGCAAGAATGTCCTTCCTCAGATTAGGAGACCAAAACTGAACACAATATTCCAGGTGAGGCCTCACCAAAGCCCTGTGCAACTGCAGAAAGAGCTCCCTGCTCCTATACTCAAATCCCCTCACTATGAAGGCCAACATTTGCCTTCTTCACCGCCGGCTGTACCTGCATGGCAACTTTCAACGACTAATGTACCATGACACCCAGGTCTCGTTGCACCTCCCCTTTTCTTATCTGCCGCCATTCAGATAATATTCTGCCTTTGTGTTTTTGCCCCCAAAGTGGATAACCTCACATTTATCCACATTATACTGCATCTGCCATGCATTTGCCCACTCACCGAACCTGTCCAAGTCACCCTGCAGCCTCATAGCATCCTCCTCACAGCTCACACCACCACCCAGCTTAGTGTTATCTGCAAACTTCAATTCCTTCATCTAAATCATTGATGTATGTTGCAAATAGCTGGGGTCCCAGCACTGAGCCCTGCGGCACCCCACTAGTCACTGCCTGCCATTCTGAAAGGACACGTTTATCCCGACTCTCTCCTTCCTGTCGCCAACCAGTTCTCTATCCACGTCAGTACATTACCCCCAATACCATGTGCTTTAATTTTGCACACCAATCTCTTGTGTGGGACCTTGTCAAAAGCCTTTTGAAAGTCCAAATACACCACATCCACTGGTTCTCCCCTGTCCACCCTACTAGTTACATCCTCAACAAATTCTAGAAGATTTGTCAAGCATGATTTGCCTTTCATAAATCCATGCTGACTTGGACCGATCCTGTAACTGCTTTCCAAATGCGCTGCTATTTCATCTTTAATAATTGATTCCAACATTTTCCCCACCACTGATGTCAGGCTAACCGGCCTATAATTCCCCGTTTTCTCTCTCCCTCCTTTTTTAAAAAGTGGTGTTACATTAGCTACCCTCCAGTCCATAGGAATTGATCCAGAGTCGATAGACTGTTGGAAAATGATCACCAATGCATCCATTATTTCTCAGGCCACATCCTTAAGTACTCTGGGATGTGGTCTATCAGGTCCTGGAGATTTATCAGCCTTCAATCCCATCAATTTCCCTAACACAATTTCCTGACAAGAATGATTTCCTTCGATTCCTTCTTCTCACTAAACCCTCTGTCCCCTAGTATTTCCGGAAGGTTATTTGTGTCTTCCTTCTTGAAGACAGAACCAAAAGTATTTGTTCAACTGGTCTGCCATTTCTTTGTTCACCATTATAAATTCACCTGATTCTGACTGCAAGAGACCAACGTTTGTCTTCACTAATCTTTTCCGCTTCACATATCTATCGAAGCTTTTGCAGTCAGTTTTTATGTTCCCAGCAAGCTTCCTCTGATACTCTATTTTCCCCCTCCTAATTAAGCCCTTTGTCCTCCTCTGCTGAATTCTAAATTTCTCCCAGTCCTCGGATTTGCTGCTTTTTCTGGCCAATTTATATGCCTCTTCCTTGGATTTAACACTATCCTTAATTCCCTTGTTAGTCACGGTTGAGCCACCTTCCTCGTTTTATTTTTACTCCAGACAGGGATGTACAATTGTTGAAGTTCATCCATGTGATTTTTAATTCTTTGCCATTGCCTATCCACCGTCAACCCGTTAAGTATCATTCGCCAGTCTATTCTAGCCAATTCACGTCTCATACCATCGAAGTTACCTTTCGTTAAGTTCAGGACTCTAGTCTCTGAATTAACTGTGTCACTCTCCATCTTAATAAAGAGTTCTACCATATTATGGTCACTCTTCCCCAAGGGGCCTCGCACAACAAGATTGCTAATTAGTCCTTTCTCATTCCACATCACCAGTCTAGGATGGCCAGCCCTCTAGTTGGTTCCTCGACATATTGGTCCAGAAAACCATCCCTAATACACTCCAGGAAATCCTCCTCCACCGTATTGCTACCAGTTTGGTTAGCCCAATCTATATGTAGATTAAAGTTGCCCATGATAACTGCTGTACCTTTATTGCACGCATCCCTAATTTCTTTTTTGATGCTATCCCCAACCTCACTACTACTGTTTGGTGGTCTGTACACAACTCCCACTAACGTTTGCTGCCCTTTGGTATTCTGCAGCTCCACCCATACAGATTCCACAACATGCAAGCTAATGTCCTTCCTTACTATTGCTTTGATTTCCTCTCCAACCAGCAACGCTACCTCTTTTTGTCTATCCTTCCTGAATGTTGAATATCCCTGGATGTTGATTTCCCAGCCTTGGTCACCCTGGAGCCATGTCTCCGTGATGCCAATTATATTATATTCGTTAATTGCTGCCGTAAGGGCCATATCCACCTCCCTCTTGAATATATCTAACGAACTGGCATCAACAACTCTCTGCGGAAGAGAATTCCACAGGTTAACAACTCTCTGAGTTTCTCCTCATCTCGGTCCTAAATGGCTTACCCCTTATCCTTAGACTGTGGCCCCTGGTTCTCGACTGCCCCAACATCGGGAACATTCTTCCTGCATCTAACCTGTCCAGTCCCATCAGTATTTTATATGTTTCTATGAGATGCCCTCTCATTCTTCTGAACTCCAGTGAATACAGGCTCAGTCGATCCAGTCTCTCCTCATATGTCAGTCCTGCCATCCCGGGAATCAGTCTGGTGAACCTTCGCTGCACTCCCTCAATAGCAAGAACATCCTTCCTCAGATTAGGAGACCAAAACTGAACACAATATTCCAGGTGATGCCTCACCAAGGCCCTGTACAGCTGCAGCAAGACCTCCCAGCTCCTATACTCAAATCCCCTAGCTATGAAGGCCAACATGCCATTTGCCTTCTTCATCGCCTGCTGCACCTGCATGCCAGCCTTCAATGACTGATGTACCATGACACCCAGATCTCATTGCACCTCCCATTTTCCTAAAATGCCGCCATTCAGATAATATTTTGCCTTCATGTTTTTGCCACCAAAGTGGATAACCTCACATTTATCCACATTATACTGCATCTGCCATGCATTTGCCCACTCACCTAACCTCTCCAAGTCACCCTGCAGTCTCTTAACATCCTCCTCACAGCTCACACCGCCACCCAGCTTAGTGCCATCTGCAAATTTGGAGATATTACTCTCAATTCCTTCATCTAAATCATTATCCTCCTGTCACCTTTTACAGAAGAAGCTATCGAAAATGAGGTCCATGCAGAGGTGTACGGGTGCGGGGCCACCAGTCCCCAGCGACATCACAGAGATGGAGGAGCGAGGGCTCACACTCATTGGGAAGCACCCCTGGACAGCCACGGATGCATCTGCAGACCCTGAAGTGATGCCACATGAGTAAAGCTTACACCATTGCATGATGTAAAGTCTATAGATTCCACACCAACTCATATCCGACCAATCATATATGATAGATGATTTCTAAAAATTTCATAGAAATAATGCTGGCCTAATGAAAATCGTTGCAATGCATAATGTGTTGATGGTCATGAAATGTGATGTCCGCGATAATTTTGAAAGCGGTGGTGCTTTTGCCATGCATATGCTGTGTGTAGCGCTGGACTCACTTTGTCACCTTTGCACCCCCTTCTCCTCTAATAACTTCATTTGTGTTTTGCAGCTCAGCCAGCAGCGTGGCCCCAGGCAAGGCTATAGAGGCCAGAAGGTGGGGGCGTGGGGCAGGAGTCGGCAGACGATCCTACTACATCTGGTGCTGAGGAGCTCCGATTCTCACCCGTCAATCCGCTGGGTCTGTTCTCAACGGATGAGAGCACAGACTTCGAAGAATCTGCATCGCCACGCTCCAGAAGCCATTTCACCCCAAGGCCATCTATTTGTCCTCCAGTCATTTCCGCCTCCACTCGGGAGTTGCCGGCCCCAAGCACTTCACCCCAGGGCAACCCATTTGTCCCCAGGACAGCGTTGACCCCGCGGAGGCCTCATGGACATGGCAGGTTTGTTCCACGGGCGTGACATGACAGCGGAGAGATGGTACAGTTGTCCAGGAGGACCATAGACATTGGTGACCAGCTGATCGAAGCATTGGCGGGCATATCCCGACAGCTGGCCACCAGACCGAGTACATTCCACGCATGGCGGAGTCCCTGGATGTGATAGCCAGGAACACTGCTGCCACAGGCTTCCCAATGGTCCCTGAGCGCGGCACTCCACCCCTAAGTTCCACACCACCACTGCGAACGACAGATGAGATCAAGGACCATGATCCTGCTTCTGCATCAGAGAATGTTGCCCCATCCCATATCCGGTCAATGACCGCATCTGCCTTCATCCCCCCCACTGAGGCACCGCCTGAGGAGCTCCTCGGTCAGGCAGTGCCTCATTGAGGGGGGATGAAGGGGTAGAGGTGGGGAGAAGGAGAGGGGGGAAGGAAAGTGAGGTGCATGTGCGCAGGTTATATCTCCATTTGGATGTATTCAATTTGTTGCAATGAAGGGGGGCTGGGGACCACGCTCCTGCTTTGCCTTTGTATTCTGTGTTGCTGGACATGTTGAACATGTGATTTATGTCAACGGAAAAAGTGGAGTGTGAGTGGGGCTGGGTGTTATTGGCTGTGATACTTATGATTTCAGACCAATGTTGGTATTAAACTTTTATTAATGAACATAACCTTGTTGCGCATTGTCTCAGATAGTTGGACCGTTACACACTGGTGATTCCTTACCATGAAAATACAACTTTAACTGGCACCAAGGTGATGAGCGTCATTGATGTCTGAGCTGCACACACACAGCAGTGTGTCAGCGTTGTCACTCACATCAGCGCTCTTTCAGGCAAATCTTTCAGATATCAGCTCCTCATGTAAGAGTGGGATTTAACAAATACCAGCCACACTGCTGGCGTTCATTCTGCTTGGTTCCATTTTTGTGGGCGTTTTTTTGAGCGAGTGATATTGTGGCCGATATGTGTGCGAGGTGGTGAAATTGACGATGGGCGATCTCCATGGCCACTAGTTTGGGTAAAAATGCTCTTTACGACAAAAAACAATAGGCGGGCATTCATATTGAATCTCGCCGTTAATTCCTTGCGGAAAGTAACGCTGGGTGATATTATGGGCATTGATTTCGCCCATTCTGCTGATTCTGCCCCCAAAAAGTGAGCGGATGGTAATATTTTTTCCCAGCATTAGTACATTGGGAAAATAATGCTCGGCGATCAGTCTCCTAAAAAAGCCTGTCAGTTTCCATTTTGTGCCAAAATGGGCGATATGTGGGTGTTATACATCATTTCAGCAGTAAAATGGGCGTTAAGTGGGCGTTAAGCATGCAACAAAAGTTGAGCCCTATGTCTGTACATACCTTTTTGCTATTTTGTAATTGTCTTTGTTTGGGGAAACTGCAGCAATATATTTTCTGAACAGGAATATGAAATGCAATTTGTCCAAAAATAGAAAAGGAAATCCAAAAGAACTTATCCAACTGGAAGGAATTATAGACCAGGATGAATTCTCTCAACATATCTAAAGAGCTGTCTGTGACAAGGTTCCAAATGAGTAGGAAGGTCATCACAGAAATAAGCGTATTCATTGCTGCATAACTTTACACTGTTTCTGGGAATCCCATCACTCAACCTGTGGTGAGGGTAATTATAGCTCCTAGTGTCATGTATCTTACATTATTATATATAACTATATCCTAACATGTTATACATGACTGTAATAAGATATGACCTGTAACCACCAGCATACCTTACCACCAGGGGTGCACTTGCAAGAGACAGGTAAATAAGGACAGGTCTCAGGCAAGCGCAGCATTCCAGAGCTGTGAAATAAAGGTGCAGGTCCAGAGTGACCTTGATTTCACTATATGCCTCGTGTGAATCTGTACTGAGGGGACAGGACTTTACAGTGGCGACAAGTTACGGGATTACAGAATCCACAGAATGGCGAACAACGGATCAGATGAAAAGTACAATGCGGGAGACAATTGGGAGGACTTTATAGAAAGGCTCCAGCAAAGCTTTGTAACAAAAGACTGGTTAGGCGACAATAAGGCAGACAAGAGAAGAGCCCATCTCTTGACCAGCTGTGGCTCGAAAACATACGCTTTAATGAAGGATCTGTTGGCACCCGAGAAACCAGCAAGCAAGTCGTTTGAAGAATTGAGCACACTGGTAAGAGACCACCTGAAGCCAGCGAGCAGCCTACACATGGCCAGACACAGGCTCTACAACTACAGACGCTGTGTGGGCCAGAGCATACCCGACTTTGTGGCGGAACTTCGGAGGTTGGCTAGTTTATGTGAGTTCTCCGATGAACTGAGGAGAGAAATGCTGAGAGAGTTTTTCATTGAAGGAATAGGCCACGCAGGCATATTCTGAAAGCTCATAGAGACCAAGAACCTGACCTTAGAGGCAGCAGCACTGGTTGCACAGACATTCTTGTTAGGGGAAGAAGAAACAAGATTGATTTACAATGCAGGTACGACAACTAACAAAATATCGGAACAAGAAGTTCACAGCACTAAACAAGCTGCTACCCCCACACACAGACAAAACCGGGAGAACAGGCTCTCGACAGCAGGCAGAAGCCATCAAGGGCCACAGGAACGACCGTTCACACCTCATCAACCCACAATGCGAGCAATCAACTACAAACTGAGAGAAGCTCAAGAGAGATCAGCCAGACGCAGCTCATTCTTTGGGAACACTTTGAACAATGGAACAGGTCTGTGCTGGAGGTGTGGGGGTGGGCACTCGTCAAGGGGATGTCGATTTCGGCAGGCTGTTTGCAGAAATTGTGAATATACAGGACATTTGGCCCGCATGTGCAAAAAAACGGCAGCTCGGCTGGTATATGAATCGGATGGGTCGGAAAGCGGATCAGAAGACGGTGGGGATAGTACCCGGGACACCGATGTACAGCGGGTCAACACGATCAATGGCCGCTGCTCCTACAACAGGACGCCTCCTATAATGATGAGGGTCCTACTCAACGGGATATCTGTCAACATGGAGCTGGATACGGGAGCGAGTCAATCTCTCATGGGCGCTCAACAATTTGAACAACTGTGGCCACATAAAAGAGACAGACCAAAACTCACAAGGGTCGACACCAAACTAAGGACCTATACCAAAGAAGTCGTACCAGTCCTCAGCAGCGCCATGCTCTCTGTCACACTCAAAGGGACAGTGAACCGCCTTCCCCTGTGGATTGTCCCCGGAGACCCCCCAGCACTGCTGGGGAGAAGCTGGCTGGCAAAACTAAACTGGAAATGGGATGATGTCCATGCCATGTCATTAGAGGAATGGACTTCCTGCTCAACAGTTATAAAGTGATTTGAACATCTCTTTCAGCCAGGTGTGGGCACTTTCAAAGGGGCCAAAGTCAAAATCTACATCACACAGGATGCTAGACCGGTCCATCACAAGGCCAGAGCTGTACCCTATGTGATGAGGGAAAAGATTGAACACGAACTAGACTGGCTTCTGCGGGAAGGCATTATATCACCTGTGGAATTTAGCGACTGGGCAAGTCCCATCGTCCCAATCATGAAGCCTGATGGATCCGTACGAATCTGTGGGGACTCCAAATCTACCATCAACAGACTCTCCCTACAGGACCAGTACCCGCTGCCCAGAGCGGAGGACTTATTTGCCACATTGGCTGGAGGTAAACTTTTCTCAAAATTGGACCTCACATCTGCGTATATGACGCAAGAATTGACCGAGGAATCCAAGCTACTCACCACCATCAACACACATCGAAGCCTTTTCCTGTACAATCGATGCCCATTCGGCATCAGGTCGGCAGCTGCCATATTCCAGTACAACATGGAGAGTCTGCTCAAGTCCATCCTGGGGATGGTTGTATTTCAAGACGACATACTTATCACGGGCAGGGACACCGACTCCCATCTCCGTAATTTGGAGGAAGTACTAAAGCGGTTGGATCGGGTAGGCCTACGAGTCAAGAAATCCAAGTGCCTGTTTCTCGAACCCGAGGTTGAATTTTTGGGCAGAAGGATTTCCGCTGATGGAATCCGCCCAACAGAGTCCAAAACAGAAGCAATTCACCTGGCACCCAGGCCCCGGAATGTCTCAGAACTGCGCGCCTTTCTCGGGCTACTCAATTACTTTGGGAACTTTATGCAGAACTTAAGCACGCTGCTGGAGCCTCTCCACGTGCTACCCAGGAAGGGGTGCGATTGGTTTTGGGGGAACGCCCAGGAACGCGCCTTCAATAAGGCACGCAACCTTCTGTGTTCCAACAGTGTTTAGATTTTCTTTGATCCAGGTAAAAAGCTAGTTCTCACATGCGATGCGTCAGCATATGGGGTCGGGTGCATTTTGCAACATGTCAATATTGCGGGCAAATTACAACCCATAGCTTATGCCTCCAGGTCACTTTCGCGGGCGGAGCGCGGGTACGAAATGTTAGAGAAGGAGGTGCTCGCGTGCATGTACGGTGTCAAAAAGATGCACCAATACTTTGTCGGGGCCAAGTTCGCATTAGAAACCGACCACAAGCCCCTCACGTCCCTCCTATCTGAGAGCAAGGCAATAAACGCCAACACCTCGGCGCGAATTGAACGGTGGGCACTCATGCTGGTGTCCTACGACTATACCATAAGGCACAGACCAGGCACAGACAACTGTGCCGACGCGCTCAGCAGGCTACCCCTGGCGACCACGGAAGGGTCTGATGAACAGGACTGTGAGATAGTCATGGCAATCAATGCCTTTGAGTCCACAGGTTCGCCCATGACGGCTTGCCAAATCAGAGCCTGGACGGCCAGCGACCCCACGTTATCCTTCGTAAAAAGATATGTCCTAACCAGTGTCTGGGCAGAGGCTCGCGATGCCTGCCCCGAGGAATTAGAACCCTTTCACAGGCACATGCATGAGCTATCACTACAAGCAGACTGCCTGATGTGGGGCAGCTGAGTAGTCATGCCACTGCGAGGCAGGGAGGCATTTGTCCGAGAGCTCCACCGCAAGCACCCAGGGATCGTTCTCATGAAGGCCATAGCCAGATCCCACGTCTGGTGGCCTGGTATTGACGCGGACTTGGAGCTCTGTGTCCGAAGGTGCACCATTTGTGCCCAACTCAGCAATGCCCCCAGGGAGGCTCCACTGAGCCCCTGGCACTGGCCTACCAAACCATGGTCACGGGTGCACGTAGACTATGCGGGCCCATTCATGGGCAAAATGTTCCTCGTAGTTGTAGATGCATTTTCAAAGTGGATCGAATGCACCATTTTAAACTCGAGCACAACCTCCACCACTGTGGAGAGCCTCGCAACCACGTTTGCAATGCATGGAATCCCTGACATATTGGTCAGTGACAATGGTCCGTGCTTCACCAGCACAGATTTCCAAGACTTTATAATTGACCATGGCATAAATCACGTCAAGACGGCACCATTCAAGCCGGCCTCCAACGGAGAGAGCAGTGCAAATCATTAAACAAGGCATGCTTAAAATCCAAGGTCCCACGCTGCAGGGTCGCCTGCCGCGACTGCTGCTGTTATACAGATCTCGTCCGCACTCATTGACTGGGATCCCCCCTGCGCAACTGTTGATGAAAAGGACTTTAAAGACAAGGCTCTCATTAACCCTCCTAGACATGCACGAAATCGTTGAGGCAAAGCGCCGTAAGCTGACTGAGTACCATGACAGAAATTCGATGGGGAGATGGAATGAGATAGGGGACAAAGTGTTTGTATTAAACTATGGCAGGGGTCCCAAATGGCTTGCAGGGACAGTAACGGGCAAGGAAGGAAACAGGCTACTGGTAGTACAAATGGACAATGGCAAAACCTGCCGGAGGCATGTCGACCAAGTCAAAAACAGATTTACCAACAACACTGCGGAACCAGAGGCAGACTACAATGTGGAACTCGCACCACACCTGGTGGACAGACAGAGGGAACAACCTGAGGAAAGGGCAATCCCAACAGACAGCCCAGGCGAGTCAACAACAATCACACCAATCGAAACAGACAGCCCAGGCGAGATACCAGCAACAACACCCAAAGAAAAACAGACACCAAGGCAAACAACTGAACCACAACTCAGACGCTCCACGCGAGAGCGTAGACCACCTGAAAGACTGAACCTATAAAGACAATAAGAACTTGGGGGAGGGTGATGTCATGTATCTTACATTATTATACATAACTGTATCCTAACATGCTATACATGACTGTAATAAGATATGACCTGTAACCACCTGCATACCTTACCACCAGGGGTGCACTTGCAAGAGACTGGTATATAAGGACAGGTCTCAGGCAAGTACAGCATTCCAGAGCTGTGAAATAAAGGTGCAGGTCCAGAGTGACCTTGACTTCACTACATGCCTCATGTGAATCTGTACTGAAGGGACAGGACTTTACACCTAGCAAGATACGCTGGCATTATTTACAGCACAATGTCTAATTGTATATAATGAAGCAGTGCATTTCAGCGGCATTTGATAGCCTGACGGGGAATCCAGTACAGATGACTTTAATGTGTGGCTGAATGGAACACAGGTTACTGTCATTTGCTTCTACTATGCCCGATCATGTCTGGAACATCCTTCAAAAGGAATTGCCTAATGAATGTCAGAGTAATTGGAGAATATAAATATGAGCAAGTTGTGACTGTATAGGGTAATGTTATACACTCTGAAAGTAAATTTTTAAGTTTAAAAAAAATGTTTGTGTTGGGTGAAGATTGTAAATGTTAATAATAGCTGTAGCCAGGATGGCTTTTAAGCAGTTTAACAAATCGCTTATTTTGTTTCTTAGTGAGAAAGCTGATATTCCAGAAGGAGGAATGGAGAGGAAAAGGTGGGATGAGAATAAAATAGGAAACAGGTGGCAGTGGAGGTGAAACCTGAACTCTTTTGAATATAATCACGAGAAGAATGAACCCATTAAAGCTTTCTTGATATTTTGCTGCATGTCAGAGATATTGTACTGCTCAAGAACATGTCTGTCTACAACTTCAGAGATACAGGGCTCCATTTTGCCCAAGCCCGTTTTTTGGCTTATTGCCAGAGTTACGCCCATTTTTCTAGGCCCAAAATGCATCAAAAATATTTGTCCAAAGTTTCCCCACTTTATTTTTCAAATTTTTCCCCGCACAGCCTGTCCAGTCGCCTCAGAGGGTGGAGCCTGCTGTTTGCTCTGAAAAAATGATGCCAAACCTTCTGCGCCTGCTTGAAAAAAAAAGACATTTTTGACGTGATCCCAATCGGCGCACATGCGCAGTACAGCTCCGGGTCTGCAATCGGCCATTTTTATAGAGCCAGTTGTATGTGTGAGAATGTTGAGTGTTGTGTGAGAGCATTGGAAAAATTGGAGCTACAATACAAGATGCAACGCGGTGCAAGGAGCAAGAATTTCTTACAGGATGAAGAGGAGAAACTAGTTACTGTAATTGAGAACAGATGGCAGGAGCTGGACACCAGCAGAGGTCACATAAAAGTTCCACCCAAAGAAATGAAGAAACGCTGGAACCAAGTTGCAGAAGATTACAGTGCAATGGTGACCACCACGAGATCTGGAGGCCAGTGTAAAAAGAAGTGGCAGGACCTTGGTCAAGTAGTTAGTGTAAGTAATATTTTCATTTATTCAATGGAATTGCAATTGTAAATGTGACCAGCTGTATATGTCCCACCCAGCAGGAAGACACCCTCTCTAAAAGGTTGCATTTTCATCTTTGCAGAGGAAGGTGGCACATAACAAAAGGGAAAGAACTTGAACAGGGGGAGACCAGGCAAATCTGCACCCACTGACACCCTTGGAAGAGAGGGTCGCTGCTTTGATGGGTCCTGCCTGGAGAAAAGCAATCACCACCGCCCAAGCTGGGCCCACACTCGAGGGAGAGGGTAAGTCCTGCAAATTCCACAGTCTGGCTTTGCTAAATGTTAAGTACTGCGCAGGCTAGCCATGTTTTGGTTCCTGGGGATGTCTCCGTCAGCTACGCTTCGGTTGATGCAATGTGAAATCATTTATCATGGTCCTTCAAATCAGCGTGCTGCCTGCGCTGTGTGAGCCTACTCTTGCCAACCCTGCCCCCTCCTCTGCTGCTAACCATTTGTCTGTGTTCTGTTTTAGTAAGCAGAACTTGCGGCCAACCCTGACAATACAAAAGGAGATTCAGACAAGGACAAGCCTGAAGAGGAGAACATCTTCCAATCCCACCCTCCAGACTAAGAGCATGGGGATGAGGGGGAGGGGGAGGGGATGGAGATGGATGAAGCCACCACTGTTTTACTGACTTTGGAGGAGGTGCAGGTGTCGCCCATTGAGGTGCCAGCCCCTTCCGTGACTAGTGGGACATTCCATGGTTCCTACCGTCCGAGGCTGCGGGTCCCAGTGGTGGGGTGCAGCGAGGCACACCCAGGGCCCTACCTTCTGAGGCTGCAGGTCCCAATGGTAAGGTGCAAGGCACACCCATGGGGAGGAGGGGAAGGCGAGCTCGACCATGCTCTTCTGAGGTGCAGGATCTAACAGATGTGCGGAGAGCATTGATCTTACCCGATCACTCCTGGACACCATCAGTGGGGTGGGTGATGAGGTAGCAGGACTGTCGGAAGAAGTAACAGCAATCTCACGAGAAACAGGAATGATGTCCAGGACCATGAGTGAGGGAATATCTCAGTCAGCTGAAACCATGTCAGTGACCATGAGGGAGGGAATGTCACAGTTAGCTGATGTGCTGTCAGTGAACATCAGGGTGGGAATTTCAGAGATGGTGGAAACACTATCAGTGAACATGAGGGAGGGAATGTTGCAGGTCATTGCGACACTGTCAGGGCGCATGAGGGACGGCATGTTGGAGTTAGCTGTTGCAATAAGGGAACACTCCCAGACCCCGCGCCCATTGACAGAATCAACTGCCACTCCCACTCCAATCCCCACATCAGCCTCTGAAGGGCCCCAAGCCAGGCCCCCCAAATTGCCGCTTGGGCACTGCACATTGCCGCCCGCCGCCCCCCCCAGACCCCGCTCACGCCACCGCACCCCCCCCCCTCCCAAACAGGTGCGCACTACCCGAGATGTCAGGAAGGTACCAACCCCAGAAACAGTGTGCCCCCTCTGTGGGCTAGGGTCGTGGAGTCACCAAGAACAAGCTCAGCGGGCGATCTTCGAATTAGGTGGAGGAGAGATGGGTGCACCCTTTCTTTGCTGCTGCTGTTGTTGTTGTTGTTGTTGTTGTTATTATTGTTACTGTTGTAACTGTTGTTCTCAAATTAAAAGTTTTTTGTAAGTTATGTAAATTTACAAGTTTAAAAGTTAGTAAGTGATCTTAAAGTTCTTAAGTGATCATAACTGAAAACTTTAAAGTTTGATACAAGAATAATTTTACTAAAGTTAAGTACAAAGAAATGTTTGTTAAACTTTTGAATAAAATATATTTTACATTAAAATTGAATAATTTACATTGTTTGTTCCATAATTAACACAACTTTTGGAACTCAAGAAGAATCATTTACATTATTTGTTTGATTATTAACACAACTTTTGAAGTAAACAAGAATAATTTCCATCATTTGTTCCATTAACACAACACAACATTACAGAACAGGTCCGAACAGTAAACATGGCCCATGTGGGATAGTTATTGCTGAGCCTTCAGACAGTAAAGCATTCACAGATGAGCTGCTGGCACAAGGCTCGACCAATCGTTAAAGAGGCACAATGGCCCGCTCTCCTCCGCCATCATGCTCCAGGTTCAGGTATTTGCAAGGCTTCCTCAACCTCATCCCCCTCCTCCTGCTCGTCATCTGCATCTTCCTCATCATTATCATCAGCCACTATCTCTGCAGGTGCGTCTTCTCCTATCAGCTACTGCTGCCTCATGATGGCTGAGTTATGCAGCATGCAGCACACAATAGTGAACTGACCAACAATCTTAGGGGAGTATTGAAAGTAGCCTCCGGAATGGTTCAAGCATCGGAAACACTGTTTCAAGATGTCAATGGTTCTCTCGATGATGCTGCATGTCGCAATGTGCAACATGTTGTATTCCCGGTCAGCTTCCATCTGGGTTACGCGTAGGGGCATCTTGAGTCAGGTGGCAAGGCTGTACCCTTTGTCTCCCAGTAGCCAGCTCTGTCTTTCTGGCCTCTGCTGAAATATGGCAGATATAATGTTTTCACCTAGGATGAACGCATCATGGGTGCTCCCAGGGTATCTTACATTGACTAACATAATGCGATGCATGTTGTCACACACGAGCTGTACATTAATGGAATGTAAGCCTTTTCTGTTCCTGTACATAATGGAAGCCTCGAAAGGCGTTCGCAAGGTTATGTGGGTACAATCAATGCAGCCCTGTACCTTTTGGAAGCCAGCAATCCTGGAGAAGCCCACAGCCCTGTGACACATTGTCTGGGTGGTCATGGGGAATTTTATTTAGTCATTCCTCCGGGCATATAATGCAGCTGTCACCTGCTGAATGCAGATTTGTGTTGCATGTTGAGAAATGGTGCACACATCCACAGTTGCAGCTTGAAATGATCCAGAGGCATAGAATGAAAGTGCAGCTGTAACCTTCACTTCAACTCACAAAGCAGTCCTCCTGATGCTTCTAGGTTGCAGGTCTGCTTTCACCAATTCACAGATCTCAGTTACAATTTCTTTACGGAAATGCAGTCTTCTGACACAGTCTGCTTCACTCAGATGCAGGTACGGACACCTATCTGGATATACCCGAGATGGGTAAGGCCTCCTGCCCAACACCCTACGAGCTCGGAGGTTCCTGATGTGATGACGTCGAATCATTTGTCTCTTCCGTAACACCATGATGCAGAAGGCTCACACAAGGTATGGCATTGTCAGAATTGCCCCCATGGTTAAATTTTACCTTTGATAGAAGCTCATGATGACAGGAAGGCAGGCAGGACAGGTTTTTTATTGTCTCTCCCCAAGGTCTATATGGATCACATCCAGGTCTCATCAGTCTTGTGACTTCTCCCCCCCCCACCCCCCCAACCCCCCGGGCTCATTGCAGTCTTGTGACTTCTCCGCCTCCGGGCTCATTTGCTGCCTAATGCAGTCTTTCGATCGCCACCTCCCACCCCCCAGGCTTGTTTTGCAGCCTAGCCCCGAGCCCCTGTGTCCGTCGCGGGGCCAATTCTGCCAGCCGACACTGCGACCCTCCAGCCCTGTTTGAAGACATTCGGTGGTGGCGTGTGAGTAAAAAAACTTCAGAATTCCATGCAAATTTCATGTACTCCGTTGAAAGGTAAAAAAAATTCATCTTTATTATGGATATTTAAAGTGTTCTTGACTCCCTCCAAAAACTTTGATGAGAAACAATGGCCGATTTCTCAATGTGCGCTGCTTTCTGTTAACTCACCAGAAAGTTTTTTGGGAGTGACCAGATATGCCGACCGAGCAGAACATTTTTTTGACCAAACTGTCAAAAAAAACTAAAGTAAAAAAATTGTAACTAACTCAGTTGCACCGGTGCAGATTCCTGGGGGAATCTTTGTTTAGATACCTACACCAAAAAAAATGGCGCGCGCCAAACAAACGGTGAATGACCCGGGAAAATTGAGCCCATTGTACTGCTCGAGAACATGCCTGCCTACTGCTTCAGAGGATTTGAAGATTTTATTATGCTTTTTATTGAATGGCAAATCTTCTTGTAGTCAACCTGCACAGTGACTTTGACAGACTTATTATCCAATGACCCATCTTTTAAATTTCTACACGTTGTCCACTTAGGCCAGCTCGCCAAACCTTGAGGGTCTTTATCATCTCCAGCATAAATTGGGTGGGCTGTGGGCCCCCCCCGATGACATCAGCGGGAGTCCTGATTCATTTTCCTGGTCGGGCCTAATTAGCATTCAGTAGTCGAGCTTCCAGGTTGAATCGCACTGCTTATAGGCAGTTCGCCATTCGAGTGGAGGGGTGGGGGTGAGCAAGAAATCCGACGCAGCTCACACCGATCATGGGCCTGGAGCAGTACCATAAAGAGGACGTCTGGAAAGATCTGGTGGTGGGAGGGGGGTCAACGGATTAGCTTAATTCAGCATAAATGAAACTTAAAGGGCACACTCAAGGAGTTGAAGGGTAAGAAATTCTTGAGGCTCTAACTTCCCAAAAGAATCAAGGAAAAAAGAGTGCCAGACCTGCTTCCAACTTGCCCTTACTACAGCTAATGATCCCTTTATGTAGTGCTGGAAATGGCTGTCTTCCAAACTGTCTTGTCATGATTTGTGGGTGAGTTCAAGAAGTAGTGGTGGCAACACTGATTGACATGAAAATCCAACATACATGGGGCGTCAGTCAGATGAAAATCAGCCCCCAAAAGAGAAGAGAGCAAAACATTTTTCTTTATACCTAAAGGATTAAAATAAAATTATAGAACCTGTTAATGTTAACGTCTTATAAGTGAACACTGGATGAAATGCAAGGAATCTCCTTATGGGATAACCCAAGGCTCCTACTTAGTTCCAAAACAATTGTATTAACAGAATAGTAATGTAGGGGATAGGGGTATCTTTCACGTATGTACCATTTTTGAAAATGCCTTCCTGAAAGAAAGAGATCAGTACACAGTAATAAAAACTGAAAATGCTGGATACACTCTGCAGGTCAAGCAGCATCTGTGGCGAGAGAAACAGAGTTAACGTTTCACGTTGATGACCTTTCATCACAACTGGAAAATGTTACAGATATAACAGGTTTTAAGGAAGTACAGAGATTGGGAAAGGGGGATGGAAATAAAGAACAAAAGGGAAGGTGTGTGATAGGGTGAAAGGCAGGAGAGAGTGAATGACTAAAGGAATGATGGTGCCAGGCAAAAGGGGTGGCAATGGGACATATAAAGAAACAAAAGATGGATCTAAAAAAGGTGTAAATGGGAATAGCAGATTCATCAATAGCTGTCATCCGAAAAAATGGAGGCCAGAGGTTATGATCTGAAATTGTTAAACTCGATGAAGGCTGTAAAGTGCCTAATCGAAAGATGAGGTGCTGTTCCTCAAGTTTCCGTTGAGTTTCATTGGAACAGTGTAGGAGGCCGAGGACAGACAGGTCCGAGTGGGAATGGAGTGGAGAATTAAAGTGACAGGTGACAGGAAGCTCAGGGTCATGCTTACAGACTGAACGGAGGTGTTCCACAAAGTGGTCACTGAATCTGCATTTAATAAGAACATAAGAAATAAGAGCAGGAGGAGACCACCTGGCCCCTCGACCCTGCTCTGCCATTTATTAAGATTATGGCTGATCTGATCTTGGGCTCAGCTCCACTTCCCCGCCCATTCCCCATAACCTTCCACTCCCTTATGGTTCAAAATGTGTCTATCACCACCTTAAATATATTCAATTTGGTGTCTCCAATGTAGAGGAGATCTCATCGTGAGCAGCGACTACACTATACTAAATTGAAAGAAGTACAAGTAAATCACTGTTTCACCTGGAAAAATGTTTGGGGCCCTGGACGGTGGGAAGGGAGGAGGTAAAAGGGCAGGTGTTGCATCTCTCGCTCTTGTACGGGAAGGTGCCGGGGGAAGGGGCAGGGGTGATTGAGGAATGGACCAGGTACTACACAATCCTGTGTCCCTGGGGATGGCGCATCACTTTGCTTTAAAGGTATTGCCCTAAAATTAGCCCTGCAAGGATTAGCAAGGAAAGGATAGAAATGAGCTGGTTATGCTTATTATATGGATGTCATCATCAACAATATAAATCCTACCAGCAACATTTCAAAGCCTGCATGCTCAATCCAAAATGAATAGCGCAACTACATAAACCTGCTCTCCGTCACCATGACAATATATATAACTACTCAATTAAACCATGCTAACATCTGCATTGCATATACACCTGATATCAGCATGCAGCACCAACCAAAAATGTGCTATATGACTCACAGTACTATAAATATTTTTAAGCTAACCATTGACATTCAAATTAAAAGATATTCTAAGGAGGGTTCAAAAGAACCCATACGGAAAGGTTTGGAGTAAATATTCATGACATGAATTTAGTTTCTGCCTCAACAAGAATCACAAGACCACAAATTCCATAGTTGTTACACTCATAATAAAGGATGAAACTGAGTATCATATGCAATGAGTAAGTGTGACCTTAGCTCCTTTAATTAAACTCTGGAGTGTTGTTACAGCGTGGGAGTCCTGCTTATATACAGTGCTCCCAAGAGATGCTGGGATCCCTTGGGACTCCAACAGGTAGGCCCTCTGGTGGTGGTGTGTTACAGGTTGCCAAGGGTTACATACATAACATTACTCCTTCCCAAAGTTAATAGTACACTTTTTTACAGGGTGAGACGATCTGGGGCTTTTCGCTCCCTTGTCGATCGTCTCAGTACAAATGCGGGTGTGGGTGAGTTGGTTGGGTCTTCACTGGGCTGCTGGGCAGCTGGTCTTGCCGGGCTGCTGGGGATGGTGAGTTCGGCTTCGTGATCAACTGTGATGTCGGTTGCCAGTTATGTGTGTATTGGAGGGTCGAAGTCGGTGGTGTCCTCTCCGGGTTGCTCATAGCTGTTAGTGAACCGCAATTTGGTTTGGTCCAAATGCTTTCTGCATGTTAGTCCATTGGCCATTTTGACCTGAAATACCATATTCCCTTCTTAGGCTATGACCGTGCTAGCAAGCCATTTGGGACCATGTCCATAATTGAGAACAAATACAGGGTCATTGACTTCAATATCACGTGACAAGTTTGCGTGATCATGGTACATGCTTTGTTGATGCTGCCTGCCCTCGACGTGATCATGGAGACTAGGCTGGGCAAGAGTGAGCCTTGTTTTGAGCGCCCTTTTCATGAGCAGCTCAGCTAGGGGAACCCCGGTGAGCGAGTGGGGTCTGGTGCAGTAGCTGAGCAGGACTCGGGACAGGCAGGTCTGCAGGGAGCCTTCCGACACACGTTTCAAGCTTTGCTTGATGGTTTGAACTGCCCATTCTGCCTGGCCGTTAGATGCGGGCTGAAACAGGGCAGATGTAACGTGTTTGATCCCATTGCGGGTCATGAATTCCTTGAATTCAGCACTGGTGAAACACGGCCCATTGTCGCTGACAAGTACATCAGGCAGGTCATGTGTGGCAAACATGGCTTGTAGGCTTTCAATGGTGGCCGTGGACGTGCTTACAGACATTATTATACATTCAATCCATTTTGAATAAGCATCCACAACGAGAAAATTTTGCCTACAAATGGGCCTGCAAAGTCAACGTGGATCTTAGACCACGGTTTGGAGGGCCACGACCACAAATTTAGTGGTGCCTCTCTGGGAGCATTGCTCAGTTGAGAGCAAGTGTTGCACTGGCGCATGCATGACTCTAAATCTAAGTCGATGCCGGGCCACCACACATGGGATCTGGCTATGGCTTTCATCATTACTATGCCTGCATGGGTACTGTGTAGGTCACATATGAACGTTTCTCTGCCTTTCTTGGGCAAGACCATGCGATTACCCCACAAAAGACAGTCTGCCTGCAAGGACATTTCGTCTTTGCGGCTCTGGAATGGCTTAATCTCTTCCTGCATCTCCGCTGGGACGCTGGACCAGCTCCCATGGAGGACACAGTTTTTTACCAGGGACAGTAAAGGATCCTGGCTGGTCCAGGTCTTGATCTGGCGGGCCGTAACGGGTGACTTTTCGTTTTCAAATGCGTCCATCACCATGAGCAAGTCTGCTGGCTATGCCATTTCCACCCCGGTGGTGGGCAATGGTAGCCGACTGAGAGCATCAGCGCAGTTCACTGTGTCTGGTCTGTGGCGGATTACATAGTTGTATGCCGACAGCATGAACACCCATTTTTGGATGTGGGCAGACATTGGTGTTATTCACTTTGATCTCTGATAATAGCAATATGAGTGGCTTATGGTCAGTTTCTAGCTCAAACTTGAGACCAAACAGATACTGGTGCACTTTGTTCAGCCCATAAACCTACACCAGAGCTTCTTTTTCAATCAGATGCAAGACCCGTCCATCATAAAGCTCGGGCAGTTCCGTATATGATGAGAGAGAAGGTCGAAATCGAACTGGACAGACTCCAGCATGAAGGGATCATATCACCAGTTGAATTTAATGAATGGGCCAGCTCCATTGTTCCTGTACTAAAAAGTGATGGCACAGTCAGAATCTGTAGAGACTACAAGGCTACGATCAACAGTGCTTCGAAACAAGATCAGTACCCATTACCAAAGGCTGATAGAAAATAGGTGCAGGAGTCGGCCATTCGGCCCTTCGAGCCTGCACCACCATTCAATAAGATCATGGATGATCATTCCCTCTGTACCCCTTTCCTGCTTTCTTTCCATACCCCTTGATCCCTTTAGCTGTAAGGGCCATATCTAACTCCCTCTTGAATATATCCAATGAACTGACATCAACAATTCTCTGCGGCAGCGAATTCCACAGGTTAACAACTCTCTGAGTGAAGAAGTTTCTCCTCATCTCAGTCCTAAATGGCCTACCCCTTATCCTAAGACTATGTCCCCTGGTTCTGAACTTGCCCAACATCGGGAACATTCTACCCGCATCTAACCTGTCCAGTCCCGTCAGAAGCTTATATGTTTCTATGAGATCCTCTCTCATCGCTCTAAACTCCAATGTATAAAGGCCCAGTTGATCCAGTCTCTCCTCATATATCAGTCCAGCCATCCCGGGAATCAGTCTGGTGAACCTTCGCTGCACTCCCTCAATAGCAAGAACATCCTTCCTCAGATTAGGAGAACAAAACTTAACACAATATTCCAGGTGAGGCCTCACCAAGGCCCTGTACACCTGCGTTAAGACCTCCCTGCTCCTATACTCAAATCCCCTAGCTATGAAGGCCAACCTACCATTTGCCTTCTTCATCGCCTGCTGTACCTGTATGCCAACTTTCAATGACTGATGAACCATGACACCCAGGTCTCGTTGCACCTCCCCTTTTCCTAATCTGCCGCCATTCAGATAATATTCTGTCTTCGTGTATTTGCCCCCAAAGTGGATAACCTCACATTTATCCACATTATACTGCATCTGCCATGCATTTGCCCACTCACCTAACCTGGCCAAGTCACCCTGCAGCCTCTTAGCATCCTCCTCACAGCTCACACCACCACCCAGTTTAGTGTCATGGCACCAAAGGTCGAATTCCTGTGGAGTTAATTGCTGCTGACGGCATCAAGCCTATGGACGCGAAAACCAAGGCCATCAAGAATGCACCCAAGCCGCAGAATGTGATCGAGCTGCGTTTGCTCCTGGGTCTACTCAACTACTTCGGTAACTTCCTATCTAAATTGAGCACCTTATTAGAACCACTGCACATGCTGCTAAGAAAAGGCGACAACTGTGGAGTGTGTCTTAAGACAGAGCATTTGAGAAAGCCTCTAATCTGCTTTCCTCTAACAATCTGCTGGTTCATTATGACCCATGTAAATGTTTAGTATTGGCCTGTGATGCTTCATCATATGGAATTGGTTGCGTATTCCAAAAAGCTAATGAGTCGGGTAAACTTCAACCAGTCGCGTATGCTTCAAAAAATTTGTCTAAAGTGGAAAGCGCCTACAGCATGGTAGAGAAAGAAGCACTAGCCTGTGTGTATGGGGTTAACAAGATGCATCAGTACCTGTTTGGTCCTCGGTTTGAACTGGAGACAGATCGCAAGCCGTTCATTTCACTGTTCTCTGAAAACAAAGGTATCAATACCAATGCTTCATCCCACATCCAGAGGTGGGCGCTGACATTATCCGCTCATGATTATGTCATTCGCCATAGACCTGGCACTGAGAATTGTGCCGATGCTTTGAGTTGTCTGCCATTGCCCACATCGGAGGTGGAAACGACACAACAGGGACATAGTCTCAGAATAAGTGGCCGCCCATTTAAAACTGAGATGAGGAGGAATTTCTTCTCTCAGAGGGTAATAAATCTATGGAATTATCTGCCCCAGTGAGCTGTGGAGGCTGGGTTATTGAATATATTTAAGGTGGAGATAGACAGATTTTTGAGCGATGAGGGAATAAAGGGTTATGGGGAGCGGGCAGGGAAGTGGAGCTGAGTCCATGATCAGATCAGCCATGATCTTATTAAATGGCGGAGCAGGCTTGAGGCGCTAGCTGGCCTACCCCTGCTCCTATTTCTAATGTTCTTCTGTAAAACCACCAAGGAAGTTCGTGGGCATCACTGCATATGCCATGTCCAGTCATTAACCCCTTAGTGCCCCGTTACCGGCCCCTGCAGGCGCAAACGGGATACGCAAAGCAGGCCAATTTATTCCCCTAAGACTCCCATCCCTTTAACCCACAGGTGACATGTCATACTTGAAACATAATTACAAATGTCTGTAGCTAACTTTGCTGGCATCATTACATCTTGCAATTACAAATTAGCCAGAAGGTTTTGAGAAGAATTGCTTTACTTCTGGATACTAGATAAGGAATTACCCAGTGTATGTTATTATTCCTGTTTGTGATTTATCTTTTTGATGCCATTCCATCGTAAATATGAATTTATAATTTGAAACTATGACTCAGTACCCCAGTACCAAATCCTCAAACCCAGACACAGAAAATGTGTCATGGTAAGCATAGTCATAAGAATAGTCATATAATGCACATATCACAGGGCAGCTTAAGAATGTCTGTGAATAGCATACTGCCTGCCACATCCTGCACAGTACAACAACACTGCAAATCATTGTTACTCTAATAGGTCAAAAGAACTACTTTGAATATTATCACATTGTTCACAACACAATAGGAAACAAAGATATTTGTCGTCACCACCTGTGCAGTAATCTGGCAGATCAGATCATCCACCCATTATAGAACCTGCTCAATTTTTATTCCATTGAAATTATGCAGGAAAACAAATCAGTAACAGGAAGAGACAGACAAATCCACTCATTTTTCAGTGACGATAGCCATTTTAATTCCCAAGCCTCATTTAAATTTGCCTGTACCGGTTCCACCCAGCGTCAGTGAGAATGACATAAGAGTAAGCCAGTGGGAGCAGCAAATCGGATGAGAGGCTGAGCCACTAAGGACTCAAGGAATGGTTCCCTGCATAAATTTAGTGCTGGGAAGGGGAGGGGACTCCAAGGAGCTGCCGGTGACAGGACGAAATGGGAAGGCCAGGGCTAAGAAGAGCAAAGGATTCCTTGAGCCGCACAAAAAATAAAACCTACCTTGGCCTCTTCCAGCCACTCTGTTACCTCGCTACAGGTTTTCCTGATGGGTTTGGCACCGTGTGGGGCTCCCGTGAATGCAAGTTAAAATGGGATTGTGGTGCGATGACATCACCATGTAAAGTAGGCCCTCTGCCTGTCTGGGGCGGTCAGCCATCCGACACTCGACCTGAAGTAAGTTAAGATGGTTAGGGGCATCGGGAATGCCGTGCAACCGCTATACAATCTTAAACCGCATTATTCTCGCTTGGCGGGCATGGTTAAACTCTACCCTCAAACCATTAATCCAGAATGCTTTTGCTTCAAATGTGTATGTCAATTCAGCCCCATTAACCACGAGTTCAAGAATCACTTCAAATTATTTCTTCCAATTATATCAACAGCACTCACTTTTCTTTATAATATATATATTTTTAAAACAACAGAAATAAACAAAAAATATTAAAATGAACTAAGTCTTGATCAACAACAGAAAGGTGCTTTCTAGTTTACAGTTTCTGCGAGTAAATTTGACTTTGGGCGACAGTGTAAAACAGGTGATATTTCGGTCGGGTAGGAGCTTTAAAAACTGAATCCCAACCAACCCACCGACTTCCGTTTTTAATGGATGCGGGACAGGGGTGGGCAACCAATCCGCTCCCAGGAGACGGGTCATCCATTGACATATAATGAGGCTTATGTGCTTCATGGTGAACCATCATTTCAAATTTAACTCTGGCTGGTTGGATTTCTAAAGCCTCAGGGAATGTGTTACATACAGTAAGGTGAGGACTGCTGGATCCAGGAGCTAAGTGCCTTTCCACTTAGCTCCTAGATCCAGCGTTCCTGCCTTACCCGCCACCTGCAAATGGACACCACCCCGGGCAAACCAAACCCCCCTCCCCCCGGCCTCTAATCCCCTCCCCCCGATGCCTCTGATCCCACCCTCCACCCAGCCTCCGATCCATCCCCAGGCCTCCGATCCCAACACACCGAGGCCTCCGATCCCCCTTCCAAAGCTTCCGATCACACCCCCCCCAAGGCCTTCGATTCCCCCCAAGAGGCCTCCGATCTCCCTCGACCTCCCCATCGAAGCCTCCAATCTTCGTCGCCCAGCTTCTGATCCTCCCCACAAGGCTTCCGATCCTGTTCCCTCCATGCCTCTGATTCCTCCCGCCCACTGAGGTCTCCATACCCCCACCCCCTCCCCACCCTCCGATCGCCCTCCCAAAGCCTCTGATCCCCATGAGGCCTCCAATTTACTCCCCCCACAAGGACTCCAATCCTCCCCCCAGGCCTCCAATCACCCTCTTCCCCCCACGAGGCCTATGATCTCCCCACTGGCCTCGGATTCCCTCATGAGGCCTCTGATCTCCCCCCAACCTCTCCCCCAAGGTCTCCGCTCCCCCCTTGTATTAAAATCTGGTTAGACCACACTTGGATACCTTGTACTGAACCTTGGTTGCATCACACTTGGGATATTGCATACAATTCTGGTTGCCATATTATAAAAAGGATATAGATGCACTGGAGAGGGTGCAAAGAAGATTTACAAGGATGATACCAGAAATGCGAGGGTATACATATCAGGAAAGGATAAACAGGCTGGGTCTCTTTTCAATTGAAGAAAGATGGCTGTGAGGTGACCTAATAGAGGTCTTTAAAATTATGAAAGGTTTTGATAGAGTGGATACCGTGAGATTGTTTCCACTTGTGGGGAAGAGCATAACTAAAGGCCATCAATATAAGATCGTCATCAAGAAATCAAATCGAGAATTCAGAAGACACTTCTTTACCTATAGAGTGGTGAGAATGTGGAACTCGCTGCCACAGGGAGTAGTTGAGGCAAATAGTATAGATGCTTTTAAGGGGAGGCTAGATAACCATATGAGGGAGAAGGGAATAGAGGGTTTTGCTGATAGAGTTAGATGAGGAAAGACGGGATGAGGCTAGAGTGCAGCATAAACACCGGCATAGACAGGTTGGGCCAAATGGCTTGTTTCTGTGCCATATATCCTATGTAATCCTATGTAATCATCCAGTCCCCAATCACTTTCCCAGCCTCCCCTCTCCAGCCCCGAAACTGCTCCAGCCCCCAAGCACCTCCTGATGCTCCTAGAATCATAGAACTTTATGGCACAGAAGGAGGCCATTTGGCCCATCATGTCTCTTCATCACCGCTCTGGTTTTCTTCCTCATTACCTTAAATCTGTGTCCTCTGGTTACTGATCCTTTTGCCACTGGAAACAATTGCTCCTCATGTAGTTTATCGAACCTTTCATGATATTTCAGGTTCTTATAATGCATAGTTGGTACATTGCAGGATGTGAGGGAATGTGCGGAGAAATTATAAAAATTGCATTTAGTTTGTGAAGTATTGTGCATTAGTTAGTGGGTGGTTAGGGATATAACCGCAGGTGATGGAGGCTGCCTACAGTACTGAGTAAAGTATCTGTCAGATAGCAACACCAAGTGATCAGTCTCTTCATTATATATATATAAATCTCTTTTAGTAAGGTAATATGAGATTGTAAAACTAGAATTTAAAGTTATGCAATATTATAATTTTGTTTTTTGATGCATTTCTCCTGTTTCTGCCTTTTCATGCAGGCTGCACAGCATCAAATTCTAAAGCAAAAGGTGCAATTAAAGGAACTTGAACTGGATAATGCAATCTTTTTTAAAGTGAAAGACTCAGCTGGAAGCAACAATAATGAGGAGAGATGCAGCACAAAATTGACCCTAGTGATCTGATGACATCTTAAACAACTTCTGCTCGGTATAATATAGAGCTCCACCGAGTGGACTACTGCTCCACCTAGTGGACTACTGTGGTAATGCAATTCCTTATGTAAATACAATAAAAGTCACATGATATATTGGAGCCATCTTGTGTAATGTGTTTGTTAGTGATGTCATAAAGAATATATCACATTTTGCGACATAGGATAGGATTTCTGGATACCCTAGCTGAAAGTTTTGTTGGTGAATGATCCAGCCAACCAAAGGAGTGACTTTGAGACCATTTTTGTTTTGCAGCACAGCTAAAAATCCAAGGTAAATTACAAGCACACTTGGCTGACCTGTCAGAGCCCAGATGGCTGTGCCTATGGAAATAATGGGGCACTTGGGTGAGTTCCATCGCAACCGAGAGACTTTTGGAGTGTTTCTGGAGTGGCTCGAAATGATTTTCACCGCGCATAGTATCGTCAAAATCCCCAATAATAAAAACCGTAACCAACTGGTGTTTGAAAGAAAAGGTGCTATTTTCCTGACTGAAGCCGGTCCCGAGGTGTATAAAACCCTGAAAAATGTGCTTGTTCCCATCAAGCCAAAGGACACACCACTGACGGAGATGCTAACCAAGGTAGAACAGCACTACAGTCCTGAGCACCTGGAAATTGCTGAAAGTTATTGTGTTGAAACAAGATTTGCGTCGCAGGATGATGTCATTAAGCAGTATCCAAAGGTATTACGTGAAACAGGTAGCCCAATCCAAGGCTTTAAAGTGAGTGTCAGAGTGCAGAAGGATGCTAGACCTGTTTATTGCAAGCCATGTCCCGTACCATACACACTCAAGGAGAAAGTTGAGCAAGAACTCAAAAGACTAGAGACTGAGGACATTATGTCTAAGGTAGAAGAAATATTCTATTTTTCATACATTGATGAACTGCTAGTCACAGCTGAAGAGATTGGTAGAGCAACCAAACGTGATCCAGTTATGTCAAAGTTGTATGATTACATAGCAAATGGCTAGCCAAATCAGGTATCAGAGAAAGATATTCATCCATACATCATTTGTAGGAATGAATTATCAATGGACAAAGATTGTATCATGTGGGGTACAAGAATAGTTATTCCAAATGATTTCAGGTCCAAATTGTTAGGAGATCTTCATGACCAGCACCTGGGAATGTGCTTGACCAAGAGCTTTGCACACAATTACTTATGGAGTGACCAGGTTTAGATAAAGATATAAAGAACTTTGTTAGTCAGGGAACAACATGTCAATCGGTCAGCAAGAATCCACCATCAGTACCATTACAGCCATGAACTTTGTCTCCGGTATGGCAAAGGTTACATGTAGATTTTGCTGAGCTAGAAGGACAACAATTGTTCATTGTGATAGTTCGCCATTCAACGTGGGTAGAGATGTTTCCAATGCAGAAAATAACAACAAGTAAAACACTAAACAATTTGTGAAGATTGTTTTCTTCATATGGCCTCCCAGATGCAATTGTGTCTGATAATGGCCGCAATTTTGTTCGGAAGAATTTGCACAGTTCATGAACAGAAATGGTGTGACACAAACCAAAGTTCCACCGTATCACCCTGCTTCAAATGGTGCAGCAGAGCGCACAGTACAAATTGTAAAAAGTGCCCTCATCAAGCAAATGTTGGATCCAAATGCAAAGAAACATTTGTCTTTGGATCACAAATTGACTAATTTTCTAATTACTTATCATAATATTCTCATACAACTACTGGTAGAACACCAGCAGAGTTGTTTCTTCATCAACAGCCATGAACCAGGTTCTCGTTGTTGAAGCCAAACTTGGCACAGTTAGTAGAGGAGAAACAATTACGACAGAAAGAGAATCATGATAGAGGCAGAGTAAGAGAGAGAAGTGTGAAATTGAATCAGAACGTTAGACTGAAGAACCATCACCATAAATGGTTAAAGTGGATGCCAGGAAGATATGTGGCCCTCATACATATTTGATCAAGATATTTGATCATAGAAAGGTTAGGTTTGTTCACATTGATCATATTTTACCTACAGATGTAGAAGGTGTTGAAAGTTGGAATTATTTGATTATTTCTAATGAATCAGATAGTCTTATTACAAGTAGAATATCAGTAGCAAATCCTACATCAGATGTACTAGAAACAAGTCCACAGGAAAGTCAGAATTTGAGTCTGAGTCCAAGTCAGGTAGACAAACAATGTGAAGTTATACAAAATCAAAAGGTAGATCAAGAGTTGCCCTTGGAGAAAAACTCTCCTCAGGCTCAGCCTAGAATGAGTGTAAGTTCGAGACCAGGTTTGGAAAGTTCTGTTCGAGAGCAAAGGTATCCACTTCAAAACAGAAAACCAATGGTCAAGTTTGATTTGTAAATATGGCAAAATAAGTCCATATCTTTTGTTGTGTATAACCATACAAGTTATGTATGATGTTTATTTTGTCATGATTACATCTTCATTAAGGAGGGAGAAGTGTAATATAGAGCTCCACCTAGTGGACTACTATGGTAATGCAACTCCTGCTGTAAATACAATAAAACCCACATGAAGTATTGGAAACATCTTGTGTGGTGCCTTTGTTAATAATGTTATAAAGAATATGTCACACTAGGGGTGCCAAAAGGCACATTCCGAGCCCTCCCATGGCACAGTGTATGCTCCAACAACACTCTTTCAGCAGGAGATGAGTAACACTGCATTGGAATTTCTGTGTTCAAGGACAGATTTCCAAGTGAGAACTCTTTCAGAAAGCTAGGAAGAAGCAATAAAGTGACAGTTGTGTCACTATTCCATGCAGCCTCCCTTTGTTGATACAAAATCTCCCCTCACATTAAATAGATATCGGGGCTGAAATTCAGTAATGCCCCACTTGGAGGGCAGTAACCGAGGTGAGATGAGGCTTCCTGTGCCCAGTGCAGAAGTCACACCCCGGCCGCAAAATTGGGATTACCGCCCTCTGAGAGGATGTGAAGCTCAATGTCGGGTGCTCCACTTTCTCTCGGGGGTGGGACCAGCGTGGTAAATGCACAAATTTTGCATAGCACTGGCAGAGTACAGGGCCCTACCTGTCCATTAAAGGGGAGGGCACGTTATAGTTCTGCATTGAGGCGAGGGGCCACCACTACACCACCGGGGTGCAGGCTGCTCTGGCTGCATCTCGGCACAGAAGCGAAGTGGCGGGCTGTATCATCGCGGCATGGACCCCACGGAATCGTCAGCAAAAGGCTGCACTGTTAAGTCAGCAATTTTTAAAAAAATGGTGGCATGCACCTCCCCTTTACTTTTCGCCCCGCGAGTGGAGTGTGTCTCGGTTCACGACCTGCGAGGCTGGCTCGAACATCATCCGCGGCGGCCTCACAAGGCCCTACCCAATTTCCACTCCAGGGTCAAAATGGGTCAATTCCAGCGTGGGCGGAGCGCTGCTGATTTGCACCTCCATGAATTTCCGTGCAACTTCGCTGGAGGCGGTAGTGCCCCCCCCCCCACCCCGCGAGAAATCATTTGCGCCCCATTACATCCCCTGCAGACTTCTTGTTCTCACACAGTGTTTAACAAGTAATTTCTCCAACAAGTTAAAAATCTCAACCAAAGTGAGAAAAATGAGTTTAAACTCACATGGCCTAGTATTTGTGAGTTAAGTACTTAACTAATTAAGCTTACTGGGGGTAATTTTGACTTTGTGCGATAGCAAATTGGCAATTTGGTTTACATCTCTGACGATTTTTATTTTTTTAAATCAGGAGAGATATAAAACTATCACACAAAGTTAAAACTTCCCCCACTGTGATTAATGTTAGAGATTTGCAATATTCTATTTTATATATTAGACAAACTTGGAGAACTTGAAATGCATTTAATAAAAATACGTCCCACCACGACTGAAAATGTGGTGTGCAGGTATATACGTGGGTGTGAATATTGGCAAAATTACATTATTTTCCATTCATCATAGCAGTCCCTCGGAATTCCTGAAGCGAATTCTTTGGTGGCTGAACAGTCCAATACGAGAACCACAGACTCTGTCACAGGTGAGACAGACAGTCGTTGAAGGAAGGGGTGGGTGGGACTGGTTTGCCGCACGCTCTTTCCGCCACCTGCGCTTGATTTCTGCATGCTCTTGGCGTTGAGACTCGAGGTGCTCAACGTCTTCCCGGATGCACTTCCTCCACTTAGGGCAGTCTTGGGCCAGGGACTACCCAGGTGCCAGTGGGGTTGTCGCACTTTATTAGGGAGGCTTTGAGGGTGTCTTTGTAACATTTCCGCTGCCCACCTTTGGCTCATTTGACGTGAAGGAGCTCCGAGTAGAGCACTTACTTTGGGAGTCTTATATCTGGCACGTGAACTATGTGGCCTGCTCAGTGGAGCTGATCGAGTGTGGTCAGTGCTTCAATGCTGGGGATGTTAGCCTGGATGAGGATGCTGATGTTGATGCGCCTGTCCTCCCAGGGGATTTGTAAGGTCTTGCGGAGACATCATTGGTGATATTTCTCCAGCGACTTGAGGTGTCTTCTGGACATGGTCCATGTCTCTGAGTCATGCAGGAGGGCAGGTATTACTACAGCCCTGTAGACCATGAGCTTGCTGGCAATTTTGAGGGCCTGGTCTTCAAACACTCTTTTCCTCAGGCGGCTGAAGGCTGCACTGGCGCACTGGAGGTGGTGTTGGATCTCGTTGTCGATGCCTGCTCTTGTTGATAGGAGGCTCACGAGCTATGGGAAGTGTCCACGGTGTCCAGGGCCGTGCCGTGTATCTTGATGACTGGGGGGGGCAGTGCTGTGCGGTGAGGACAGGCTGGTGGAGGACCTTTGTTGTACGGATGTTTAGCGTAAGGTCCATGCTTTCATACACCTCAGTAAATACGTCGACTATGTCCTGGAGTTCAGCCTCTGTATGTGCGCAGACGCAGGCATCGTCCGCATACTGTAGCTTGACAACAGAGGTTGGCTAAAGGTCTAAAAGAGTAATTAAATTCTATTCAAAAGCTCACAACAGTTGTGATAAGTTGCTGCTCCATTTAACTGTGTGAAGTATTTCCAGTAACACTTTCTGTGGCACAGTTAACAGACAAGTTACATTAAAATACAAATGAAATGTACATTTATATGCTCTTTTAAGTAACACAACCAACCAATTAATAAATATTGACAACTGTTGTTCTTAAATTTTATAGATAAAAAATATTAGAAAAGCATTTGCAGGAAGCATTTGCTGAAGCATTGGACATGGTTACAAAATATACAGAATTAATATGAATATCTAATTATTATCAGAGCTTTGAAGACATGAATAAGAAAATAAGACTATAAGAACATAAGAAATAGGATCAAGAGTAGGCCATTCGGTTCCTCAAGCCTGTTCCGCTATTCAATAAGATCATATCTGATCTTCTACCTCAACTCCACTTTCCCGCACTATCCCCATTTCCCTTGATCCCCTTGCTATACAAAAATCTATCAAACTCTGTCTTGATTATACTCAATGACTGAGCATCCACACCCCTCTGGGATAGAGAATTCCAAAGATTCACCACCTTCTGAGTGAAAACAATTCTCCTCCTCTCAGTCTTAAATGGCCGACCCTTTATTCTGAGACTGTGACCTCTGGTTCTAGATTCCCCAACCAGGGAAAACATCCTCCCTGCATCTAACCTGTCAAGCCCTGTAAGAATTTTGTATGTTACAGTGAGATCACTTCTCACTCTTCTAAACTCTAGCAAATTTGGCCTAGTCTACACAATCTCTCCTCATAGGACAATCTCCCCATCCCAGGAATAAGTCTGGTGAACTTTTGTTGCACTCCCTCTATGGCAAATATATCAGTCCTTAAATAAGGAGACCAAAAATGTACACAATACTCCAGGTGCGGTCTCACCAGAGCCCTATATAATTGCACAAGGACATCTTTACTCTTATACTCAAATCCTCTTGTAATAAAGGCCAACATACCACTTGCTTTCTTAATTTTTTGTTGTACCTGCATGTTAACTTTCAGTGATTTGTGTACAAGGACACCATGACCCTCTGAACACCAACATTTCCCAATCTCTCACCATTTAAAAAATACTCTGCTTTTCTATTGTTTGTGAAAATAAATTCACATAGACTCTGGTAAAGTAAGAAGACAACGTTATTGCTAACAGAGCTCTGGGAGAAGAGTTTGAGATCCCGCGACCTGCGAAACACCTTCTCCCCGAGTGCCTGGTGCCGCGGGCTTATAAGTAGTTTACAGAGGGCGGAATACAATCATTTAAATTCATTTACATACAACCAATCAATCCATATGGCAACGCATAAAATTACATTCTCCCAATCATATTGTTGCACAAATTCTTTAGTCATAGTGAAACCTGATAGCATGGCGCCTCTTTATCTTCTTCTGCGCTTAGTTATTCTGCTTGTTTGCAAAGCTATCTATGAAACAGTGGCCTGCATCTGGCCATGAGTCACTTGTTACTGCAGAGTTCATGTCAGCGGACAGCAGATAGGTTTCTTGGTACAAAGTTCATTTAGTGGAAAAGCAGATAGTTGGCTCCGCATAATAGTCAAGTATCCCATCATGCTTTGCTATGTCCGAAAATCCACTCCAACACTATTTTTCCTACCAAAGTTGATAACTTCACATTTATCCACATGATATCACATTTGCATGTTCTTGGCCACTCACTTAACCTGTCTATATCCCCTTGAAGCCTCTTTGCATTCTCCTCACAACTTACATTCCAACCTAACTTTGTATCATCAGCAAACTTGGTCCCCTCATCCAAATCATTGATAGATTGTGAATAGCTGAGGCCCAAGTACTAATCCTTGCCATACCCCACTAGTTACATTCTGCCAAACTGAAAATGACCCGTTTATTCCTACTCCCTCTTTTCTGTCCGTTAACCAATCTTCATTCTATGCTAGTATATTATCCCCAATCCCATGAGCCCTAATTTGTTTAATAACCTCTTGTGTGGACCTTATCAAATGCCTTCTGAAAATCCAAATGCACCACATCCACTGGTTCCCCCTTATCTATTCTGCTAGTTACAACTTCAAAAAACTCTAACAGATTTGTCAAACCTGAATTCCCTTTCATAAATCTGTGTTGACTCTGCCCAATTCTATTATTATGTTCTAAGTGCACTGTTACCACGTCCTTAATAATAGGTTCTAGCATTTTCCCAATGGAATGACAGTGTTTATAAGTAGCATCCATTTACAACTGTAAAGTATTTTTTGATGATGCGCCTTACTCTTTAAGATAGTCAAAAAAGTTCTATCCACTTCAAACCTGGTCACTTCATTTTGTTGATATACTTTGCAAGCCATATGTCATTAAAAGGTAATGCCCTAAATTTTCCACCTTCCTCTCTCCACATGCTTGTGCTCCCCACCCCCACCCCATCCCCCATACCACCAATTTATTGATGAATCTGGAGAAGGCAAAGGCAGAAATTGATTCGGAGACAAGTTGGCTGTGTCGATACATCCCCGCCATTCTCCAGTGACCAGGACTCAATAATAGGCCAACCCTTATGCGTGAGAGGCATATGTAAACTTCATACAACTGAAGAAAACACAGCCTCTGCTATGCTGCCTGCCATTTACACTCGTCAAATGCAAGAAGCCGGAGCCACTTGTTAGGCCTTGGCATCCGTCGTTCAAAAGTGAGCAAAAAGAGAAGAGGGACCTGTGGCAAGCACTCTCAAAGCACAATTTATTTTTGGCAACAGGCCGATCTCTGGTCATTGCTTTCCCTGAGACCTGCTTCAGCAAGCCTTTGCCCCCAGACCTCTGGAATTCCCTGGCGAGAGGGACCTTGCCTCACATATAAAAATGTTCTCAGGACCAGAAATGCAGCCAGAATCAGGGGACAGCATGGGCCAGATGTAGTCCTACTCTGCCAGAGTGAAGTTTGTGGAAAATATAGGGAATAAGTAAAATTTTAATTTAGCTCAAACATGAGATATCTCAAATCTGTATTGACTTAGTTGATCCAACCTAGAGTGGTGATGAGACCACTACAAATGACTTCTACTGTGATATAGTCTAAAGTCCTGTCAACCCACTCTATGGGGTCGATTTTAATGTGACCTGCTTGGCAGAAACCAGGCAAGCGGGCAGTTAAAATTGCCCATGTCATCTACCCAAGCTGCAATTTTTACTAGGAGGCTGGAGCGGGAAATTGCAGTGAGATTCTCGCCAGGGTAACCCAGTGTGGAAGTGGATTGGGGCCAGAAGGGACTGAGAGTCATAAAATCATAGAAATTTATGGCACAGAAGAAGGCCATTTGGACCAGCATGTCTGAGCCAGCCAAAATAGAGCTATCCAGCCGAATCCCGCTTTCCAGCTTTTTGTCCGTTGGTTGCGAAACTTTAAGTGCACATCCAAGCAATTTTTAAATGCAACGAGAGTTTCTGCCTCTACCACCCTTTCAGGCAATGAGTTCCAGACACCTTACCATCTTCTGGGTGAAAAACATTCTCCTCAACTCCCCTCTAATCCTTCTGCCGATTACTTTAAATCTGTGCCCTCTGGTTAATGACCCTTCTGCTATCCACTCTCATAATTTTATACACCTCAATAAGGTCTCCCCTCAGCCTCCTCTAATCCAAAGAAAACAATCCCAGCCTATCCAATCTTTCCTCATAGTTAAAATTCTGCAGTCCTGGCAATATCCTCGTAAATCTCCTCTGAACCCTCATGCAATTACATCTTTCCTGTAATGTGGTGACCAAAACTCTATGCAACATTTTATGGGCTGAATAGGTTAGTTTTAAAGGAAAAAATATATTATTAGTCCTAAATCTGTTTCCAATAGCGGAAGGGTCGATAATCATAGGGCAGAGATTTAAGGTGATTGGCAAAAACACCAGAAGCAGCATGAGGAAAATCTTTTTTATCCAACGAGTAGGTAGGATTTGGAATGCACTGCTTGATAGGGTAGTGGATACAGATTCAATAGTTGCCTTCAGAAGGGAATTTGATAAATATTTGAATGAGAAATAATTGCAGGGATATGGGGAAAGAGCGGGGGAGTGGGACTAACTGGATTGCTCTTTGAAAGAGCCGGCGCAGGCTCAATGGGCCAAATGACAATCTTGTCTGTTCTACTATTCCATGATTCTCTGATTCGGTGATAATAATAATTATTAGGAAATCTTAGGCCTCCCCTGTTACGATCTTGGCCCTCTCTCCAAATCATGGGAACCTCTGAGGAACGGCTCAGCAGCCAATCTCACCATTTGCTGTTGTCAGGAGGCGGTCTCCAGGCCAAGGTACACCACCTCCCGCCAACCTTCCATGTAGACCAAGTGGGCAGTTGGCTGGAGACATTGAAATGAGGCCCAGGAGTTAAAATATCCCATGCATCTTTTTTGGGTAAGTTTTGAACTGACAGCAAAATTCATGCGCCAAATATTCGCCTCACCAGTTAAAATCAAGGCCTATGTTTATACATAAAGAATGGCAAGTTCTAGAGAATGGCCTACACTCACGACACCATACCAACGTGAATCATTAACTTCAGTAAATGACGGGTGTAAACTGGGGTTTTAAAAAAATGGATGCCATGTTGATCAAACTTTGTTCATTTTTTAAATAAGACTTATAAATAACAAAAATGACTCATACATGCTTGTATTTTATCAACCCAACATTTAATAAAAATGGAAACTATAATCTTGGACAAGGCATAGATTTAATTCATAAATTAATTTTTTTTTCTGAATGGACCTCAATTAGATATTTTCCCCATGTACCAGTAACACAGTGGGGGAGAAATTTGGTTGCAATGTTAATCCAGGCGGAGTGGCACTTTTAGCGCCTTGAAAAAGTTTGTTAAGTTCGGAATAACTTCATGAGCTCAAACCATTGTGACCTTGGTCTCTTTAATATAACTCCAAAGTGAGGCAGCAGCGTGTTGGACTGCCTTTTATACCTGCTTGCTCCAGGGTACACAGGTGACCCATAGGTCTCCCACAGGTGTGGCCCCCTACTGGCATGTCTTACACATAGGTTAGGTTCACATACATAACATCACTTCCCCCCCAAAGTCTGAAGTACAAGTTATTTACAGGTTGAGGTGATCTGGTGCTCTGCGTTCCCAGGTCGATCGCCTGAGTTGAAGTCCTGGCATGGGTGAGTTGGTCGGATCATTGTTGCATGGCAGCGTGGCTGGTCTGATCGGACTGTCGGGCATGGTGGGTTTATCCTCGTGGTTGACAGCAAGGTCAATTGCTGGTTGGGTGTGTGTTGGTGGATCATAGATTGTAGGATCTTCTTCAAACTGTTCTTGGTTTTCCGCGAATCACAGTTTGTTCTGATCCAGGTGCTTTCTGCACATTTGCCCATTCAACAATTTCACAACAAACACTCTATTCCCCTCCTTGGCTAAGACAGTGCCAGCAATCCACTTGGGACCATGACATTAATTTAGAACAAACACAGGACCATTAACCTCAATGTCACGCGATGCCGCCGTGCGATCATAGTACACGTTATGCCGGTGCCGCCGGATTCCTACGTGATCGTTGAGATCTGGATGGACTAAGGAGAACCTGGTTTTCAGTGCTATCTTCATTAACAATTCTGCAGGGTGAACCCCGGTGAGCAAGTGGGGGCGTGTTTGGTAGCTGAGCGGGACCCTAGATATCTGGGTCTGGAAGGAGCCGTCCATTACGCGTTTCAAGCTTTGCTTGATTGTTTGGACTGCCCATTCCGCTTGACCATTGGATGCGGGCTTAAATGGCGCAGACCTGACATGCTTAATGCCATTGCGGGTCATGAACTCGTTGAATTCCGAGCTGGTGAAACATGGTCCATTGTCACTGACAAGGACGTCAGGCAAACCATGGGTGGCAAACATAGCTCTAAGGCATTCAATGGTGGCAGTGGATGTACAGATGACATTATTATACATTCAATCCATTTTGAGTAAGTGTCCACTGCTACTAGAAACATCTTCCCTAAAAAGGGGCCAGTGAAATCTACGTGGACCTTGGACCACGGTCTGGAGGAAAATGACCACAGGCTCAGGGGGGCCTCCCTGAGTGCATTGCTCAACTGTGAGCAAGTGTTGCATTGATGTACGCATGACTCCAATTCGGAGTCAATGCCGGGCCACCAGACGTGCGACCTGGTGATAGCCTTCATCATGGCTATGCCTGGGTGGGTACTGTGTAGGTCGCGTATAAACATTTCCCTGCCTTTTTTGGGCAAGATCACACGATTCCCCCATTGGAGACAATCCGATTGGATGGACAATTCATCCTTGCGTCGGTGAAATGGCTTGACTTCATCTTGCATTTCCCCGGGAACCGCCGACCAGCTCCCAATGAGGAAGCAGCTTTTTACTAGTGATAGCACGGGGTCTTGACTAGTCCAGGTCCTGATCTGGCGAGGCATGACGGGTGGCCCCTCGCTCTCAAAAGCATCCATTACCAGAAGCAAGTCTGCGGGTTGTGCCATTTCCACCCCGGTGGTGGGCAATGGCAGCCGACAGAGGGCGTCAGCGCAGTTCTCAGTGCCTGGTCTGTGGCGGATTACATAGTCATAAGCAGACAATGTTAGTGCCCATCTCTGAATGCGGGATGAAGCATTGGTGTTGATACCTTTGCTTCCTGAGAGCAGTGAGGTGAGCGGTTTGTGGTCGGTTTCGAGCTCGAACCGGAGGCCAAATAGATATTGGTGCATTTTCTTAAACCCGTATACACATGCCAATGCTTCTTTCTCAACTATACTGTAGGCTCTTTCAGCCTTGGATAAGTTCCTGGATGCATATGCAACCGGTTGCAGTTTGCCTGACACATTTGCTTGCTGTAACACACAACCGACCCCGTACGATGACGCATTACATGCTAGTACTAAACGTTTACATGGGTCATACAATACAAGTAACTTGTTAGAGCATAGCAGATTTCTGACCTTATTAAAGGCTGTCTCTTGAGATTTACCCCAAAACCCAGTCGTCACCCTTGCATAGCAATAAATGCAAGGGTTCCAGCACTGTGCTTAACCCTGGTAGAATGAGGAGTCCCAGGAACGAATGCAGCTCTGTCACATTCTGTGGTCTGGGTGCATTCTTGATGGCCTCCGTCTTGAAGTCTGTGGGTCTGATGCCGTCTGCCGTGATCTTCCTCCCCAGAAATTCGACCTCTGGCGTCAGGAAAACACACTTGGAGCATTTCAGCCTGAGTCCCACCCTGTCCAGTCGCTTTAGAACCTCTTCCAGGTTGTGCAAGTAATCGGTGGTGTTGCGACCAGTGATCAAGATGTCGTCTTGGAACACCACGGTGCATGGAACCAATTTCAGCAGACTCTCCATGTTCCTCTGGAAGATGGCCATAGCCGAGCGAATCCCATAGGGGCATCTGTGGTACACAAACAGTCCTTTGTGCGTGTTGATGCATGTCAACCTCTTTGATGGTTCAGCCAGCTTCTGTGTCATGTAAGCAGAGGTTAAGTCTAGCTTGGTGAACGACTTTTCCCCTGCTAGCATTGCGAATAAGTCCTCCGCTTTGGTTATGGGTACTGATCCTGTAACGAGACTCGGTTGATCGTCACCTTGTAATCCCCGCAGATTCTGACCGTCCCATCGCTCTTTAGCATGGCACAATTGGACTGGCCCACTCGTTGAATTCGACAGGCGATATGATTCCCTCTCGTTAAAGTCTGACCAGTTCGATTTTGACTTACTCTCGCATCATATATGGGACTGCTCAGGCCTTGTGATGAACGGGCCACGCCCCAGGAACAAGATGGATCTGCAATTTGGCGCCTGTGAAGTTGCCGATGCCTGGCTCAAATAATGCCGGGAATTTGTTTAGTACCTGGGTGCAAGGGGCGTCATCTGCCGAAGACAGTACTTTGATGTCCTCCCAGTTCCACCAGATCTTGCCTAGCCAGCTCCTGCCGAACAGCGTTGGACCATCGCCTGGTACAATCCATAGTGGTAAACCGTGTACCATTCCGTCATACGATACTTTCACTGCCGCACTGCCAAGAACAGGTATGAGTTCTTTGGTGTAAATGCGCAGTGTAGTGTGAATCGGGCTCAGTTTTGGCCTCTGTGCCTTGTTACCCCAGTTTCTCAAAAGCCTTCTGGCTCATAATCGATTGACTCGCCCCCATGTCCAATTCCATGGAGACTGGAATGCCTTTAAGTTTAACTTTTAACATTATCGGAGGGCTTTTGGTAGTGAAGGTGTGTACCCCATACACTTCCTCCTCATCCTCCGGTTGAGTTGCCTCTCCTGCTCGTTCAGTGTGATCCACGCTGGATCGGCATTCCTCTGCTGACTCTGCCACATGATGAGTCCGAGGTCGCTTGCACATTCGCTGGAGGTGCCCCATTGTTCCACAGCCCTTGCACACATCGTGCTTGAATTGAAGTTGATGGGCCCTATGACTGCCCCCGCAACGCCAGCATGGTGTTAATAGATTCGCATTAGCACTCCACAGTGGCCTCTGAGTCACCCTAGGCCTGGCCTCTGCATTCGTGTAGGCCCTAGCCTGCACAGTTCTGCCTGCTGAAGGCATTATTTTATGCACAGTACTTGCCGGTGAGCTTCGATTCTGTGAAGATATCTGTTTCGTGTTGTCGCTCGTGGATATGAAGGCCTGGGCTATTGTGATGGCCTTGCTCAGATCTAAGGATTCAGCAGACAGTAGTTTGTGGAGGATGGCCTCGAGGCCGATACCAAGCACAAAAAAGTCTCGCAACATTTCCCCCAAAGATCCTGCAAATTCACACTGTTCTGCAAGGCATCTTAGGTCGGCAGCAAAACTCGCCGTGTTCTGGCCCTCAGAGCGCTGGTGCGTGTAAAAGCGATACCTGGCCATTAAGATATTCTCCTTCGGCTGGAGTGTTACCGAGCCAGCGCACACAGCTCTGTGTAAGTCTTGTCCTTTGGTTTATCTGGGACCAGTAGATTTTTAAGGAAGCCATGAGGCCATTAATCGACGATCCACATACGGTGAGGAGAATCGCCCTGCTCTTGGTCTCCGTCTCAGCTGTGTCCAGCTCGTTTGCCACGAGTCAAGACACTCAACGAAGGCTTCCCAATCATCACCCTCAACAAATCTCTCAAGAATACCAACGGCAGCCATTTCCGCGTGAAAGTTCGTGATCTGTAACTCGTCGCCACTTGTTAAGTTCAGAATAACTCCACAAGACTGTGTCGTGAGCTCAAACCATTGTGACTTTGGTATCTTTAATATAACTCCAAAGTGAGGCAGCAGCATGGTGGACTGCCTTTTATACCTGCTTGCTCCAGGGTACACAGGTCACCCATAAGTCTCCCACTGGTGTGCTCCCTGGTGGCAAGTCTTAAACATAGGTTAGGTTCATACACATAACATGCCTCCCGCCCAGAAATTCATCAGAATTGGTCGAATAGCTGACAGGGATGATAAATCAGCCGTTGCACACCAGAGCTGGGGAACGATAATGAAAGCTTAGTCGGTACACTTTTCAGACCCATGTGCATGCGCGGAACTCCGAATCAGATTCCGGGAAAAGCCGAATCTTAAAGGCACAATATAGTAAGCTGTACTGTTTTGTCTGTCTGCCGCTGCAAACTCGGAGGCTCATGCACCGTGCTCTGTGTAAACGCTGCACTGACTGTGACCTCTGAGGGAAGCGCTTCCTCATCCCTTTAAGTAGCCACCAGTTAATGACTCTGCAAGCCTGTACCGACTGTTTTTTCGAGACGGGCGCTCAATGAGGTGCATGCACCGAATTTACAACCGGGGTGCAAGCGGCGCGTTGCACCAGGAATATGTTATGATCAGAGTGATCGTCAGCAGCTAGGCGCTAATGGTTTGCACCCCCGGTGAGCCTCTAATGAATATTCCATACAGGTGCTAAAAGCTCCACACCCAGTCGCAAAACTCGAACGCTCTGGCCATTAACTGATGCTATTGACAATCGAAAATCCAGCTCACTGGTGTGTTTTGTTGTTGTACTAAGAACATAAGAATTAGGAACAGGAGTAGGTCATCTAGCCCCTCGAGCCTGCTCCGCCATTCAACAAGATCATGGCTGATCTGGCCGTGGACTCAGCTCCACTTACCCGCCCGCTCCCCATAACCCTTAATTCCTTTATTGGTTAAAAATCTATCTATCTGTGATTTGAATACATTCAATGAGCTAGCCTCAACTGCTTCCTTGGGCAGAGAATTCCACAGATTCACAACCCTCTGGGAGAAGAAATTCCTTCTCAACTCGGTTTTAAATTGGCTCCCCCGTATTTTGAGGCTGTGCCCCCTAGTTCTATTTCTAGTCTCCCCGACTAGTCGAAACAACCTCTCTGCCTCTATCTTGTCTATCCCTTTCATTATTTTGAATGTTTCGATAAGATCACCCCTCATCCTCTGAACTCCAACGAGTAAAGACCCAGCCTACTCAATCTATCATCATGGTAACCCCTTCATCTCCGGAATCAGCCTAGTGAATCGTCTCTGTACCCTCTCCAAGGCTAGTATATCCTTCCTTAAGTAAGGTGACCAAAACTGCACGCAGTACTCCAGGTGCGGCCTCACCAATACCCTGTACAGTTGCAGCAGGACCTCCCTGCTTTTGTACTCCACTCCTCTCGCAATGAAGGCCAACATTCCATTCACCTTCCTGATTACCTGCAGCACCTGCAAACTAACATTTTGGGATTAGAAACATGGAAACATAGAAAATAGGTGCAGGAGTAGGCCATTCGGCCCTTCTAGCCTGCACCGCCATTCAATGAGTTCATGGCTGAACATGCAACTTCAGTACCCCATTCCTGCTTTCTCGCCATACCCCTTGATCCCCCTAGTAGTAAGGACCTCATCTAACTCCTTTTTGAATATATTTAGTGAATTGGCCTCAACAACTTTCTGTGGTAGAGAATTCCACAGGTTCACCACTCTCTGGGTGAAGAAGTTCCTCCTCATCTCGGACATAAATGGCTTACCCCTTATCCTTAGACTGTGACCCCTGGTTCTGGACTTCCCCAACATTGGGAACATTCTTCCTGCATCTAACCTGTCTAACCCCGTCAGAATTTTAAACGTTTCAATGAGGTCCCCTCTCATTCTTCTGAACTCCAGTGAATACAAGCCCAGTTGATCCAGTCTTTCTTGATAGGTCAGTCCCGCCATCCCGAGAATCAGTCTGGTGAACCTTCGCTGTACTCCCTCAATAGCAAGAATGTCCTTCCTCAGGTTAGGAGACCAAAACTGTACACAATACTCCAGGTGTGGCCTCACCAAGGCCCTGTACAACTGTAGCAACACCTCCCTGCCCCTGTACTCAAATCCCCTCGCTATGAAGGCCAACATGCCATTTGCTTTCTTAACAGCCTGCTGCACCTGCATGCCAACCTTCAATGACTGATGTATCATGACACCCAGGTCTCTTTGCACCTCCCCTTTTCCTAATCTGTCACCATTCAGATAATAGTCTGTCTCTCTGTTTTTACCACCAAAGTGGATCACCTCACATTTATCCACATTATACTTCATCTGCCATGCATTTGCCCACTCACCTAACCTATCCAAGTTGCTCTGCAGCCTCATAGCATCCTCCTCGCAGCTCACACTGCCACCCAACTTAGTGTCATCCGCAAATTTGGAGATACTACATTCAATCCCCTCGTCTAAATCATTAATGTACAGTGTAAACAGCTGGGGCCCCAGCACAGAACCTTGCGGTACCCCACTAGTCACTGCCTGCCATTCTGAAAAGTCCCCATTTACTCCTACTCTTTGCTTCCTGTCTGACAACCAGTTCTCAATCCATGACAGCACACTACCCCCAATCCCATGTGCTTTAACTTTGCATATTAATCTATTGTGTGGGACCTTGTCGAACGCCTTCTGAAAGTCCAAATATACCACATCAACTGGTTCTCCCTTGTCCACTCTACTGGAAACATCCTCAAAAAATTCCAGAAGATTTGTCAAGCATGATTTCCCTTTCACAAATCCATGCTGACTTGGACCTATCATGTCACCTCTTTCCAAATGCACTGCTATGACATCCTTAATAATTGATTCCATCATTTTACCCACTACCGATGTCAGGCTGACCAGTCTATAATTCCCTGTTTTCTCTCTCCCTCCTTTTTTAAAAAGTGGGGTTACATTGGCTACCTTCCACTCCATAGGAACTGATCCAGAGTCAATGGAATGTTGGAAAATGACTGTCAATGCATCCACTATTTCCAAGGCCACCTCCTTAAGTACTCTGGGATGCAGTCCATCAGGCCCTGGGGATTTATCGGCCTTCAATCCCATCAATTTCCCCAACACAATTTCCCGACTAATAAGGATTTCCCTCAGTTCCTCCTCCTTACTAGACCCTCCGACCCCTTTTATATCCGGAAGATTGTTTGTGTCCTCCTTAGTGAATATCGAACCAAAGTACTTGTTCAATTGGTCCGCCATTTCTTTGTTCCCCGTTATGACTTCCCCTGATTCTGACTGCAGGGGATCTACGTTTGTCTTTACTAACCTTTTTCTCTTTACATATCTATAGAAACTTTTGCAATCCGTCTTAATGTTCCCTGCAAGCTTCTTCTCGTACTCCATTTTCCCTGCCCTAATCAAACCCTTTGTCCTCCTCTGCTGAGTTCTAAATTTCTACCAGTCCCCGGGTTCCTTGGCTTTAATACTATCCCTGATTTCCCTTGATAGCCACGGTTGAACCACCTTCCCTTTTTTATTTTTACGCCAGACAGGAATGTACAATTGTTGTAGTTCATCCATGCGGTCTCTAAATGTCTGCCATTGCCCATCCACAGTCAACCCCTTAAGTATCATTCACCAATCTATCCTAGCCAATTCACGCCTCATACCTTCAAAGTTAGCCTTCTTTAAGTTCTGGACCATGGTCTCTGAATTAACTGTTTCATTCTCCACCCTAATGCAAAATTCCACCATATTATGGTCACTCTTCCCCAAGGGGCCTCGCACAATGAGATTGCTAATTAATCCTCTCTCATTACACAACACCCAGTCTAAGATGGCCTCCCCCCTAGTTGGTTCCTCGACATATTGGTCTAAAAAACCATCCCTTATGCACTCCAGGAAATCCTCCTCACTGTATTGCTTCCAGTTTGGTTAGCCCAATCTATGTGCATATTAAAGTCACCCATTATAACTGCTGCACCTTTATTGCATGCACCCCTAATTTCCTGTTTGATGCCCTCCCCAACATCAATACTACTGTTGGGAGGTCTGTACACAACTCCCACTAACGTTTTTTGCCCTTTGGTGTTCTGCAGCTCTACCCATATAGATTCCACATCATCCAAGCTAATGTCCTTCCTAACTATTGCCTTAATCTCCTCCTTAACCAGCAATGCTACCCCACCTCCTTTTCCTTTTATTCTATCCTTCCTGAATGTTGAATAACCCTGGATGTTGAGTTCCCAGCCCTGATCATCCTGGAGCCACGTCTCCATAATCCCAATCACATCATATTTGTTAACATCTATTTTGAACAGTTAATTCATCTACCTTATTGCGGATACTCCTTGCATTAAGACACAAAGCCTTCAGGCTTGTTTTTTTAACACCCTTTGTCCTTTTAGAATTTTGCTGTACAATGGCCCTTTTTGTTCTTTGCCTTGGGTTTCTCTGCCCTCCACTTTTCCTCATCTCCTTTCTGTCTTTTCCTTTTGCCTCCTTTTTGTTTCCCTCTGTCTCCCTGCATTGGTTCCCATCCCCCTGCCATATTAGTTTAACTCCTCCCCAACAGCACTAGCAAACACTAGGACATTGGTTCCGGTCCTGCCCAGGTGCAGACCGTCCGGGTTGTACTGGTCCCACCTCCCCCAGAACCGGTTCCAATGCCCCAGGAATTTGAATCCCTCCCTGCTGCACCACTGCTCAAGCCACGTATTCATCTGCGCTATCCTGCGATTCCTACTCTGACTAGCACGTGGTGCAGCAGGGAGGGATTCAAATTCCAGAGATTACTACTTTTGAGGTCCTACTTTTTAATTTAGCTCCTAGCTCCTTAAATTCGTTTCGTAGGACCTCATCTCTTTTTTTTACCTATGTCGTTGGTACCAATGTGCACCACGACAACTGGCTGTTCTCCCTCCCTTTTTAGAATGTCCTGCACCTGCTCCGAGACATCCTTGACCCTTGCACCAGGGAGGCAACATACCATCCTGGAGTCTCGGTTGCGGCCGCAGAAACGCCTATCTATTCCCCTTACATTTGAATCCCCTATCACTATCGCTCTCCCACTCTTTTTCCTGCCCTCCTGTGCAACAGAGCCAGCCACGGTGCCATGAACTTGGCTGCTGCTGCCCTCCCCTGATGAGTCATCCCCCTCAACAGTACTCAAAGCAGTGTATCTGTTTTGCAGGGGGATGACCACAGGGGACCCCTGCACTACCTTCCTTGCACTGCTCTTCCTGCTGGTCTTCCATTCCCTAGCTGGCTGTGGACCCTTTACCTGCGGTACGACCAACTCACTACACGTGCTACTCACGTCATTCTCAGCATCGTGGATGCTCCAGAATGAATCCACCCTCAGCTCCAACTCCGCAACGCGGACCGTCAGGAGCTGGAGGCGGACACACTTCCCGCACACATAGTCGTCAGGGACACCAGAAGTGTCCCTGAGTTCCCACATGGTACAGGAGGAGCATATCACGTGACGGAGCTCTCCTGCCATGACTTAACCCTAAGATATACTTAAATTGGCAACATCAATGTTAACTAGTTACTTACTGTTATAGAAGAGAAAAAAGAAAAACTACTCACCAATCCAGCCAATCACTTACCCCCTTGGCTGTGACGTCACCTTTCTGTTTCTTTCTACTTCTTTTTTGCCTTCTCTCTGTAGCTGCACCGGCTCGCCTTTTATAGGCCTCACCAACGCACCTCCTCGACGCTGCTCCCGACTGCCGCCGTCGCTGGGCCCCGGACTCCCTGCTGTGCCTTTTATAGGCCTCACCAACGGACCTCCTCGAAGCTGCTCCCGACTGCCGCCGCCCTTTTATATATCGGTAATAGCTTTTATTATTTGTTTTTATGTTTTGCGCAAGTTTACTTTCGTAATCTATCTTTCCTTTCTTTATTGCTTTTTTCGTCATTCTTTGAAATTTTCCCAATCTTCTAGTTTCCCACTAACCTTGGCCACCTTATACGCATTGATTTTTAATCGGGAGATAGTCTGCATGTTTTCTTCTATTTGTTATTATCTAGACTTAGTTGCACCATTGCTGAATTATGTAATAGTGAGGTGAACTCTAATGAAATGGGCACTTAATGAGCAGACGGTTACTCGACAGATATTTTTATATCAGATTAGAGAGAACTGCACTGTGGATCTGGCTGGGCTATACGTAACTTAGATATGATGCAAAATGTAAAACAGTGTTCCATTCCCCAGCATAAATATCCCTTGGCCAACAAGCCAAACAATTCACCAGGAATATTTTTTTAAATCCTCTTTGTAACTTGTCAGGAACCTCAATCTGGTCCCGAGTCGTGAGAATAAGAAGGAACCAAGGCAATCTGTGGGGTTATATCACTCCACTCGAAGATCAGCTTGCTGAGTACTGAGGTGTGAGAGATGTGATCAGGAAGGCAACAACTGCTGATGTTTAGTTTCTGTCAGGCTCACTGAATATGACAGCTCACAGATTTTAACTCATGCCTCAGAGTTTGTTTTGTGTCGCTTTCAATTTATTTTCCCAACATTAAACGTGTTAGGAATTTTTGTCAATCATGAAAGTGAGGCTAATTTCAAATTTCTATCTGTGCAATATTCTGTAGCATTAACCTGGAGTTGGTAGAGATGATTCCAGGATCTGGCACTTGCTGCTGGGAACAACAGATCCCTGAATCGCTCTTAGTGGTTTGTGTGATGTTTCTCGTAGTTTTTTTTACTCTCTTTCCTGAAGATGCTGATTCATGCTTCAGTACAGTTCCACTGGCACCAGCCACCATTTTTATTTGTACCTAACAATGAACATTGGCAAAGTTTTTGACTGTGGGATATATGATAACATACCATACATTAGCCCTAATATTTACACAGAGGTGGGGAGGGAGCAGGGGCATGTGACAGCGGCTGGGAAATCTGGAAATACCAGGACGGCAGAGGTCCTTCCAAATTTAATGGCAGGACCACGTTAGAATTGTTTTGACTCAATTTCCCATCCAGCAGCCGGCCAAATTGATAGGCTAGCCAACTGCAGACCGGGAAAGCCTACAGTATCCATAATCCTCTCAGTAGTTTTTGTTCCTTGATTAGAATAAGCAATTCATCAGAATCAAATATGATTGAATAGCTACCAAATAAAGCAGCAGATTTAGCCAGCATTTATGGCATTGTAAGCGTATCTTCTGAGGCAATGAAATTAGAAATTGATAACTTTTCTGGGAAGATGCGTAGGTATTCAAACAAGTAATGGCTATTTCAAAAATATTTGATAGAAGTGCACACACATAAACTTATATCAGCATAGCACAGTGAGTCTTCCGTAAAATTTACAGCTGTCTTGAAATATTAGTACTTATCTGATCTAGTGTTGTAACATATACATTATTTTTGTTCTTATAAAAAACGTGTCATCTAATACGTAGCGGGTGGTGTGTGGGGTCAGGTTCACCTCTGACCTTCTGAGTGGTTCGAATCGCTCCCACTCCCTGGGTTCTAGACTCTGGATTTATTTGGGGGATGTGATAAAGTGCAAGAGACAACTGGTTTGTTGCAAAGAACTTCGATTTTATTAAGGACAAGAAAATACAAGGTCAAACTTGTAATCATTGAAATAAAGAACACTATATCACACATTCAAAGGGGTTACAGAAGTAATACACCTTCCACCTCCCAATGCCTACCTCTGACTAGGTTAAACTCCAGGGCAAACTGGGATTATGCTCACCAATCCTTTACTGGTAGTTGGCGGTGGTTCGTGATTTTGGGGTTCGCTGGACTCTGTAGATTCTGCTTGCCGTACCCCGAACGTCGTAGAAGACTTCTTACTGCGCAATCTTCAGTTGGCTGGTGTCTGCTGATGCGGTAGGGCGCGTTTTGGATTTATGGGGTAAGTTCCCACTTTCTTTCGTTAGAAATAGGTTTCAAAGTCTCATTAGGTAATATTTTCACCTGTTGGTAGTCAGGCCTAGGTTGTAGAGTGGAAACTTTCGATTCTTCGGTTTCTTCCTTTTGTTTCGAAGTTGGTCAATCACGGTGTTTTCGATGGTACCACATTGGCTGTGGTCGGTTGCTGCCGCGATGGTGATGTTCTTCCTTCCTTTTCGATAGCAGGGCAATGTGGCCCCGGTAGTGTCATTGAGGCTGGAGAGGCTTGTTACAACTGCTGCGGTGGTCTCTCTCTCCTCCCTTCTTGATGATTTATGATGCTAATGCTGTCCTCTCAAGCAAAAGCATGTTCTGCTCAGCATTGCATACCCTTTGTTACAGCATGGCCCAGTTATACCTTTGGAGCTGTTCTAATCTTTGCGCCAAATCAGCCCGGATTCTTTGTTAATTTTGGCGGGCTTGATATTTCTTTGTCATATTTTGGCAGGCCCATTAAATTTTAACCTGTCTCGGATGTGTCGCTCTTTTAAATCTGTTTTCTTGATGGAAATATTAGCTTTGGTATTTGCAATGTCTTTCTGTGCTTGGGTTTTCCATGCGGGCTGGATGTGCCATTGTTATTATGTATGTGCTGACTTGGTTTTCCAGGTCAGGATGATGGTTAGTTATCTCTGGGTTAATTGTTGCTACGTTAATGTCTCCTGGGGAGAAGGGTTTTCGAATATCCACAATTCTCCAGACAATTTGCTTTAGCTTCAATACCCCAGACAGCTTCAATTGTCAAACTGGCTTCTTTGAAGGATAGTTCCTTTAGTTCTGATCCCACCCACACAGACCCAATCTGCCTTGTAAAATCCCAAATTTGATTAAAGTTTGTAGTTTCTTCCATGTGCACTTTACGATCTCAAACTTTCTGGTAGATTGGTCCAAATAAATTTCCTTTCTAATGAGTCCAAACACTTTGGGGGGGGGGAGCAATTCTCCTTCGAATTTTGCAACTCTACAAATACGTGGATTTAACAGTATCTGAGAGGGGAGGTATAGACAGGCAATGTAATAGAAACCTAGAAACATAGAAAATAGGTGCAGGAGTAAGCCATTCGGCCCTTCGAGCCTGCACCACCATTCAATATGATCATGGCTGATCATGCACTTCAGTACCCCATTCCTGTTTTCTCTCCATACCCCTTGATCCCTTTAACCGTAAGGGCCACATCTAACTTCCTTTTAAATATATCTAACGAACTGGCCTCAACAACTTTCTGTGGTCGAGAATTCCACATGCTCACAACTCTCTGAGTGAAGAAGTTTCTCCTCATCTGGGTCCCTTATCCTTAGACTATGACCCCCTGGTTCTGGACTTCCCCAACATCGGGAACATTCTTCCCTCATCTAACCTGTTCAATCCCGTCAGAATTATATATGTTTCTATGAGATCCCCTCTCATTCTTCTAAATTCCATTGAATATAAGCCTAGTCGATCCAGTCTTTCTTCATATGTCAGTCCTGTCATCCCGGGAATCAGTCTGGTGAACCTTCACTGCACTTCCTCAATAGCAAGAATGTCCTTCCTCAGATTCGGAGATGAAAACTGTACGCAATATTCAAGGTGTGGCCTCACCAAGGCCCTGTACAACTGTAGTAAGACCTCCCTGCTTCTATACTCAAATCCTCTTGCTATGAAGGCCGACATGCCATTTGCCTTCTTCACCACCTGCTGTACCTGTATGCCAACTTTCAATGACTGATGTACCATGACACCCAGGTCTCGTTGCACCTCCCCTTTTACAAATCTGTCACCATTCAGATAATAATCTGACTTCCTGTTTTTACCACCAAAATGGATAACCTCAGATTTATCTACACGATACTGCATCTGCCATGCATTTGCCCACTCACTTAACCTGTCCAAGTTACCCTTCAGCCTCTTAGCATCCTCCTCACAGCTCACACTGCCACCCAGCTTAGTGTCATCTGCAAACTTGGAGATATTACATTCAATTCCTTCGTCTAAATTATTAATGTATATTGTAAATAGCTGGGGGCCCAGCACTGAACCTTGCGATACCCCACTAGTCACTGCCTGCCATTCTGAAAAGGACCCTTTATTCCTACTCTTTGCTTCCTGTCTGCCAACAAATTCTCTATCCACATCAGTACATTACCCCCAATACCATGTGCTTTAATTTTGCACACTAATCTCTTGTGTGGGATTGTGGCTGGTAAGTACAGGCTTGACTGATCACTCAAGTGCACTCTTAGTCCATCAGCGTCTGCAATAAACAGCAGGTCGTGGACATTCCCAAACACTTCTGGTAGGATTGCTTCATGAAGGAGAGTCAAGAGTTAAGTGTATCTCAACTGGAGAATCAGTTCTCTATCATAATCATCAAGTACAAAAGTTGTAAATATCATGGATTGTTTTCTACTCATATATTGACCTTTGAAATACTTGTTTGTTATAATTTTGAGATGATAAAAGGAATAGCTGAGCTAAATGGGAAGGGTGGCATAGTGGTTTTATTACTGGACTAGTAATCCAGAGGCCTGGACAAACAATCCAGAGATCTGAGTTCAAACTCCATGATGGCAGTTAATTAAATAAATCTGGAATAAAAAGCTAGTATCAGAAATGATGACCATGAAACTATCGGATTATCGTAGAAACCCACCTGGTTCACCAATGCCCTTTAGGAAAGGCAATCTGCTGTCCTTGCCTAGTGTAGGTCAGTGAACCCACACATTTCTCTTTCCTCAAATTCCAGAATCCAACCTGAACCCATCCAGATGGGATAAAAATGGTTAAGGCTCACAACTCAGTATTCTTTTAATTGTTTATTATACTAATATTATCATATCAATCTACTTTGACATCACACTTTTGCACCACGCGTTTCCCAAGTAAGCACGAACACACTATTCATCTTTTCCTCCTTTTCCCTGTAAAATAAAATAAATAAAGGTTCGCTCTGTGTTGGTTCCCACTACACTATCCAGGCCACGCAGATCCGATTGGTTAAAAAAACATAACTTATTCATTTACAGAATTTACAGCGTGCCCTTGGCATTTATGAGTATGCGAAGCGGTCTTGATACCGTGCCAACCAACATATTTCCTGTAATACTCCCAAAACCTAGAGTTTGCCGCTAGACCAATTGGACCTCCACGGATCCTTTGCGCGAACCATGATATGCGATGCCCCAGTATCTACCAGGTATTCCCCTTTCTTTCCTCTGTTTGCCCAATGTGAAAACCTTACAATGTGACAGTCTCATGTCCGGAACAAGAGCCCCCACATATTTTAAAATAAGCAGAATTTCACTATGGCCACAATTGAAGTCTGGTTTTAATAGCTTACTCAACCTCAATAACTCCAATTTATGATTTCAAGAAAACTTTCAGTAACTAAATTAAAAAGGCAATGCTTTGTTACAATTCAAATTGATTTAAAATGAAACCACACATTTTAATTAACAAACTTAACAGCATGCAAAGGGTTAAACAGCTTTAGTTCTGGCACAGAAAAGTGGGTGGGGCTAAAACAAACATAACAGACACCTTTTTACACAAAGACAGATGTTAATACAAAAGACATTCCATGACTTCTCAAATATTCATAGTAGCAAAACTTTACTACATTTCTCTCGGCACAAAAGCTGGCAGCTTGAGCATAGCTTTCAGCTCCAAGTTTTTTTTTTTTCCGTCCTTTAAACAATAGCCTTAGTAGCTTCCCAGACCAGGAAAAATGCTTCTCAGAGCCCCTAAGTGATCCTGCAAATCTTTAACTTTTCTTTTGCATTCCGCATGGTCCTGCTGACCCCATAATTTATCCATCACCCAAATGGCAGCTATCAAATCCTCATTATCCTTCTCTGCATTTCTGGGCAGTTGTTGCTGGCTACTAACTTCTTCTTTCTAAGCTTTACTCTCGTCCCCTTGATTCACACACTGATTTTCCAAATATTGTTCTTTATCTCCTCCTTGTCCGAGGGTTCCTAAATCCCTTGCTGCTTCCCTTAATTGTGAGGGAGTATAAGCTTCATAATAATTCGATACTATCAGATCTCCCCTAACCACCGGTGTCATTTCCGTGTGTTGGACCGGACACATTACTCCTCGCCTTATATTAGCACCACGTTTTTCTTCACCTTCCACAACTTCCTTTTCTGCCTTCTTCCACCACATGTCGAACGCATTCCCTTCCTCCACGGCCCCTGCTATTGCACAGACTATAATTCTCGGTCCCTGTAGCTTTTGCTGGAGCCATTCAATCTCTTCCTCGCATGCTGAATGATCAGCACACGAATTCCTTGTGCTGCTCTTGCCGTCTTTAAATCATCATCATCAAAGGCAGTCCCTCGAAATCAAGGAAGACTTGCTTCCACTCTAAAAATTAGTTCTTAGGTGACTGAACAGCCCAATACAGGAAAGTCTCTATCACAGATGGAACAGACAGTCGTTGAAGGAAAGGGTGGGTGGGGAGTCTGGTTTGCCTTACGCTCCTTCCGCTGCCTGCGTTTGCTTTCTGCATGCTCTCGGTGATAAGACTTGAGGTACTCAGCGCCCTCCCAGATGCTCTTCCTCCACTTAGGGCAGTCTTTGGCCAGGGAATCCCAGGTGTCAGTGGGGATATTGCACTTTATCAAGGAGGCTTTGAGGGTATCCTTGAAACGTTTCTTCTGCCCACCTGAGGTTTGCTTGCCAGGTAGGAGTTGCGATTAGAGTGCTTGCTTTGGGAGTTTGTGTCAGGCATGTGAATAATGTGGCCCTCCCAACTGGTCGAGTGTGGTCAGTGCTTCGATGCTGGGGATATTGGCCTGATTGAGGACACTAACGTTGGTATGTCTGTCCTCCCAGGGGATTTGCAGGATCTTGCAGAGAAATCGTTGGTGGTATTTCTCCAGCGATTTGAGGTGTCTACTGTATTTGGTCCACGCCTCTGAGCCATACAGGAGGGCGGGTATCACTACAGCCCTGTAGACCATAAGCTTGGTGCCAGATTTGAGGGCCTGGTCTTCGAACACTCTCTTCCTCAGGTGACCGAAGACTGCGCTGGTGCGCTGGAGACTGTGTTGAATCTCGTCATCAATGTCTGCCCTTGCTGATAATAGGCTCCCGAGGTATGGAAAGTGGTCCACATTGTCCAGGGCCACGCCATGGATCTTGATGACTGGGGGGCAGTGCTGTGTGGTGGGATCAGGTTGGTGGAGGACCTTTGTCTTACGGATGTTTAGTGTAAGGCCCATGCTTTTATATGCCTCGGTGAAGATGTTGACTATGACTTGGGGTTCAGCCTCTGAATGTGCGCAGACGCAAGTGTCGTCCACGTACTGTAGCTCGATGACTGAGGATGGGATGGTCTTGGATCTGGACTGGAGACGATGAAGGTTGAACAGGCTCCCATTGGTTCCGTAGTTTAGTTCCACTCCAGCGGGGAGCTTGTTGAGTGTGAGGTGGAGCATTGCAACGAGGAAAGTCGAGAAGAGGGTTGGCACAATGACACAGCCCTGCTTGACCCCCGTCCAGACGTGGATTGGGACTGTGGTGGATTCATTGGTCAGGATCACAGCTTGCATGTCGTCGTAGAGCAGGCGGAGAATGGCGACAAACTTTTGGGGGGAAGTCGAAATGGAGGAGGACGTCCCATAGTCCCTTGCGGTTAACAGTGTCAAAGGCCTTTGTAAGGTCAAAGAAGGCCATGTACACTGTAGTACAAGCAGAAAAAGAAGATGGCGGATGGGATAGCAGCTCCCTAGGGAGCTCTCCCCGAACAAACCTTCCACTGACCATCTGCTGCCATCCTCCACCTCTTTCTCCCTCAAACCTTTTCCCCGCCATTGTCTAAGCCCCCTCTGGCCCTAACTTCGACCCCCCAAATATTTTAACTACCACTAAAATCCTAAAATCCCATGCTACAAGGGCCCCCTGCCCATCCCCCATCCTCGGCTTACCTCCCAGGTCGACCTCCCTGCTGCTAAATCCCTGCAACTAGAACCTTGCTTCTCGCTCCCCACTGGCCAACTCAGCTGCTCCAATCAACCCCCGGCGATCTTAACGGCGGTGAGCCTCCGACCAGCTTCAAATACAGAGTTGGGCCTTACCTCACGCATGAGCCTTCCCTCCGGCGACGTTTGGGCCTTCCCTCACTCCACCGGTGACGTCTTGGTCTTCACTCCACCGGTGATGACAGGGCCTCCATCCTGCCTTTAAATCACTACACTCCTGAGACACCCGACTATTTTCTTCCCGTTCATTATCCACTTATTCCCACACTGGTATTGGAAATCAACTGCCTGTACTTCTAGGCAGTTGCACCTAGTCTCCATCTTTTTCCTTTCTCCTTCTCTTCCCTGTTTAGTCTCCGACAATTCCTTCATCAATATCACTATTACTGTATCCTTTTCCTGCAGCCTTTCATCCTTCGCCTGCAACTTTTCTTCATATTGTTGATGTTCCTGCTTTAATTGTTGTGTTTTTCACCTATATGCTAACATAAGAACATAAGAACTTAAGAAATAGGAACAGGAGTAGGCCACAGGGCCCCTCGAGTCTGCTCCGTCATTCAATAAGAACATGGCTGATCTGATCATGGACTCAGCTCCACTTCCCCGCCCTCTCCCCATAACGCCTTATCTCCTTATTGTTTAAGAAACTGTCTATTTCTGTCGTAAATTTAGTCACTGTCCCAGCTTCCACAGCTCTCTGAGGCAGCGAACTCACAGATTTACAACCCTCTGAGAGAAGAAATTTCTTCTCATCTCAGTTTTAAATGGGCGGCCCCTTATTCTAAGATCATGCCCTCTAGTTCTAGTCTCCCCCATCAGTGGAAACATCCTCTCTCCATCCACCTTGTCAAGCCCCCTCATAATCTTATACGTTTCGATAAGATCGCCTCTCATTCATCTGAATTCCAATGAGTAGAGGCTCAACCTACTCAACCTTTCCTCATATGTCAACTCACACATCTCCAGAATCAACCTAGTGAACCGTCTCTGAACTGCCTCCAAAGCAAGTATATCCTTTCGTAAATATGGAAACCAAAACTGGACGCAGTATTCCAGATGTGGTCTCACCAATACCCGGTATAGCTGTAGCAAGACATCCTTGCTTTTATACTCCATACCCTTTGCAATAAAGGCCAAGATTCCATTGGCCTCCCTGATCACTTGCTGTACCTTATAGGGGGTGGAGTGTAGGGTCAGGTTCACCTCTGACCTTTTGAGCAGTTCGAATCGCTCCCACTCCCTGGATTCTAGACTTTGGATTTATTTGGGGGATGTGACAAAGTGCAAGAGATAACTGGTTTGGTGCAAAGAACTTTGATTTTATTAAGTGCAAGGAAAAACAATGTCAAACTTGTAATCATTCAAATAAAGAACACTAAATCACACATTCAAAGGGGTTACAGAAATAATACACCTCCCACCTCCAAATGCCTAACTCTGACTAGGTTAAACTCCAGGGCAAACAGGGACTATGCTCACCAATCCTTTATTGTCAGTTGGCGGTGGTTCGCGATTTCGGGGTTCGCTGGGCTCTGTAGGTTCTGCTTGCCGTACCCCGAACATCGTAGAGGACTTCTGACTGCATAGTCTTCAGTTGGATGGTGTCCGCTGATGCGGTAGGGCGCGTGTTGGACTTATGGGGCGAGTACCCACTTTTTTTCGTTAGCAATAGGTTTCAAAAGTCTCTTTAGATAATGCTTCACCTGTTGGTAGTCAGGACTAGATTGTAGAGTGGAAACTTTTGAATCTTCGGTTTCTTCTTTGAGGAGTTTTGTTTCAGAGTTGGTCGATTGTGGTGTTTTCGATCGCACCACATTGGCTGTGGTTGGTTGCTGCCATGATGGTAATGTCCGAGGTTCTGGGGCTGCTTTCTCTGCCGTGGTGATGTTTTTCCTTCCTTCTCGATAGCAGGGCAGTGTGGCCCCGGTAGTGTCGCCGAGGCTGGAGAGGCTTGTTAAAACTGCTGCGGTGGTCTCTCTCTCCTCCCTTCTTGATGCTCTATGATACTATGCACCTAATGCTGCGCCTCCGATGCCATGCATAAACTTTGTTAAAACAGGTTCCCAGTTATAGTTTAGGGGCTGTTCTAATCTTCGTGCTAAATCAGCTCTGATTCTTTGTTTAATTTTTGGCGGGCTTGATATTTCTTTGTCATATTTTGGCGGGCTCATTAATGTTAACCTGTCTCGCATGTGTCGATCTTTTAAATTTGTTTCTTGATGGGGAAAAATTTGCTTGATATTTGCAATGTCTGCCTAGGCCTGGGTTTTCCATGTGGGCTGGCTATTTCTATGTTGATTGTTGCTATGTTAATGTCTCCTGGGAAGAAGGATTTTCGAGTTTACACAATTCCCCAGACAATTTGTTTTAGCTTCAATACCCCAGACAGTTTCAATGCTCAAAACTGGTTTCTTTTGAAGGATAATTATCCTTTAGTTTTCAGCCCTTCCCACACGGACCCAATCTGCCTTGTAAAATCCCAACTTCAATTAAAACTCGTAGTTTCTTCCATGTGCACTTCAGGATCTCAAACTTTCTGGTTGATAGTTACAAATTAAATTTCCTTTCCAATGAGTCCAAACACTGGGGGGGAGGGGAGAGGGTGTTTCCCACGAATTTTGCAACCTTACAACCTTTTGTGTTTCATGCAGAAGTACCCCCAGGTCCCGCTGTACTGCAGCACTTTGCAATCCATTTAAATAATAACTTGCTCTTTGATTTTTTTTCTGCCAAAGTGCATGACCTCACACTTTCTGACATTTTACTCCATCTGCCAAATTTTTGTACACTCACTTAGCCTGTATATGTCCTTTTGCATATTTTTTGTGTCCTCCTCACACATTGCTTTCCCTCCCATCTTTGTATCGTCAGAAAACTTGGCTACGTTACACTCAGTGCCTTCTTCCAAGTCATTAATATAGATTGTAAATAGTTGGGATTCCAGCACTGATCTCTGCGGCACCCCACTAGTTACTGATTGCCAATCAGAAAATGACCAGAGAATGGGTAACAACCATACCCATTTTGATTTTCTCTTGGCCATGAAAGTTTCCTCGCATTCCTCAGCTTCTTTTAGAGGATCAGGCACAATTGCGATGAAATGTACCCATCCCTCTTTCAACGGTAATTTCTTACCCAAATACTGCTCTATCCTATCTTCCATTTTTCCCCTATCAGGTCCCTGTTCGAGTGTCATTTCTGTCGTTAGATGAACCCACCCCATTCTCTTTCCTCTAATCCAGAATCTGACTTGAATCTGTCCAGGTGGAATAAAAATGGTTAAGGCTCACAACTCTGTATTCTTTTAACTGTTTATTATACTAGGGATAACACACGTCACTGCACTGTTGCTACAATTTCAAACATTAACTCTCTTTAACTTCAAATGCCACTCACCCCAGCAGTAATTCAGAGGAACATGTTTCCATATGTGCGGTTGACCAACTCCACCCGCAGTTACCTTGCACATTGCTGAGGTTTGTCCCTAAACACACCCTTTTTATAATACAAAGATTCTACCCTTGACAATCCCTCCTTTGATATACCATTTGATCACCTCTCCATCCTAGGTCAGTGAATAGTCCATTATCACACAAAGAAATGTCCTCGTTCTGTTCAATGTTCAACCATTATCACAAAAAGTGTTTCGATGGGAAATTTGGGGTCTATAATGGGTTTTTCACTCCTGCAACAAGGTTGGCATTAGCATTTCAAAAAGGTGAGATACCAATCCAGACTTGGTGGGGATGTGGTCATTACCTGTCCTGTCTTGTCAACAGCCTCACCAGGGGAGGTCAATCGACAGGTAGTCCTTTAGATTTAAACAAATACATGTCATTGTGTGGTCTGATAAAGTCAATCAATTGTGTCTGTCTCTGTCTAAGTAATCTCTTCCTACATTTCATTCCTGCTGACAGCTTGTTTTTTAAAAGTTCATATGATGCTGGTTAAGTTACTAAATGGCCTTTGCAGTGCAGCTTGTTAACCCTTTAACTGTCGGCTTACTTTAAGTTAAATGCGTTCTTCCTGCAGGCCCTATGACACTAGTCTGGCCTATATATGACCCCAGACCCATACCAACATGGTTGACTCTTAACTGCCCCCTGAAATGGCCTAGCAAGCCACTCAGTTGTAAAAAATTGCTACAAAAAGCAATAATAAGAATAAAACCAGACGGACCACCCGGCATCAAACCCGGCACCGGATTCGGACACAACAATGGCACACCCAGCCCAATCAACCGTACAAATTGTTCCTCACCAACATCTGGGGACTTATGCCAAAAGTGGGAGAGCTGTCCCACAGACTACTCATAGCTATACTCACAGAATCATACATTTTAGCCAATGTTACAAACTTCTCCATCACCATCCCAGGGTATTTCCTGTCCCACCAGCAGGACAAACCCACCAGGGGTGGTGGCACAGTGGTCTACAGTCAGGAGGGAGTGTCCCTGGGACTCATCAACATTGACTCTGGACCCCATAAAGTCTCATGGCTTCAGGTCAAGCTTTGACAGGGAAAGCTGCTGCTGATTACTATCTGCCGCCCTCCCTCAACTGCCGAATCAGTACTCCTCCATGCTGAACATCACTTGGAAGAAGCAGTGAGAATAGCAAGGGCACAGAATGTACTCTGGGTGGGGGACTTCAATGTCCATCACCAAGAGTGGCTTGGTAGCGTCACTACTGACCCAGCTGGTTGAGTCCTGAAGGACATAACTGCCAGACTGGGCCTGTGGCAGGTGGTGAGAAAACCAACATGAGGGAAAAACCGACTTGACCTCATCCTCACCAATCTACCTATCGCAGGTGCATCTGTCCATGGTAGCATTGGTAGCAGTGACCACCACACAGTCACTGTGGAGATGAAGTCCTGTCTTCACACTGAGGATACCCTCTATCGTGTTGTGTGGCACGACCACTGTGCTAAATGGAATAGATTCAGAACAGATCTTGCAGCTTATAACTGGACATCCATGAGGCTTTGTGGGCCATCAGCAGTAGCAGAATTGTACTCCACCACAATCTGTAACCTCATGGCCCAGCATATCCCTCATTCAACCATTAACATCAAGCCAGGGGACCAACCCTGATTCGATAAGTTGTGTAGAAGAACATGCCAGGAGCAACATCAGGCATATTTAAAAATGAGGTGCCAACCTGGGGAAACTGCAACACAGAACTACACGCATTTAAAAAGCAGAAGCATCACGCTATAGACAGGGCTAAGCGATCCCACAATCAGAGCTACCAAAGCTCTGCAATCCTGCCACATCCAGTCGTGAATATTGGTGGACAATTACACAACTAATGGGAGGAGGAGGCTCAATTAATATTCCCATCCTCAATAATGGCGGAGCTCAGCACCCAAGTGCAAAAGAAAAGGCTGAAGTCCACGAAACTTCTTCAACCAGAGGCACTGAGTGGATGATCCATTTCGGCCTCTTCCTGAGGACCCCTCCATCACAGAAGCCAGTCATCAGAAAATTCGATTCACTCCACATGATATCATGAAACGGCTGAGCGCACTGGATACAGCAAAAACTATGGGCCCCGACAACATCCCAGCTGTTGTGCTGAAGACTTGTGCTCAAGATCTAGCCATGCCTCTTGCCAAGCTGTTCCAGTCCAGCTACAATACTGGCATCTATCTAAAAATTAGATATGTCCGGTCCACAAAAAGGATAAATCCAAGTCGGCCAATTACTGCCCCATCAGTCTACTCTCAATCATCAGCAAAATGATGGACGGTATCATTGAGAGTGCTATCAAGTGGCACTTACTCACCAATAACCTGCTCACCGATGCCCAGTTTGGGTTCCACCAGGACCACTCAGCTCCAGACCACATTACAGCCTTGGTCCAAATATGGACAAAAAAGCTGAATTCCAGAGGTGAGGTAAAAGTGACTGATTGTGGCCTCAAAGAGCCCTGGTGAAACTAAAGTTACTGGGAATGAGGGAAACCACTCCACTGGCTAGAATCATACCTAGCACAAAGGAAGATGGTTGTGTGGTTGGAGGTTAATCACCACAGGAGTTCTTTGGGCAGCGTTCTAGGCCCAACCATCTTCAGCTCATTCATCAATGACATTCCCTTTATCATAAGGTCAGAAGTGGGGATGTTCCCTGATGATTGCACAGTGTTCAGTGCCATTCGCAACTCCTCACATAATGATGCAGTCCATGCCCGCATGCAGCAAGACCTAGAAGACATTCAGGTTTGGGCTGATAAGTAGCACATAACATTCGCTCCACACAACTGCCAGGCAATGACCATCTCCAACAAGCGAGAGTCTAACCACCACCCTTTGACATTCAACGGCGTTACCATCACCAGATCCCCCATTATCAATATCTTGGGGTCACCATTGACCAGAAACTTAACTGGACCAGCCACATAAATACTGTGGCTACACAAACACGTCTGAGGCTGGGTATTCTGCGGCGAGTGTCTCACCTTGTGACTCCCCAAAGCCTTTCCACCATCTACGAAGCAGAAGTCAGGAGAGTGATGTAATACTCTCCACTTACCTGTATGAGTACAGCTCCAACAACACTCAAGAATCTCAACACCATCCAGGAAAAAGCAGTCAGCTTGATTGGCACTCCATCCACCGTCTTAAACATTCACCATCGGCGTACTGTGGCTGCAATGTATACCATCTACAAGATGCACTGCAGCAACTCACCAAGGCTTCTTCGGCAGCACCTCCCAAACCCGTGACCTCTACCACCTAGAAGGACAAGGGCAGCAGGCACATGGTAACATCGCCACTTCCAAGTTCCTCTCCAAGTTACACAGCATCCTGACTTGCAAATCTATCGCTGCTCCTTCATCGTCACCGGGTCAAAATTTTGGAACTCCCTTCATAACAGCACTGTGGGAGTACCTTCACTACATGGACTTCAGCAGTTCAAGGAGGTGACCCCCCACCTGACCTTCTCAGGGACAATTAGGGATGGGCAATAAATGCTGGCCTTGCCAGCGACTCCCACATCCCATGAGTGAATAAAAAAAAAAGAGTTTAGACAATATCGGAAGCATACAAAAGCAAAGCTTGGAGAATTTAGAACTGTTCAGTGATCCATGATCACAGGGGGAGAGATCGTGGGGAGAGTTTGCAGGGGGAGAAATTGTGGGAGGTTTGCTTGAGTGGCAGGAGGAAACACTCCTGCTCCTCCTGCCCACAATCAGTGCTGGAAATGTACTTACAAGTTGGATCTGGCAGCTGGCTTCTCCCTTCAGCTTCCGGGTTTCCTGGGTAACCCGGCCCGCAGCTGTTAAATCTGAGGAATGCAGCCTCAGTAATATATTAAAATCACTGACCTGCTTCTCGAGAGGTATGAGAGTGGGTTATTCGGCCGACCCCAAACCCGCTTTCATTAAAGCAGAAGTAGGCGCAATTGTGCCGGCTTGGGGCAGGGTTTCACATTTTTACCAATTCAAGCGCCCATCTGACCAACCCGTTGCGGAGGTTTAAAATCTCCAAGTTGTCTTCACTCAATTTCACACATACACACTTTCCAGCCGGGGTAATTGAATGGTAAAAGTGGTAACCCTGATTATTCCGCCCACCCCAGCCAGAGAAACTGAGACTACAGTGCTTGCAATGTTGCCCTATCTCAGCATAGAACCTAGGACCTTCCTGATCTATATGGTTCAGTGCTACATCAGGCAGTGTATTTATTTATTGAGCCATCTAACATGCTACAGATATTAAATACATTTTACTTATGCTGCATTATAATACTGTGTTTATTATGGCTATCATACACCTTAGCTAATATTACGGTCCAATATTAATATACCACATTAGTCATTCACTGGACCTTAACAACATGAAAATAGTTCAGCACTAGCTCAAGCAAAAAGAAAATGTTACATATTAAGGGACTAAATTGAGCTTTGCCGCACCCATATTTTAGGCACTACGTGGCCACATAAGGATCGAAAATGAGGTCCGAGATGCTTGCGCACACTTCCAATGGGAAGTACGCAGCACACCATCTTGGTAAAGGACAAAAAGAGGCAACCTTTACCTATGTCTGAAGCAGGCATTCAGTCATTTATATCTGCAAATAAGGATGTAATGCCTCCTTCTGGTCCTTGCTGCAAATTTGGTTTGCCCCAAGGCAGCCAGCGCCAATGCTGGTTGCCTCCAGGAAAACCAACTCTAAACACCACGTAAGTAAAAAAAAGGTAAGTATTTACCATAATCACCACCGCTCCCGATATGGAATATCTGACCTACTTCTGGACTCCGACCTCCAGATCCAACCGCCCGCAATCTTATTTAGGTCATGGTAACAGGGCACTTGGAAAATCACAATATGATTAGGTAAAGTTAACACAGTTTTATGAAAAGGAAATCGTGTTTGACAAATCTATTAGAGTACTTTGAGAAAGAAAAAAAAGAAAGACTTGGATTTATATAGCGCCTTGCATGACCACTGAACGGCTCAAAAAGCTTTACAGCCATTTAAGTACTTTTTGAAGTGTAGCCACTGTTTTAATGTAGGAATAGGTGGATGTAGTATATCTGGACTTTCAGAAGGCAAATTTCAGAAGGTGCCACGCAAGTGGTTGTTACACAAGATTAGAGCTCACGGGATTGGGCTAATATATTAACATTATTTGAGGCTTGGTTAATGGACAGAGTAGGAATAATTGAGATTTTTAGGATGGCCGGGTGTAACTAGTGGAATGCCACAAGGATTGGTGCTTAGGCCTCAGCTATTACAATCCAAATCAGTGACTTAGATAAGGGAACCAAGTGTAATGTATCTAAGTTTGCTGACAATACAAACCGTGGTGGAAAAGTAAGCAGTGAAGAGGATGCAAAGAGGCTGTAAAGGGATATAGATGGGTTAAGTGATTGGGAAAGAAGGTGAAGTATAATGCGGGGAAGTGTGAAATTCCACTTTGGTAGAGAGAATGGAAAAGCAGAATATTTTTTCAAAGGTGAAAGACTAGTAAATTTTGATATGCAGAGGGATTTGGGGGTCCTTGTACATGAAACACAGAAAGTTAACATGCAGGTACAACAAACAATTGGGAAGGCAAATGGTAGGTTAGCCATTATTAAAAGGGGGTTGGAGTATAAGAGTAAGGAAGTCTTGCTGCAATTATATAGGGATTTTGTGAGACCACATCTAGAGTACTATGTGAGGCTTCGGTCATCATACCTACAGAAGGCTATACTTGCCTTGGAGGGGTGTAATGAAGATTCACTAGATTGATTCCTGGGGTGGGGGGATTGTCCCATGAGGAGAGATTGAGTAGAATGGGCGTATATTCTCTGGAGTTTCGAAGAATGAGAGGTGATCTAATTGAAACTGTTATGTATTTAACCCTTTGTAACCTACATGATACCTGACCACCAGAGGGCCCACCTGTTGGAGTCCCAAGGGATCCCAGCATCCCTTGGGAGTACAGTATATAAGCAGGCCACCCACGGGGTACCTGCACTCTGAAATCTTATTAAAGGAGCTAAGGTCACACTTGCTCATCACATACAGTACTCAGTTTCAACCCTTATTATGAGTGTATTATAAATATATAAAATTATTAGAGAGCTTGACAGGGTTAGATGCTGAAAGGCTGTTTCCCCTGGTTTGAGAATCCGGAACTAGGGCTCATAGGGGCCGAATTTGGTCAAGGCCTCCGCTCACCCAAGTGCCGCCCAAAGTGCCGTCGATGGCTGCCGAGGTACCAGAGTTTTCATCGCCGAGGTCCCTTGAAGGTCGGCAGGCTGCAAATGAGGGACTTACGCCACCAATCTGGGTAGCAGTCGGCAGGAGCTCTCATTCTCAGCGGCAGAAGTGCTTGCCATCCAAGTGCCGCCGAGGATGGAGTCGGGCCCATGGAGGGTCGAAGATCTAAAAATAAAAATCATTAACAAAAATTAAAAACCTATCGGAAGACTTTCAGGAGACCCCATTCAGGTAAGTGGCTGTGGAAAAAACATAAAAAATGTTCACTAACCTTTTTTCCACGAGCTTCCTACTTACCATTTGGGATAGACCACCCTCCAGCCAGCGGTCCACCCCCGTTCTGCCGCAGACTCCCGCCCGCACCAATCTGGCATCTCAGCAGGCGAGAGTCTACTTCCTACCCCATCCCCCACCAAACCCTAATCACGGACTCCAAGGCCCACCCGGTCCTCCTCCAGACTCCCGCGCTCTAACCCAATCAACTGGAAAGCACTAACCTGTGTGGGCTCCTACCACAGTGCCACTTACATCATGGTAAGGTCCAAGGCTCAAAGTCCAGGGCTCCTCAGACCTCATCATTTGACAGTGGACATCCGAATTTATTCCCTGTAACTGTAGGCTAGAAGGCAAGTTAGAGGTGGTGAAATTGGGATCGATAGCGACCATTATTTGGGCATTACAAGGCCCCTTAGAGCTCCAAAATGGTGCCTGCGGCACATGCATGCACTTCTGAGGCAAAACCCGCAGGACGCCATATTGGCAAAGGGGATAGCGCGCATACTTAACATCTGCCTGAAGTATGCAGAGCAGGTAGATTATGACATCAATCAACGTGCAACACTGATTTGATACCAGCGAATCCATTTTGGAGCTCTATGCTTTAGCAGCGCCCTCTCTTAACCTCGCACAGCTGAATACGCATTAAACTGCATGAAAGACACCCCACCAGCACAATTTGCACTATTTAAAGAGATCATCAACATGTTAGTTGCTGGTTTATTTCTTCTGGATGTTAATACTTCATTTTTGGTGCTTTCGAGAATTGTTTCAACTTTCAAAAGTCTACAGGGAATGTTGTGGCAGGTGCCAAAATATTTTTTCTGACATCAAGACTTCTGCATAAACCAATTTCTCGCAAATATGGGTGCACTAGTAGACCTTTCCCTTGGAATCGAGCATGATTGGGAGAATGAACAGAGGCCACGCAGAGCAGGACAAGCTGCTCGAAGAGGGAGAAGGATGAGGGGGAAAAGGGCTCTCTGCAGTAGGCTATATCCGCCCAGGGTGTTCATGCAGTCATTCTCCTACCTGAACCTCAGCAACAAACAATGTTTGAAATGTCTGCTTCACTAAGGAGGTCAGCACTGAAATCTGCCAACTGCTGCAGCCAGAACTTCAACCTCATAGCAGGACAAGGACACATTGTCAGTAGCTGAGAAGGTGATCGTGGCAATTAACTTTTATGTGATTGGATCCTTCCAGGATGATGCTGGAAAGATTAGCGACATCTCACAGTTTGCAGTGCACTGTTGCATCTGGGAGGTCACTGACGCTCTCTATTCAAAGAGATAAATTCATTTTATCCCTTCTTCCCATAGGGAATCAGGCGGAGTAAGCATAAGGGTTTGCAAGGATTGCAGTCTCCCCCATGGTACAGGGTGCCATTGATTGCACGCACATTGCTTTGTGTGCATCTTATGTCAACTCTACCATGTACCTGAACCAAAAGGGATTCCACTCTTTCAACGTGCAGCTGGTGTGTGACCAGAGGTACCGTATCATGCAGGTCAATGCCCTTCATTCTGTAGCTGTCCGCTGTGCCAGATGCATTTCAGCCACCACAGCAAACCAAAGGGTGGTGACTGAGCGACAAGGGCTATCCGCTGACGACTTGGCTCATGACTCCAGTTCTCAACCCATGCACATGTGCACAGCATGTATATAATGAGAGCCATGCTGCACACGAAGTGTGATAGAGCAGACCATTGACCTGCTGAAACAAGCATTCTGCTGCCTGGTTCACTCTGGAGGAGCCTGCAGTACTCGACTGAACGGGTCTCAAGATTCGTGGTGGAATGCTGTATGCTGCACAACCTCACCATCATGAGGGAACATCCCTTGCTACTACCTATCAGACGAGAAGCTGAGCAGCAGGTGCATGAGGAGGAGAAGGAAGAGAAAGAGGAGGGCGAGGAAGTGGAGGAGGCGGAAGAGGAAGAAGAGGAAAGGAGGCTACAACCTAGACAGACCCTTGCTTCCCAAGCTGTACATGAACAACTAATTCAAGTGTGATACCAGTAACCTCAACCCCAATTCCCCATTCACCAATAGTCCCACACTCCTTACCTTTCCTCTGTTACTGACCTTCACATCATCCTCTTGTCCACAATGCAAAAATAAAAGCCAACACAAACTACACATTGCAAACCAAATTTATCAATGAAATCATGACATATTGCATATAAAATTAAACTAATCACCCTTGTGCATTCCCTTAGTACCTGTCTTCCATGTGCCTTTGCCTGTCCTACGAAGTGCTACCCCAATGGCTGCAGCATGGCAAGTGGAAGCCTGCTGACTTTGAATGGAGGAGACTGCAAATGGCCTTGGAGGATTACCTCGAGCTGCTCTGGGACGAGAAGGCCTGGCTTCAGACTGCACCATATCGGCATGGGTGGCAGCAGTCTGGACTGGCTGGCTGACAGACAACAGCAAAGGCACTGGCCAAATGGCAGGGATGGGATCACAAATACTGTAGTTCTGAGAGAGAACAGCAGGTTCGTGCTCCATGGAGCCACTGCCACTCGGGATGTCACCTCAGCAAACGTAGTAATCTGTGGGTTGAATAGCTGGTAGTATAAGGTGTAAGTTGTGAGTGTGAGGCTTGCAACAGTGCTAAGTGTGTGAAGGTGAGTTGAAGCATATGAATGTTTGTTATGAGTCCTGATTGATAGACATTGTTGATAGATGAGTGATGGAGTTGTGGTGAATTGAGTAGTGGCTGAGGCTAATGGTGCAGTTGGTAGGATATGGCATTTGAAGATGTATTCATTGACTTTGACCACTTGTGTGAGGTCATTAAACATCTTACGGCACCGCATCCAGGTCCTTGGGGCTAAACTCCTGGCATTTGACCTCGACGGCCGTCTGTTCCCATTGTGTGCCTCAGAGGCCTCCTACCCCGTTGTAGATTCAGGATATCTGTCCTCCTTTTCACCTCCTCCATCAAGAATTACAGTGCGTGTCCAAAAACCTTGGTCAGCCATCATTGATTGTTGCACAGCACACTATTCCCAATGATCTCAGCGTCTCCAACACCCGAGCAGGCTAGCTTTAAGCACTGCAGGCTAGCTTTGCATAATTCTAGGAAGTAACAACTTTGGGCTCTACGCTGACGCATGCAGCCAATGAATAGCAATGGGTAGCACTGATTGCACACAGAAATCATTATAATTAACAGGCAGCATGAGTGGCTCAGAGTATTCGCACATCGCGATCCCTGCGCCCATTTTTGGAGGCTATCCAATTCAGCCGCCAGAGTGTTGGAATAATTAAAAGCAACACCACAAGTTTTCTTTAAATGCAATTTCTCAGAACTTCTCACCTTTGCTATAGCTAGAGTACAATTATTGGACTTAACAAGAACAGTGCTAACATGTAAACTTTTCACAGCCTGTCGTTCCATCTGTTCTTGCACTTAAAATTCAAAGTGAAAAAATGGCTTATCTGAACCAGCAATTGGATTTTCACTGATGCCCCACTTATAGTTTAGCTCTGTAGAGACAAAAAATCAGTTTTAGTCCAGACGGTCAAACTGACCACAATCCTCTAGGGTTTATTGGTGAGACCTGCCTGAATCAGTTCATGCAGCAGGAGTTATTAACTTAGCTTCTTCAAACATGCAATGATTTTTGATTCGAAATTTAAGACTGCAAGAGATTAGCATCAGAGGTCTCTGCTCAGCAGATGCCAATCTCTTGTTATATGCCAGTTTGATGCCAATTCCTTGCTTTATAATCAGGCAAAACCAACAGCGGGTGCTTTTGCTACAGGTCAGTATCAAGTTTTTACATTAATGCTTAAAAACATGTGATTCTCACCCAGAATAGGGTATAACACAGCAGGGAATGCCATGATGGAGTTGCTGCTGACCTACCACAGGGACTATCTACTCTGCCACATTTACATCCAATATTGCCTTTGTAGGAGAAATGTGTACCTATTAGATACAGTGGGGGTAATTTTAACCTAATCAGTCCATCAGGAATGGGTCGTGTTCAAGTCGGACATACGTATTACACCCTGCCTGATTTTATGATCCAACGGAGCTTACAATCGGGTGGGGCGTACAACAGCCGTCCGACCCAAACCCTCTTGGCAGGTTAGGTTAAATTTATCCCCAAATAGAACAAGTATACAACCTTTGGAAACAAGGTAAATGTTTAAACCTAAAATGTATCATTAATATTCAAAGAGGTTAAGGCATTCCTACTGCTCCCCAAGGAGAGATCAGCCAACAGATCGTAGAGCAGTGTTCAAACCTAGCCCCTTTCCTCCCCAATTTGTGTGGTTCCATTCCACACTGGTTCTACCAATTGAGCCACAGTTAGGATATTTTCAACAATTTAATATATATTTGTAATAAACAAATTATATTTTCCCAAAATGTCTATTCCAGAGATATTCTTCACCTATTGTTTCCAGTTTATTTGTAATTGCAGAAAAGTTATTTTTGTTTAAAATAAAATGTTCTGTCACCTTTAAGAAGACTACGGTATACTTAAAATTGAAGCAGATTGCTGCAGGATAAATAAACCACTGAAGGAAACATGAACCAAAGCCATATTATCCTCTTCAATCAAAAGATCCGTCAACCTTAATGTCATGTGAGTGTTGTGGACTGAGGTACATTGGGCTAGAAATAGCTGGAAGAAATTTTGAGTACATTCTATTTGTTCTGCTGATGTGAATCATCTACTATAGGTTTTGCTTCAAGTGAATTCGACGTCTTCAAGCTAAAGCTCTTCAGAAAAAGCTTTTAAAAGGCCATCTCATCATTTCAATTCAAAAGGTCTGAAAAAATATAATTTTCCCCTTGGAGCTAGAGACAAAAATGACTTTTCAGGACTTTGACTTATCTTTGCTTTCAATGTTTGTCAAACTTGCACCAAAACCCGAAAGGCCTACAGTGGTGTTTTTCTATTCCACATGACAAGAAGAATAGTGTTTTTCAGCTTATCCATAAATTGCTAGCTAAAACCTATAGTGTTGTTTCTGTGTGGTGTCAATAAAAATAAGATGCAGAAAATTCAACTTCTGAATTTTTAAACCAATGCTCTTTGAGGATTTTTAAATGTACTCAACACCATACATATTTTGATTAAAATGAAAATTAATTGCGCTTAAAAAGGTGAAGGCAAAAAAAATCTTCAAGCAAAGAAAAGGCAGACTCTATTTTTCTGTCAGATAGTGGACCGTAATTTGCGGCCATTACGAGGTGTGTTGAATCTTCTTGACAGATCCAACACATCCCAGGGAAAAGGGCATTTGCAGGCGGCGAGTTGAGCTATTTGCCCATGAAAGACCTGCTTTTACCAGTGTAAGAGTTAAAAAGAAAGGTATCAATCATTTATTCATCAAAAAAGCTGTTCAATAAGGTATGTTTATTTTTAACCTCTTTAAAACATTTACATTTATTTTTCAAAAAATTAAATGTTCTTTTAAATATTTAATTAAATTGCATTTTAATTAACGATTAATATGTAATTTTAAAAAAAATGTATTTGATATGTAGATGTATTTTTGGGGGTACATATAGAATCCCCATAAGCATAAATGGGATTCACTTCTTTCATTTGTTGGGCCGGCCCACGTGACCTCGGGGTCGCTTGCGATCCATGTGCACCCTTGATTTACGTGGGCCTCTATCCGCGGATACCCGGAGACACAGGATCGCAAACTTCTGTACCTCCCGCACCACCAGGTACATGGCCATTATATTTGCAGATCGGAGGCATTTCCCCCCGGGAATCCTTCAACAGCAAATTTAGGGCCAATGGTTATGTCATAGCAACTCCACTTTGATTTGGTGGTACCTGTATAATATCTTACTACAATATTCTGCTATATTTTTGCCATTATTCTAATTTCTTTCGGCAAATGTCAGCAAAGTATTGTTAGAGAAGTAATCCAATAATGTTGGAAGTTTTTTTTCTTGAGAGTACAGCATCCCCCAAGACTTAATCATACTCTTATATTAAGCTAAGTATTCCAATGGAATAGAAATCAATCATTCTGTATTTATTTACTGACTGTTCTTGTCAGTCCAGTTCCTCTTCCCATCTACACCAGTTTGTATCTCCAGTCTTTTTGATACAGCCCTCATCACTGAACACTGTGCAGCTTGTTTTCATCTCAATGCATGACTCATTGTACTGTCAGTCCATGTCTCATCCACTTGTAGCAGTTCTCAAGTACTTTCAATGCTTTCTGAAATGACCTAATTTTTCAAGCTCTCTACAAGCACAATTTAAAGCAAAGGAACATGGTTAGACCGTTGCCAATTTTACTTCCAAATTGCCATCAGCATAAAATTACACTTAAGCTGTTAAGATATTTTTTAGCTGTATTAAGACCATGGGAGGAATTTTAACCTAGGTACGTGTGTGAGTTTGAGTATGCATGGGGGGGTTAAATCCGGCAAAAAAGCAAACACGTTGGGAAGCTGGCTCCAACCCGTCGACTTCTGTGTTTAATTTTGGCCTGTTAGGCTAGTTGCATGGGAGAGGTGAACACATCTACTGCATGCTCCCCAAGTGATCATGGAAAGCACTGAGGATGAGAAAAAATCCGATTGAAAACATCTACAGCCCAAGACCTAATTATCTGTCTCTCTCGGAGCAGCAATATTTGTTGAACTTTTAACTCAAGCAGTACCTTTAATTATTATCATTGGCTGCTGTAATCCTTAGTAGCAGTGAAGATGTGTATTAAAATCAACTTCTAAGCCTATGGATCCTTCTTGTTACCATGACAACATTTCTGTGGCATTCTGCAGTTATCAATCTCCAATGCAAATCTGATGAGACGTTAAATGCACTTTTACTAAGAATGATGAGAAACATGCACTGATCAAGCTCACCAGGCATGCCGATGGATATTCAGCAACTTTTCTATGCTGTTGCTAGATATCTATGTGGTCAGACTAACAGAGTATACAAATATTGAAAACTGTGGCCTAAGGCATACATTGCATGGGATATTTATGTGGAAATACGTACATTGGCTACAATGCAAAATTTAAAAAAAACTTCAGACTCCAGGTGATCACAGGTACAACGATGTGTGTTGTGTATGGAGAAAGAGTCAAACTGAACACTGTGAGCTCAAAGTAAAGTGTGACCTTAGTCTTTTATTGCAGGTCTCCAGAGTGCCTCTCCAACCTGTGAAGCCTTCTTAAATACCTGTGCTCCCAAGGGATTATGGGGTCCCTTGGGACTCCGGGGAATGAGCCCTCTGGTGGCTGCACAGAGTAAATACAAGTCCACATATATAACAACAATCCCCCCCAACGTCAATAGTGTAGCTATTTACAATGTGAGTCGATCTAGGTCCCTTCTTGCCCTAGTTGATCATCTCAGCGTGAAAGCTGGTGTTGTTGAATCATTTGTTGGGCCCTCGCTGGACTGCTGTGCAGCTGGCCTTGCTGGGCTGCCTGGTGTGTTGGGCCCTGCTGGGCTGCTGTGGATGACGGGTTCTGCTTCGTGGTCAACCGTGGTTTTGGTTGCCACTGGTGTGTGTGTTGGGAGATCAAAAAAGGTAGGGTCCAAGGTGGGTTGCTCAGGATAGTCTGTGAATCTGAGTTTGATTTGGTCCAAGTGTTTCCGGTGAATGAATCCATTTGAAAGTTTGACCCGAAACATCCTGCTCCCCTTTTTGGCCACAACAGTGCTGGGAAACCACTTAGGACCTTGTCCATAATTTAATACAAATACAGGATCATTGACTTCAATCTCGCGTGACACATTTGCGCTATCATGGTATGCACTTTGTTGAAGCCACCTGCTCTCTACCTGTTCATGTAGATCAGGGTGAACTAATGAGAGCTTTGTCTTAAGTGCTCTTTTCATAAGCAGTTCAGCAGGTGGGATCCCAGTGAGTGAGTGGGGTCTCGTGCGGTAGCTAAGCAGGACTCGGGATAGGCGAGTCTGCAGTGAGCCTTCAGTTACCATCTTCAAGTCTTGTTTGATGGTTTGCATTGCTCTCTCTGCCTAACCATTGGACGCTGGTTTAAATGGGTAGATGTGACATGTTTCATCCCATTATGGGTCATGAATTCTTTTAACTTAGCACTGGTAAAACATGGCCAGTTGTCGCTCACCAGGACATCGGGTAAGCTGTGAGTGGCAAACATGGCCCGCAGGCTTTTAGTGGTGGCAGCGGACGTGCTAGCTGACATTATCTCACATTCAATCCACTTGGAGTACGCATCTACAGCCACAAGGAACATTTTACCCAAGAACAGGCCTGCATAGTCGACGTGTACCCTAGACCATGGTTTGGAGGGCAAAGACCATAAACTTAGCGGTGACTCCCTGGGTACATTGCTTAACTGCGAGCATGTATTGCATCTGTGAAAGCAGGACTCTAAGTCCGCATCGATACCGGGCCACCACACGTGGGATCTGGCTATCGCTTTCATCATCACGCTGCCTGGGTGGGTACTGTGGAAGTCATTGATGAAGGTGTCTGCCCTTCTTGGGGACCACTACTCGATTACCCCACAGAAGGCAGTCTGCCTATATAGACATTTCATCTTTGCATCGCTGGAATGGCTTTATCTCTTTCTGCATTTCCACTGGGACACTGGACCAGTTCCCGTGAAGCACACAGCTTTTGACGAGAGATAATAAGGGGTCCTGACTTGTCCAGGTTTTGATCTGCCGGGCAGTGACGGGTGATTGCTCACTCTCAAATGCTTCCATAACCATGGCTAGATCTGCGGGCTGCGCCATTTCCACCCCCGTGGTGGGCAATGGCAGCCTACTGAGAGCATCGGCGCAGTTTTCTGTGCCTGGCCTGTGGCGGATGGCGTAGTTGTATGCGGACAACGTGACCGCCCATCTCTGGATGAGGGCCGATGTGTTTGTATTTATCCCTTTACTCTCGGAAAACAGGGATATAAGTGGCTTATGGTCAGTTTCCAATTCGAATTTTAGCCCAAACAGGTATTGATGCATTTCTTTACCCCTAGACACACGCTAACGCTTCTTTTTCAATCATGCTATAGGCTCTCTCAGCCTTAGACAGACTCCTAGATGTATAAGCAACCGGTTGCAGTTTCCCCAAATCATTAGCTTGTTGCAATACTCACCCGATGCCATATCACGACGCATCACATGCTAGTACCAAAGGCTTACATGGATCATACAACACAAGCAATTTGTTTGAGCATAACAATTTTCTCGTTTTTACAAAGGCATTTTCTTGGCTTTTGCCCCAAACTCATTCGCCCCCTTTTCGTAGTAAGACATGTAGTGGTTCTAGCAGTGTGCTGAGACCCGGTAAGAAGTTACCAAAGTAGTTCAAGAGTCCCAGAAACGACCGCAACTCCGTCATGTTCTGTGGCATTGGTGTGTTCTCGATTGCCTCCGTCTTCATGTTGGTGGGCCTGATGCCATCCGCCGCAATCCTCCTTCCCAGGAACTCCACTTCAGGCGCCAGGAAATGCACGTCGAGTGTTTTAACCTGAGCCTCACGCGGTTGAGTCAACTAAGAACCTCGTCCAGGTTCTGCAGGTGCTCGACTGTGTTCCTACCTATGACCAAGATGTCGTCCTGGAAGATCACGGTGTGTGGGACCAACTTCAGTAAACTTTCCATGTTTCCCTGGAATATCGCCGCTGCTGATCGGATTCCACACGGACATCTGTTATAAACAAAAAGACCTTTGTACGTGTTGATGCAGGTGAGGGCCTTCAATGATTCCTCCAGTTCCTGCGTCATGTAGGCTGAAGTCAGATCCAGCTTTGTGAACATCTTTCCTCCCGCCAACGTTGCAAAGAGGTCGTTGGCTTTTGGTAGTGGGTATTGGTCCTGCAGGGAGAAACAATAGATAGTTACTTTGTAATCGCCACAGATTCTGATGGTACCGTGTCACTTGAGGACTGGGACAATAGGACTGGCCCACTTACTGAACTCGATCAGTGAGATGATGCCCTCTCTTTGTAGCCGGTCTAGCTCGATCTCTACCCTTTCTTTCATCATGTACGGTACTACTCTCACCTTGTGATGGATGGGTCGCGCCCCCGGAATTAGGTGGATCTGCACTTTGGTTCCTTGGAATTTTCCGATGCCTGGTTCGAATAGAAAATGAAATTTGTTTAAGACCTGGGCACACAAAGTGTCGTCAGTGGGCGATAACGCTCGGATGTCGTCCCAGTTCCAGCGTATCTTTCCCAGCCAGCTCCTGCCGAGCAGCGTGGGACCATCGCCCGGTACCACCCAGACTGGTAGCTTGTGCAGCGCTCCATCGTAGGAGACCTTTACGGTAGCACTGCCGATTACAAGAATCAGTTCTTTTGTGTAAGTTCTTAGTTTCATACGAATTGGAGTTAAGACTGGCCTTGAGGCCTTGTTGCACCACAATCTTTCGAAAGTCTTTTGCCCATGATGGACTGGCTTGCACCCGTGTCCAGCTCCATTGACACCGGGAGTCCATTTAGATCAACATTCAGCATTATCGGGGGAAAATTCGTGGTGAATGTGTGTACGCCCTATACCTCGGCCTCCTCTATCTGAGGCTCTGGTTCGTCGCGATCCTCCATGGATCTGTCCTCCTTTGCAACATAGTGATTTGCAGGTTTAACAGGCTTTGCAGCTCGCCTGCACACTCGTTGGAAGTGTCCCATTATTCTACAACCCTTGAAAATGTATCCTTTGAATCGGCATGAATGGAAATGATGATCACCCCCGCAGCGCCAACAGGGTGTTAATGGCCTTGCATTCATCACCCTTGATGGTGGACTCTGAGACATCTGCGGACGTGCAGCTGCAGGTATGTGTGACGATTTGAAAACAACATCACTTTGTTCACAGTACTTGAGCAGCACTTGTGTGCTGAGAGATTTGCTTCATATTGTCACTGGTGGCTATGAACGCCTGGGCTATCACTATAGCCTTACTCAAGGTTGGGGTCTCTACAGTCAAAAGTTTGCAAAGTATGGTTTCGTGGCCAATGCCAAGTACAAAAAGGTCTCTAAGCATGTGCTCCAAATGTCCTTCAAATTCGCAATGTCCTGCAAGGCGCCTTAGCTCGGCGACATAACTCGCCACTTCCTGGCCTTCAGATCTTTTGTGGCTGTAGAACCGGTACCCCGCCATCAGATCGCTTTCCTTCGGGTTCAAATGCTCTCGGACCAGTGTGCACAAATCGTCGTACGATTTCTCTGTGGGTTTCACTGGAGTGAGCAGATTCTTCATGAGGCCATACATTGGTTCCCCACAGGGAACCTTCGTTTGGCAGTGCCCTCTTCCCCATCTAGCTTGTTGGCCATGAAGTATTGGTTGAGTCACTCCCAATCATCTCCCTCCGAAAATTTCTCCATGATGCCCACTGTTCTCTGCATCTTTGGGTCTGATATCTGTATCTCGTCGCCAGTTGTTGTGTATGGAGAATGAGTCAGACTGAACACTGTGAGCTCAAAGTAAAGTGTGACCTTCGTCTTTTATTGCAGGTCTTCAGAGTGCCTCTCCAAACTGTGAAGCCTTCTTAAATACCTGTGCTCCCAAGGGATTATGAGGTCCCTTGGGACTCCGGGGAATGAGCCCTCTAGTGGCTGTACAGAGTAAATACAAGTCCACATATATAACAATGTGAAAATGGAACACTCCAAAGAATATTGAAATACCCGTAGGTAAGAGTTCCAGGGGCTGAAATTGGTCTCTCGTATGCCTCCCATTAGTGCTTCTTGGGGTGCTAACGGGGCCCAAATCTGTTTTCATCCAGGCAATCGCCGCCAGCGAAATTGGCCTCGGTTTTTGTGGAGGCATTACCAGGTAGCACCCAATCCTGCTGGTTGCGCCCCTTTCCGGTGCACCCAGTGATGATGATGTCATCACCGTGCACACCACCTCATTACAGCCCTCCAACATAAGTTCGGCCTCTCCCCCCAGCTACTGCCTGGTGCTGACAACAACAATTGCAGGCGGGAGGTGGCTAGAGAAGCGCTATTTAAAGGCACCATCTTGTCAAACAATTTTCTCTGTCGGCCATTATTATTTCCAGCTTGCTGACAAATAGGCAGAGTGCTTGTTGCAAAGATTGTTCTGGCTCTTAAGCATTGCTTTGTTTAATTCAGGGCAGATTTGACTCACCAACATTTTATTTGTTTCATGGGGGCTGTGTTGGCACTCGACCTCCTGCTCCGATGTCACCGTCGGAGGTTACTTCGGTGGAAACAAAGGCAGAGAGAAAGAGAGGCACCAAGACAAGGAGAAATATCGGGAGAAAGAGAGGGAGGAAGACAAGGAGAAAATCAAAGTGAGAGAGAGAGAGAGGGAGAAAGACAAGGACAGTAAGATGTGGCCAGAGGGAGACGACGCAACAGGCCTAGCAACAGGAGACCTTACCCTCCCAGGGTATTCGGACAGTAGTTCTCATACACCAATTTCACTGAGGAGCAGTGTATTCGAAGACTGTGCCTCAGCAAGGATGTGGTCACAGAACTCTGCCATCTGCTGCAACCAGACGTTGAGCTTCAGACCAGGGTGAGGACAGCTCTCTCAGTGGCAGTCAAGGGTAGATGCAGGGAGGATGTTTCCCCTGGCTGAGGAGTCTAGAACCAGAGGTCACAGTCTCAGAATAAGGGGTCAGCCATTTAGCACAGAGATAAGGAGAAACTTCTTAAGAGGGTGGTGAATCTTTGGAATTCTCTACCCCAGAGGGCTGTGAAGGCTTAGTCTTTTGAGTATATTCAAGACAGAGATCAATAGATTTTGGGGTATTAAGGGAATCAAGGAATATGAGGATAGTGCAGGAAAGTGGAGTTGAGGTAGAAGATCAGCCATGATCTCATTGAATGTTGGAGCAGGCTTGAGGGGCCGAATGGCCTACTCCTGATCCTAATTCTTATGTTCTTATACTCTCTACAGAAGGAGAAGGTACTACATTTCCTTCCCCATGATCAGAGAGAAGTAGCATGAGCTTGCATGTGGATTCGGCAGGATAGCGGGCTTCCCCACTGTGCAAGGTACCATTGACTGCACCCACGTCACTTTGCGGACACCGCATCACAATCCATAGATCTTCTGTAACCGCAAAGGTTACTACTTACTGAATGTGCAGTTGGTGTACAACCACACACACAGAACCCTCACCATCAATGCATACAATGCCTTCGTCCTGCACCCAACCAGTGGGCCAGCTCTCTTTCGACCACCAAATAAAGCTCGCGAATGGCGGCTCGGAGCCAATGGCGATCCACTCTCCACCTGGCTCAAGTCTCCCCTCTGCAACCCCAACACTATTGGCTCTTATATAATGAGAGCCAAGCCGCCACCAGGAACATCATCGAGCAGATCATCGGAGTGTTCAAGCAATGGTTCCGCTGCCGTGACCGCTCGGGAGGAGTCATCCAGTATTTCCCAGAGTGGGTGTCCCTATTCGTCATTGTCTACTGCATGCTGCACAACTTGGCCATCATGAGGGCACAGCAAATTCCACCAGGCATAGCCGCACCATCTCAGGAGGAGGAGGAGGACCAGGAGGAGCATCAGGAGGACGAGGAGGAGCAGGAACAGCAACACCTGTGACAGAAGAGGCAGAAACTCCATCACGATCCTGCAAGGGAGGCCCACGACAGTCTCATCGGAGCTTGTTTCCACTGATTTGCATTCCACTTCCCGGTTCCTCTGGACATCCCCATCACCACATCATAACAAAGCTCCGAAACTGAAATGAGAGACAATAGCAAACATTAAACATTCCAATCAAAATGTATATAAAAATAAAATGTATAATTGTGTATTTATGAATCACCCTTGTGCATTTCCTTTTAAATCCTCTTTCCTTTACTTACTCTATTACTCCTCCGCAGTGTCTCCCCAGTGGCTGCAGCACGGCTGATGGAAGGCTGTTGTGTGTCAGGACCAGAAACTACAGATGGCTTTTCAGAACGCCCTCAGCCAGCTCTGGGCCTGGAAGGCCGGGCTGTAGACTGCACCACCTCAAGCTGGGCGGCAGCAGTCTGGGCTGGCTGCATGACAGGCAGCAACAAGTGCAATGGCAGAGTAACAGTGGTGGGATCACAAATGCTCCACCGACCCAGTGCCACTCCCCCAGGGCAGCACCTCAGCATCGCCACCTGCGAGACAACAGTTTGGTGGGCTGCTGCAACACCGTGAGATCTGCGATGGACTGTGGTGGACCCAGCGTCGACGGCAACAGTCAGAGCACACGTGGCAACCAGCTGAGACTGCATGATAGCAGTCTGAGATTCAATGCCACCAACAATTGTCTGCATCACAGCATCAAGATGTTGCGTTGCTTCCGCCTGTGCTGCAATCAAAGCTGCCACATCGCCATGACAAGCATCATGAGGTCTGGGACCCACGGTCTCTCTGGGAGTCAACCATTGTCTGCAGACTGGCAATGATACGTTCCATAGTGTGCGCAGATCTCCATGCAATGCTGGAGGTGGACTCCTTACCACTGCCGAGAGGCTCTCAGGCCTCCTTGCCATTGCACATACCATGTCGGAGTGCATGGCTATCACCCTTTGTGTGAACGCCTCCCCATCGAGGTCCTCATCTGAGTCCTGTGCAGCAGAACTCGTGCGCAAACTCGTCCTGCAGGGAGATGGCTCCACAGGTTCCCTTTCCCCTTGACCGTGCTGCAACCCCTCGGCCCCAGTGCATCACCCAGTACAGATGCTTCAACTAACCAAACCTCTAAGGACCGTATAGTGCCAGTATGTGTGCTGGTGCCTGTGGGTGAGAGAAGCAGTGACACAGTGCTTGGCTGCTCCTCCTCCCTCCCCCCCTCCTCCTCATTCCCCTCTTCTTCTACCTCGTGACTTTGTTGGAGGGGCTCAGGGACAGGCACATCGGCTGCATGGTTATCTGAAAGCATAAATGGCACAAGAGTCATGTTAATGTGAGGGCAGGGTGGCTAGAATGGAGCAAGGAAGGCGCTGGAAAGTGATAAGGCCTTCTGGTTTAACGGGGAAGTGGGATGACCTATAGGGACTGCATATTCAGCCCAAATGAGTGCGCTGCATGTTCCACAACATGGCCATTTGGATGTAGATGCATTTCAAATGAGCCAGCAGGCTCGACATCTCCGCCAGTCACGGCGCCCACCACCTGCGGGCCAATGAGCCGTAGCAATCCTTGGGTCACTCAGCTTGCGCAGTTCAGCTTCCCCCCCTCCAGTCCGTTGCTGCTCCCTTCTATTATGTGCCACCTTGGCCTGCAAAAGAAAAGAACCTGTGTGAGTAAGAGTCCAGTTATGTATTTGGAAGATATAAAAACAGAAAATGCTGGAAATCTCAGCGGGTCAGGCAGCATCTGTGGAGAAAAACAGAGTTAATATTTCATGTCTGTGACACTTCGTCAGATCTTTCCAGTTCTGAAGAAGGGTCACAGACCTGAAACTCTCTTTTTCTCCACAGATGCTGCCTGATCCGCTGAGATTTCCAGCATTTTCTGTTTTTATTTCAGATTCCAGCATCTGCTGTACTTTGCTTTTGTATTATGCGGAAGATATGCCTGTTGTAGTTGAATAGCTGTGAATATAGGCAAGTTGTGAAAGGAGGATGTAACTGTGAGTAGGTACAAATGCTTGATGGTTGTCTGTTGGGTTAATTGCTAGCTTATAAGAGATAAGAAATGTGAACAGGAGTAGGCCATTTGGCCCGTTGAGCCTGCTCCGCCATTCAATAAGATCATGGCTGTTCTGATCTTGGGCTCAACTTCACTTTCCTGCCCGCTCCCCATAACCCTTGACTCCCCTATTATTCCAAAATTTGTGTCTCTCTAACTTAAATATATTCAATGACCCAGCCTCCACAGTTCTCTGGGGTAGAGAATTCCAAAGATTCACGACCTTCTGCGAGAAGAAATGAGAGAAGAAATTCCTCCGCATCTCCGTTTTAAATGTGCGACCCCTTATTCAGAAACTATGGCCCCTAGTTCTAAATTCCCCCACAAGGGGAAACATTCTCTCTGCATCTACCCTGTTTCAATAAGATCACCTCTCATTCTCCTAAACTCCAATGAGTATAGGCCCAACCTGCTCAACCTTTCTTCATAAGACAAGCTCCTCATCTTCAGACTCAACCTAGTGAACCTTCTTTCACTGCCTCCAATGCAAGTATATCCCTCCTTAAATAAGAGACCAAAACTGTACGCAGTACTTCAGATGTGGTCTCACCAATGCCCTGTACAGTTTGCAGAGTATGCACAGACAGAAGCTCAGAGGCCGGTATGTAAGTGTTGTGGAAATATGTACTCACCTTGACCACCCAACTGATAGTTCAGATGAATATGTGGTCTGAGAAATGGTGCAAGGGGGAGGGATTCAAATTCACGGGACACTGGAACCGGTTCTGGGGGAGGTGGGACCAGTACAAACCGGACAGTCTGCACCTGGGCAGGACTGGAATCGATGTCTTAGGTGGAGTGTTTGCGAGTGCTGTTGGGGAGGGTTTAAACTAATATGGCAGGGGGATGGGAATCTATGCAGGGAGGCAGAGGGAAGTAAAAAGGGGGCAGAAGCAAAAGATAGGAAGGAGCAAAGCAAGAGTGGAGGGCAGAGAAATCAAGGGCAAAAATCAAAAAGGGCCACATTACAACATAATTCTAAAAGGACAAAGAGTGTTAAAATAACAAGCCTGAAGACTCTGTGTCTCAATGCGAGGAGCATTCATAATAAGGTGAATGAATTAACTGCGCGGATAGCTGTTAACGGATATGAAGTAATTGGGATTACGGAGACATGGCTCCAAGGTAACCAAGGCTGGGAACTCAACATCCAGGGGTATTCAATATTCAGGAAAGACAGACAGGAAGGAAAAGGAGGTGGGGTAATGTTACTGGTTAAAGAGGAGATTAACACAATAGTAAGGAAGAACATTAGCTTGGTTGATGTGGAATCTATATGGGTAGAGCTGCGAAACACCAAGGGGCAGAAAACGTGAGTGGGAGTTGTGTACAGACCACCAAACAGTAGTAGGGAGGTTGGGGATGGCATCAAACAGGAAATTAGGGATGCGTGCAATAAAGAAAGGTACTGCAGTTATCATGGGTGACTTTAATCTACATATAGATTGGGCTAACCAGACTGATAGCAATACGGTGGAGGAGGATTTCCTGGAGTGTATAAGGGATGGTTTTCTAGACCAATATGTCGAGGAACCAACTAGAGAGCAGGCCATCCTAGACTGGGTGTTGTGTAATGAGAGAGGATTAATTAGCAATCTTGTCGTGCGAGGCCCCTTGGGGAAGAGTGACCCCAATATGGTAGAATTCTTCATTAAAATGGAGAGTGACACAGTTAATTCAGAGACTAGGATGTTGAACTTAAAGAAAGGTAACTTCGATGGTATGAAACATGAATTGGCTAAGATAGACTGGCAAATGATACTTAAAGGGTTGACAGTAGATAGGCAATGGCAAACATTTAAAAATCACATGAATGAACCACAACAATTGTACATCCCTGTCTGGCGTAAAAATAAAATGGGGAAGGTGGCTCAACCACGGCTAACAAGGGCAATTAGGGATAGTGTTAAATCCAAGGAAGAAGCATATAATTTGGCCAGAAAAAGCAGCAAACCTGAGGTCGAGGAGAAATTTAGAATTCAGCAGAGGAGGACTAAGGGTTTAATTAGGAGGGGGAAAATAGAGTATGAGAGTAAGCTTGCAGGGAACATAAAAACTGACTGCAAAAGCTTCTATAGATATGTGAAGAGAAAGAGATTAGTGAAGACAAATGTAGGTCCCTTGCAGTCAGAATCAGGTGAATTCATAATGGAGAACAAGTAAATGGCAGACCAATTGAACAAATACTTTGGTTCTGTCTTCACTAAAGAAATCACGAATAACCTCCCGAAAATACTAGGGGACCGAGGGTCTCGCGAGAAGGAGGAACTGAGGGAACTGAGAGAACTCCTTATTAGTCAGGAAATGATGTTAGGGAAATTGATGGGATTGAAGGCCAATAAATCCCCAGAGCCTGATAGTCTGCATCCCAGAGTACTTCAGGAAGTGGCCCTAGAAATAGTATTGGTGATCATTGGTGATCATTTTCCAACGTTCGATGGACTCTAGATCAGTTCCTATGGATTGGAGGGTAGCTAATGTAACCTCACTTTTTAAAAAAGGAGGGAGAGAGAAAACAAGGAATTATAGACCAGTTTGCCTGACATCGGTGGTGGGGAAAATGCTGGAATCACTTATTAAAGATCTAATAGCAGCGCATTTGAAAAGCAGTGACAGGATCGGTCCAAGACAGCATGGATTTATGAAAGGGAAATCATGCTTGACAAATCTTCTAGAATTTTTTGAGAATGTAACTAGTAGAGTGGACAAGGGAGAACCAGTGGATGTGATGTATTTAGACTTTCAAAAGGCTTTTGACAAGGTCACACACAAGAGATTAGTGCGCAAAATTAAGGCACTTGGGACTTGGGGGTAATGTATTGACATGGATAGAGAATTGGTTGACAGACAGGAAGCAGAGAGTGGGAATAAACGGGTCCTTTTCAGAATGGCAGGCAGTGATTAGTGGGGTACCGCAAGGTTCAGTGCTGGTTACAATATATATTAATGATTTGGACGAAGGAATTGAGTGTAATATCTCCAAGTTTGCAGATGACACTAAGCTGGGTGTCAGTGTGAGCTGTGAGGAGGATGCTAAGAGGCTGCAGGGTGACTTGGGCAGGTTAGGTGAGTGGGCAAATGCATGGCAGATGCAGTATAATGTGGATAAGTGTAAGGTTATCCACTCTGGGGGCAAAAACACAAAGGCAGACTATTATCTGAATGGCGGCAGATTAGGAAATGGAGAGGTGCAACGAGGCCTGGGTGTCATGGTTCATCAGTCATTGAAAGTTGGCATGCAGGTACAGCAGGCGGTGAAAAAGGCAAATGGTATATTGGCCTTCATAGCTAGGAGATTTGAGTATAGGAGTAGGGAGGTTTTACTGCAGTTGTACAGGGCCTTGGTGTGACCCCACCTGGAATATTGTGTTCAGTTTTGGTCTCCTAATCTGAGGAAGGACGTTCTTGCTATTGAGGGAGTGCAGTGAAGGTTCACCAGACTGATTCCCTGGATGGCAGGACTGACATATGAGGAGAGATTGGATCAACTGGGCCTTTATACACTGGAGTTTCGAACGATGAGAGGGGATCTCATAGAATCTTACAAGATTCTGACGGGACTGGACAGGTTAGATGCAGGAAGAATGTTCTTGATGATGGGGAAGTCCGGAACCAGGGGACACAGTTTTAGGATAAGGGGTAGGCCATTTAGTACTGAGATGAGGAGAAACTTCTTCACTCAGAGAGTTGTTAACCTGTGGAATTCCCGAACACAGAGAGTTGTTGATGCCAGTTCATTGGATATATTCAAGAGGGAGTTGTGGCTAAAGGGATCAAGGGGTATGGAGAGAAAGCAGGAAAGGGGTACTGAGGTGAATGATCAGCCATGATCTTATTGAATGGTGGTGCAGGCTCGAAGGGCCGAGTGGCCTACTCCTGCACCGATTTTCTATGTTTCTATGTTCATCAGTAATCTCCACAGTACTCACCCAGGCATTGTAATGATGAAAGCGATAACCAGATCCCACGTGTGGTGGTCCGGTGTCGATGCGGACTTAGAGTCCTGCATGCACAAATGTAACACATACTCACAGTTAAGCAATGTACCCAGGGAGGCGCCTCTAAGTTTAAGGTCTTGGCCCTTCAAGCCATGGTCCAGGCTCCATGTCGACTATGCAGGCCCGTTTTTGGGTAAAATGTTCCTCGTGGTTGTAGATGCGTAATCCAAATGGATTGAATGTGAGATAATATCGGCAAGCATGTCCGCTGCCACCACTGAAAGCCTGCGGGCCAAGTTTGCAACGCACGACCTGCCTGATGTCCTTGTGAGCGACAATTGGCCATGTTTCACCAGTGCCGAGTTCAAAGAGTTCATGACTCGTAATGGGATCAAACATGTTACATCTGCCCCATTCAAACCACCATCTAATGGTCAGGCAGAAAGAGAAGTGCAAACCATCAAGCAGAGCTTGAAGAGGGTAACTGAAGGCTCACAGAAGACTTGCCTATCCCAAGTCCCGCTTAGCTACCGCATGAGACACCACTCGCTCACTGGGATTCCACCTGCTGAACTGCTCATGAAAAGGGCACTTAAGACAAGGCTCTCGTTAGTCCACTCTGATCCAAATGAATAGGTAGAGAGCAGGCGGCTTCAACAAAGTACATTTCATGAGAGCGCAAATGTGTCAAGCGAAATTGAAATCAATGATCCTGTATTTATGTTGAACTATGGACAAGGTCCCAAGTGGCTTCCCGGCACTGTTGTGGACAAAGAGAGGAGTATGGTGTTTCAGGTCAAACTTTCAAATGGACTCATCCACCGGAAACACTTGGACCAATCAAACTCAGATTCACGGACTATCCAGAGCAACCCACATTGGACCCTACCTTCTTTGACCCCCCAACATACACACCAGTGGCAACCGACACCGCGGTTGACCACGAAGCAGAACCCATTACCCGCAGCAGCCAGCAGGACTCACCACACCAGGCAGCCCAGCAAGGCCAGCTGCATAGCAGCCCAGCGAGGGTCCAACAAATGATTCACCAAAACCAGCATTTGCACCAAGACGATCAACCAGGGAAAGAAAGGCCCCAGATCGACTCACCTTGTAAATAGTTACACCATTGATTTTGGGGGGAGTGTTGTTAGTGTAAACCTATAAATACCTTGGGTAGCCACCAGAGGGCTCATCCCCTGGAGTCCCAAGGGATCTCACAATCCCTTGGGAGCACCTGTACTTAAGGAGGCGTCACAGGCGGGAGAGGCACTCTGAAGACCTGCAATAAAAGACTGCGGTTACACTTTACTTTGAACTCACAGTATCTCGTCAGACTCTTTATTCATACATAACAGTCGCCAATGTCTACTGTCCTCCTGGACAACTGTACCATCTCTCCGCTGTCATGTGGCGTTCGTGGAACAGACCTGCTGCGTCCACGGGACCTCCGCGGGATTGGCGCCATCCTGGGGACAAATGGGGTGCCCTGTGCCGTGGTGCTTGGGGCCGGTACCTCCAGAGTGGGAATGCCCAGAGGACCACTAGTTGGCCTTGGGGTGGAATGGCTTCTGGAGCATGGCGATGCAGCTTCCTCAAAATCCACGCTCTCATCCGTGGAGAACAGATCCAGCGGTTTGACTGGCGAGAATTGGAGCTCCTCAGCACCAGATGTAGGATCGTCCGGTGAGTCAGGCCCCACGCCCCCACCTTCTCGCCTCTGTGGTCTTGCCTGGGGCTGTGCTGCTGGCTGAGCTGTAAAACACAAATGAGGTTATTAGAGGAGAAGGTGGTGCTAGGGTCACAAGGTGAGTCCAGCGCTACACACAGCATATGCACGATAAAAGCACCATCGCGATCAAAATCATCACAGACATCACATTTCATGACCATCAACACATTTGCATTCCAATGATTTTCATTAGGCCATTAGTATTTCTATGACAATTTTAGAAATCGTCTATCATATATGATTGGTCGGATATGAGTGGGTGTGGCATCTATAGACTTTACATCACGCAATGGTGTAAGCTTTACTCACGTGGCATCACTTCAGGGTCTGCAGATGCGTCCGTGGCTGTCCGAGGGTGCTTCATAGAAACATAGAAACATAGAAAATAGGTGCAGGAGTATGCCATTCGGCCCTTCGAGTCTGCACCACCATTCAATATTATCATGGCTGATCATTCACCTCAGTACCTCTTTCCCGCTTTCTCTCCATACCCCTTGATCCCTTTAGCTGTAAGGGCCATATCTAACTCCCTCTTGAATATATCCAATTAACTGGCATCAACGACTCTCTGCGGCAGGGAATTCCACAGGTTAACTCTCTGAGTGAAGAAGTTTCTCCTCACCTCAGTCCTAAATGGCCTACTCCTTATCTTAAGACTGTGTCCACTGGTTCTGGACTTCCCCAACATCGGGAACATTCTACCCGCATCTAACCTGTCCCGTCCTGTCAGAATCTTATACGTTTCTATGCGATCCCCTCTCATCCTTCTAAACTCCAATGCATAAAGACCCAGTTGATCCAGTCTCTCCTCATATGTCAGTCCAGCCTATGAGTGCGAGCACACGCTCCTCCATGTCAGTGATGTCGCTGGGGACTGGTGACTCCCCACCCGTTCGCCTCTGCATGGACCTTATCGTCGATAGCTTCTTAAAAGGTGACAGGACGACATGGCATGAGATTGTTTTGTGATATCATTGCTAGGTACTATCACAGAGACTGATACAACACATAACCGACAGATATAATAATCATTGTTATGAAATATATCCTTCTTTACATAAAGACATGCACCGTGACCACAGGCTTTGAGTAAAACATTCCCGGTAAAAGTGAAAGATCTCACATCTGCTGATAGTCACTCATGACTTTTACAAATCAAATTATATAAATACATAAGTACATGTAAATCAATGTAATACTTAATCTTGCGGATTCCACAAGGTCGTTCTATTGTTTGCAGCATTGGTTGCCCTCACGAACCTCGTTGGTCACTGACGAGACCACCTCTGCTATCTCGGTCCATATCCTTTGGTAGGCCTTTGGGATGGGCTTCCCACGCCCTCCCTGTGTCAAATCACCCCAGCATAACTCGACCTCCTGCAGGAGGGAGGCATTTGCCTCGTCCGAGGACCTCCTGGCTCTTTTGCGGCCTCCAATGTGCTCCTCTCCCACCTCACTGCTCTCTTCAGCGTCAGTCTCCACAGCGTGCTGTGGTGCCTTCTCCTCTCTCTCCATTATAGGGCAAATTCGGGCAAATATGTGGCTGGTAACAACTACTTAGCTACTTTTTGTTTGCCTTCTTGCTGTGAAGCTCTAAAGTCTCCCGCTTTCCTCCCAAAGCAGCCACATCACACATACACACCTTCAGTCCCTCTGAGCACCCTCTCTCTCTGCCTCCTCTTCTGTGCATCTCATGATGACCCTTGACCTCCAGAATCACGGGAATCGAGCATTGCCATGCTGCTGCTAAGGACGGCCACACTTTACGGCAGAAGGTCAAAAAAATGTAATGCTACCGCCCATTTCATATCGCTCGCAGTAACGCTCTTTTTCCAAAGTGGAGACCAGGAAAAAGTGGAGGCTCGAGACCATAGTCTTAGAATAAGGGGCTACCCATTTAAAACTGAGATGAGGAAAAATTTCTTCTCTCAGAGGGTTGCAAAAATATGGAATTCTCTGCCTCAGAGAGATGTTGAGGCTGGGTCATTGAATATATTTAAGGCGGTGATAGACAGATTTTTGAGCAATAAGGGAGTAAAGGGTTATGGGGAGCGGGCAGGGAAGTGGAGCTGAGTCCATGATCAGATCAGCCATGATCTTATTGAATGACAGAGCAGGCTCGAGGTGCCAAATGGCCGACTCCTTTCCAGTCGCTTGAGAACCTCTTCCAGGTCGTACAAGTGTTTGGTGGTGCAGCGGTCAGTAATCAAGATATCCTCTTGAAACACAACGATGCGCGGAACCGATTTCAGAAGACTCTCCATATTCCTCTGGAAGATGTCAGCAGCCGAGCGAATCACAAAACGGCATCTGTGGTATATGAACGGTCCTTTGTGCCTGTTGACGCACGTCAATTTTTTCGAAGATTCAGCCAGCTCCTGTTTCCTGTAAGCAGAGGTTAGATCCAGCTTGGTGAATGACTTCCCCCCTGCTAACGTTGCGAACAGGCCCTCCGCTTTTGGTAGTGGGTACTGGTCCTGTAACGAGACTCGGTTGATCGTTACTTTGTAGTCTCCGCAGATTCTGACTGTGCCATCGCTTTTTAACACCGGAACAATTGGACTGGCCCACTCGTTGAACTCGACTGGCGATATAATTCCCTCTCATTGAAGTCTGTCCAGTTCGATCTCGACTTTCTCCTGCATCATATATGGAACCGCTAGGGCCTTGTGATGAATGGGCCGTGCATCAGGGACTAGATGGATCTGCACTTTGGCACCTGTGAAGTTGCCAATGCCTGGCTCAAATAGCGATGGAAATTTGTTTAGCACTTGAGCGCACGAGGCGTCATCCACCGAAGACAGTGTTTTGATGTCGTCCCAGTTCCATCGGATCTTTCCTAGCCAGCTTCTACCGAACAGCGTTGGGCCATCGCCTGGTACAATCCATAGTGATAAATCATGCACAGCTCCATCATACGATACCTTCGCTGCCGGCTTGCCAATGCCTGATATGAGCCCTTTGGTGTAAGTGCGCATCTTTGTACGAATCGAGCCTAGTTTTGGCCTTTGTGCCTTGTTGCCCCACAGTTTCTCAAAAGACTTCAGGCTCATAATTGACTGACTCGCCCCCGTGTCCAATTCCATGGAAACTGGAATGCTGTTTAATTTGACTTTCAACATTGTCAGAGGGCTTTTGGTGGTGAAGGTGTGTACCCCATACACTTCCTCTTCAGCCTCGGTTGAGTTGCCTCTCTTACTCGTTCAGCGTGACCCGCGCCGGATCGGTCATCTTCTGCCGACTCTGCCACGTGGTGAGTCGCAGCACGTTTGCACATTCGTTGGAGGTGCTCCATTGTTCCGCAGCCTTTGCACACGTAGTGCTTGAATCGACTTTGATGGGCTCGATGATTACCCCCGCAGCGCCAACATGGTGTTGATGGATTCGCATTCACGCCCCACGGTGGACTCGGAATCATCCTAGGTCTGGCCTCTGCAGGCGTGTAGGCCCTGCCATGTACAGTTCTGCCTGCTGAGGGCGTTATTTTATGCACAGTACCTGCCAGTGAGCTTCGATGCTGAGAAGATATCTGCTTAGTGTTATCGTTCATGGACATGAAAGCCTGGGCTATCATGATGGCCTTGCTCAGATCCAGGGATTCGGCAGACAGCAGTTTGTGAAGAATGACCTCATGGCTGATTCCAAGCACGAAAACGTCCCGCAACATTTCCCCCAAAAATCCAACAAATTCGCACGGTCCCGCAAGGCGTCTTAGGTCAGCGACATAGCTCGCCACGTCCTGGCCCTCGGAGTGATGGTGCGTATAAAAAGCTATGCCTGGCCATTAAGATGCTCTCCTTCTGCTTGAGGTGTTCCTGAACCAGCGTACACAACTCTACATATGTCTTGTCCATTGGTTTCATCGGTGCTAGCAGATTTTTGATGAGGCCATATATCGTGGACCCACAAACGGTGAGGAGAATCGCCCTTTGGATGACCGCATTACTGTCTGTATCCAGCTCGTTGGCCACAAAGTACTGGTCAAGATGCTCAACAAAGGCTTCCCAATCATCACCCACAACAAATCTCTCAAGAATACCAATGGCAGCCATCACCGTGTGAAAGTTCGTGATCTGTTACTCGTCGCCAATTGTTATGTTCAAAATAACTCCACAAGACTGTATACTGTAAGCTCAAACTGATGTGACCTTAGTCTCTTTAATCAAACACCAGATTGCAGAAGCAGCATGGCAGACAACCTTTTATACTTGCTTTCACGAGGTATGTAGGTGACCCTTGGGTCTCCAATAGGTGCGCCCCCGGGTGGCAAGTCCCACACTATTATAAAGTTTACATACATAACATTACCAACCTGAGAAACGCTGCGCCACTGCCTGCAGGCAGGGGTGGAGTCAACAAGAACCAAGCGCAGCGGGCGGTCTTAGAATAAGGTGGAAGAGAGATGGGTGCAGCCTTTCTTTGCTGTTGTTGTTATTATTGTTACTGTTGTAACTGTTATCAAATTAAGTTTTTTGTAAGTCATGTAAATTTACAAGTTTAAAAGTGTTTGTAAGTGATCTTAAAGTTTGTAAGTGATCTTAACTGAAAATGTTAAAGTTTGATACAAGAATATTTTTATTAAAGTTAAGATAAGTACAAACAAGTGTTTGTTAAACTTTTGAATAAAATATATTTTATATTATAACTGAATAATTTCCATTATTTGTTCCATTATTAACACAACTTTTTGAAGTAAAGAAGAATCATTTCTATTACTTTTTCCATTAACACAACACAACATTACGGAACAGGTCCACACAGTAAACATGGTCCATTTCGAATAGTTGCAGCTGAGCCTTCAGGCAGCAAAGCATTCACGGATGAGCTGCTGGCGCAAGACTCAAGCAATCGTTAAATGGGCACGAAGGCCCAGCCTCCTCCGCTGTCGTGCTCCGTGTTAAGATAGTTGCATGGCTTCCTCGTCTTCTTCCTCCGCCTCCCCTTCGTCATCTGCATCTTCCTCCTCATCATCAGCCACTCTCACCTCAGGTGGATCTTCTGCTACCAGCTGCTGCTGCCTCATGATGGCTAAGTTATGCAGCACACAGCACACAGCAGTGAACTGACTGACAATCTCAGGGGAGTATTGCAAGTAGCCTCCGGAATGGTCCAGGAAATGATGTTTCAAGATGCCAATAATCCTCTATTATGCTGCGCATCGCAATGTACGACATGTTGTATTCCCGATCAACTTTCGTCTGGGCTACATGTAGGGGTGTCCTGAGCCAGGTGGCAAGGCCACACCTTTTGTCTCCCAGTAGCCAGCTCTGCCCTTCTGGCTGCTGCTGAAACATGGCAGAAAAAGCGCTCTCGCATAGGATGAATGCATCAGGGTATCTGACAAGATGCGATGCATGTCGTCACACACGAGTTGCACATTAACGCAGTGGAAACCTTTTTTGTTCCTGTACATCTCGGAATCCTCCAAAGGTGCTCGCAAGGCGATGTGGGTACAATCAATGCAGCCCTCTCCCTTTGGGAAGCCAGCAATCCTGGAGAAGCCCACAGCCCTTTCACACATTGCTTGGGCGGTCATGGGGAACTTTATGTAGTGATTCCTCCGGGCATATAGTGCAAAGTCACCTGCCGAATGCAGCTATGTGTTGCGTGTTGAGAAATGGCGCGCATGTCCCCAGTTGTGGTCTGGAATGATCTAGATGCATAGAATGAAAGTGTAGCTGTAACCTTCACTTCAACTGACAAAGCAATCCTCCTGATGCTTCTAGGTTGCAGGTCTGCTTTTACTAACTCACAGATCTCAGTTACAACTTCTTTGTGGAAACGCAGCCTTCTGACACAATCTGCATCACTCAGGTGCAGGTACGAATGTGGATAAGGCCTCCTGCCCATCATCCTATGTTCTCTGATGTTCCTCATGCGAATCAATTGTCTCCTCCACAGCACCACCATGCAGAAGGCTTGTACGAAGTATGGCATTGTCAGTATTGCCTTCATGATTAAATTGTACCTTTGCAAGAAGCTCAAAATGGCAGGCAGGACAAGGTTCTTTGATCTCTCTCTCCTTAAGGTCAATGCCCTAGTATGAACCACACCCAGGTCTGAGCATGTGCAATGATCGGGAAACACCGCCCCCGCCCCCTCCCCCCCCGCCTTTCCCCAACCCCCCGGGATTCATTTGATGCATAGCGGCATAGTGTAAGGCTTCTCATGCCTTCAGTTCAGCTTCCACAACCCCCACCCTCATCGGGCTTCTTTTCAAGCTGAGCTCCTGTGTCCGGGCGAGGGACCGATTCTACTGGCTGACGCTCCGATGCTCAAGCCTGGTTTGGAGACATTCGGTGGTGGAGTGGCACTTTAAAAAAAATCAAAACTTAAAGAATTCCATGAAACTTCCATTTTCTGCATTTTATGTGTGAAAAATTAAAGGTTGATGATGCATATTTATATGTTCTTGACTCCCTCCAAAACATCGCCTAAAAACAATGGCGTCTTTCTGCGCCGATTTTTTGATGTGCGCTGGTTTTTCTTAAGTGCCCAGAAGGTTTTCCAGAATGGTCACAGACACTGTCCTAGGAGAAATGTATGTTGGCCAAACTTGCATTATTGTGAAAAATTGACACAGATCAGGTTACGCAAAAAAAACTAACCTAAAAAAATCGTAACTAACTGAGTTACGCTGGCGCACAATCTTTGGGGTAACTTGGATTTTTTAATTTAGGCCAAAAAAAGCGGCGCACGACAAAAGAACGGTGCAAATCACTGGGGAAAATTGAGCCACCTGTCTTGTTGTCATGAGAGCTGGAATGCATTCAGCTCTGACTGCTAGTTTGGCTCCAGTGAGGGGCAGCTTCCAATCTTCACCACATGAGGAATTTACAGACATTCAGGAAGCCATCCAAAGCTGTTTTATCCAGCTAGATGCCCACCAGTTATGTGCACAAAATCTTAAACGATTTGATTTATCACTCACAGGCAGAATAAGAGCTCTCCAGTGAATGCCGTGCTGGTGAGCTGGATCAGATCCAGGTAGCAAATTTAAATTGTACAAGAGTTACAGTGAATGCAAAAGTTATTCTGGCCTCCAGTGAGATGAGGAGACATTTCTGAACCTGAAGCAAGCATGGGTCAGTGGCATTTTCACATCAGCAAGTTCTAGTCACAACCTCTAAACATGGATTCAGATGAGTCTATTCTTTTCTCCAGCAATGCAACAACAGTGACACATTAAGGTCATAAACAGAACTAACGGAGCATGCATTGAGAAGGATAAATACAACACAGATATTGCAGCACACATAAAGACTCTTTCAATATAAGCACGTTTCACCTCAATATTATGGTGCATGATTTTCATTATACTGTACATATGAGATCAAGACTGTTTAAAGAAACAATACCAATTCCCTTGTGGTAAGGCTATTTGAAAAATATCAACTCATTTAAAAAAATTCATATTGCTCACGGTTCATACTTGATTTTGGAGCGAATTAAGGATTTGTAACTTGTCAATAGGATGTAATTTGTTTCCTTTACATTAATAACTTGGGGTTCTTGTTCTCGGGTAGTTCCGGTCAGTTTATTTTAGTGTTGTTTCTTTCAGCAAATTTGGAAAATATCTTTTCTGTATTACTGCAGTCCTTTGTATGTATATAAATTATAAAATATAAAAATTATTTTTTGATGAAATTGTCCTCCTTACTCCTTCCTTACTCCTTCCTGGGCATCTCTATTGTGATTTTTGAAGTGAAAAATCTTCCATCATTTGTTCATCTGCTGTTCATTTGAATAGCATATACCTCCAAATGGCCATGTTGTGGAATATGCAGGACACTAATTCGGGCTGAATTTGCGGCCCCTATAGGTGTGTATGAGATGCGTACGCGCCGGTAGGGGCTGTGCGAGTTCCAGGTTCAAGCGTGCATTGCGTATACGTTGAAACCCGGAACTTGCAATCTGTAAAGAATACTCTTGACAGATCATACGAATCCGAAAAAAATGGGCCTCCGTGGGCGGAGAGTTGGGCTATTTGACCAACCTGCCCAGCGAATGCTCTTTAAATTCTTGTGCCTGGTAAAAGCAAAAGACTTGCATTTATATAGGGCCTTTCATGACCAACTGATGTCTCAAAGCACTTTACAGCCATTAAAGTACTTTTGGAGTGCAGTCACTGTTGTAATGTGGGAAATGCGGCAGCCAACTTGCGCACAGTAATCTCTCACAAATAACAATGTGATAATGACCAGATAATCTGTTTTTGATATGTTGATCAAGGGATAAATATTGGCGAGGACACTGGGGATAACTCCCCTGCTCTTCTTCAAAATAGTGCAATGGGATCTTTTACGTACACCTGAGAGCGAAGACAGGGCCCTGATTTAACATCTCATCCGAAAGAGCTATCCATCCAAATCCCACTTTCCAGATCTTAGTCTGGAGCCTTGTAGATTACAGCACTTCAAGTGCACATCCAAGTACTTTTTAAATGTGGTGAGGGTTTCTGCCTCTACCACCCTTTTAGGCAGTGAGTTCCAGACCCCCACCACCCTCTGGGTGAAAGAATTTCCCCTTAGATCCCCTCCAAACCTCCTACCAATTACTTTAAATCTATGCCCCCTGGTTGTTGACCCCTCTACTAAGGGAAATAGATCCTTCCTATCCACTATATCTAAGCTCCACATAATTGTATACACCTCAATAAGGTCTCCCCATGCCTCCTCTGTTCCAAAGAAAACAAACCCAGCCTATCCAAACTTTCCTCATAGCTAAAATTCTTCAGTCCAGGCAACATCCTCGTAAATCTCCTCTGTACCCTTTCTAGTGCAATCACATTTTTCCTGTAATGTGGTGATCGGAACTGCACGCGGTACTCTAGCTGTGGCCTAACCAGTGTTTTATACAGTTCAAGCATAACCCTCCTGCTCTTGTATTCTATGCCATGGCTAATAAAGGCAAGCATTCTGTATGTTTTCTCAACCACCTTATATACCTGGCCTGCTACCTTAAGGAATCTGTGGACATGCATTCCAAGGTCCCTTTGTTCCTCTACACTTCTCAGTGTCCTACCATTTAATGTGTATTCCCTTCCCTTGTTAGACCTCGGCAAATGCATTAACTCACACTTCTCCGAATTGACTTTCATTTGCCACTGTTCTGCCCACCTGACCAGCTGATTGATATCTTCCTGCAATCGACAGCTTTCTTCTTCATTATCAACCACGCGGCCAATTTTTGTATCATCTGCAAACTTCTTAATCGTGCCCCCTGCATTCAAGTCTAAATTATTGATATATAACACAAAAAGCAAGGGACATAAGAACATAAGAAATAGGAGCAGGAGTAGGCCATTTGGCCCCTCGAGCCTGCTCCGCCATTCAATAAGATCATGGCCGTTCTGATCATGGACTCAGCTCCACTTTCCTGCCTGCTCCCCATAACCCTTTACTCCCTTATCGCTCAAAATTCTGTCTATCTCCGCCTTAAATATATTCAATGACCCAGCCTCCACAGCTCTCTGGGGCAGAGAATTCATAGATTTACAATCCTCTGAGAGAAGAAATGTCTCCTTATCTCAGTTTTAAATGGGTGGCTCCTTATTCTAAGACTATGTCCCCTAGTTTTAGTTTCCCATATCCTCTCTGCATCCACCTTGTCGAGCCCCTTCATTATCTTGTAAGTTTCAATAAGATCACCTCTCATTCTTCTGAACTCCATTGTGTATAAGCCCAACCTACTCAACCTATCTTCATAATTCAACCCCCTCATCTCCGGAATCAACCGAGTGAACGTTCTCTGAACAGCCTCCAAAGCAAATATATCCTTCTTTAAATACAGAGACCAAAACTATACACAGCACTCCAGGTGTGGCCTTGGCAAAATCTTGTACAGTTGTAACAGGACTTCTCTGCTTTTATATTCTATCCCCCTTTAAATAAAGGCCAACATTCCATTTGCCTTCCTGATTACTTGCTGTACCTGCATACTAACGTTTTGTATTTCATGCACAAGGACCCCCAGATCCCTCTGTACTGTAGCACTTTGCAATTTTTCTCCATTTAAATTATAATTTGCTTTTCTATTATTTCTGCCAAATTGGATAACCTCACATTTTGCCACATTATACAACATCTACCAATTTTTTGCCCACTCACTTAGCCTGTCTATATCCCTTTTTAGATTGTTGATTTCCTCCTCACAATTTGCTCTCCCTCCCATCTTTGAATCATCAGCAAACGTGGCTACATTACACTCGGTCCCTACATCCAAGTCAATAATATAGATTGTAAGTCGTTGAGGTCCCAACACCGCACCCCGCTAGTCACTGTTTGCCAACCGGAAAATGACCCATTTATCCTGACTCTCTGTTTTCTGTTAGTTAGCCAATCCTCTATCCATGCTAATATGTTACCCCCAACCCTGTGAGCTTTTATCTTGTGCAGTAACCTCTTATGTGGCACCTTATCAAATGCCTTCTGGAAATCCAAATACACCACATTCACTGGTTCCCCCTTATCCACCCTGCTCGTTATATCCTCAAAGAACTCCAGCAAATTTGTCAACCATGATTTCCATTTCATATGCTGACTCTGCTTGATTGAATCATGCTTTTCCAAATGTCCTGCTAACGCTTCCTTAATAATAGACTCCAGCATTTTCCCAATGGCAGATGTTAAGCTAACTGGTGTATAGTTTCCTGCTTTTTGTCTGCCTCCTTTTTTAAATAGAGGCATTACATTTTCAGTTTTCCAATCTGCTGAGATCGCCCCAGAATCCAGGGAATTTTGGTAGATTACAACCAATGCATCTACTATCTCTGCAGACACTTCTTTTAAAATCCTAGGATGTAAGCCATCAGGTCCCATTATTTGTCTGCTTTTAGTCCTATTATTTTACCAAATACTACTTCATTAGTGTTAGTGATTGTATTAAGTTCCACCCTATAGCCCCTTGATTATCCACTATTGGGATGTTTTTAGTGTCTTCTACCGTGAAGACCGATACAAAATATTTGTTCAATGTCTATGCCATTTCCCTGTTCTCCATTATTAATTCCCCAGTTTCATCTCTAGGGGACCAACATTTACTTTAGCCACTCTTTTTTCCTTTTTATGTTCCTGTGAAAACTCTTACTATCTGTTTTTATATTTCATGCTAGTTTACTTTCATAATCTATCTTCCCTCTCTTTATCATTTGTTTAGTCGTTCTTTGCTGGCTTTAAAAGTTTCCCAATCCTCTGGCCTCCCACTAGTCTTGGCCACATTGTATGACCTTGTTTTCAATTTGATACCATCCCTTATTCCCTTAGTTAGCCATGGATGGTTATCCCTTCTCTTACAGTCTTTCCTTCTCATTGGGATATATTTTTGTTGCGAGTTATGAAATATCTCCTTAAATGTCTGCCACCGTTCATCAACTGTCACATACTTTAGTCTATTTTCCCAGTACACTTTAGCCAACTCTGCCCTCATACCTTTCTAGTCTCCTTTAGAAACTTAGAAACATAGAAATTTACAGCGCAGAAGGAGGCCATTCCGGCCCATCATGTCCTCGCCGGCAGACAAAGAGCCACATGGCCCTTGGTCAACAGCCCTAACGGTTACACGTAAACCTATGAGCAATAATGGAAAGGCAAAGCGCACCCAGCCCAACCAATCTGCCTCACCACAACTGAGACATCCCATTTTACTAAAACACTCTACACTCCACTCCAACCAGAGCCATGTGATCTCCTGAAAGAGGCAAAAAACAGATAAAAACCCAAGCCAATTTAGGGAGAAAAAATCTGGGAAAATTCCTCTCCGACCCATCCAGGCGATCAAAACTGGTCCAGGAGATTAACCTGGCCGTATTCTATTCCCTGCAGTACTAACCATTATATCTACTCCGTCCAAAAAAAGGTCATCCAGTCTAATCCCAATTACCAGCTCTAGGTCAGTAACCCTCTCCAACCATCTCTTAAAAGTGGTGAGGGTTTCTGCATTCACCACTCATCCAGGCAGTGAGTTCCAGATCCCCACAACCCTCTGCGTAAAGAAGCCCCCCCCCACCCCTCAAATGCCCTCTAAACTTTTCACCAACCAAACTTAAAACTATGCCCCCTCATAATAGACCCCTCCACCAATGGAAATAGACCCTTACTATCCACTATGTGCAAGCCCCTCAATATTTTGTACACCTCAATGAGGTCTCCTCTCAACCTCCTCTGTTCCAATGAGAACAAACCCAGCTATCCAATCTGTCCTCATAACTAAGATTCTCCATTCCAGACAGCATCTTGGTAAATCTCCTCTGCACCCTCTCTAGTGCAATCACGTCCTTCCTATAATACGGCGACCAGAACTGCATGCAATACTGCAGCTGTGGCCTAACCAAAGTATTATACAATTTAAGCATAACCCCCCTGCTGTTATATTCTATGCCTCGGCCAATAAAGGCAAGCATTCCGTATGCCTTCTTAACCACCTTATCCACCTGGCCTGCTATTTTCAGAGATCTGTGGACAAGCACTCAAAGGTCCCTTTGTTCATCTACACTATTAAGTGGCCTACCGCTTAATGTGTATACCCTTTCCTTATTAGCCCTCCCAAAATGCATCACCTCACACTTCTCTGAATTAAATTCCATTTGCCACTGCTCTGCCCACCTGACCAGTAGATTGATATCCTCCTGCAGCCCATGACTTTATTTAAGCTTAGGACCCTGGTTTGAGAACCTACTTTCTCACCCTCCAACTGAATTTGAAATTCAAACAAGTTATGGTCACAATTTTCTAGAGGATCTTTACTACGAGATCGTTTATTAATCCTTCCTCATTACAGAGTACTAGATCTAAGATGGACTGCTCCCTGGTTGGTCCCTCAACATATTGTTCAAGGAAACTATCCCGGATACACTCTTGCTCAATGATACCCTGGCCAATTTGCTTTGTCCAATCAATATGAAGGTTAAACTCACCCATGATTATTGCCGCTCCTTTAACACAAGCCTTCATTATTTCTTGATTTATACTTTGTCTCACAGTGTAGCTACTGTTAGGGGGCCTATAGACTATGCTCACCAGTGACATTTTCCCTTTATTATTCCTTATCTCCACACAAACTGGTTCAACGTCTTGATCCTCTGAGCCAATATCGTTTCTCACTAATGCACTGATCCCATCCTTTATTAACAGAGCTACCCCACCTCCTTTTCCTTTCTGTCTGTCCTTCCGAATTGTTAAATACCCCAGAATATTTAGTTCCCAGCCTTGGTCACCTTGCAACCACATCTCTGTAATGGCTACCAGATCATACCCATTTGTATCTTTTTGTGCTGTCAACTCATCTATTTTGTTATGAATGCTACGTTTAGACAATTTAGACAAAGAGCTTTTAAATTTGTTTTTTTACCATTTTTTCCAGCTTGTTTCCTCTGTCCTTCAAATTCACTTTCTCCATTTTTGCTTTCCAATTCCAGCTTTATTCTCCTCTCTACTGACTCTATTCTCAGGTTCCCATCCCCCTGCCAAGCTAGTTTAAACCCTCCCCAACAGCACTCGCAACCACCCCCACCCCCACCCCCACCCCCTGTGAGGATATTGATCCCGGCTCTGTTGAGGTGCAACCCGTCCAGCTTGTACAGGACCCATATTCCCCAGAAGTGGTCCCAATGCTTTAAGAATCGAAAGCCCTCCCTTCTGCACCATCTCTCCAGCCACCTATTCATCTGCTCCATCCTCCTGTTTCTTTGCTCACTAGCTTGTGGCACCGGGATTAATCCGGAGATTACTACCTTTGAAGTCCTTCTTTTTAATCTCTCTCCTAGCTCCCCAAATTCTGCCTGCAGGACATCATCCCTCTTTCTACCTATGTCATTGGTCCCGATATGGACCACGACCTCTGGCTGTTAACCCTCTCCCCCAGAATTCCCTGCAGCCGCTCGGTGACATCCTTGACCCTGGCACCAGGGAGGCAACATTCCATTCCTGGAGTCACGTCTGCGGCCTCAGAAACGCCTGTCTGCTCCCCTGACTATTGAATCCCCTACCACTATAGCTCTTCCTCCCCCCCTTTGCAGTTGAGCCACCCGTGGTGCTGTGGATTTGGCTCTGGCTGCACTCCCCAGAGGCACCATCGCCCCCACCGGTACTCAGAAGAGAATACTGGTTGGAGAGCGAGATGGACTAAAGGGACTCCTGCACTACCTGCCTAGTCCTCCTCCTCTGTCTGGCAGTCACCCACACCCTCTCTACCTGCACACTCTTAAGCTGCGGGATGACCACCTCTAGAAATGTGCTGTCCATGTAGCTCTCAGTCCTGCAGATGCACCACAGGGACTTCAGCCACTGCTCAAGCTCCAAAACTTGTAGCCAGACAGGACTGGAAAATGATGGTCAGAGCCTCTGCTAGTTCCTCTTTTGCTTCTCTTAACAGCCTGGGATACATTTCATCTGGGTCTGGGGATTTATAAAACATAAGAACATAAGAAATAGGAACAGGAATAGGACACATGGCCCCTCGAGCCTGCTCCGCCATTCAATAAGATCATGGGTGATCTGATCATGGACTCAGCTTCACTTCCCTGCCCGTTCCCCATAACCCCTTATTCCCTTATCATTTAAGAAACTGTCTATTTCTGTCTTAAATTTATTCAATGTCCCAGCTTCCACAGCTCTCTGAGGCAGCGAATTCCACGGATTTACAACCCTCTGAGAGAATAAATTCCTCCTCATCTCTGTTTTAAATGGGCGGCCCCTTATTCTAAGATCATGCCCTCTAGTTCTAGTCTCCCCCATCAGTGGAAACATCCTCTCTACATCCATCTTGTCAAGCCTCCTCATAATCTTATACGTTTCGATAAGATCACCTCTCATTCTTCTGAATTCCAATGAGTAGAGGCCCAACCTACTCAACCTTCCCTCATGTCAACCCCATCATCCCCGGAATCAACCTAGTGAACCTTCTCTGAACTGCCTCCAAAGCAAGTCTATCCTTTCGTAAATATGGAAACCAAAACTGTACACAGTATTCCAGGTGTGGCCTCACCAATATCTTATATAGCTGTAGCAAGATTTCCCTGCTTTTATATCAATTTTGAAAGCTGCTAAACCTCTTAATACTTCCTCTCTCACTATATTTATTTAATTCAATATTTCACACTCCTCCTCCCTGATTGCAATGTCTGCATCGCCCCTCTGTTTTGTGAACCTTACCCACATCTTCCATCTCCATGCACAGATTACCTTTATAGGGCCCAAGTTTCGGGCCGCGCCTAGAACGGCGCAGCCCCGACCTGGACGCTCGTTTTTCGCGCCACAAAGTGCGCCTAAAAAAAACTTCCAGATTCTCCGGCTCCCTGCTGGTCCTCTGGCCCTCGGCGGAGGGCGGAGCTAGGTCCCTGCGCTGAAAACAGTGCCGGGACCTCTGCACATGTGTGCTACAGTAGACCTCTGCACATGTGCAGTAGCTCCAGGTGCCCAAAACTGTGTGGGAGGGGCCCGAAGCAGGCAGCCCCTAGCCCTGGCCGAATGGCCTCACTGGGGCTGCATGCATAAGGCTCCTTCCATGCTCAGCTCCTGCTTCCTCCCGACCCGACTCGACTCCCGCTTCCCCGCCCCCGGACCGGACCCGACCGCGACACCGACCCGATTCCCGCTTCCCCCCCCCCCAGCCCCCGGACCGGACTGGACCTGACCCACGCTCCCAACCCCCCACCCGGACCCGACCTGACCCAACCTGACCTCCCTCCCCCCGCCCCCGACACGAACCGGCCCGAACCGACCTCCCTCCTCCCCCCCCCCGACCCGACCCGACCCGTGCTCCCGACCGCCCCCCCCCCACAACCCAATACGACCCGCGCTCCCGATCCCGACCCGCGCTCCCCCCGACCTGACCCAACGCCACCTACCTGTAAATCTCGTGAATATGATGGGCCCTGCCCGAAGTCTTGGGCCCAGCCACCGGGCCCGGCCCATTCAGCCTCCCCCCCCCGCCCCCCCGTTCAGCACCCCCCCCTTCTCCTCCCCCCCTTCTCCTTACCCCCCTTCTCCTTTCCCCCCTTCTCCTTCTCCTCCTTCCCCTTCTCCCCCCACTTCTCCTCCTCCCCCTTCCCTCCCCCTCCGCTTCCCCTTCTCCCCCCTTCCCCTTCTCCCCCCCTCCCCCATCCCTCCCCCTTCCCTCCCTCCCTCCCCTCCCCCTGCCCCCCCCCCTCTCTTCCTCTACCCCCCCTCCTCCCCCTCCCCTCGCTGTCAGAAACACAGACACTGACAGACAGAGAGTGAGAGACACACACAGACAGACAGACAGAGAGATAGAGACACTGACAGAGACACACTGAGGGGGCCATCCCAGCACGCTGTTGGAGGGCTCCCGGTGCTGCAGTCGGTAAGTAGAAAATGTTTTATTTATTGATTTAAAAAAAATATATTTCTTATTAATTTTTTTTGATTGATTTATTGGTTGATTTATTGATGTTTTTATCATTTATTATTGATGATGGCTCTTTATTTGTAAAACTGAAGTGTTTAATGTTTGTAAACTTCCCTTTAAACCCCTCCATTCCCTACGCCTGATTTGTAACCTATGCCTGATTTTCTAAAGTGTAGACAAGATTTTTTCGAGCGTACAAAAATCTTCACTTACTCCATTCTAAGTTAGTTTGGAGTAAGTTTTCACTGCCGAAACTTTGATTTTATTTGCCAAACCTTTTTCATTCTCTCTCTTTGCTTTCCTAATTTCCTTTTTAATTTCATCCCTGGACTTTCTATACTCCTCTCGGGTTTCTGCAGTAGTGAGCCCTCGATATCTGTCATAAGCCACTCTTTTTTTCTTTATCCTACCCTGTATGCCCCTTGACATCCAGGGGGCTCTAGATTTGTTAGTCCCACCTTTTTTATTTAAGGGAACATAGTTGCTCTGAACCCTCAGGATCTCCTCCTTGGATGCCTCCTACTGATCTGACATTGATTTACCTTCCAGTAGCTGTTTCCAGTCCACTTTTGCTAAATCACATCTCAGCCTAGCAAAATTGGCTTTTCCCCAATTGAATACTTTTATTCCTGGTCTATCTTTGTCGTTTTCCATAACTACCCTAAATCTAACTGAATTATGATCACTTGCACCCTCTGATATGCCTTCCACCTGCCCAACTTCATTCCATAAAACTAAGTCCAGAACTGTCCCTCCCTTGTTGGGCTTGCTACATACTGGCTAAAAAAGTTCTTCTGAATGCATTTTAGGAATTCTGCACTCTCTATACGTTTCACACTAATTTTATCCCAGTTAATATTAGGGTAGATGAAATCCCCTACTATTACTGCCCTATAGTTTTTGCACTTCTCAGAAATGTGCCTACATATTTGGTCTTCTATCTCCCTCTGACTGTTTGGGGGTCTATAGGAGACCACCAGCAGTGTGATCGCCCCATTTTTGTTCTTCAATTCAACGCATATGGCCTAATTTGACAATCCTTCTAACATATCACCTCTCCTTACTACTATAATTGTTTTTTGAATTAATACTGCGAAACTCTCCTATTTTTATTCCCCTCTCTATCCCATCTGAAAACCCTGTAACCAGGAATGTTGAGCTGCCATACCTGCCTTTCTTTCAGCCATGTGTCAGTAATAGCTATAATATCATATTCCCAAGTGTCTATCTGTGCTCTCAGCTCATCTGTCATATTCCCTAGACTCCTTACATTGAAGTATATACCATTTAGCACTGCCAAACTCCCTTGTTGTATCCTCTGTGTTCCAAATTCACTTTCTAATTTTTTGCTTTCCAATTCCAGCTTTGCTTCTCTCCCTTCTGAATGTACTCACAGGTTCCCATCCTCCTACCAAGCTATGTTAAACTCTCCCCAACAGCACTCGCAACCTCCCCCCCACCCCACCACGAGGATATTGGGCCTGGCTCTGTTGAGGTGTAACCCGTCCGGCTTGCACAGATCCCCCCTCCCTAAGAAATGGTCCCAATTACTCAGGAATCTAAAACCCTCCCTCCTGCACCATATCGCCAACCACACATTCATCTGCTCTATCCTGCTATTTCTGTACTCACTAACTCGTGGCATCGGGTGCAATCCAAAGATTACTACCTTTGAGGTCCTGCTTTTTAATCTCTCTCCTAGCTCCTTAAAATCTGCCTACAGGACCTCATCCCTCTTTCTGCCTATGTCATTGGTACTGCTGTAAAACTTGAAGTTTTCTCAACATTCAAAGATTCCCCCTCTGTTTGAAGAAACCCTAAGGAAGGATCATTTAGGACTCACTTAAGATGAACTTTGGGATTTTAAAAGATGCATGGGTCTGCAAGAGAAAAGGGCTGCAAAGCCAGGGGACTACCAACCTCTGAAAAGACCAGTTTTTTGGGGTATTGGAGTTGTCTGGGATATTAGAGCTAAACAAATTGTCTGGGGAACTGTGTAAACTCAAAAAACTCGGCTCCCCAAGAGACATTAACATTTCAACAATTGACCCAGAGATAGCCAGCTATAGCTCTAGGCATGAAACCCATCCAGCACATGCATAATGTTAATCACTTTTCCGGCCTGCATGGAAAACCCAGGCCTAGGCAGACAATGTAAACAACAAAACTAATTTTTACAATCACAACTCGAATCCAACAGATCGACACATCCTAAACAAGTTATCGTTAACGAGTCCGGCAAATTTTAACAAAGAGTTATCAAGCCCACCAAAACTAAGACAAAGAATCGGGTTTGATTTGGCGCGCAGATTAGAAAGGCTCTCAAAGTATAATTGAGGCCCTGTTTTACGGGTTAAGGAGCCTTCTGATGAGCCTTCTGAGCAACTAAGAACCTCCACTGCACTATCGGGCTCTTGAGCGACCACCGCTCCATCAGCATCTTTGGCCTCGACAGTACTCCTGGGTTACACTGCTCTGCTACCGAAGAAGAAGGAAGAACACCATCAAAAAGGCAGAGAAAAGCAGTTCCCAGTGACTTCGGACATCTCCAACTCATCACGGCAACAACTGACCATAGCCAATGTGGTAACATCGAACCTCCTCGATCGACGAATCCTAAGAAAGAAACTACTCGAGAAGAAACCGAAGATTCGAAAGTTTTCCACTCTACAATCTATTCCTGGCTAACAATGGGCGAAACATTACCTAAAGTAATCCAAAGCCCTACTCCTACAAGAAAAAAGTGGGTACTCACCCCATAAATCCAAACCGCACCTTACCGCATCAGCGGACTCAACCCAACTGAAGACTATGCAGCAAGAAGTCTTCCACGACGTTCGGGGTACGGCAAGCAGAAACTACCATGTCCAGCGAACCCTGAAACTGCGAACCACTGCTAACTGTCAATAAGAGGATTGGTGAGCATTATCCCTGTTGCCCTAGAGTTTAACCTAGTCAGATTTAGGCATTGGGAGGTGTATTATTTTCTGTAACCCACTTTGGATGTGTAATAAAGTGTTCTTTATTTTAGAGATTGTAAGTTTTGACATTGTACTTTTCTTTCCTGAATAAAATCAAAGTTTCTTGCACCAAAACCAGTTGTCTGCTGCACTTTGTCACATCTCCAAATAAATCCAAAGTCTAGAACCCAGGGAGTGGGAGCGATTCGAACCGCTCAGAAGGTCAGAAGTGAACCTGACCCCCACACCATCCCCTACACCGCTATGGACCAGGACCTCTGTCTGTTCACCCTCCCCCCTCCGAATGTACTGTAGCCGTTCAGTGGCATTCATGACCCTGGCACCAGGGAGGCAACATATCCTCCTGGAGTCACGTCTGCGGCCGCAGAAATGCCTGTCTGCTCCCCTAACTATCGATTCCCCTACTATTCTTGTTCTTCCACTCTTCTTCGTCCCCCGCTGTAAAGCTGAGCCACCCGTGGTGCCGTGGACTTGGCTCTGGCTGCATTCCCCAGAGGAACTATCATCCCCACTAGTACTCAGAACAGAATACTGGTTGGAGAGCGAGATGCGCTCAGGGAACTCGTGCACTCCCTGCCTGTTCTCCTCTTCTGTCTGGCAGTTACCCATTCCCTCTCTGCCTGCACACTCTTAAGCTGTGGGGTGACCACTTCTAGAAACGTGCTATCCATGAAGTTCACAGCCTCGCGGATAGACTGCAGTGACTCCAGCTGCCGCTCCAGCTCTGAAACCCGAAGCTCGAGTTGGCGTAGCTGGCGACACTCTCTGCACATTTGGTCATCCAGGCTACACAAAACATCCAGGACTTCCCACATGACACACGATATGCACGTCACAGGACTGAGCTGCTCTGCCATGCCTCTATTTAATAGACTAATAACTAACAACAGAGAAAAAGTTAAAACTTAAGTTACCAACTATTCACCAATTAACTCCTTCCCTTGTGCCAATATACAAACGGAATCGCCAAAAGTATGAAAGGGAATCCCCTTCTTTTATTGTATATAAAAACATAGAAAGATGGAAATACTCAGCGGGTCAGGCAGCATCTGTGGAGAGAGAAACAGAGTTAACGTTTCAGGTTGACGAAACAGTCCTCTACCAACCTGCACCCACCACACAGTATTGACCCCCTGATAATCAAAATCCTTGGACAACATAGATCATTTTCCATACCTCGGGAGCCTACTACCAACAAGGGCAGATCTCGATGAGGAAGTCCAACATCGCTTTCAGTGTACCAGTGCAGCTTTCGGTCGCCTGAGGAAGAGAGTGTTTAAAGACCAGGACCTCAAACCCAGCACCAAGCTCATGGTCTACAGAGCAGTAGTGATACCCGCCCTCTTATATGCTTCAGAGACATGGACTATGTACAGCAGGTACCTCAAAGCACTGGAGAGGTACCACCAACGCTGGCTCCGCAAGATCTTGCAAATCCATTGGCAGGATAGGCGCACCAACGTCATTGTTCTCGCTCAGGCCAACATTCCCAGCATCGAAGCACTGACCACACTCGATCAGCTCCATTGCACTAGCCACATCGTCCGCATGCCCAATACAAGACTCCCAAAACAAGTGCTCTACTCGGGGCTCCGACACAGCAAGCGAGCCCCAGGTGGGCAGAGGGAACGCTTCAAGGACACCCTCAAAGCCTCCTTGTAAAAATGCAACATCCCAACCGACACCTGGGAATCCCTGGCCCAAGACCGTTCAAAGTGGAGGAGAAGCATCCAGGAAGGCGCCGAACACCTCAAGTCTTTTCGCTGGGAGCAAGCGGAGGCCAACGCAAAGAGCGGAAGGAGCACACGGCAACCCAAGCATCCCACCCACCCGTCCCTTCAACCACCGTCTGCCCCACGTGTGACAGAGACTGTAGGTCCCGCATTGGACTCATCAGTCATCTGAGAACTCATTTTTAGTGTGGAAACAAGTCATCCTCGACTCCAAGGGACTACCTAAGAAGAAGAAGACTCTTTGCATGTCGGAGTCATCCACCCACGGGAAGCCTCCAACTGCAAATTTTCCACCTAATATATTCCACGCCATGAATGCTACATGTTAGAAGGGCTCTCTAGCCTTCTGGACAATTGGAGGAGGGGCGGGGGGAGATTTTGGTTGCGTCCCATTTGTGGTGTTAACTTTAAACTTTTTGAAAAGTTAGTGCCTGGTGAGATGGACTGCCAAATTCTGGAAAATTGGGCGTTTTCTTCTCCGAAAGGAAGGAGGGCGATATCTGAGGTGTAATGGCCTCAGTGAGGCACAGACACAATGCTATTGACAGTATTCTACCCAATTTCAGGTGACTTTCATTTAGCAATCAGCAGCCTCTCGTTTATTCCACTTATAAAGGGAATGTAATTTCAGGCAGTACCTGTTCATTTTCAACATTGCTGGACTTCACTCAGAGTTGCAAGCAACTTTTGACACGACTGCTTCAAATACTGCTACAAGGGCCACGCATTTCAATGAAGTGGCATTGGACACATTGGTGGTGGCAATGCAGAGAAGGAGGGATGTATTGTCTCCTCTATCTGGGAGAAAGCCAACACCGCAGGTTTTTAGGGCCATGTGGGGAGAGGTGGCCGTGGAGGTGAAGGCCAGCACTGTGGTCAACAGAACCACAACACAGTACTGGAAAAATTTCAACGACTTCATCGAAACATCGAAACATAGAAAATAGGTGCAGGAGCAGGCCATTCGGCCCTTCGAGCCTGCATCATCATTCAATATGATCATGCCTGATCATGCAACTTCAGTACCCCTCTCCTGCCTTCTTTCCATATCCCCTGATCCCTTTAGCCGTAAGGGCGACATCTAATTCCCTTTTGAATATATCCAACGAACTGGATTCAACAACTTTCTGTGGCTGAGAATTCCATAGGGTCACAATTCTCTGGGTGAAAAGATTTCTCCTCATCTCGGTCCTATATGACTTAACCCTTATCCTTAGACTGTGACCCCTGGTTCTGGACTTCCCCAACATCGGGAACATTCTTCCTGCAACAAACCTGTCCAATCCTATCATAATTTTATATGCTTCTATGAGATCCCCTCTCATTCTTCTAAATTCCAATGAATATAAGCCTAGCCGATCCAGTCTTTCCTTATATGTCAGTCCTGCCATCCCAGGAATCAGTCTGGTGAACCTTCGCTGCACTCCCTCAATAGCAAGCACGTCCTTTCTCAGATTAGGAAACCAAAACTGTACACAATATTCAAGTTGTGGTCTCACCAAGCCCAACTGCAGTAAGACCTCCCTGCTCCTATACGCAAATCCTCTTGCTATGAAGGACAACATGCCATTTGCTTTCTTTACTGCCTGCTGAACCTGTATGCCAACCTTCAATGACTGATGTACCATGACACCCAAGTCTCGTTGCACCTCCCATTTTACTAATCTGTCACCATTCAGATAATAATCTGCCTTCCTGTTTTTGCCACCAAAGTGGATAACCTCACATTTATCCACATTATACTGCATCTGCCATGCCTTTGCCCACTCACCTAACCTGCCTAAGTCACTCTGCAGCCTCTTAGTATCCTCCTCACAGCTCACACCGCCACCCAGCTTAGTGTCGTCTGCAAACTGAGAGATATTACACTCAATTTCTTCATCTAAATCATTAATGTATATTGTAAAGAGCTGGGGTCCCAGCACTGAACCCTGCAGTACTCCACGAGTCACTGCCTGCCATTCTGAAAAGGACCCATTTATCCCGACTCTCTGCTTCCTGTCTGCCAACCAGTTCTCTATCCACAACAGTACATTACCCCCAATACCATGTGCTTTGATTTTGCACACCAATCTCTTGTGTGGGCCCTTGTCAAAAGCTTTTTGAAAGTCCAAATACACCACATCCATTGGTTCTCCCTTGTCCACTCTACTAGTTACATCCTCAAAAAATTCCAGAAGATTTGTCAAGCATGATTTCCCTTTCATAAATCCATGCTGACTTGGACCGATCCTGTCACTGCTTTCCAAATGTGATGCTATTTCATCTTTAATAATTGATTCCAACATTTTCCCCACTACTTATGTCAGGCTAACCAGTCTATAATTCCTTGTTTTCTCTCGCCCTCCTTTTTTAAACAGTGGTGTTACATGAGCTACCCTCCAGTCCATAGGAACTGATCCACAGTCGACAGACTGTTGGAAAATGATCACCAATGCATTCAATATTTCTATGGCCACTTTCTTAAGTACTCTGGGATGCTGACTATCAGGCCCCGGGGATTTATCGGCCTTCAAACCCATCAATTTCCCAAACACAATTTCCCGCTTTATAAGGATATCCTTCAGTTCCTCCTTCTCACTAGACCCTCGGTCCCCGCGTATTTCCGGAAAGCTATTTGTGTCTTCCTTCGTGAAAACAGAACCAAAGTATTTGTTTAACTTCCGCCATTTCTTTGTTCCCCATTATAAATTAACCTGAATCTGACTGAAAGGGACCTACATTTGTTTTCACTAATCTTTTTCTCTTTATATATCTATAGAAGCTTTTGCAGTCAGTTTTTATGTTCCCAACAAGCTTCCTCTCATACTCTATTTTCTCCCTCCTAATTAAACCCTTTGGTCCTCCTCTGCTGTATTACAAAATTCTCTCAGTCCTCAGGTTTGCTGCATTTTCTGGCCAAGTTATATGCCTCTTCCTTGGATTTAACACTATCCCTAATTTCCCTTTCTAGCCATGGTTGAGCCACCTTCCCTGTTTTATTTTTACTCCAGACAGGGATGCACAATTGTTGAAGTTCATCCATATGATCTTTAAATGTTTGCCATTGCCTATCCATCGTCAACCCTTTAAGTATCACTCGCCAGTCTATTCTAGCCAAGTTACATCTCATACCATCGAAGTTACCTTTCCCAAGTTCAGGACCCTAGTCTCTGATTTAACTGTGTCACTCTCCATCTTAATAAAGAATTCTACCATATTATGGTCACTTTTCCCCAAGGGGCCTCGCACAATAAGATTGTTAATTGGTCCTTTTTCATTACACATCATCCAGTATAGGATGGCCAGCCCTCTAGTTGGTTCCACGACATATTGGTCTGGAAAACCATCCCTAATACACTCCAGGAAATCCTCCTCCACCGCATTGCTACCAGTTTGGTTAGCCCAATATGTAGATTAAAGTCACCCATAATAACTGTTGTACCTTTATTGCACGCATTCCTAATTTCTTGTTTGATGCTGTCCCTATCCTCATTACTACTGTTTGGTGGTCTGTACACAACTCCCAATCGCGTTTTCTGCCCTTTGGTATTCCGTAGCTCCACCCATACAGATTCCACATCATCCAAGCTAATGTCCTTCCTTACTATTGCATTAATTTCCTCTTTAACCAGCAATGCCACGTCACCTCCTTTTCCTTTCTGTCTATTCTTCCTAAACGTTGAATACCCGTGGATGTTGAGTTCCCAGCCTTAGTCACCCTGGAGCCATGTCTCCATGATGCCAATTACATCATATCTGTTAACTGCTATCTGTGCAGTTAATTCATCCACCTTATTCCGAATACTCCTCGCATTGAGGCACAGAGCCTTCAGGCTTGTCTTTTTAACACCCTTTTCTCCTTTAGGATTTTGCTGTAATGTGGCCCTTTTTGCTTTTTGCCTTGGGTTTCTCTGCCCTCCACTTTTATTTTTCTTCTTTCTATCTTTTGTTTCTATCCCCATTCTACTTCCCTCTGTCTCCCTTCATAGGTTCCCATCCCCCTGCTATATTAGTTTAACCCCTCCCCAACAGCACTAGCAAACACTCCCCCTAGGATATTGGTTCCGGTCCTGCCCAGGTGCAGACCGTCTGGTTTGTACTGGTCCCTCCTCCCCCAGAACCGGTTCTAATAACCCAGGAATTTGAATCTCTCCCTTCTGCACCACTGCTCAAGCCACGTATTCATCTGAGCTATCCTGCGATTCCTGCTCTGACTAGCACGTGGCACTGGTAGCAATCCTGAGATTACTACTTTTGAGTTCCTACTTTTTAATTTAGCTCCTAGCTCCCTAAGTTCGTCTTGTAGGACCTCATCATATTTTTTACCTATATCGTTGGTACCTAAATGCACCACAACAACTGACTGTTTACCCTCCCCCTTCAAAATGTCCTGCACCCGCTCCGAGACATCCTTGACCCTTTCACCAGGGAGGCAACATACCATCCTGGAGTCTCGGTTGCGGCCACAGAAATGTCTATCTATTCCCCTTACAATTGAATCCCCTATCACTATAGCTCTCCCACTCATTTTCCTGCCCTCCTGTGCAGCATAGCCACCCACGGTGCCATGGACTTGGCTGCTGCTGCCTTCTCCTGATGAGTCATCCCCCTCAACAGTACCAAAGCCGTGTATCTTTTTTGCAGGGGGATGACCGCAGGGGACCCCTGCACTACCTTCCTTCTACTGCTCTTCCTGTTGGTCACCCATCCCCTATCTGGCTGTGTAACTTTTACCTGCGGTAAGACCAACTCAATAAACATGCTATTCATGTCATTCTCAGCATTATGGATGCTCCAGCCTGAATCCATCCGCAGCTCCAGTGCCGCAATGTGGGTCTGTCAGGAGCTGCAGTCGGATACACTTCCTGCATATGTAGTCATCAGAGACACTGGAAGCGTCCCTGATTTCCCACATAGTACAGGAGGAGCATAACATGTGTCTGAGCTCTCCTGCCATGACTTAACCACTAGATTAACTTAATTTGGAAACAATAATGCTAAAGGTTACTTACTGATAAAGAAAAGAAAAAGAAAAAACTACTCACTAATCACCAGCCAATTACTTACCCGCTTGGCTGTGACATCACCTTTCGATTTTTTCTACTTTTTTGCCTTCTCTCCCTGCTGCAGCTGCACCAGCTGGCCTATATAAGCCACTCCGACATCCCCAAACCTCTTGCTGTGATGTCACACTTAGTTTTCTTTTCCTCCCAGGTCGGGGAGTCAGCACTGGTGGGGAAAACAAGACAAAGCAACACCTCCCGCTCCCACTTGCCCGAACTCTCCCACTTACTAAACTCTTACCTTTGCACTCTCACCTGCCGCTGCACTCCAAGCAAGACTCTTTTTATACTGTTCCTGGTTGACTCACTAGCTTATTTAGGGAACCAGTTTTTACTAGCTGCCCAATTAACTAAGCTAGTTTGCTTGTTTGTCTCTGCTTAAACCTACAAGAATCCGATCTGTTTAATATTGCAGTTTTACTTAAACTTGTAATCTTATCCCTGCCCTTCTTGGGAACCATTACCCGATTACCCCACAGAAGGCAGACTGCCTGTATAGACATTTCATCTTTGTGCCGCTGGTATGGCTTTATCTCTTCCTGCATTTCCAATGGGACACTGGACCAGCTCCCATGAAGCACACATTTTTTTACTAGGGACAGTAAGGGGTCCTGGCTCGTCCAGGTTCTAATCTGTCGGGCTGTGACGGGTGATTGCTCACTCTCAAATGCTTCCATTATCATAACTAAATCTGTGGGCTGTGCCATTTCCACCCCCGTGGTGGGCAATGGCAGCCTACTGAGAGCATCGGCACAGTTTTCTGTTTCTGGCCTATGGCGAATGGCGTAGTTGTATGCAGACAGCGTGAGCGCCCATCTCTGGATGCAGGCCGATGCATTCGTATTTATCCCCTTACTTTGCGAAAAAAAGGATATCAGTGGCTTATGGTCAATTTCCAATTCAAATTTGAGCCCAAACAGATATTGATGCACTTTCTTTACCCCATAAACACATGCTAATGCTTCTTTTTCAATCATGCTGTAGGATCTCTCAGCCTTAGACAGACTTCTGGATGCATAAGCAACCGGTTGCAATTTCCCAGATTCATTAGCTTGTTGCAATACACACCCGACCCCGTACGACGACACGTCACATGCTTGTACCAAACGCTTACATGGATCATACAATTGTTTGAGCATAACAATTTTCTAGCTTTTACAAAGGCATTTGTTTGGCTTTTACCCCATATCCATTCATCTCCTTTACACAGTAAGGTGTTCAGTGGTTCTAACAGTGTGCTGAGACCCAGTAAGAAGTTACCAAAGTAGTTCAGGAGTCCTAGAAACGACCGCAGTTCCGTCACGTTCTGTGGTCTCGGTGCATTCTCGATTGCCTCCGTCTTCGAATTGGTGGGCCTGATGCCGTCCACCACGCTTCTTCTCCCCAGGAACTCCACTTCAGGCGCCAGGAAAATGCATTTTAACCTGAGCCCCATGTGGTTGAATCGACTAAGAACCTCCTCCAGGTTCTGCAGATGCTCGACTGTGTCCCGACCTGTAACCAAGATGTCGTCCTGGAAGACCACCATGCGCGGGATCGACTTCAGTAAGCTTTCCATGTTTCTCTGGAATATCGCCATGGCTGATTGAATCCCAAATGGGCGTCTGTTGTAAATGAAGAAACCTTTGTGCGTGTTGATGTAGGTGAGGCCCTTTGATGATTCCTCCAGCTCCTGCATCATTTAGGCTGGGGCCAACTGCAGCTTCGTGAATGTCTTTCCTCCCGCCAGCGTCGCAAAAAAGGTCGTCTGCCTTTGGTCGTGGGTATTGATCCTTCAGGGAAAAACAATTGATAATTACTTTGTAATCACCACAGATTCTGACGGTGCCGTCTCCCTTGAGGACTGGAACAATCAGACTAGCCCACTCATTAAATTCGATCGGCGAAATGATGCCCTCTCATTCCAGCTGGTCCAGCTCGATCTCCACCCTCTCTCTCATCATGCATGGTACTGCTTTCGCTTTGTGATGGATGGGTCGTGCACCCGAAATTAGGTGGATCTGCACTTTTGCTCCTTGGAACTTCCCGATGCCTGGTTCGAACAGCGAAGGGAACTTGTTTAAGACCCGGGCAGACGAAGTGTCTTCAACGGACGAGAGCACTTGGCGTGTCCCAGTTCCAGTGTATCTTTCCCAGCCAGCTCCTGCTGAGCAGAGTGGGACCATCGCCCGGTACCACCCAGAATGGTAGCTTGTGCACCGCTCCATCGTAGGAGACCTTTACAGTAGCACTGCCGATTACGGGAATCAATTCCTTTGTGTAAGTTCTCAGCTTGTGCGAATGGGAGTCAGGACTGGCCTTGAGGCCTTGCTGCACCACAATTTATTGAAAGTCTTTTTGCTCGTAATGGACTGGCTCGCTCCCGTGTCCAGCTCCATTGACACCGATAGTCCATTTAATTCAACCTTCCGCATTATCGGGGGACACTTTGTGGTAAATGTGTGCACCCCATATACCTCTGCCTCCTCGGTCTGAGGCTCTGGTTCATCGTGATCCACCGTGGATCTGTCCTCCTCTGTAACATTGTGATTTGCAGGATTAGCAGGGTTTGCAGCTCACCTGCACATACGTTGGAGGTGTCACATTGTTCCAAAGCCCTTGCAAACGTATCCTTTGAAGCGACATGAATGGAAACAATGATCACCCCCGCAGCGCCAACAAGGTGTTAATGGCCTTGCATTCATCACCCTTGATGGTGGATTCTGAGACATCTGCGGACGTGTAGCTGCAGGTATGTGTGACCTGCCCTGTTTGTTATGATTCGAAAACAGCATCACATTGTTCACAGTACTTGTAGCAGCACTCGTGTGCTGAGAGATTTGCTTGGTATTGTCACTGGTGGCAATGAACGCCTGGGCTATCGCTATGGCTTTACTCAAGGTTGGGGTCTTTACAGTCAAAAGTTTGTGAAGTATCACTTCATGGTCAATGCCAAGTATGAAGAAATCCCTGAGCATGTGCTCCAAATGTCCTTCAAATTTGCAATGTCCTGCAAGGCGTCTCAGCTCGGCAACATAGCTCGCCACTTGCTGGCCTTCAGATCTTTTATTGGTGTAGAACCGGTACCTCACCATCAGAACGTTTCCTTCGGGTTCAGGTGCTCCCAGACCAGTGTGCACAAATCACCATAACGATTTCTCTGTGGGTTTCGCTGGAGCAAGCAGATTTTTCATGAGGCCATACGTTGCTGCCCCGCAAATGGTGAGGAGAATTGCCCTTCGTTTGGCAGCATTCGCTTCTCCTTCCAGCTCGTTGGCCACAAAGTATTGGTCGAGTTGCTCCAAGAAGGTTTCCCAATCATCTCCCTCTGAAAGTTTCTCCAGGATGCCCACTGTTCTCTGCATCGTTGAGCTCGTCATCTGTATCTCGTCACCAGTTGTTATGTATGAATAAAGAATCTGACTAGATACTGTGAGCTCAAAGTAAAGTGTGACCTTAGTCTTTTATTGCAGATCTCCAGAGTGCCTCTCTAGCCTGTGAGACCTCCTTAAGTACAGGTGCTCTCAAGGGATTGTGTGATCCCTTGGAACTCCAGGTGGTAAGCCCTCTGGTGGCTACACACGGTATGTACAAGTTTACATATATAACAGCTCATCGAAGCATTTGGGGGGCATATCCTGACAGTTGGCCACCATGGCCGAGTACATTCTGCAGATGGCGGAGGCCCTAGATGCGATAGCTAGGAACACTGCTGCCACAGGCACTCCACTCCTAGTTTCCGCAGCGCCACTGCGAACGACAGATGAGACCAAGGACCAAGATCCTGCTTCTGCATCAGAGAATGTTGTCCCCTCGGCATCCCCCACTCCCGTGCAACGACCGCATCTGCCTTCATCCCCCCCAATGAGTCACCGCCTGAGGAGCTCCTCGGCCAGGTGCCGTGGAACAAGGAGGAGAAGGGGTAGAGGTGGGGAGAAGAAGGAGAGGGAGGAAGGAAAGTGAGGTGCATGTCTGCAGGTGATGGCTGTGTTATATCTCCATCTGGGTGTGTGCAATTTGTTGCAATGTATGGGGGCTGGGGACCACGCTCCTGCTTTGCCTTTGTATTCTGCGTTGCTGGACATGTTGAACATGTGATTGATGTCAATAGTGGAAAAAGTGGGTTGTGGACAGGGGTTGGGTGTTATTGCCTGTGATACTTAAGATTTCAGACAATGTTGGTATAACATTTTTGTTATTGAACATAACCTTGTTGCGCATTGTCTCAGATAGCTGGACCGTTACACACTGGTGATTCCTTAACATGAAAGGGATAAATATAACTTAACATTAATCAACGTAAACTTTAACTAGCACCAAGATGATGGGCACCATTGATGTCTGAGCTGCACACACGCAGCAGTGTGTCAGCGTTGTCACTCATCATCAATGCTCTTTCAGGCAAATCGTTCTGATTTCAGCTCCTCACGTAAGAGTAGGATTTAAACATGCCAGCCACACCGCTGGCATTCGTTCAGAACAGTTCCACTTTTTGTGGGCGGTTTTGTGGGTGATTTGTGTGCGAGGTGGGGAAAATGATGGTGGGCGATCTCCTGGGCGTTAGTTTCGCTAAATGTGCTCTTTACGACAAAAAAATGTGGGCGGACGGTATTATTGAATTTCGGCATTACTTCTGTGTGGAAAGTAACGCTGGGCGATATTATGAGCGTTGATTTCGCCCATTCTGATGATTCTGCCCCAAAAAAGTGGGCGGGCAGTAATATTTTTTCCCAGCGTTAACCACATGGGGAAAGTAATGCTTGGCGATAAGTTTTCTAAAAATGCCCGTCAGTTTCCATTTTATGCCAAAATGGGCAATATATGGGTGTTATATGTAATTTCAGCAGTAAAATGGGCAATAAATCGGCGTTAAGCATGCAAAAAAAGTGGAGGTTCTAGCCCATAGTCCCCTAGTTTTAGTTCCCCCGATGAGTGAAAATATCCTCGCTGCAAACACCTTGTCGAGCCCCCTCATTATCTTATAAGTTTCAATAAGATCACCTCTCATTCTTCTGAACTCCAATGTGTATAGGCCCAACCTACTCAACCTATCCTCGTAAGTCAACCCCCTCATCTCCGGAATCAACCTAGTGAACCTTCTCTGAACAGTCTCCAATGCAAGTATATCCTTCCTTAAATATGGAAACCAAAACTGTAGACAGTACTCTCGGTGTGGCCTCACCAATACCCTGCACAGTTGTAGGACTTCTTTGTTTTTATACTCTATCCCCCTTACAATAAAGGCCAACATTCCATTTGCCTTCCTGATTATTTGCTGCACCTGCATACTAACTTTTTGTGTTTCATGCACAAGGACCCCCAGGTCTCTCTGTACTGTAGCACTTTGCAATTTTTCTTCATTTCAATTATAATTTGCTTTTCTATTATTTCTGCCAAAGTGGATAACCTCACATTTTGCCACATTATACTCCATCTGCCAAATTTTTGCCCACTCACTTAGCCTGTCTATATCACTTTGCACATTTTTTGTGTCCTCCTCACAATTTGCTTTCCCACCCATCTTTGTATCATCAGCACGATGGACCACGACGAATAATAGCACATTGCATCAACCAAAGTGTAGCTGATGGAGACATCCCCATGAACCGAAGCATGGCTATCCCATGCAGTATTTAACATTTAGCAAAGCCAGATTGTGGAATTTGCAAGACTTACCCTCTCCCTCGAGTGTGGGCCCAACTTGTGCAGTGGTGATTGCTTTTCTCCAGGCAGGACCTATCAAAATAGTGACCTGTCTTCCAAGGGTGTCAGTGGGTGCAGATTTGCGAGGCCTCCTCCTGCTCGAGTTCTTTCCCTTTTGTTGTGTGCCACCTTCCTCTTGCAAAGATGAAAATATAACTTTTTAGAGAGGGTGTCTTTCTGCTAGGTGGGACATATACAGATGGTCACTTTTACAATTGCAATTCCAGTGAATAAATGAAAATATTACTTGCACTAACTACTTGACCAACTCGTGCCATCTGGCCTCAATTACAGTAACTAGTGGCTCTACTTCATTCTGTAAGAAATTCTTGGCCCTTGAACCGCATTGCATCTTGTACTGCAGCTCCGATTTTTCCAATGAAAATTAAAGTTCTCACACACAACTGGCTCTTTAAAAATGGCCGAATGCAGACTGGGAGCTGTGACCGGTCATGGCCCATAGCAGTCACGTCAAAAACTTCCTTTTTTTTTGCGCATGCACAGAAGGGGGTGGCATTGTTTTTTTGGTGCGAACATTAGGCTCCACCCCCTGAAACAAAATGACAGGCTGCGTGGCGCCAATTTCAATAAGTAGAACGGGGAAACTTGATGGTTACTTTTTTGGAGTAGTCGGGGCCAAAAAAAATGGGTGCAACTCTGGCAATACAGCAAAAAAATTGTATTGGGGAAAATTGAATTCACCCACACTAATTTGCACTTCCTTCTCAGTCCTTGTGCTGTTAGTTTCACATTCCTTCAATCTGTGTATCAGGGCAAGATGCACAGTTGCTTGCCCTGTCCACTCAGGTCCCAGATGCCCGGTTGCCCTCACTGCGATGTTATCAGCTTGTACTCTCAGCAACCTGCCATGCAAAAAATTACAAAGATGCCGTTGGATGCACTGGCACAGTAAATTATGGCCCAAGACCGAGTCAGCGTGAGTTGTGCTCAGGTTTGTGGAGTGACAATCTTATCAGTTGGATTGAGATTGAAACTCATGTAAAGAAAGAAAAGAAGAACCTGCGTTTTATACATCGCCTTTCACATCCCCAGGATGCCTCAAAGCACTTTACAGCCAATGAAGCAGATTTTTTTCCATCAATTTGAACTGAAATTCCAAGATGCAAGCACAATGTTCTAACTTATGGCATTGCCACTTTTGTCACTGTCTCTTGTTTTTCAAAACTGGACTCACATTTCCAAAACATTAACAGCAATGAAAAAAAAAATCCTTCAACGGCCCAATATCCTAACTAAGACCTATCGGGGCTGAAATTCAGCTCCCCAAAAAGGCCTCTTACTGCCAGAAAGCAGTGGCCAGGCTGCGGAGTCGAGTAGCTGCTGACCTTTGGTCCAATGGCTGCCGCCAGCGAAATTCAGCTCGGGGGTTTTTCTGGTGGTCCCCACTTCCGCCCCGCTGTGGCTGACCATCCTAAGTGCATCATCAAAGGGCGCACCGCCAATCTCCCGCACCTGCATCGCACCTCCTGCGAAATTTAGCTGCAAAAATCATAGCTCCGCTGTGCGGTGCCCCCGACAGCTTTTTCTGTTGGTGCGCCATGTTTTTTGTGTGTGAGCCATAGCAGTGCGGCAACCCTTCAACGGGAGAGCGCATTGCCATGGCCGCCATGTTTATTTTTGCCGTCCGACTTCCTGATTTGCCAGACAATTATGGCCCTGTTTTCAGCCGCACCCCCTCTTTGGTGCCAAGCCACTGGCCCAGCCGGAACCCTCCCTGGTGGTCCAATGGCCGAGCATAAATAATTGCTGGTTCTCTCCCCTGATGTTAGCACCACTCCGCCGCTGACTGACAGTGGCGGAGACTCCATTCTAACCCCACTTCCGCCCCTCTAGAGTACTTACCGCCGCACTTCCACTTCCATTATGGCCGACTTCCGGTCCGCTCCAAAAAAAATTGCCAAAGAGCTGAAGAGTCCACCTCGTCTGACGCGTCGGTAAAAACATTTTGAAAATGATAGGTGTGCCAGGTTTCCGGAGGGGGTGAATTTCTACTCCCTTTTTAAGGCTTTTGATCAGTCTGGGCTGCCAAGGACATCTGAAACAATTAATTTGTAAATTCATGGATTATTAACACAAGAACTTTATTGTAATCGGATGACAGGTCCAGTCATCTCAACTCATGTTTTGAAAAAAAACATTATTTTCTCCATCTGTTGCATTGCCATCGAGACTTGAATTATAGCTCTGCTAGTATGTAAAAAGTTTATCAATTATTCTAGAAATCGCAAATGTTAAATATTACACATAAATTCCAAAATGATTTTCCTGACATATTTGAAGGGACAGTGTTCCTGTTTTCCCACAGCAGGTTGGGCAGTTAATAACTGCTTTCCTCCGCACTGTGGGTGGCTCTGCTGCACAGGAGGGCAGGAAAAAGAGTGGGAGAGCTATAGTGATAGGGGATTCAATTGTAAGGGAAATAGATAGACGTTTCTGTGGCCACAACCGAGACTCCAGGATGATATGTTGCCTCCCTGGTGCAAGAGTCAAGGATGTCTCGGAGCGGGTGCAGGACATTCTGAAATGGGAGGGTGAACATCCAGTTGTCGTGGTGCATATAGGTACCAGCGATATAGATAAAAAAACTGGATGAGGTCCTACAAGGCGAATTTAGGGATCTAGGAGCTAAATTAAAAAGTAGGATCTCAAAAGTAGTAATCTCAGGATTGCTACCAATGCCAGGTGCTAGTCAGAGTAGGAATCACAGGATAGCTCAGATGAATACTTGGCTTGAGGAGTGCTGCAGAAGGGATGGATTCAAATTCCTGGGACATTGGAACCGGTTCTGGGGTAGGTGGGACCAGCACAAACCGGACAGTCTGCACCTACGCAGGACCGAACCAATGTACAAGGGGGAGTGTTTGCTAGTGCTGTTGGGGAGGAGTTAAACTAATATGGCAGGGGGATGGGAATCTATGCAGAGAGACTGAGGGAAGTAGAATTGGGATAGAAGCAAAAGATAGAAAGAAGAAAAGTAAAAGTGGAGGGCAGAGAAACCCAAGGCAAAAAGCAAAAAGGGCCACATTACAGCAAAATTCTAAAAGGGCAAAGTGTGTTGAAAAGACAAGCCTGAAGGCTCTGTGCCTCAATGCTAGGAATATTCGGAATAAGGTGGACGAATTAACTGCGCAGATAGCAGCTAACGGGTATGATGTAATTGGCATCACGGAGACATGGCACCAGGGTGACCAAGGCTGGGAACTTAACATCCGGGGTATTCAACATTTAGGAAGGATAGACAGAAAGGAAAAGGAGGCCGGGTGGCATTGCTGGTTAAAGAGGAAATTAATGCAATAGTAAGGAAGGACATTAGCTTGGATGATGTGGAATCGGTATGGGTTGAGATGCGGAATACCAAGGGGCAGAAAACGCTAGTGGGAGTTGTGTACAGGCCACCAAACAGTAGTAATGAGGATAGGGACAGCATCAAACAAGAAATTAGGGATGCATGCAATAAAGGTACAGCAGTTATCATGGGTGACTTTAATCTACATATTGATTGGGCTAACCAAACTGGTAGCAATACAGTGGAGGAGGATTTCCTGGAGTGTATTAGAGATAGTTTTCTACAACAATATGTCGAGGAACCAACCAGAGAGCTGACCATCCTCGTCTGGTTGATGTGTAATGAGAAAAGACTAATTAGCAATCTTGTTGTGCGAGACCTCTTGGGGAAGAGTGACCATAATATGGTATAATTCTTTATTAGGATGGAGAGTGACACAGTTAATTCAGAAACTAGGGTCCTGAACTTAAGGAAAGGTAACTTCGATGGTTTGAGGCATGAATTGGCTAGAATAGACTGGCAAATTTAGGGTTGAAGGTGGATAGGCAATGGCAAACATTTAAAGATCACATGGATGAACTTCAGCAATTGTACATACCTGTCTGGAGTAAAAATAAAATGGGGAAGGTGGTTCAACTGTGGCTAACAAGGGAAATTAGGGATAGTGTTAAATCCAAGGAAGAGGCATATAAATTGGCCAGAAAAAGCAGCAAAACTGAGGACTGGGAGAAATTTTGAATTCAGCAGAGGAGGACAAAGGGTTTAATTAGGAGGGGGAAAGTAGAGTATGAGAGGAAGCTTGCAGGGAACATAAAAACTGACTGCAAAAGCTTCTATAGATATGTGAAGAGAAAAAGATTAGTGAAGACCAACATAGGTCCTTTGCAGTCAGAATCAGGTGAATTTATAATGGGGAACAAAGAAATGGCAGACCAATTGAACAAATACTTTGGTTCTGTCTTCACGAAGGAAGACACAAATAACCTTCCGGAAGTACTAGGGGACCGAGGGTCTAGTGAGAAGGAGGAACTGAAGGATATCCTTATTAGGCAGGAAATTGTGTTGGGGAAATTGATGGGATTGAAGGCCGATAAATCCCTGGGGCATGATAGTCTGCATCCCAGAGTACTTAAGGAAGTGGCCATAGAAATAGTGCATGCATTGGTGATCATTTTCCAACAATCTATCGACTCTGGATCAGTTCCTGTGGACTGGAGGGTAGCTAATGTAACACCACTTTTTAAAAAAGGGAGGGAGAGAGAAAGTGGATAATTATAGACCGGTTAGCCTGACATCAGTGGTGGGGTAAATGTTGGAATCAATTATTAAAGATGAAATAGCAGCGCATTTGGAAAGCAGTGACAGGATCGGACCAAGTCAGCATGGATTTATGAAGGGAAAATCATGCTTGACAAATCTTCTGGACTCTTTTGAGGATGTAACTAGTAGACTGGACAAGGGAGAACCAGTGGATGTGGTGTATTTGGATTTTCTAAAGGCTTTTGACAAGGTCCCTCACAAGAGATTGGTGTACAAAATCAAAGAACATGGTATTGGGGGTAATGTACTGACGTGGATAGAGAACTGGTTGGCAGACAGGAAGCAGAGAGTTGGGATTAACGGGTCCTTTTCAGAATGGCAGGCAGTGACTAGTGGAGTACCGCAGGGCTCAGTGCTGGGACCCCAGCTCTTTACAATATACATCAATGATTTAGATGAAGGAATTTAATGTAATATCTCCAAGTTTGCAGATGACACTAAACTGGGTGGCGGTATGAGCTGTGAGGGGGACACGAAAAGGCTGCAGGGTGACTTGGATAGGTCAGGTCAGTGGGAAAATGCATGGCAGGTGCAGTATAATGTGGATAAATGTGCGGTTGTCCACTTTGGGGGCAAAAACGCGAAGATAGAATATTATCTGAATGGTGGCAGATTAGGAAAAGGGGAGATGCAACGAGACCTGGGTGTCATGGTTCATCAGTCATTGAAAGTCAGCATACAGGTGCAGCAGGCAGTGAAGAAGGCAAATGGTATGTTGGCCTTCATTCTAGGGGATTTGAATTTCGGAGCAGGGAGGTCTTACTGCAGTTGTACAGGGCCTTGGTGAGTCCTCACCTGGAATATTGTGTTCAATTTTGGTCACCTAATCTGAGGAAGGACATTCTTGCTATTGAGGGAGTGCAGTGAAGGTTCACCAGACTGATTCCCGGGATGGCTGGACTGACATATGAGGAGAGGCTGGATCAACTGGGTTTTTATATATTGGAGTTTTGAAGGATGAGAGGGGATCTCATAGAAACATACAAGATTCTGATGGGACGGGACAGGTTAGATGCGGGTAGATTGTTCCCGGTGTTGGGGAAGTCCAGAACCAGGGGACACAGTCTTAGGATAAGGGGTAGGCTATTTAGGACTGAGATGAGGAGAAACTTCTTCACTCAGAGAGTTGTTAACCTGCCGCAGAGAGTTGTCGATGCCAGTTCATTGGATATATTCAAGAGGGAGTTAGCTATGGCCCTTACGGCTCATGGAACAAGGGGTATGGAGAGAAAGCAGGAAAGGGGTACTGAAGGAATGATCAGCCATGATCTTATTGAATGGTGGTGCAGGCTCGAAGGGCCAAATGGCCTACTCCCGCACCTATTTTCTATGTTTCTATGTTTCTATGTCAGGAAGCACTTCTTCACACAAAGGGTAGTGGAAATCTGGAAATCTCTTCCCCAAAAAGCTGCTGAGACTAGGTGAATTGAAAATTGAAAACTGAGATTGATATATTTTTGTTCGGCAACGGTATTAGTGGTTCCAGAACCTAGGTAGGTCAATGGAGTTAAGACACAAATCAGCCATGATCTAATTGAATGGCTGAACAGGTTTGAGGGGCTGAATGGCCAACTCCTGCGCCTACGTTCCACTGTACAGTTCCATTGGTTTCAGGCACGCTTTGATATGTTGACAGTCATTCTTGTGCGAGTCTAGACAGTGAAATCTTGTGGACTATTCTATCATATGGGCTCATGGGATTGGAGGTAATGTATTAGCATGGATAAAGGATTGGTTAACAGACAAAAAAGAGAGTAGGGATAAATGTGTCTTTTTCAGATTGATAGGTTGTAACTAGTGGGATGCTGCAAGGATCAGAGCTATTACAATCGATATTAATGACCTCGATGAAGGGACCGAGTGTAATATATCCAAATTTGCTGATGGTACAAAGCTAGGTGGGGCAGTAAGCTGTGAGGAGAACACAAAGCATCTGAAAACGGATATAGACTAAGTGAGTGGGCAGTAAGGTGACAGATGGGAGTATAATGTAGGGAAATGTGAGGTTATTCACTTTGCTAGGAAGAATAGAAAAACAGAATATTTTTTAAATGGTGAGAAACTTTTAAATGTTGGTGTTCAGAGAGATTTGGATGACCTTGTGCAAGAAACACAGAAAGCTAGCATGCAGGTACAGCAAGCAATAAGGAAGGAAAATGGCATGATGTCGTTTATTACAAGGGGATTAGAGTATAACGGAGTAAGGAAGTCTTGCTACAATTGTACAGGGCCTTGGTGAGACCATAGCTGGAGTACTGTGCGCAGTTTTGGTCTCCTTACCTAAAGAAGGATATTTTTGCCTTGGAGGCGGTACAACGGAAGTTCACTAGATCGATTCTTGGGATGAGAAGGCTAAATTATGATGAGAGATTGTGTAGAATGGGCCTATACTCTCTGGAGTTTAGAAGATTGAGAGGCGATCTCATTGAAACATACAAGATTCTGAAGGGGATTGACAGGGTAGATGCTGAGAGGCAGTTTCCCCTGGCTGGAGTGTCTAGAACTAGGGGGTCACAATCTCAGGATAAGGGGAAGGCCATCTAAGACAGGGATGAGGAGAAATTTCTTCACTCAGAGGGTTGTGAACCTTTGGAATTCTCTGCCCCAGAGGGCTGTGGATGCTGAGTCTCTGAATATATTCAAGGCTGAGACAGATAGATTTTTGGAGTTGAGGGGAATTAATGGATATGGAGATTGTGCAGGAAAGTGGAGTTGAGGTAAAGTGGAGTTGAGGTCGATGATCAGCCATGATCTTATTGAATGGCGGAGCAGGCTCGAGAGGCCAAATGGCCCACTCCTGCTCCTATTTCTTATATTCTTATGTTTTTATATCAGCCGTGGCTCAGTGCTAACACTCTCATCTCTGAATTACAATGTTCTGGGTTCAAGTCCCACTCTAGAGAATGGCCACAAAATCTCAGCTGACACTCCAATGCAGTGCTGAGAGAGTGCTGCACTGTAGCAGATGCCTATTTTTGGATGTGATGTTAAACCAAGACCCTGCCTGCCCTTTCAGGTGGATGCAAATGGTCCCCATGGGACTATTCAAAGAAGAGTGGAGGAGTTCTCCCTGGTGTCCTGGTCAACATTTATCCCTCAAACTGCATCACTAAAACAGATGACATTGCTGCTTGTGGGAGCTTGCTGTGTGCAAATTGGCTTCCACGTTTCCTACATTTCAACAGTGGCTACACTTTAAAAATACTTCAATGGCTGTAAATTGCTTTGGAACGTCCTGAGGTTGTGAAAGATGCTATAAAGCTGCAATTTTTTTTCTATCATGGAAACATCACAGTTGACCCTGATCCTATTTTCATCTGATGTTCAAGCATGTGCATTTTTCAGTAGGAGGTGCTGGAAAATACTGATCAGTGACAGGAACCTTGGTTGATTTTTCACCTATCTATTCCATGGGCACAGAACCAATTTTAGTGACCCTACTGCCATTTTGGAATTGCATCAAATCTATTGCATTGTAAAAGCTTAAAAGGATCTTGTAATTTGCTAAATTGAATCACTATTTTAAGACTAATGCATTTGCCATGGAAACAGGTCAAAGCCAGAAAAGTGTGATAATTTACCAAACTGAGATAGAGAAATTGGAATAGAAAATCAAAATGAGTGCTTTGATAGCTGGCCATCAATAAAAGTTGCTGCTGATTTTATTTGGTGTTGTAATTCCTTTGCTAATGGCACCACCTGGTGGTGCAGCAGAAAATACATTGACCTATGCTTAACAATTTATCGGGGGGAAAATTGCGGTCGGAGGTTTCCTGTGGGCGAACGCCTGCGACCAAAATAATGTTTATGGAAATACCTGGTGGTCCCAGAGGAACATAGGATTGTGCTCCAAGGTCTAGTTTTGCAGTCCAGCATACGGGAACATGTATACATATCCTGGAATCATGTGGACCTGGACCACAATCACTGTGTAGTATTCTCATTCATAGTAATGGGAGCTCCAAGCTCCCATTATTATCAATGAGTATACTCCTAAAATCAAATAAAACACAAACATAAATTTTAAAAAACACTTCACTTTTTAAAAATTAATAGAAATTGCATTAAAGTAAATGTTTGAGAGAAAAAAAATGTTTTTGAAATAAAAAAAAATGTTTTAATAGTGTTAAAAATAAATGTACCTACATAGAATTGGTTTTTAATATAAAAATCAGTGATAACATTTAATTTTTCTATGTTTTAAAACTCTTATGCTAGTAAAAGTAGGCTTTCCACCTGCTTTTACCAGACATAAAAGATTGAAGGACGTTCGCTGGGCAGGAGTTGGGCAAATAGCCCAAATCTCCGCCCGCGAATGTCCTTCCTGCAGGGATGCGGCAATTTGTCAAAATAAATTTTGACAAGATTGCAAAAGCCAGTTCTCGGCGCATGAGCATTGCTCTCCGAGAAGCATCATTTGCAAGGCTTCTTCGGGTCCGTGTGCATTTTGGCCCGATGAGAAAGGTCTAGTTACTTTAGTATTGTTGGTGTAGCATGGTTCCTTGCATATGTTCAATGTTAAACAAAATCTGCTGATATCCATGCTGAGTGTTGAAATTTTGCAAGGTCAGTGACAAAACTATTATTGAATTACATCAGTACTAACCAACTATGGTGTAGTGGTACATTTTGAGTGGCCAAGATGTCAGCTTTTATATAAAATTTCACTTTGTAGTAATACCGTGCTAAACAGTCCTAGAAAAGATCATGACCTCGAAATTTGTTTAAGTCAGTCTTCAATTGCCAAAGCAAAAGAAAAATACTGCGGATGCTGGAATATGGAATTAAAGCAGAAAATGCTGGAAATCTTAGCGGGTCAGGCAGCATCTGTGGAGAGAAAGCAGAGTTAATGGCCCTTAAATTCCGGCCAAGCTCTTCCCGCGGGCAAACGACATAAAAAGAGAAAAAAGATGCGCACTTACCTGTTGCTGCTGCACCCGTTGGAACTTCCGAGCCTAAGGCCTCTCGTGACTGCGCGTCGCAGCACATGCACTTCGGGACGTGCGCAGGCCGGGATCTGGAGACAGCAGCCAATCAGGTGTAGTATAGATTCTCATTCATAGTAATAGGAGTTCCGTAAGTCCGGAACTCCTTTTACTATGAATGAGAAACGCCCCCCCCCCCAACACCCAAAACATAATAAAAAATAGAAAATAAACTACATTTTTAACATTCATTTAAATTAAAGTTGTTATAAAAAAATATATTTTTAAAGTTTTTTTAATTAAGCCTTAAAATAAACTTACCATAGTGGGGAGGGTTTTGAACAATAAAATGTGTTTTTATAACTTTATTTTAAATTTTTTTTGTGTATTTTTAAACACTTGTGCCTGTAAAAATAGGTTATATGCCTGCTTTTTCAGGCACAAGATTTTAAAGGACATTTGGAGGGCAAGATATTCGTAAGTATCGGAAATCTTGCCCTGCAAGTGTCCTCGCTCCTGAGATACGGAGCATCTGTCAAGCCAGAAATTTGATAGATCGGAAAAGCTGGTTTTCAGCACACGTGCATTCCGCACTGAAAACCGTTTTTCCCGATGCCTTCCCGGGTCCGTAGAAACTTCGTACGGACCCGGGACATCGGAATTTCAGAGCCTATGTTTCGGGCCGATGATCCTTCGTCAGTTCTGACCCGAAACGTTAACCCTGCTTTCTCTCCATAGCTGCTACCTGACCCACTGAGATTTCCAGCATTTTCTATTTTTATTCAAGTGCCAAATATGCGCAATGAATGATCCCTGCACCTGCACCCGAAGATGGAGGCTTGAGGCTCACATGAATTTGGACCTTAGGTCTCATCTAAATAATGATGGCTAGCTGTTGAGCTTGTCACACCTACAAAATTGGAGCTTGATTTGCCCGACTGAAGAAGTGAATTCTGGACTGCCAGCCTCATCCTGGGGTGGGGTGGAGGATGTGGTGCGGGGGGTATGCACAGCAAGAGGGGGGACTATTGTGGCCAGCAGGAGTGCTGTGGTGCCAGGAGTACTGGTGCTGATCCTGGGCTCCACAGGAATTTAAAATAAAATGAAACTTGCCTTTTGGTGGCAGTCGTATCCTGGGCCACAACCACAGCCATGTCTGCAAAATCTGAGCAGAGCAGGCTTGAACGCCTGCCCCCGCTTCAGGCAGCCCAATTTCCCTGAGGGGTCCTAAAACAGATCCCTCATTAGTGTATGCAAGGGGCCTAACAACTATTTTAGGTGGCTGTTCCAGACTGCTGAGAAATTACCTGACCCAATTTCTGGTTGGATTTTTTCTAGCGTCCTTGGGGCGCAGAACATTGGGCCTATTTCTACTCATATCTTACTTCCCAGAGACATTGCATCAATTGTTACTGACCAGAGGGAGATAAACAGGATTTATTCTTCATAAATCCCCCCAAATTGTACTAAAATAATGAAAGTATATTATTGATGCAGAACTTGTATTCTACCATGTTATTGCATCATCTAGTGAATACATGCATTTTGAAAGTGAACTAAACCCATCCAGTGGTAAAACAACAACTTGCATTTATTTAGTGCCTTTAGTGTAGAAGAATGTCCCAAAGTACTTCACAGAAGCGTGTTCAGACAAACCAGAGAAGGAGATCTTCTCTTCTTCTTTTTAGGCAGTTCCTCGGATTCGAGGATAACTTGCTTCCACACTAATATGAGTTCTCAGGTGACTGATGAGACCAATGCGGGATCTACAGTCTCTGTCACAAGTGAGACAGGTGGTGGTTGAAGGGATGGGTGGGTGGGGTACTTGGGCTGTCGTGCGCTCCTTCTGCTGTTTGCGCTTGGCTTCCGTGTGCTCCTGCCGTTTCCTCTGGCCATCTGAGAATCGCTTGCCGTGTCGGAGCTCGGAGTAGAGCGCTTGTTTTTGGAGTTTAGTATCGGGCATGCGGACGATGTGGCCCATCCATTGGAGCTGATCAAGCGTGATCAATGCTTCAATGCTGGGTATGTTGGCCTGAGCGAGAACACTGACGTTGGTGCGCCTATCCTGCCAATGAATTTGCAGGATCTTGTGAAGGCAACATTGGTGGTACTTCTCCAGCATTTTTAGGTGTCTGCTGTATATAATCCATGTTTCTGAAGCATACAGGAGGGTGGGTATCACTACTGCTCTGTTGACCATAAGTTTGGTGCTGAGTTTGAGATCTTGGTCTTCAAACACTCTCTTCCTCAGGCAACCAAAGACTGAACTGGCACAGTGAAGGCGGTGTTGGACTTCATCATCGATGTCTGCCCTTGTTGACAGTAGACTCCCAAGGTATGGAAAGTGGTCCATGTTGTCCAAGGCCTAGTCGTGGATCTTGATCAAAGAGGTGGGTTTTAACTCAGGTCTTAAAGGAGAAGAAGGAGATATTAGGAGGGTGACTAAACATTTGCTCAAAGAGATGGGTTTTAACTAGGGCCTTAAAGGAGAAGGAGATGGAGAGGCAGTGAGGTTTAGGGAGGGAATTCCAGACTTTAGGACCCAATGATTGATAATACAGCTTCCAAGGGTGGAGTGTAGGGATCTCCAGATGAAAAAGAGCCCAAAGTTGGAGGAACCCAGAGTTCTTGGAGGGTTGTAGGGCTGGAGTAGGTTACAGAGATAGGGAAAGGCAAGGCCATGGAGGGATTTGTACATGAGAGTGAGAATTTTAAATCTAAGGCGCTGCTGGACTGGGAGACAATATAGGTCAGAGAACATAAGGGCGAGTGGGGAGTGGGACTTGCCTGTTCTGTTTGACATTATAAGGGAGTTTTAGGTGAGCTCAAGATTACGGAGGGTGGAAGATGGGAAGCCAGCTAGGAGATCATTGGAATAGTTGAGGGTTTTAGCAGCAGATGGGTTGCGCTAGGGACAGAGACAGGCGATGTAAATAAGATAGTTGTGATGCAGAGATGATATTTGATTGAAAGTTAATTTCAGAGTCAACTAGGACACTAAGGTTGTGATCACTGAGACAGTGGCCAGGTAAGGAGATGGAATCATGGTTGATCTGCACCTCAACTCGATTTACCATCCTTTACTCCATATCCCTTGATACCCTTACCAAACAAAGATCTCATGACCTCAGTTTCTGGAAATCCTAATTAATCCTACCCCTTATTTTAAGATTACACCCCCTTGTTATGGATTCCCCGAATGCAACAACAACAACTTGCATTTATATAGTGTCTTTAAAGTAGTAAAATGTTCCAAGGCCCTTCATAGGAGCGTTATCAAACAAAATTACCAAAGAAAATAGCTCCTTTCTATCTACCCTTTTGAATCCCATTATCATTTTATTCACCTCAATTGGATCACCCCTCAACTTTCTAAACTCAAAGTAATACAAACTAAGTTTATGCCACCTTTCCTCATTATTTAAGTCTTTAAGGCCCAGTAACATTTTGGTAAACCTGTGCTGTAGGCCAAGGCCAAAAATGATTTCCTGAGGTCCAGTGCCCAAAACTAAATGCAGAGCTCCAATGGGGGTCTGACCAAGGCTGTATACAACTGAATCAACACTACCTTACTTTAGTATTGCAATATCCTTGAGATAAAGACCAACAATCCATTATCCATTCTGGAAAGGTTTTGGAAAGGAAGGGGAGGTTGGAGTTGGGACCTTATTTTGCAAGGATAGAGGGTGAGCCTTTTCAGGAGCAGTAAATGGCAGCAATTTTGAAAGGGGGACAGTATCTGAGGAGAGAGAACCATTTACAATAAAAAGCAAACTGCTCCAGATGCTGGAAATCTGAAATAAAAACAGAAAATGCAAGAAACACTCAGCAGATCAGGCATCATCTGTGGAGAGAGAAATACAGTTAACATTTCAGTCAATGGCCTTTCATAGAAACATAGAAACATAGAAACATAGAAACATAGAAATTTACAGCGCAGAAGGAGGCCATTTTGGCACATTGTGTCCGCGCCGGTCGACAAAAAGCCACACGGCCCTCGGTCAGCAGCCCTGAAGGTTACATATAAACCGATGAACAACGAACAATGGCGAAAAGGTAAAGAGCACCCAGCCCAACCAGACCGCCCCACACAACTGCAACACCCGTTACACTGAAATGTTCTATACTCCACCCCAACCAGAACCATGTGATCTCCTGGGAAAGGCAAAAACCAGATTAATAACACAGACCAATTTGGGGAAAGAAATCTGGGAAAATTACTCTCTGACCCATCCAGGCGATCAAAACTAGCCCAGGAGATCACTCTGGCCGTATTCGATTCCCAGCAGTACTTACCATCATATCTGCACCGGCCAACTAGAGTGATTCCAGTCTAATTCCAATTACCAGCTCTAGGTTAACTGTAGGTTACGACACTTTAAGTTCCCATTCAACTATCTCTTAAATGTGATGAGGGTTACTGCATCCACCACTCTTCCAGGCAGTGAGTTCCAGATCCCCACAACCCTCTGCATAAAGAAACCCCCCCTCAAATCCCCTCTAAACCTTCCACCAATCACGTTAAAACTATGCCCTCTCGTAAAGGAGATGAGTAAAAGTGGAGAGCAGAGAAACCCAAGGCAAAAAACAAAAAGGGCCACTGAATATAAAGGGGCTGCAGGAGGGGTCAAAACTAAAAATCATGGTTTAAAAACTAGGATTAAAACACTCTACCTAAATGCACGCAGCATTCGAAATAAAGTAAATGAGTTGACGGCACAAATCATTACAAATGGGTATGATTTGGTGGCCATTACAGAAACATAGTTGCAGGGTGGCCAAGACTGGGAATAAAACATACAGGGGTATCTGACGATTCGGAAAGATAGACAAGAAGGGAAGGAGGTGGGGTAGCTCTGTTAATAAAGGATGATATCAGGGCAGTTGTGAGAGACGATATTGGCTCTAATGAACAAAATGTTGAATCATTGTGGGTGGAGATTTGAGATAGTAAGGGGAAAAAGTCACTGGTGGGCGTAGTTTATAGGCCCCTAAATACTAACTTCACGGTGGGGCGGGCAATAATCAATGGAATAATGGAGGCATGTGAAAAAGGAACGGTAGTAGTCATGGGGGATTTTAACCTACATATCAATTGGTCAACTCAAATCGCACGGGGTAGTCTGGAGGAGGAATTCATAGAATGCATATGGGATTGTTTCTTAGAACAGTATGTAACAGAACCTACAAGGGAGCAATCGATCTTAGATCTGGTCCTGTGTAATGAGACAGGAAAAATAAATGATCTCCTAGTAAAAGATCCTCTCGGAATGAGTGATCACAGTATGGTTGAATTTGTAATACAGATTGAGGGTGAGGAAGTTGTGTCAGAAACGAGCGTACTATGCTTAAACAAAGGGGACTACAGTGGGATGAGGGCAGAGTTGGCTAAAGTAGACTGGAAACACAGACTAAACAGTGGCACAATTGAGGAACAGTGGAGGACTTTTAAGGAGCTCTTTCATAGTGCGCAACAAAAATATATTCCAGTGAAAAAGAAGGGCGGTAAGAGAAGGAATAACCAGCCGTGGATAACCAAGGAAATAAAGGAGAGTATCAAATCAAAGACCTATGCGTATAAGGTGACCAAGGTTAGTGGGAAGCTAGAGGATTGGGAAAATTTTAAACAACAGCAAAGAATGACTAAAAATGCAATAAAGAAAGGAAAGATAGATTTCGAAGGTAAACTTGTGCAAAATATAAAAACAGGTAGTGAAAGCTTTTGCCGATATATCAAACGGAAGAGAGTGACTAAAGTAAATGTTGGTCCCTTAGAAGATGAGAAGGGGGATTTAATAATGGGAAATGTGGAAATGGCTGAGACCTTAAACAATTATTTTGCTTCGGTCTTCACAGTGGAAGACATAAAAACCATGCCAAAAATTGCTGGTCACGGGAATGTGGGAAGGGAGGACCTTGAGACAATCACTATCACTAGGGGGGTAGTGCTGGACAGGCTAATGGGACTCAAGGTAGACAAGTCCCCGGGTCCTGATGAGATGCATCCCAGGGTATTAAAAGAGATGGCGGAAGTTATAGCAGATGCATTCGTTATAATCTACCAAAATTCTCTGGACTCTGGGGAGGTACCAGCGGATTGGAAAGTAGCTAATGTAACGTCTCTGTTTAAAAAAAGGGGCAGACAAAAGGCAGGTAACTATTGGCCGGTTAGTTTAACATCTGTAGTGGGGAAAATGCTTGAAACTATCATTAAGTAAGAAATAGCGGGACATCTAGATAGGAATAGTGCAATCAGGCAGACGCAGCATGGATTCATGAAGGGGAAATCATGTTTAACTAATTTACTAGAATTCTTTGAGGATATAACGAGCATGGTGGTTAGAGCTGTACCGATGGATGTGCTGTATTTAGATTTCCAAAGGGCATTCGATAAGGTGCCACACAAAAGGTTACTGCAGAAGATAGAGGAACGCGGAGTCAGAGTAAATGTATTAGCATGGATAGAGAATTGGCTGGCGAACAGAAAGCAGAGAGTCGGGATAAATGGGTCCTTTTCGGGTTGGAAATCGGTGGTTAGTGGTGTGCCACAGGGATCGGTGCTGGGACCACAACTGTTTACAATATACATTGATGACCTGGAAGAGGGGACAGAGTGTAGTGTAACAAAATTTGCAGATGATACAAAGATTAGTGGGAAAGCGGGTTGTGTCGAGGACACAGAGAGGCTGCAAAGAGATTTAGATAGGTTAAGCGAATGGGCGAAGGTTTGGCAGATGGAATACAATGTCGGAAAGTGTGAGGTCATCCACCTTGGGAAAAAAAACAGTAAAAGGGAATATTATTTGAATGGGGAGAAATTACAACATGCTGAGATACAGAGGGACCTGCGGGTCCTTGTGCATGAAACTCTTTTGAGTTAACCTGCAAAACATAAAACATGTATCCATGCCACCCGACCTGGATGACACACACAAGACATTTACAAGGCCCTTTTTTTTTTTTTGTGGTTTTTTTTTTTTTTTGGGCACTAAAATCAAATTTTTCCTTTTTCCAGTGCCCCCTATAAAAGGAGAGGGGGACACTAAAAGCACCGGCAATTAAAACAAATTAAACTTTAAAACGTAAAATCAAATTAAAATTTGGTTGCCGGGCGTGATGATGCACTCCAGTCCCTCCGGTGCCCACCTCTCGCGGAAGGCCGCGAGCGTACCGGTGGACACCGCGTGCTCCATCTCCAAGGACACCCTGGACCGGATGTAAGAGCGGAAGAGAGGCAGGCAGTCAGGTTGAACGACCCCCTCGACCGCCCGCTGCCTGGACCGGCTGATGGCACCCTTGGCCGTGCCCAGGAGCAGTCCTACGAGGAGGCCCTCGGACCTACCCGCTCCCCTCCGCACAGGGTGCCCAAAGATCAGGAGAGTGGGACTGAAGTGCAGCCAGAATTTCAGGAGCAGCCCCTTCAAATAATGGAACAGGGGCTGCAACCTTGTGCACTCAATAAAAACATGGAACACGGACTCCTCCAGACCGCAGAAATTGCAGGCGGCCTGGGAGTCCGTGAACCGGCTTAAAAATTTGTTGCACGGCACTGCTCCGTGCACCACCCTCCAGGCCAAGTCCCCGATGAATAGTGGGAGGACCCCTGCGTAGAGTGCCCTCCATCGGGGACCCCCGCCTCCTCCGGACGGCAAGATGGTACGCCATGGCGTGTCCGGACGGCCGGCGAGGATGGCAAAGTTGAGGGTGTGCAGGAGCAGCCCGTACAGGAAACCCCTCCGCGCGGAACTGAAAGGCACGGAGGGGATTTCCCCGAGGCGGCTCAAGTTGTGAGGCGCCGGCCCCCGAGGGAGGTTCCGGGGTTTGGCGCCGATGAGGAATTCCGTCCGGACGGGGGTCAGTTCGGACGGGATCTCCCCACGTGCTTGAGCCTCCTCGATGCACCTAACGGAGTCAGGGCCCAGAGCTGTTTTTAGCGACTCGATGGCATCGGCCGCGTGGCGGACGTTGGCAGAGTTTAGGCGCCGCGCCAGCGTGTCTGGCGCCATCCAGCCCGCTCCTCCGCCATCGAGCAGGTCCCTGACCCTGGTCACCTCACCAGCCACAGCCCTCTTTTCCGACCACCACATGAAACCTCGGCCGTGGAGGTACGGATTCCCGAGCAGCGGCTCCTGCAGGACGGCCGCCACTCCAGCCGGCGGAGAGCTGCGCTTGGTAGAGACTTTGTTCCAGACCCTGATGAGTTCCCTGTAAAAGACAGGCAGCTCCCGGAGGGCGGTCCTGGCACCCCCCAAGTTCACAAACAGGAGCTGCGTGTCATAATTGAGGTCGAGCTGCTGGCGGAAGAAATACCTCGCCAGAGCGCACCACCTAGGAGGGGGCTCGACGTAAAGGTATCTCTGCAGGGTCTGAAGACGGAAAGTCGCGAGCTGGGCGCTGACGCACACCAACGACTGACCGCCCTCCTCAAGCGGGAGACTCAAGACCGCGGCAGAGACCCAGTGCTTCCTGTTGTTCCAGAAGAAGTCCACCAGCTTCTTCTGTATCTTGGCGACAAACGCAGGGGGAGGGGTCAAAGTGACCAGCCGGTACCACAACATTGCGGCCACCAGCTGGTTTATGACTAGCGCTCGACCCCTGTAGGACAGCACTCGGAGCAGTCCTGTCCAGCGCCCTAGGCGAGCGGCGACCTTGGCCTCCAGCTCCTGCCAGTTCGCCGGCCAGGCTCCCTCGTCGGGGCTAAGGTAGACTCCCAGATAGAGGAGATGGGTCGTGCTCCAGGCAAAAGGCCTGAGCTCCTCCGGCAGGGAGTCCTTGTGCATGAATCCCAAAAAGTTAGTTTGCAGGTGCAGCAGGTAATCAGGAAGGCGAATGGAATGTTGGCCTTCATTGCGAGAGGGATGGAGTACAAAAGCAGGGAGGTCCTGCTGCAACTGTATAGGGTATTGGTAAGGCCGCACCTGGAATACTGCGTGCAGTTTTGGTCACCTTACTTAAGGAAGGATATACTGGCTTTGGAGGGGGTACAGAGACGATTCACTAGGCTGATTCCGGAGATGAGGGGGTTACCTTATGATGATAGATTGAGTAGACTGGGTCTTTACTCGTTGGAGTTCAGAAGGATGAGGGGTGATCTTATACAAACATTTAAAATCATGAAAGGGATAGACAAGATAGAGGCAGAGAGGTTGTTTCCACTGGTCGGGGAGACTGGAACTAGGGGGCACAGCCTCAAAATACGGGGGAGCCAATTTAAAACCGAGTTGAGAAGGAATTTCTTCTCCCAGAGGGTTGTGAATCTGTGGAATTCTCTGCCCAAAGAAGCAGTTGAGGCTAGCTCATTGAATGTATTCAAGTCACAGATAGATAGATTTTTAACCAATAAGGGAATTAAGGATTACGGGGAGAGGGCGGGTAAGTGGAGCTGAGTCCACGGCCAGATCAGCCATGATCTTATTGAATGGCGGAGCAGGCTCAAGGGTCTAGATGGCCTACTCCTGTTCCTAATTCTTATGTTCTTATATAATTTGAATTGTAAGTGTAATGAGTGATTAAAATCAGATGTGATGACTTGCACTTATACCGGGAATGTTTTACTCACAGCTTGTGTCTACGGTGTACGTCTTTAAGTAAATAATGATAATTATCATAATAATCATGATTACATCTGTCAGTTATGTGTTGTATCAATCTCTGTGACAGTACCTAGCAATGATCTCAAGCAATGATCTCGTGCCATGTCGTGCTGTTGTTACCTTTTGCAGAAGAAGCTTTCGAAGAATAGGGCCAAGCAGCGGTACACAGGTGGCAGGCCACCAGTCATCAGCGAGCTCACCGACATTGTGGAGCGGGTGCTGGCCACTAGTGGGGAGCCACCCACTGCGGGCCACGCAAGCAGCAGCAGAACCTGATGTGATGCCACGTGCGTAAAGTATACACCATTGCATGATGTAAAGTCAATAGATGCCACACCCACTCATATCCGACCAATATTATATGATAGATGATTGATAAAAGTGTTAATCTAAATAATGATGGCCTCATGAAAATCATTGTAATGCAGAATTTGGTCATAGTCATGAAATATGATGTCTGTGATAATTTTGATAGCGGTAGTGCTTTTGTCGTGCTTATTCTGTGTGTAGCGTTTGAATCACCTTGTGACCCTAGCATCCCCTTCACCTCTAATAACCTAATTTATGTTTTGTAGCTCAGCCAGCCGCATGGCCCCATGCAACACCATCGAGCCAAGAAAGTGCAGATCCAGCGGCGGCCTCGGTGGGGGATCGTCAATCTGGTGTTGTGGAGCCCCAAATCTTGCCCATGGAGCGACAGGGGTGCGTTCTACACTGATGACAGTGCCGACTTTGAGGAGCCTGCATCGCCAAGCTCCATGATCTATGCAACCCCGATGACATGTAGTGCTCCTACGGCCATGTCCTCCTCCACTGTGGAGGTAGCGGGCCCAAACACCTTGCCTCAGGGCACCCCAAGTGTCTCCATGACGGCGCCGACCCCGCAGAGGTTGGTTCAACACAGCAGGACTGCTCCAAGTGCGGCAGATCGGAGCGGGGACACGGTACACTTGTTCAGGAGGAGTGTTGAAATAGGTCAGCAGATCTTCCAGACAATGGGGGGCATATCCCAACAGCTGGCCAGCATGTCCACCACCATGACCGAGTACGTGCCACGGATGGCGGAGGCCCTCGAGGTGATAGCCAGGAACACTGGTGCCAGAGGGCTACCAGTGGTCCTGGAGCGCGGCACTGCATCCCAAGGTACCGCACCCCCATTGCCAATGGAAGAGAGTCTTGCTTCTGGCTCGGAGGACATTTCCTCCTCAGGACCGTCCTCTCCAGTATCCAACCAACCAACAGATCTGCCATCATTCCCCCCAATGAAGCAGCGCCAGAGGAGCACTTCAGCAAGGCGGCTTGGAGTCGGGCGGGGAAGGGGTCGGCGGGGGAAGGAGAAGTGGGGGGGGAAAGGAAATTGAGGTGCATGGCCGCAGGAGTTGTATTGGTCACAGCATTTTTATGTTGTTGCTATTTTGTTGGGAGATTTGGGGGAAGGGGGGATTGGGTTACCTTGTTTTTTTGCATTTATGTTCAATGTTTATGAAGTGTTGTTGGAAATGTTAAAAATGTATTGAATGATATAAATTATTTAAACTTGTTGTGGGATGGGGTGGGGTGGGGTATTTTTTACAGTTATAATTATGATTTTATACAAATGGTTTCATTAAATGTTTTTTATTTCACATAACCTTGTTGCGCATTGTCTCAGATAAGACTGCTTCTCCCTGTAAGTGCGTCGGGTGTAAGTTCTCGTCCTCCTCAGCCCCCTACACCTCTTTGATTGGGCACATAATGCTCTAGAATAAGCCTTCTGCCATCTCTAGTCTGCAGCATGTGCGTAGTCATCAAGACAGGCTGAGAAATTACAGGCCCCATTACAATAACAATGTATTATACCTATTGTTCACAAACAATAAAGTTACCTACAAAAACACCTAAAATAAAGTCAAATCATCCACAGTATGATAAGATGTTTGTTCAGATGTTCAAATCACCTTAAAAAAACTCCACAGTACATCAAAACTCCCCAGAAGTTGAAACAGCCTGTTATATGAACCGACTCCAATTTACAAAAAGGTATCCATACCGCTGGGTTTAGTTCAGGTGAGAGCAACTTTATCTCAGCGGGTTTTTCGGCGAGTGATATTTTCGGCGATATGTGGGCGAGGTGCCGAAAGTATCAGTCAGCGATATTATGGGCGTTAGTTACGGCCATTCTGATCTTCACAGCAAAAAAAAGTGGGCGGGCAGTATTATTCATTCTCGACATTAAGCACATGTCGAAAGTAATGCTGGCCGATAAGTAAGCGATACATGGGCGTTAGTTTCCATTTTGTTGCTAAATGGGTGATATCTGGGCGTTATGCTTCATCACAGCATTAAAATGAATGTTAAGTGGGCAGTATCGATGCAAAAATAATGGAAAGTCTAGCCCCTGGAGTATTGGATTGTTTTGGCAGAGGAGGGAGAGCGAGTCCTGATAGCATTTGATATGGTCCAGACAAATGAAAGAAGAAAGACCTGGGGGTAGACATTGACCCCTGCCCGAAACAAGGCGCTCCCGCCCAGTTTCGATGGTTTTTTACTGCAGCTGTGGTTCAGGTCGATTCTTGGGTGACATCCGGCTCTTTGTTGTTTTTTTTTCTTGGGTCCAGAAGCCGCTCTTAATAGAGGCGGTGACAACACTTGAGAAGCAGAAACAGTGTGGTGGCAACACCTGAAGGGTGGAAGTTGGGGGCGGTGCAGAATGACCGCCGCGATGACATCATCACGGTGCTGCGTCACCACGGCTCTCCCCTTCACTTAAAGGGGAGAGCCTCCACGATTTTAAAACTTCGGACCACTGGGCCGCCAAGGGGGATTTCGACCAGCCCAGCAATCTGGCACCCAAGAGAGAATGCCAGGCTGCCTATTGGCCCGGCCGAACCCAGAGGCATAATTGTTGGGCCAACATGGCAGTCGGCCGACAAAAAAAAATACATGGCGACAGCGGCAATGCATCCTCCCCTTTAATGGAAGCCGCATCGCCATTGCAGAAAGCCACAGTCTCACTGGACCACCGGGAAAAACAAGGTTTTGGTACCGCCGGGTGGTCCGATTTTCGGAGGGGAATGTCGCCGTCAGGGGCGGGGTGTGGCGGGGGGTAGATCAGTGGTGCGCATGGTGATTACCTGCTTACTACGGATCGGCAGCAGCGGAGCAGTGGTGGATGGGCGGGATCTGGGCTCCACCGGGAAAACTCGGGAGGGCAATTGGGCTTTCAGCAGCCATTCTACGAAAAGTAGACGGCCACTCCACTCTGCAGTGTGGCCGCCGATTTGCGATGGTAACAGGCCTTAAGGAGAGGGGCAATTTTTGTCCCCTGCATTTATATTGCGCCTTTACTAACCAATGGAAGTCTCAAAGTGCTTTACAGCCAATGAAGTATTTTCTGAAGTGTAGTCACTGTTGTAATGTAGGAAACGCAGCAGCCAATTTGTGCACATCAAGCTCCCACAACAGCAATGTGATAATGACCAGTTAATCTGTTGGTGATATAATTGAGGGATTAATATTGGCCAGGATAACAAGGATAACTCACCTGCTGTTTGTCGATATAGTGCCATGCGATCTTGTACGTCTATTATAGAAAGCAGACGGGGTCCTTGGTTTAACACCTTATCCGACAGTGCAGCACTCCCTCGGTACCTTACTGAAGTGTCGGCCTAGAATTTTTGTGCTCAAATCTCTGAAGCGGGACTTGAAACCACAACCTTCTGACTCAAGAACATAAGAAATAGGAGCAGGAGTAGGTAACCTGGCCCCTCGAGTCTGCTCCGCCATTTAATAATATCATGGCTGATCTGATCATGGACTCAGATCTACTTCCCTGCCCGCTCCCCATAATCCTTATCGCTCAAAAAACGGAATATCTCCGCCTTAAATATTTTCAATGACCCAGCTCCAGAGCTCTCTGGGGCAGAGAATTCCACAGATTTACAACCCTCTGAGAGAAGAAATTCCTCCTCATCTCAGTTTTAAATGGGTGGTCCCTTATTCTAAGACTATGATCCCTAGTTTTAGTTTCCCCTATGAGTGGAAATATCCTCTCTGCATCCACTTTGTCAAGCCCCCTCATTATCTTATATGTTCCGATAAGATCACCTCTCATTCTTCTGAACTCCAATGAGTATAGGCCCAACCTACTCAACCTATCTTCATAAGTCAACCCCCTCATCTCCGGAATCAACCTTCACTGAACAGCCTCCAATGCAAGTATATCCTTTCTTAAAAACGGAGACCAAAACTGTACGCAGTACTCTAGGTTGTGGCCTCACCAATACCCTATCCAATTGTAGCAGGACTTCTCTTTTATACTCTATCCCCCTTGCAATAAAGGCAAGCATTCCATTTGTCTTCCTGATTACTTGCTGTACCTGCATACTAACTTTTTGTGCTTCATGCACAAGGACTCCCTGGTCCCTCTGTACTTTGCAATTTTTCTCCATTTAAATTATAATTTGCTTTTCTATTTTCGCTCCCAAAGTGGATAACTTCACATTTTCCCACATTATACTTCCATCTGCCAAATTTTTGCCCAGTCACTTAACCTGTCAACATCCCTTTGCAGATTTTTTGTGTCCTCCTCACAATTTGCTTAACCACCTATCTTTGTATCATCAGCAAACTTGGTTACATTACATTCGGTCCCTTCATCCAAGACATTAGTATAGAATGTAAATAGTTGAGGCCCCAGTACTGATCCCTGCGGCACCCCACTAGTTACTGTTTGCCAACCGGAAAATGAACCATTTATTCCGACTTTCTGTTTTCTGTTAGTTAGCCAATCCTCTATCCATGCTAATATATTACCCCCAACCTCATGAACTTTTATCTTGTGCAGTAACCTTTTATGTGGCACCTTATCGAATGCCTTCTGGAAATCCATATACACAACACCCACTGGTCCCCCCTTATCCACCCTGCTCGTTATATCCTCAAAGAACTCCAGCAAATCTGTCAAATATGATTTCCCTTTCATAAAACCATGCTGACTCTGCTTGATTGAATTATTCTTTTCCAAACATCCTGTTACTACTTCCTTAATAATGGACTCCAGCATTTTCCCAACAACAGATGTTAGGCAGATGTAACTGGTCTATAGTTTCCTGCTTTCTGTCTGCCTTCTTTTTAAATAGGGGGGTTACATTTGCGGTTTTCCAATCCACTGGGATCTTCCCTGAATCCAGGGAATTTTGGTAGATACTAATGTATCCACTATCTCTGCAGCCCTTCTTTTAAGACCCTAGGATGCAAGCCACCAGGGGACTTGTCCGCCTTTGGTTCCATTATTTTACTGATACTACTTCTTTAGTGATAGTGATTGTATTAAGTTCCTCCCTCCCTATAGCCCTTTGATTATTCACGATTGGGATGTTTTTCGTGTCTTCTACCGCGAAGACCGATACAAAATATTTGTTCAAGTCTTTGCCATTTCCATGTTCCTGATTATTAATTCCCAAGTCTCATCCTGTAGGGGACCACCATTTACTTTAGCCACTCTTTTCCTTTTTATATACCTGTAGAAACTCTTACTATCTGTTTTTATATTTAATGCTAGTTTACTTTCATAATCTATCTTTCTTCTCTTTATTATTTTTTAGTCGTTCTTTGCTAGTTTTTAAAATGTTTCCCAATCCTCTGGCCTTCCACTAGTCTTGGCCACGTTGTATGCCCTTGTTTTCAAGTTGATACCATTCCTTATTTCCTTAGTTAGCCACGGATGATTATCCCTTCCCTTACAGTCTTTCCTTCTCTTTGGGATATAGTTTTGTTGAGAGTTATGAAATATCTCTTTAAATGTCTCCCACTGCTCATCAACCATCCCAAACTTTAATCTATTGTCCCAGTCCATTTTAGCCAACTCTGGCTTCATATCTTTGTAGTTTCCTTTATTTAAGCTTAAGACATTGGTTTGAGATCCAACTTTCTCACCCTCCAACTGAATTTGAAATTCAACCATGTTACGGTCACTCATTCCGAGAAGATCCTGTTGTGTACCTGTAAAGCATACACTCCCATGTTCCGCCACTAGGGAGCTCATCCACTGAAGTCCCAAGGGATCCCAACATCCCTTGGGAGCACGGTATATAAGTCTTGTTCCTCACTCTGGAGTATCTTATTAAAGATTGAGGCCACTGTTACTTTAACCTCCCTGTGTGCAGCCTCATCTGTGTTAGGAACACAATAACTGGCGACGAGAATATGAATCCAACGCAAAGATGCAGCAAACTGTGGGCATCCTGGAGAAGTTCTCGGAGGGTGAGCACTGGGAAGCCTATGTTGAACAACTAGACCAGTACTTTGTAGCCAATGAGTACTTTGTAGATGGAGAAGGAAGCGCTGCAAAAAGGAGAGCAGTCCGCCTCACAGTCTGCGGGGCACCGACCTACAGCCTCATGAAGAATCTTCTGGCTCCGGTGAAACCCACAGATAAGTCGTATGAGGAGCTGTGTACACTGGTTCGGGAGCATCTTAACCCGAGGGAGAGCGTGCTGATGGCGAGGTATCGGTTCTACACGTGCCAGCGATTTGAAGGTCAGGAAGTAGCGAGCTACGTCGCCGAGCTAAGGCGACTTGCAGGACAATGTGAGCTTTGATGGCTACCTGCAGCAAATGCTCAGAGACTTTTTTGTACTGGGCATTGGCCACGAGACCATCCTACGAAAACCTTTGACTGGAGAGACACCGACCCTCACTAAGGCCATTGCGATAGCACAGGCGTTTATGTCCACCAGTGATAACACCAAACAAATCTCTCAGCACACAAGTGCAAGCAATGTTCATAAATTAACTGGAACTGTATTTACGAGCAGAAATGTACAGGGCGGAACCCACGAGTCTGCAACTGCCAGCAGGCCTTAAGTGACCCAGATGATTCAGAATCCCCAACAAGGATGAATGCAAGACAATTCACACCTTGTTGGCATTGTGGAGGCTTCCATTCATCCTATTCATGCTGCTTCAAAGGGTATGTTTGCAAGAGCTGTGGAACAATGGGGCACCTCCAACAAGCTTCTAAATGAGCTGCAAGCTCTGCAAAACCTGCTAACCACCACGTGGCAGAGGTAGATCGGTCCATGGTGGATCAAAGCAATTTCGAACCTCAGAAAGAGGAGGCAGATGTTGAAGTACATGGGAGTGCATGCGTTACAGATACACAACAGATCCTTTACCAGGAGATCGTTTATTAATCCTGTCTCATTACAAAGTACCAGTTCCAAGACAGCCTGCTCCCTGGTTGGTTCCACAATGTACTGTTGAAGGAAACTATCACGGATACACTCCATGAACTCCTCCTCAAGGCTACGCTGGCCAATTTGCTTTGTCCAATCAATATGGAGGTTAATATTGTTGTGTTCCTAACACAGATGAGACTGCACACAGGGAGGTTAAAGTAACAGTGACCTCAGTCTTTAATAAGACACTCCAGAATGAGGAACAGGCCTTAGGGGCCGGTTTATATACAGTGCTCCCAAGGGATGCTGGGATCCCTTGGAACTTCAGGGGATGCACTCCCTGGTGGCGGAACATGGGAGTGCATGCTTTACAGATACACAACATATCACTCCCCCACAAAGTCAAAGTGAAAACTATTTACAAGGTGAGGCGGTCGGGAGCCTTTCCTTTCCCTGGTGGACCACCTCGGTACAAATGTCTGTTCTGGTGTGTTGGCTGTGCCCACGCTGGGCTGGTGTGTTGTTGGCCCTGCAGGGCTGCTGGGTGAGCCTGGCCTTGCTGGGCTGTTGGGCGTGATGAGTTCGATGTCCTGGTCCAGGGTGGTGTTGTTGATCCTTTGGGTGTGTGTTGTGGGCTCAGAAAAGGCGGTGTCTGCTGTGGGTTGTACAGGGCAGTCTGTGAACTGCAGCCTCGTTTGGTCCAGGTGCTTTCTGCAAATTTGTCCATTGTTTAGTTTGACTACAAACATCTTACTCCCTGCTTTAGCTATCAGCGTGCCCGCGATCCACTTGGGACCATGTCCATAGTTTAGCACATACACAGGGTCATTCAGATCAATTTCCCATGACACAGTGGTGCGACCATCGTTTACATTTTGTTGCTGCCGCCTGCTGTCTACCTGATCATGCAGGTTGGGGTGAACCAGCGAGAGTTTGGTTTTAAGTGTTCTTTTCATGAGTAGCTCAGCTGGGCTCACCCCTGTGAGCGAGTGGGGTCTTGTGCGGTAGCTGAGCAGTACTCGGGAAAGGCGGGTTTGGAGCGAGCCTTCTGTGACTCATTTAAGGCTCTGTTTGATGGTTTGTACTGCCCGCTCTGCCTGCCCATTGGAGGCTGGTATACACGGGGCCGAGGTGACATGTTTGATCCCATGCGGGTCATGAATTCTTTAAATTCGGCACTGAAGAAACATGGCCCGTTGTCACTGACCAGTATGTCAGGCAGGCCGTGGGTGGCAAACATGGCTCTCAGGCTTTCAATGGTGGCGGTGGCGGTGCTTCCCGACATTATTTCACATTCAATCCATTTTGAAAAAACATCCACCACCACCAGGAACATTTTACCGGGAAACGGGCCCGCATAGTCGACATGGATCCTTGACCATGGTCTGGAGGGCCAGGACCACAAACTTAGTGGTGCCTCTCTGGGCGCGTTGCTCAACTGAGCACACAAGCTGCATTGCCGTACGCATGACTCAAAGTCAGAGTCGATACCGGGCCACCGCACGTGGGATCTGGCTATCGCTTTCATCATTACTATACCCAGGTGTGTGCTGTGGAGATCCGAGATGAACGTCTCCCTGCCTTTTTTGGGTAGCACTACGCGGTTACCTGACAACAGGCAATCTGCCTGAATGAACAGCTCATCCTTTCGCCGCTGGAATGATTTGATTAGTTCTTGCATTTCAACGGGGATGCTGGCCCAGCTCCCAGTACACAGTTTTTACTAGGGACAGCAGAGAATCTTGGCTGGTCCAAGTCCTAATCTGGCGGGTCGTAACAGGTGATTTATCATTTTCAAACGCTTCCATGACTATCAACAAGTCTGCAGGCTGCGCCATCATCAACAAGTTTGCAGGCTGCGCCATTTCCACCCCCGTGGTGGGCAATGGTAGCCGACTGAGAGCATCCGCACAGTTCTCGGTGCCTGGCCTGTGGCGGATTGTATAGTTATACATGATAGTGAGAGTGCCCACCTTTGTATGCAGGCTGAGGCATTAGTATTTATCCCCTTGTTTTCAGCGAACAGGGATATGAGGGGCTTGTGATCGGTTTCCAGCTCAAATTTGAGGCCAAACAGGTACTGATGCATTTTCTTCATCCCGAACACACACGCTAATGCCTCTTTCTCAATCATGCTGTAGGCCCTCTCGGCCTTAGACAAGCTCCTGGAGGCATAGGCAACAGGTTGCAACTTCCCCGCAATGTTAGCTTGTTGTAATACACACCCGACTCCGTCCGACGACGCATCACATGCTAGCACAAGTCTTTTATACGGGTTATACAATACAAGCAGCTTGTTGGAGCATAAAATGATTCTGGCTTTCTCAAAAGCAACTATTTGTTTTTTTTCCCCATACCCAGTTCTTACCTTTACACAATAACACATGTAGGGGCTACAAGAGGGTGCTTAACCCCGGTAGGAAGTTACCAAAATAGTTGAGGAGTCCCAGGAACGACCGCAGCTCCATGACGGTTCTGTGGCCTGGGGGCGTTCCTGATAGCCTCTGTCTTGGCGTCTGTGGGCCGAATGTCATCTGCCGCGATCTTTCTCCCCAAAAACTCCACTTCTATTGCCACGAAGATGCATTTCGACATTTTCAGCCGCAGCCCTACGCGATCCAGTTGCTGGAGGACCTCCTCCAGGTTTTGTAGGTGCTCAACGGTGTCCCGACCCATGACCAATATGTCGTCCTGAAAAGCCACCGTGCGTGGTACTGACTTGAGTAGGCTTTCCATGTTTCTCTGGAAGATCGCTGCAGCCGACCGAATTGCAAACGGGCATCTGTTGTAGATGAATAGTCCCTTGTGCGTGTTGATGCAGGTGAGGCCCTTCAAAGACTCCTCTAGCTCCTGCGTCATGTAGGCTGAAGTCAGGTCGAGCTTGCTGAACGTCTTGCCTCCTGCCAACGTCGCAAATAGGTCGTCTGCCTTCGGTCGCGGGTATTGGTCCTGATGCAAGAAACAATTAATAGTTACTTTATAATCGCCGCAAATCCTGACCGTGCCATCACTTTTGAGTACTGGAACAATCGGGCTGGCCCACTCACTGAATTCCACTGGGCAGATGATGCCCTCGCTTTGCAGCCTGTCCAGCTCGATTTCCACTCTCTCCCTCATCATGTGAGGTACCGCTCGCGCCTTGTGGTGAATGGATCATGCCTCTGGGACCAAGTGGATCCGCACCTTCGCCCCGGAAAAGATTCCAATGCCTGGCTCAAAAAGGGAAGGAAATTTGTTAAGAACCTGGGTACATTCGGCCTCATCGACATGTGATAGCGCTCGGATGTCATCCCAGTTCCAGCGGATTTTGCCCAGCCAGCTCCTTCCAAGCAGTGTGGAGCCATCGCCCGGGACAATCCAGAGTGGCAGTTCGTGCACCGTACCCTCGTAGGTGACCATGACCATGGCGCTGCCCAGAACAGTGATAAGCTCTTTGGTGTACATTCTCAGTTTTGTGTGGATGGGGCTCAGGGCTGGTATGAGTGCCTTCTTGCACCACAGTCTCTCAAACATCTTTTTACTCATGATGGATTGGCTAGCGCCAGTGTCCAGTTCCATGGCTACAGGTAAGCCATTCAATTTTACATTTAGCATTATAGGTGGACATTTCGTCGAAAATGTGTGCACCTCATGTACTTCAGCATCTGCCTCCTCTCTCTCAGGCTTGAAATTGCTTTGATCCACCATGGACCGATCTTCCTCTGCCACGTGGTGGTTAGCAGTTTTGCAGAGCTTGCAGCTTGTCTGCAGGCTCATTGGAGGTGCCCCATTGTTCCACAGCTCTTGCAAACATATCCTTTGAAGCGGCATGAATAGGCTGAATGGAGGCCTCTACAACGCCAGCAAGGTGTGAATTGCCTTGCATTCATCCTTTGTTGCGGACTCTGAGTCATCTGGGTCACCTGAGGCCTGCTGGCAGTTGCAGACTCGTGGTTTCTGCCCTGTACATTTCTGCTCGCAAACACAGTTCCAGTTAATTTATGAACATTGCTTGCACTTGTGTGCTGAGAGATTTGTTTGGTGTTATCACTGGTGGACATAAACGCCTGTGCTATCGCAATGGCCTTACTGAGGGTCGGTGTCTCTCCAGTCAAAAGTTTTCGTAGGATGGTCTTGTGGCCAATGTCCAGTACAAAAAAGTCTCTGAGCATTTGCTCCACGTAGCCATCAAACTCACATTGTCCTGCAAGTCACCTTAGCTCGGCGACGTAGCTCGCCACTTCCTGACCTTCAGATCGCTGGCACACGTAGAACCGATACCTCGCCATCAGCACGCTCTCCCTCGGGTTAAGATGCTCCCGAACAGGTGTACACAGCTCCTCATACGACGTATCTGTGGGTTTCACCGGAGCCAGAAAATTCTTCACGAGGCTGTAGGTCAGTGCCCCGCAGACTTTGAGGAAGACCGCTCTTCTTTTTGCAGTGCTTCCTTCTCCGTCCAGCTCGTTGGCTACAAAGTACTGATCTAGCCGTTCAACATGGGCTTCCCAGTCCTCACCCTCCAAGAACGTCTCCAGGATGCCCACAGTTTGCTGAATCTTTGCGTTGGATTCGTATACTCGTCGCCAGTTGTTGTGTTCCTAACACAGATGAGACTGCACACAGGGAGGTTAAAGTAACAGTGACCTCAGTCTTTATTAAGACACTCCAGAGTGAGAAACAGGCCTTAGGGGCCAACTTATATACAGAGCTCCCAAGGGATGCTGGTATCCCTTGGGACTTCAGGGGATGCACTCCCTGGTGGCGGAACATGGGAGTACATGCTTTATAGATACACAACAAATATCGCCCATGGTTATTGCCGTTCCTTTTTTACAAGCCTCCATTATTTCTTTATTTATACTCCGTCCAACTCTGTAACTACTTTTAGGGGGCCTATAGACTGTGCCCACCAGTGACTTTTTCCCCTTATTATTCCTTATCTCCACCCAAACTGATTCAACACCTTGATCTTCTGAGCCAATATCATTTCTCATTTACATACTCATCACATCCTTTATTAGCAGAGCTACCCCACCTTCTTTTCCTTACTGTCTGTCCTTCAGAATTGTCAAATACCCCAGAATATTTAGTTCCCAGCCTTGGTCACCTTGCAACCATGTCTCTGAATTAGCTATCAGATTTTTACCCATTTGTATTTATTTGTGCTGTTAACTCATCTATTTTGTGACGAATGCTGCATGCATTCAGATGAAGAGCTTTTAAATTTGTTTTTTTTTTACCATTTTTTCCTGCTTTGACCCCACTTTCTGATTCACCTTTATGTTTATACATTCTGTCCCTTCCTGTCGCACTCTGGTTTTCATTCCCCCCACTATTGCCTTTTCCTCATTGACTTTTTACATTTTCGCTCACCTGAACCTACCCCCCCATTAATTAGTTTAAAGCCCTCTCTACAGCCCTAGTTATTCAATTTTCCAGGACCCTAGCCCCAGCACGGTCTATTTGGAGCCCAAGCCAATGGAACATAGAAACATAGAAACATAGAAAATAGGTGCAGGAGTAGGCCATTCAGCACTTCACGCCTGCACCACCATTCAATATGATCATGGCTGATCATGCAACTTCAGTACTCTTATCCTGCTTTCTCTCCATACCCCTTGATCCCTTTAGCCGTAAGTGCCACATCTAACTCCCTTTTGAGTATATCTAACAAACTAGCCTCAACAATGTTCTGTGGCAGAGAATTCCACAGGTTCACAATTCTCTGAGTGAAGAAGTTTCTCCTCATCTCAATCCTAAATGGTTTACCCTTAGACTGTGATCCCTGGTTCTGGACTTCTCCAACATCGGGAACATTTTTCCTGCATCTAACCTGTCCAATCCTGTCAGAATTGTAAGTGTTTCTATGAGATCCCCTCTCATTCTTCTAAACTCCAGTGAATATAAGCCTAGTCGATCCAGTCTTTTTTCATACAGCTCCCTCTTACCCCAGTACTGGGGCCAGTGTCCCACAAACCAAAACCCATTTCTCCCACACCAGTTTTTGAGCCATGTGTTTAACTCTCTGATCTTATTTACCCTATGCAAATTTGCTCGTGGCTCAGGTAGTAATCCAGAGATTATTACCTTTGGAGGTCTGCTTTTTAATTTGGCCTCCAGCTGCTCATAATCCCTCAGTAGAACCTCTTTCTTTGCCCTACCTATGTCATTGGTACCCACGTGGCCCACGACAACTGGATCTTCCCCTTCCCACTCCAAGTTCCTCTCCAGCCCAGAGGAGATCTCCTTAACCCTGGAGCAGTCATCTAGCAGTGCACAGGGAACTGCTGACTCGCTTGCCTGGGTGTTATTTGGTTTGGGAGCCTGGCTGGTCCCGGTCCATTTGGGAGAAATGTTGCGGGTGAACCTTCGTTCCCGGGTATGGCCTTGGTGGCGATAGGGTCTGAGGGCTGCGCCTTAGTACAGTTTGCTCTTTCAGGTTTGTGGCGGTTGGTGCCATCGGGTGCCTGAGAGGTGGAGCCGATCAGGGGCAGGGTATCGATACCGGTGCCGTTGCCCTCCTGAGATCGCTTGTTCTGCAGCTTTTTTATTGGCTGCTTGTGGTCACATTCCATGGTACATAACTCTGGTTCCAGGGATGCAGGCTACTATATTGGGTAGCTCGCTGGACCTGTTTGCTCCCGATGGGTGTCTGCCCACTGCATTGACTGAATGCACTTGAAATCCTACATCGCACAACGTTTCGTTACTCATTGTAAGTAACTGTAGCTCCAATCGCGATCGCACGACTTTTCTTTGCTTATTGTATGTACACAACTCTGATCATCAATTACACATTTTACATCTAACTCACAGTTGCTATGACATTGAGACTTTTCTTTGCTAATTGCATGTACACAAATCTGATCATCAATTGCACATTTTGCATCTAATTCACAGTTGCTTTAAGTGTAGTGGGTTGCAGGCCTCCTTTAAGAGAGACTTGCCATCTTTACCCCAATCCTCTTCTTCGCTTGGTGCCACATGTTGCTCCATCAGCGCTGCACCTCGTGGTCTGGCCGCCGCCATCTTTTTCTTCAGCGCATCACCTCGTGGTTTGGGCACCATCTTTCCTGCATCCACGATGTCGACTGTGGTGATCCTCTTCTCCCCGGGTTCTGCCACCGAAGCTGAGAAGTCACCTTTAGATCTGATTTTCTTCCTCCGGAGTCCTGCCACTGGAGCCTGGAAGGTGCGTTCAGGTCGTTTCAGCTAGATCATCTCCAAGCAGTCGTGCTGGGCGGTCTGTGCCTCGGGTGCTGTGCTGGTATGCTCTCTGGTGCCGGATCCAACCTCAGGTGAGGGTTTGCTTTGCCTCTGAGAGCGGCGGACGTCGATCGCTGGAGGGATGAAATCTTCCCAACTCCAATGGATCTTCTCCATCCACCTTCTTCCGAATAGCGTTGGTCCATCACCTGCAACAATCCACAGGGATAACTTGTGCGCCACGCCATCATGGAGAACCTTTATATCTGCACTACCAACAACTGGGATAAATTCATTGGTGTAGGTGCACAGCTTTGCCTGAACCGGGACCAACTTGGGTCATTCAGTTTGATTGTCCTATAGGCTCTCAAAGGCTTCTTGATTCATTACTGACTGGCTCGCCCCGTGTCCACTTACATGAAGACTGGAACGCTATTCATCTCGACTTCCATCCTCCACGCGGAACACTCGGTGGTGCAGGTAAACATGCTTCTATATGCACGTTCGTCCAGAAGGCTAGGACATAGCGGCATTTGTTGCCAACCTGAGATATCTTGCAGGGTCTTGCAAATTTGGACCTGCGTTGGAAGACATGCTGCGTGAATTTTTCGTGATCGGGGTCAACCATGAGGCGACCTTAAGTAAGCTGCTGGCTGTGGAGACGCCGGACCTCAGCAAGGTCATCACCATTGCCCAGGCTTGCATGTCCACACAGAAAAGCACGAAGCAGATATCGCAACAAAACAGGAACTCCACGGCAAGTACTGTGTACAAAATTGTATCGACGGCCGACAGAGCTGCACATGGCAGGGCCTACTCGACTGCATCTACAAGACCGGGAGCCACTCAAAGTTCTCCATCGAGGGCCTACTCGACCGCGTATGTGAGAACGGGAGCAGCTCAAAGCCCGCCATCAGGCGCAAACCCGAGCTCAACGTGTTGGCGTTGCGGGGGCAATCACCGACCCCATCAGTGCCGCTTCAGGCAGTATGTATGCAGAGGGTGCGCGAAGACGGGGCATCTTCAGCGGACTTGTCCACAGCAGAGCAAGCGAGCTGCGACACACCACGTCGATGATGACCAATTCAGCGTGGATCTGGCGATGCAGCCCGAGTCATTTGAGAGCTCCGAGGAGGAAGTGCATAGCGTATGTGCGTTCCTAACAAAGAGCCAACCGATAATGATGGAGGTAAAATTACTAACAAAGAGCCAACCGAAAATGATGGAGGTAAAATTACTAACAAAGAGCCAACTGATAATGATGGAGGTAACGTTAAACAGCGTGCCGGTATCCATGGAATTAGACACGGGTGCGAGTCAATTGATAATGAGCCAGAGGACTTTCGAAAAGCTGTGGGAGACCAAGGCAGTGAGACCCAAGCTGAGTCCGCTAAATATCAAGTTGCGTACCTACACCAAAGAGCTCATATCAGTGATCGGTAGTGCAGTAGTAACAGTGTCATACGAGGGAGCGGTTCATGATCTACCGTTATGGATTATCCTGGGCAACGGCCCATCGTCATTCGGCAGGAGTTGGCTCGAGAAAATAAAATGGAAATGGTACGATATCAAAGCTTTGTCATCAGCGGATGATGATTGGTGTGCTCAAGTGCTAAGCAAATTTCCCTCACTTTTGAACCGTGAATTGGCAGCTTCAAGGGAGCCAAGGTGCAGATTCACCTAGGCCCAGATGCAAGGCCCATCCATCACAAAGCCAGGGCGGTCCCGCACGTGATGAGAGAAAAAGTCGAGGAATTGTGGAGACTACAGGTCACGATCAGCCAAGTTTCGAAACATAGAAACATAGCAAACAAGATCAATACCCGCTACCGAAAGCTGATGACCTGTTTGCTAGGCTAGCCGGGGGAAAATCGTTCACCAAATTGGATCTAATGTCGGCCTACATGACACAGGAACTGGTTGAATCATCAAAGAAACTTACGTGCATCAACACACACAAAGGACTGTTTATTTACAACAGGTGCCCTTTTGGCATTCGTTCGGCGGTAGCCATATTTCAGAGAAACATGGAGAGCCTATTGAAATCCGTCCCCAGGACCGTGGTATTCCAAGATGACATCCTAGTCACAGGTCGTGACACTGTCGAGCACCTGCACAATCTGGAAGAGGTTCTGCGTCGTCTGGACAAAGTGGGACTCAGGCTGAAACGTTCGAATTGTGTTTTCATGGCACCAGAGGTCGAATTCCTTGAACGAAAGACTGCTGCAGCCGGAATCAGGTCTACAGACATGAAAAGAGAGGCCATCAAAAATGCACCCAGGCCCCAGAATGTGACGGAGCTGCATTCGTTCCTAGGTCTTCTCAACTACTTCGGTAACTTCTTACCCAAATTGAGCACAGTATTCGAGCCTTTGCACAAGCTGCTCAGGAAAGGAGATGACTGGGTGTGGGATGAACTTCAAGACAGAGCCTTTAAGAAGGCTAGAAATCTGTTGTGTTCCCACAAGCTACTGGTACTGTATGATTCATGCAAGCATCTAGTTTTGACCTGTGATGGGTTGTCCTATGGGGTCGGCTGCGTACGCCAGCAAGCCAATGAGATAGGCAAACTACAACCAGTTGCATATGCATCTCGAAGCCTGTCCAAGGTGGAAAGAGCCTACGGCATGGTAGAGAAAGAGGCTTTAGCATGTGTTTATGTGGTAAAAAAAATGCACCAGTACCTGTTTGGGCTTTGCTTCGAGCTGGAAACCGATCACAAGCCGCTTATATCGTTGTTCTCGGAACAGAAAGGTATCAATAACAACGTGTCGTCTCGCATCCAGAGGTGGGCGCTGACATTATCTGTCTATGATTATGTCATTTGCCATAGACCAGGCACCGACAATTGCGCTGATGCATTGACTATTGCCCACACCGGAAGTGGAAACGCCAATGCCCACAGAGCTACTCATGGTCATGAATGCCTTTGAAAGTGAAGGGTCGCCTGTCACTGCTCAACAAGTTAAGAACTGGTCCAGCCAGGATCCAAACCTATTGGTTGTAAAACATTCTGTTCTTAACAGGGACTGGTCGACCATCTCTATGGAAATGGGTGATGAAACCAAATCTTACAGCCATCGCAAAGATAAGCTTTCCATCCAGTCCGATTGTTTACTGTGGGGTAATCGTGTTGTAATGTCCAAGAAAGGCAGGGCGAGATTTGTATGGGAGTTACATAGTATGCATCCCGGTATTGTCATGACGAAGGCCATCGTCAGCTCCCATGTTAGGTGGCCTGGCTTAGAGTCATGCGTGCATCAGTGTAGCACTTGCATGCAGTTAAGCAATGCCCCAAAGGAAGCTCCGCTCAATCTGTGGTCATGGCCATCCAAACCGTGGTCTAGAATCCACATCGACTTTGTGGGTCCCTTCCTTGATAAAATGTTTTTTGTGGTGCTGGATGCATACTCCAAATGGATAGAATGTGTGATCATGTCATCCAGCACTTCCACTGCCACCATTGAGAACCTGAGAGCCATGTTTGCCACACGTGGTCTGCCTGACATCGTTGTCAGCGACAACGGACCGTGTTTCACCAGCCTGGAGTTTCATGAAACGCAACGGCATAAAACACGTGAGGTCAGCCCCGTTCAAACCTGCGTCCAATGGTCAAACGGAGTGGGCAGTTCAAACCATCAAGCAGAGCCTGAAACGCGTAACTCACGGTTCCTTGCAGACATGCCTGTCACGCATATTGCTCAGTTACAGGACAAGGCCATACACGCTCACCGGGGCCACACCTGCGGAACTATTGATGAAGTGAGGCCTCAAAACCAGGCTCTCTCTAATCCATCCTGACCTTAACGATCATATTGAAACCCGACGTCAACGCCAGCAGTGGTGTCACGACCGCGCCGCAGTGTCACGCAACATATCTGTAAATGACGCAGCGTATGTACTTAACCATGGTCAAGGGCCCAAGTGGCTTCCGGGCAATGTTACGGATAAGGAGGGTAACCGAGTATATATGGTTAAGCTCAAGAATGGGCAGATGTGCAGGAAACACATTGATCAAATCAAGCTAAAACACGCTGACGAACCGGAACAGTTGGAAGAAGACATCGCGAGCTTAGACGACCAACAAACTCACGTCCACTGGGATTGTACTGAGACGGTCAACCAGGGAGCGAAGGGCTCCGGACCGTCTGTAATATGGACATGTGCCCAGAATTGGCGGGGGGGGGGGGGGGGGGAAATTATGTAATGTATGTACATAAGGTCTGCCCACCAACAGGGGGCACTACCGTCGGAGTTCCGAGGGTCATAGGTACACTCGTGCTGGGCTCGGTATATAAGCTGAACTTCACCTTTGTATCTTCACTTCTGGAAGCCATTAAAGACTGACCAGGTTACACCTAGTCACTGGCTCACAGTACTGAGTTCATTGTATATTTCATACACTACAGTCTTAAAGGAGGAAAGGGAGGTAGAGAGGCAGAGAGGTTTAGGGAGGGAGTACCAGAGCTTAGGGTCCAAACAGCTGAAGGCAAGGCCAACAATGGTTGAGCAGTTATAATAAGAGATGTTCAAGAGGCCAGAATTTGAGGAGTGCAGACATCTTGTGGAGTTGCGAGGTTGAAAAAGGTTACAGTGATAGGGAGGGGCAAGGCCATAGATGATTTGTAAACAAGGATGAGAATTTTGAAATCGATGCATTTCACTGGGTCAGAAAGGTCAGAAAACCATGTCTCAGTAATGGCTCTATCATAATCCCACATGTCTATCTGTGCCCTTAGCTCATCTGCCTTTTTTTCTAGACTCCTTGTATTTAAATATATACCATTTAACATTGCCAAACTGCCTCTAATTGACTGGGATCTATTTATAATAAGAGTTCCGAGTAGAGCGCATGCTTAGGGAGTCTCGTGTCAGGCATGGTGACGATGTGGCCAGCCCAACGGAGCTTCGATGCCTGAGCAAGAACACTGACGTTGGTGCATCTATCCTCCCAGTGGATTTGCAGGATCTTGCGGAACCAGTGTTGGTGGTACTTCTCCAGCACTTTGAGATGTCTGCTGTATATGGTCCATGTCTCTGAGCCATATAGGAGGACGGGTATCACTACTGCCCTATAGACCATAAGCTTGGTGCCAGATTTGAAGTCCTGGTCTTCAAACACTCTCTTCCTCAGGCGACCGAAGGCTGCACTGGCACACTGGAGGCAGTGTTGGACCTCGTTATCGATGTCTGCCCTTGCTGATAGTAGGCTCCCGAAGTATGGAAAATGGTCCCCGTTGTCCAAAGCCGCGCTGTGGATTTTGATGACCGGGGGGGCAGTGCTGTGTGGCAGGGTCAGGTTGGTGGAGGACCATTGTCTTATGGATGTTTAGTGTAAGGCCCATGCTTTCGTACGCCTCGGTGAAGGTGTTGACAATGGCTTGGAGTTTGGCCTCTGAGTGTGCATCATTCGCATATTGTAGTTCGATGACAGAGGATGGGATGACCTTGGATCTAGCCTGGAGGTGGCGAAGGTTGAACAGGTTCCCATTGGTTCTATAGTTTAGTTACACTCTAGCGGGGAGAACATAAGAAATAGGAGCAGGAGTAAGCCATTTGGCCCCTCGAGCCTGCTCCGCCATTTATTAAGATCATGGCTGATCTGTTAAGAGTGAGATTAAGCATTGCAGCAAGGCAGCAAAGAAGGTGGGCAGAGGAAACATTTCAAGGACACCCTCAAAGCCTCCTTGATAAAATGCAACATCCCCACCAGTACCTGGGACTCCCTGACCCAAGGCCGCCCAAAATGGAGAAAGAGCATCCGGGAGGGAGCTGAACACCTCGAGTCTCGTCACTGAGAGCATGCAGAGATCAAGCGCAGACAGCGGAAAGAGCGTGCAGCAAACCAGACTCCCCACCCACTCTTTCCTCCAACCACTGACTGTCCCACCTGTGACAGATTGTAATTCCCATATTGGACTGCACAGTCACCTGAGAACTCACTTTTAGAGTGGAAGTAAATCTTCCTCGATTTCGAGGGACTGCCTATGATGATGATTTATAATAATAATTAAGCCTTGTATCCTTAGTATTTAGTAACATAATGCATTGTACAATATAATTATACCAAGTAGCATTATTAAATAGGTAAGTTCTCTGTGAGCACTACAGTTAGTGAGGCCATAGGAGATCTGAGTTTTTGTTCAAAAGTAGACAAGGTGGATGCATTCCATTTCCTGATTTTTCTTTAAAAGCAGGGTACATCGAAATAGTTTATTTTGGTTAATGATTTTGCAATCTATTTCATTCTGATCATTACGAATCTGCATCCCATCATTTCCCTGTGTCCGCAGTTTGATGTGATGGGTCAAGGTAACAAAAATTGGAACTAGGATCTGGGCTGACACAAACTCTTGCTGTCTCCGTCTACCGGGAGTGAAGAGTCGCGCATGCTCAGAAGTGCGCCTGACGGGTCACGTGCTCGATGGTTGCCGGGATGCGCGCGCGCGGCCGTGGCCCCGCCCCCTCCGCGGCCGCCATGTTGACTCCCGTCGCCCGGCTGTCGGTGCCGGCCGTCGCCGCTCGCAGACTTCTGAGTATCAGGTTAAAGCGGCGGCAGGGAGCGTCGAGAGCGGCCTCAAGCGGGCCGCCCGGGATAGGAGACTGTCCACAGCGGGAAAAGGTGACGGAGGCCTGAAAACAAGCGCAGCCGCAGCGCCGGGGGAGCGGTGCAGTGCGGTGCGGGTCCTACTGTGTTGGTGCAGCTGTAGACCCGCTCACTAAGGAGCTCGCCTTCACACAAATCAAACTGATTCTGAAACGCACTTCCCCCGTGTTTAAAGTGGGGGCGGGGGTTGCAGTCTGTAAGGCGAGTTGTTGACCACGTTACCAGAGTGACACGGATGACGATATATGCACATGCCCTGGAGTAACACTGCTGCTGCAGGATGAGCAGACAGCCTGCGTGTTGTGTATTTAGTTTTGTGCATTTTATCTACATGTTACCTCTCGGTGACATCATCCGGAAACATCACGTCAGTTTCCACATGTATGCTGATGATACCCAGCTCCACGTCTCCACCACTTCTCTCAACCCCTCCACGGTCTCTCAATTGTCAGACTGCTTGTCCGACATCCAGTTCTGGATAAGCAGAAATGTTCTCTAATTTAATATTGGAAAGACCGAAGCTATTTTCGGTCCCTGTCACAAACTCTGCTCCCTAACTACTGATTCTATCCCTCTCCCCAACTTCTGTCTGAGGCTGAACCAGACTATTCGCAACCTTGGTGTCATATTTGACCCTGAAATGAGCTTCCGACCACCTATTTCCACCTTCGTAACATTGTCCGTCTCTGACCATGCCTCAGCTCATCTGCTGCTGAAGCCCTTATCAATGCCTTTGTCACCTCTAGCCTTGACTATTCCAACGCACTCCTGGCTGGCCTCCCACATTCTACCCTACTTAAACTAGAGGCTATCCAAAACTTGGCTGCCTATGTCCTAACTCGCACCGAGTCCCGCTCACCCATCTCCCCTGTATACGCTGATCTAGATTGGCTTCTGGTTAAGCAACGACTCAATTTCAAAATTCTCATCCTTATTTTCAAATCCCTCCATGTCCTCTGTAATCTCCTCCAGCCTTACAACCCCCCTGAGATGTCTACGCTGCTCTAATTCTGCCCTCTTGAGCATCCCTGATTATAATCGCTCAACCATAGGTGGCTGTGCCTTCTGTTGCCTAAGCCCCAAGCTCTGGAACTCCCTGCCTAAACCTCGTTATCTCCCTTTCCTCCTTCAAGACACTCCTTAAAACATAGCTCTGTCACCTGTGCTAATTTATACTTGTGCGGCTCGGTGTCAATTTTTTTATCTCAACACTCCTATGAAGTGCCTTGGGACGTTTCACGATGTTAAAGGCGCTATATAAATACAAGTTGTTGTTGAAAGTGAGCAATTGTTGCTCCTTAACCTCTGCAGGTTTGGTACTAAATAATGTGATTAAATAATCATCCATACCTGTTAATCCAAATGGTAAAAGATGGAAAGGTGGCTTAAAAAAGTGAAGTAATTTGTAGATACCTACCTGTCAGTGAACTATAGACTCATGACTACCTGGGAGCAATGTAATTCAACACCACCAGCTTACACATTTATGCTAGTGGTATAACATGCAATGTGCTCATATGATAGCTGAGTTTTAACATACCCTGCTTTGCCACATTATTGATGGCCCTGTCTTCAGCTGTTAGGCCCTAAGCTATGGAATTCTTTCCCTAAGCCTCCACTTCTCTGTTTAAGCCCCTCCTTAAAACCTACTTCTTTGACCAAGCTTTTGGTTACCTGTTCTAATGTCTCCTAAATTCCAACATCCAAAGTATTTTGCTGATATTGGAATGTCACCTATGGCTCAGTATTGATGTTTGTCTGATTTATGCCGTGTGAAGTGCCTTGGGACATTTTACTATACCTGTATTAAAGGTGCTATATAAATTCAAGTTGTTGTTGAGATCACCTTCATTGTAATTAAAGCCAAGGAAGTGGCATACAAATTGGCCAGAAATAGCAGCGAACCTGGGGACTGGGAGAAATTTAGAACTCAGCAGAGGAGGACAAAGGGTTTGATTAGGGCAGAGAAAATGGAGTACGAGAAGAAGCTTGCAGGGAACATTAAGGCGGATTGCAAAAGTTTCTATAGGTATGTAAAGAGAAAAAGGTTAGTAAAGACAAACGTAGGTCCCCTGCAGTCAGAATCAGGGGAAGTCATAACGGGAAACAAAGAAATGGCAGACCAATTGAACAAGTACTTTGGTTCGGTATTCACTAAGGAGGATACAAACAACCTTCCGGATATAAAAGGGGTCAGAGGGTCTAGTAAGGAGGGGGAACTGAGGGAAATCTTTATTAGTCGTAAAATTGTGTTGGGGAAATTGATGGGATTGAAGGCCGATAAATCCCCAGGGCCTGATGGACTGCATCCCAAAGTACTTAAGGAGGTGGCCTTGGAAATAGCGGATGCATTGACAGTCATTTTCCAACATTCCATTGACTGGATCAGTTCCTATGGAGTGGAGGGTAGCCAATGTAACCCCACTTTTTAAAAAAGGAGGGAGAGAGAAAACAGGGAATTATAGACCGGTCAGCCTGACCTCAGTAGTGGGTAAAATGATGGAATCAATTATTAAGGATGTCATAGCAGTGCATCTGGAAAATGGTGACATGATAGGTCCAAGTCAGCATGGATTTGTGAAAGGGAAATCATGCTTGACAAATCTTCTGGAATTTTTTGAGGATGTTTCCAGTAAAGTGGACAAAGGAGAACCAGTTGATGTGGTATATTTGGACTTTCAAAAGGCTTTCGACAAGGTCCCACACAAGAGATTAATGTGCAAAGTTAAAGCACATGGGATTGGGGGTAGTGCGCTGACGTGGATTGAGAACTGGTTGTCAGACAGGAAGCAAAGAGTAGGAGTAAACGGGTACTTTTCAGAATGGCAGACAGTGACTAGTGGGGTGCCGCAAGGTTCTGTGTTGGGGCCCCAGCTGTTTACATTGTACATTAATGATTTAGACGAGGGGATTAAATGCAGTATCTCCAAATTTGCGGATGACACTAAGTTGGGTGGCAGTGTGAGCTGCGAGGAGGATGCTATTAGGCTGCAGAGTGACTTGGATAGGTTAGGTGAGTGGGCAAATGCATGGCAGATGAAGTATAATGTGGATAAATGTGAGGTTATCCACTTTGGTGGTAAAAACAGAGAGACAGACTATTATCTGAATGGTGACAGATTAGGAAAAGGGAAGGTGCAACGAGACCTGGGTGTCATGGTACATCAGTCATTGAAGGTTAGCATGCAGGTACAGCAGGCGGTTAAGAAAGCAAATGGCATGTTGGCCTTCATAGCGAGGGGATTTGAATACAGGGGCAGGGAGGTGTTGCTACAGTTGTACAGGGCTTTGGTGAGGCCACACCTGGAGTATTGTGTACAGTTTTGGTCTCCTAACTTGAGGAAGGACATTCTTGCTATTGAGGGAGTGCAGCGAAGATTCACCAGACTGATTCCCGGGATGGCGGGACTGACCTATCAAGAAAGACTGGATCAACTGGGCTTGTATTCACTGGAATTCAGAAGAATGAGAGGAGATCTCATAGAAACGTTTAAAATTCTGACGGGTTTAGACAGGTTAGATGCAGGAAGAATGTTCCCAATGTTGGGGAAGTCCAGAACCAGGGGTCACAGTCTGAGGATAAGGGGTAAGCCATTTAGGACCGAGATGAGGAGAAACTTCTTCACCCAGAGAGTGGTGAACCTGTGGAATTCTCTACCACAGAAAGTAGTTGAGGCCAATTCACTAAATATATTCAAAAGGGAGTTAGATGAAGTCCTTACTACTCGGGGGATCAAGGGTTATGGCGAGAAAGCAGGAAGGGGGTACTGAAGTTTCATGTTCAGCCATGAACTCATTGAATGGCGGTGCAGGCTAGAAGGGCTGAATGGCCTGCTCCTGCACCTATTTTCTATGTTTCTAGACTACAGCCTCAAATTATTATCTTTTACAACATGTAATTTAGCTGCTTTATATACCATTTCATTCATTAGGTGCTGTTAATAAAACCATTCTCTGGTCGAGTTGAACATTCCTCTCCTGGGTCTGCTCATACAATGGAATTGGGCTGTAGTTGTATTTATCCTGCTGACCAGCAAAATGGTGGCATTGTAGCAATATTTCAGTTGAAATGAAGCAACATAGACAAATTATCTATGCATGTATAGCACATTAATTTTATTAGTGATAGGATCAGGATATTGGGAATTCTAACAGCCCTATTTGCCTATTATCAGAAAGTGCTGGAAATATGCAACAGGTCCATCAGCATCAGAAAAGATAAAAGACAGGTTAATGTTATGGGTAAAGTCTGTCAGAACTAGTAGTTCTTTATTAACTAATTCTGGTCAATGGTCTATGCCAAACATTAACTTGTCTTTTCTCTTTTCAGATGCAGATGCACCTGTATATTTCCAGCATTTTCAAATTTCCAGTGATTTTCTTTTTCAGCTTAAAAAAACTTTTAATAAAATTTGAAAAGATCCATCAAGATAATGTGCATTGTCTGATAACAGAATCGTTATCTAAATACAGGTTTCCTTTTTATATCTAAAACCAGGAACCAACTAGTTTGTAAGAGAGATAAATTCTGTCGTTACTGATGATTTCCCCCTCCCTTTCATGCACATAATCATAGTTGCCATGATCTTTTGTAGGAAAACTATGACCTGTCTAAATTTCCTGTAGAAAATATTAGGAATTTCAGCATCATAGCACATGTAGACCATGGAAAAAGTACACTGGCAGATAGACTCCTGGAAATAACAGGTAACTTGTCTTTTACACAACATATACTGCAATGTTTTAATTTTTAAATTGTTTTATAACCTTTTTTTAAAAAATCATATTCAAGTTTGGTATGAATTAGGCTCTTGGTAATATGTGACATTTCAATTGTTTCTCCTTTTATAATTTTAAATAATTTGTTTGTGTATTGCTCCCTGTTGTATTGCAACAGGTTACAATTATGTCTCAGGTATGAAGAAAAAGTGACCCTTATTGCCTGACTGATCTTTGATTTCACTGTAGAGGCAGATTATGTACAGGAAGTAGCAAGGGCCGAAATCAGAGCAGTTGTACGATGGCATTAACTGTCCCTGTACTGATCAAAATAAAATAATAAAACAGATTTAAAATTGGAGCTCTAGGGAGGAAATATAAAGGAAGCAAGTACCTATAGAGATAAAATTGTCAGAAATTAACCTCACTATGAGGGCTGGTTACTTTGTTAAATGTTTATTTTTTTATTTTTATTACTACATTTAAATGAGTAGCATTTTAAGTACACCAGGGTGGAAAAAATACATGTCTTAAATATTTTAATTGATACATTTTCAGGGGCAATTGTCAAAACTGAACGAAACAAGCAAGTACTAGATAAACTGCAAGTGGAACGAGAACGAGGTATCACTGTGAAAGCACAGACAGCAACTCTCTTTTACAGTCATGCAGGAAGGACCTATCTCTTAAACCTCATCGACACACCGGTAAGTCAGATCTGCTCTTTTTTTAGGGCAGGAAGCTCCGTAACTGAGCTCAAGCAAATCCATTTGGAGATACTTTTGTGGCTGTCATTGTCTTGGGCACTCCCACATAACTCTGGTTTCTGTTGCCCTTTTAGAATAAGACTTGGGAACTCCTAACTGAAAGTAGCTTCAAGCCAACTGTACTCCATTGCCAAGCTCCATTTCAGGGGAAAGTACTCACTGAGCTGCCTTTGCATTGGTGGCTCCTTGTAATTTGCCTCTTATGGAGCATATCTCATCATATAAGTACAGTTACTTATCGGGTTGGGCTTGGTATATCTGGAAAATACTTTGTTAGCGTTTGTTCATAAATGATTTCTTCTTTGCTAAATATATCTTTACACAAATGGAAGATTTTCAGCTCTGTCTTTTCCCTACAGGGCCATGTGGATTTCAGTTATGAAGTTTCTCGATCACTGTCTGCTTGTCAAGGTGTACTACTGATAGTGGATGCCAATGAGGTAAATTGATTCAAGTGGAGCTTGAATACTTTTTGGTTTTGGTCAACACTATTGCACTCTCATTGGTACAGTGTAAACATAAGAGGCTGAATTTTCAGTCTTCTGCCACCCCTGTTAGTGCCCCGGAGGGACGACAATGGCGGCGGTAAGCACTTCTGGGCAAGTGGCCAGCTTCCAGCAACCCGTCGGGACATTTGATGCCGGTTTCACAGGGGGTGCAAATCTTTACCGCCTGCAAGTGGCGAGCCGGTGTGCAACGTCTTTGATTGCGACACAGGCTCATAGAAACACAGAAATTAGGTGTAGGAGCAGGCCATTCGGACCTTCGAGACTGCACCGCCGTTCAATAAGATCATGGCTGATCATTCAACCTCAGTACCCCTTTCCTGCTTTCTCTCCATATCCCTTGATCCCTTTGGCTGTAAGGGCCATATCTAACTCCCTTTTGAATATATCTAACGAACTGGTCTCATCAACTTTCTGAGGTAGAGAATTCCACAGGTTAACTACTCTGAGTGAAGAAGTTTGTCCTCATCTCAGTCCTAAATGGCTTACACTTATTCTTGGACTGCGACCCCTGGTTCAGGAACTCCCCAGCAACGGGAACATTCTTCCTGCCTCTAACCTGTCCAACCCTGTCAGAATTTTATGTTTCTATGAGATCCCCCCTCATTCTTCGAAACTCCAGTGGATACAAGCCCAGTTGATCCAGTCTCTCCTCATATGTCAGTCCTGCCATCCCGTGAATCAGTCTGGTGAACCTTTGTTGTACTCCCTCAATAGCAAAAATGTCCTTCCTCAGATTAGGAGACCAAAACAGAACACAATATTCTAGGTGTGGCCTCACCAAGGCTCGGTACAACTGCAGTAAGACCTCCCTGCTCCTATACTCAAATCCTCTAACTATGAAGGCCAACATGCCATTTGCCGCCTTCACCGCCTGCTGTACCTGCATGCCAACCTTCAGTGACTGATGTACCATGACACCCAGGTTTCGTTGCACCTCCCCTTTTCCTAATCTGTCACCATTCAGATAATATTCTGTCGTCCTGTTTTTGCCACCAAAGTGGATAACCTCACATTTATCCACATTATACTGCATCGACCATGCATTTGCCCACTCACCTAACCTGTCCAAGTCACCCTGCAGCCTCTTAGCATCCTCCTTACAGCTCACACTGCCACCCAGCTTAGTATCATCTGCAAACTTGGATATATTACTTCAGTTCCTTCATCTAAATCATTGATGTATATTGTAAATAGCTGGGGTCCCAGCATTGAACCCTGCGGCACCCCACTGGTCACTGCCTGCCATTCTGAAAAGGATCCGTTTATTCCGACTCTCTGCTTCCTGTCTGCCAACCAATTTTCTATCTACATCAATACATTACCCCCAATACCATGTGCTTTAATTTTGCACACTAATCTCTTGCGTGGGACCTTGTCAAAAGCCTTTTGAAAGTCCAAATGCACCACATCCACTGGTTCTCCCTTGTCCACTCTACTCGTTAGATCCTCAAAAAATTCTAGAAGATTTGTCAAGCATGATTTCCCTTTTATAAATCCATGATGACTTGGACTGATCCTGTCACTGCTTTCTAAATGCGCTGCTATTTCATCTTTAATAATTGATTCCATAATTTTCCCCACCACCGATGTCAGGCTAACAGGTCTATAATTCCCTGTTTTCTCTCTCCTTTTTTAAAAAGTGATGTTATATTAGTTACCCTCCAGTCCATAGGGACTGATCCAGAGTCAATAGAATGTTGGAAAATGATGACCAATGCATTCACTATCTCCAGGGCTACTTCCTTAAGTACTCTGGGATGCAGCCTATCAGGCCCTGGGGATTTATCGTCTTTTAATCCCATCAATTTCCCTAACACCATTTCCTGACTAATAAGGATTTCCTTCAGTTCCTCCTTTTCGCTTGACCCTCGAACCCCTTGTATTTCTGGAAGGTTATTTGTGTCTTCCTTAGTGAAGACAGATCCAAAGTATTTATTCAATTGGTCTGCCATTTCTTTGTTCTCCATTATAAATTCACCTGATTCTGATTGCAAAGGACCTACATTGGTCTTCACTAATCTTTTTCTCTTCACATACCAATAGAAGCTTTTGCAGTCAGTTTTTATGTTCCCTGCAAGCTTCCTTTCATACTCTATTTTTCCCCTGCTAATTAGACCCTTTGTCCTCCTCTGCTGAATTCTAAATTTCTCCCAGTCCTTGGGTTTGCTGCTTTTTCTGGCCAATTTATATGCCTCTTCCTTGGATTTAACACTATCCTTAATTTCCCTTGTTAGCCACAATTGAGCGACCTTCCCCGTTTTATTTTTACTCCAGACAGATATGTACAATTGTTGAAGTTCACCCATGTGATCTATAAATGTCTGCCATTGCCTATCTACTGTCAACCCTTTAAGTATCATTTGCCAGTCTATCCTCGCCAATTCACTTCTCATACCATCAAAGTTACCCTTCCTTAAGTTTAGGACACTAGTCTCTGAATTAACACTGTCACTCTCCATCTTAATAAAGAATTCTACCACATTGTGATCACTCTTCCCCAGGGGGCCTCGCACAACAAGATTGCTAATTAGTCCTCTCTCATTACACAACACCTAGTCTGAGATGGCCAGCTCTCGAGTTGGTTCCTCGACATATTGGTCTAGAAAGCCATCCCTAATACACTCCAGGAAATCCTCCTCCACCGCATTGCTACCAGCTTGGTTAGCCCAGTCTATATGTAGATTAAAGTCGCCCATGATAACTGCTGTACCTTTATTGCACGCATCCCTAATTTCTTGTTTGATGCCATCCCCAACCTCACTACTACTGTTTGGTGGTCTGTACACAACTCCCACGAGCATTTTCTGCCCTTTAGTATTCCGCAGCTCTGTCCATACAGATTCCACATCATCCAAACTAATGTCCTTGCTTACTATTGCCTTAATTTCCTCTTTAACCAGCAACACTACCCCAGCTCCATTTCCTTTATGTCTATCCTACAAGAATGTTGAATAACCCTGAATGTTGAGTTCCCAGCCTTGGTCACCCTGGAGCCATGTTTCCGTAATCCCAATTATATCATCATCGTTAATAGCTGCCTGCGCAGTTAATTCATCCACCTTATTACGAATACTCCTCGCATTGAGGCACAGAGCCTTCAGGCTTGTCTTTTTAACATTCTTTGTCCCTTTAGAGTTTTGCTGTAATATGGCCCTTTTTGATTGTGGCTCGATATTTGGATCGCGCCTGACCTGTAGCGCTTTGTATAGCGCCCTGGTTGGAACGCCTGTGGAACCTGGCGTTCCAAGCTGTAGCCACCACAGTGAGGTAAGTAATGTCGATCTGAGGTAAGTGTGATTGATTTTTTTTTACGATTTCTATTTGGTGGCATGAGTTATTTATTGTGCATGTTTTTGATGGGGTTTTTTCATTTTTTTTCCCCCCGAGGCCTCTCTTGGGTCGCTCCCAGACCGGCTGTTTAGCTCGGGACTTTCAGTTGCTCAGCCAGCCTTGCGCCCTAAAAGAGATGTGCAACGCCTCCCTTAGCGCTCCATTCCAAACTCAGGGCCCAGCTGATGAATTTTGTGGTGGCAGACGCAAACCATTTGCCGGTGCAAAATTTATCGTTCCGTCTGGATTAATGCCGCAACAGAGGCGCGACTGAATTTCTACCCCAAGAAATCTATTATACCAGCATTTTAGACTGAAGTGTGAATTTTAGTTTAACTTTCTGTGCTGTGAGTGGTGATTTACAGTTAAATGAGTTTGTAGAATCTTTGAGTTCGTTCAGACATGTTATACTGTAAAATACCAGTTGCTTAGTTCATATGTTGTCTGTGAGTACTTCTGTCAAGTTTGTAGAGTGCATTGTTCAGTAATTTTCTGTTTCAATTGTTTTTCCCCCCCTCAGGGTATTCAAGCTCAGACTGTGGCAAACTTTTTTCTTGCCTTTGAATCCCAGCTAACGATAATTCCAGTGATAAACAAGGTAAGTAGACACTCTGGTTTATATACTTGTAGTTTTCGTAGATATTGTCTTTAAGTTGCAAAGTCAAATGTTTTCCCATTACCTTTTAAGAGCAAGAAACTGGAAGGATGCAAACAATGTCTTGCTTTTGTTCTCAGTACAGAAAGCCAAATAAAATAATTTATATACAGATTGTTCAATCTATTAACAATGTTTGTGAATCTATCTCTGTAGATTGATCTCAAGCATGCTGAACCTGACAGGGTTGAAAAACAGATTGAAAAGGTCTTTGATATTCCTAAAGAGGAATGCATTCGGGTATGAAACTTGCTCTTTTCCTTTTGTATAGTTGTCCAATAACTCCACCTGTGAGTGACTGCAAATATTATTCACAATAAACCCATCACATTGATTATTTATATGTTGTTTCTGTAAATGTTAACTGTTTTAGCATTTATCAGCTGTACAAACTTCTACTTTTTAATGAGTTAACAGCTTTTATCTTATTTACACACTTTGAGGATGTTTACTTTAAATATTGAAATAGATTCATTCTAAACTTGTGGCACAGTGCATTTAAAGTTTGGTATTATATTCAAATGTTTAAAACTTATTTCTAAAGTTACAAAAGTACAATACAGACATTGCGGAACATCAGAGAGAGGGAGAGTTATCTGGACACTTTGATCCAGGAGGCAATCACACCCATTAGGTTAAGTAGTGCTACAGTCTGGTTTGTAGTCAGGAACAAGAGGCTGTGACTGCAACTCAGGCAGGTAAGGGGGACCCCAGGTGCAGTGCTGGAGGAGCCTCGGCCTTTGCCCCGATCTAACAGGTTTGAGGGTTTTGCTGCCTTTGTGGATGAGGGCGAAGTCTGCAGGGTGGATGAGCAAACTGACCACTGCACCGTTGTACAGGAGGCCAATGAAGTGTGTGGGGGGGGGGGGGGGGTGCGTGAAAAGGAATTCTATAGTGATAGGGGATAGGTACTGTTCCCTGCAGCCGCAACCTGGCGTTCCGAAGGCTGTATTGCCTGCCCGGTGCCAGGGTTAAGGATATCTCCTCGATGCTGGAGAAGAATTTGGAATGGGAGGGGGAGAATTCAGTTGTCGTGGTTCATATAGGAATCAACAACATAAGTAGAACTAGGAGTGAGGTTTTGCTGAGAGAATTTGAAGAGCTAGGATCCAAATTAAAAAGCACAATCTCAAAAGTAATCTGATTGTTACCTGAGCCATGCTCAAGTTGGCATAGGGACGAGCAGATCAGAGAGTTAAATGCTTGGTTTAAAGAGTGGTGTGGGAGGAAGGGGTTTTGATTCATGGTGCACTAGTACTGGGGAAAGGGGAAGCTGTTCTGTTGGGATGGGCTCCACTTAAACTGGGCTGGGACCAGTATCCTGACAAATCGAATAACTAGGGCTGCAGATAAGGCTTTAAACTAAAAAGAAGGGGGGGGGGAGGGGTCAGGTGAGGGGAAATTTAGAAATCTAAAGAGAAAGGTCAAGGCAATGGAACAGGGTAGCGATTTGGATAAAGTTAAGCAGAATGTGACAGGAAGGAACAGCAAGTCTAACGGTAATAGTGCGTCAATGAATAAGGTGATAGCAGGGTATAATAAAAAGTTAAAATTAAAGGCTCTATTTGAATGCGCAAAGCATTTGTAACAAGATAGACGAATTAGGGGATCAAACGGATAAATAGATTTGCTCTAACAGCCATTGCAGAGACATGGTTGCAAAGTGACCAAGGTTGGGAATTAAATATTCCAGGATACTTGACGTTTCGAAAAGACAGGCAAAATGGAAAAAAGAGGGGTAGCCCTAATAAAAGGATAACATAAGGACAGTAGAGAGAAAGGATCTTGGCTCAGAAGATCAGGAAGTAGAATCAGTATGGGCAGAGATAAGAAATAACAAGGGGTAGAAAACACTGGTGGGAGTAGTTTATAGGCCCCCAAATAGCAGTTATACCATTGGACAGATTATTCATCAACAAATAATAGGAGTGTGTAACAAAGATAATACAATAATTATGGGAGACTTTCATCTTCATACAGACTGGGAAAATCAAATTGGCAAAGGTAGTTTTGAGGACGAGTTCACGGAATGTATTTGAGACAGTTTCATAGAACAATACATTGTGGAACTAATCAGGGAAGAAGCTATTTTAGATCTTGTATTGTGCAATGAGACAGTTAATTAGTAATCTCATAGTAAAGGATCCTTTGGGGGAAAGTGTTCTATCCATGGCTAACTAAAGAAGTTAAGGATAGTATTAAATTAAAAGAAGAGGCTTATAATATTGCAACGAACAGTAATAACCCTGAGGATTTGGAGACGTTTAGAAACCAGCAAAGGATGACCAAAAAATTGATGATAAGGGAGCAAATAGAATGAGAGTAAACTAGCAAGAAACATAAAAAACAGATTGAAAGAACTTCTATAAGTATATAAAAAGGAAGAAAGAGAGTAGCAAAAGGAAGCATTGGTCCTTTAGAGGCTGAGGCAGGAGAAATTATAACAGGAATAAGGAAATGGCAAAAACTTTAAAGAAATACTTTGTATTTGTCTTCGCAGTAGAAGACACAAATAGCATACCAAAAATCTTAGAGAACCAAGGGGCTAATGAGATTGAGGAACTTAAAGTAATTAATATCTGTATAGAAAAAGTACTTGGGAAATTAATGGGACTAAAAGCCAACAAATCCCCTAGACCTGATGGCCTTCTGAAAGAGGTAGATGCATTGGTTGTGATCTTTCAAAATTCCCTAGATTCAGGAACGGTCCCAGCGGATTGAAAGGTAGCAAATACAACCCTGCTATTCAAGAAAGGAGGGAGAGAGAAAACAGGGAACTATAGACCAGTAAACCTGACATCAGTTGTCAGGAAAATGCTGGAATCCATTATTGAAAAATGGTAACAGGGCATTTAGAAAAACATAATATGATTAGGCAGTTATTAAAAGGAAAATCATGTTTAACATTTAAGAGTTTTTTGAGAATGTAAGCAATTAGAAAGGCAAATGGCATGTTGGCCTTTATTGCAAGGGGGTGAATTACAAGAGTAAGGAAATCTTGCTACAATTGTACAGAGTTTTGGTGAGATGACATCTGGAGCACAGTGCACAATTTTGGTCTCTTTATCTGAAGAAGGATATACTTGCCTTCGAGGTGGTGCAACATAGGTTCACTAGATTGATTCCTGGAATGAGAGGGTTGGTCGATTGAGGAGAGACTGAGTAGAATGGACCTATACTTTGGAGTTTGGAAGAATGAGGTGATCTCATTGAAACATCATAGACTCTAAGGGGATTGACAGGGTAGATGCTGAGAGGCTGTTTCCCTGGCTGGAGAGTCTAGAACTAGGGGGCATAGCCTCAGGATAAAAGGTCTATCATTTAAGATTGAGATGAGGAGGAATTTCTTCTCTGAGGGTTGTGAATCTTTGGAATGCCACAAAAAGCTGTGGATGCTGAATCATTCAGTATGTTCAAGGATGAGGTAGATAGATTTTTGGACTCTAAGGAGATCTAGCGGGAAAGTGGAATTGAGGTTGAAGATCAGCCAAAATCTTATTGAATGGCGGAACAGACACGAGAGGCTGTATGGCCTACTCCTGCATATAATTCTCATGTTATTTTATTTAAAGTGGTGTCAGTACTAATGGCTACTGTAAACTAGCCATTGTTCTATTAATACGGTATTTTGCTTTGTGTCAACAAAATAGACTTCATTTTGCGCTAATAACAATTTGATACAACTGTGACATATAGGCAGCACCAATGCCCATGTTGTAGAGTTGAACCTAAAATACTAAGGTCAGGATTTGTTTGCTTTGCTGTTTGCTGTGTCAGCTGTGGATTAGTGGGTAGTACTGTCGCCTCCGAGTCAGAAGGCTGTGGATTCAAGTCCCACTCCAGAGACTTGGAACACAAAGATTCTCGGCTGACACTCCAGTAAGGTACTGAGGGAGTGCTGCATTGTCAGATGGGACGTTAAACCAAGGACTCTGTCTGTTCTCTCAGGTGGACGTAAAAGATCCCATGACACTATATCGACAAAGAGCAGGGAAGTTATCCCAGGTGTCCTGGCCAATATTATCTGGTCATTATTATATTGCTGTTTGTGGGAGCTTGCTGTGTGATAATTGGCTGCCACGTTTCCTGGAGTTTAGAAGGGTGAGAGGGGATCTCATAGAAACATATAAAATACTGACGGGATTGGACAGGTTAGATGCAGGAAGAATGTTCCCGATGTTGGGGAAGTCAAGAACTAGGGGACACAGTCTAAGGATAAGAGGTAAGCCATTTAGGACTGAGATGAGGAGAAACTTCTTCACTCAGAGAGTTGTTAACCTGTGGAATTCCCTACGCAGAGAGTTGTTGATGCCAGTTCACTGGATATATTCAAGAGGCCCTTATGGCTAAAGGAATCAAGGGGTATGGAGAGAAAGGAGGAAAGGGGTACTGAGGTGAATGATCAGCCATGATCTTATTGAATGGTGGTGCAGGCTCGAAGGGCCGAATGGCCAACTCCTGCACTTATTTTCTATGTTTCTATGACAACAGTGATTACACTTCAAAATATATCATTGGCTGTAAGGTGTTTTGGGACTTCCTGAGGTTGTGAAAAGTGCTGTATAAATGCAAGCCTTTCTTTTGCTTAGTTGTCTTTCTCTTGATCCAGTTTGTAAGAGAACTATTAAACAAAACTAGTTATTTTACATTTAAAACAAATGTGGTTGTTACAGCGATGTGGAGCATGTGACTCGGGAATTTACACTGCAGGTGCTTTCTCCTACATTTACCGAAGTATTGTCATTGTTACAGATTTCAGCCAAACTAGGAACAAATGTAGATAAAGTTTTGGAAACAGTTATTGAAAAAATTCCTCCGTAAGTATTTTTGACTTAAATCATTGCGATTCTGAGGATAATAGTTTACTTCTCTTGTTCTCCTAGTTTAAAGTGAAAATGAGGCTTCTATCTTAAGCAACAGGATAGGTTCCAAAATTGTCCGAATCCCCTGCCCTCGGCAGGGCTCCTCCCCCTGCCCTCGGCGGGGCCCGGACCCCCTGCCATCGGCGAGGCCCTTCCCCCCTTTCTGATGTTCCGAAATCCGGAAATACCCAAACCTGGGCGCAGGTATTTCCGGAATCGTGACATCAGAAAGGTGATCAAAAACCCTGAATCCGGAACGGCCTTGGTCCTGAGGGTTCTGGATTCTCGACACTGCACCTGTATATCAGTAATTTAGACATTAATGTAGGGGGGCATGATTCAGAAATTTGCAGATGATACAAAAATTGGCCGTGTGATTGATCGTGAGGAAGAAAACCGTAGATTGCAGGAAGATATTAATGGACTGGTCATGTGGGCAAAAAAGTGGCAAATGGAATTCAGTCTGGAAAAGTGTGAGATAATGCATAGGAGGGCTAACAAGACAAGGGAATACACAATAAATGGTAGGATACTGAGAAGTGCAGAAGAACAGAGGGACCTTGGAGTGCATAGGGAGGTAGACAGGGTTTTAAACTAAATGGGTGGGGGTGGGGGGGGGGAGGAGCGGGCGGGGGAGGACAGTCGCAGTGGAGAGAAATCTCGAATACTAAAGAGAAATGAAAAGAAAGCAATGCAGGAAAGTGATTGTGGTAAGGATAACCAGATTATGTCAGGAAGGGACAGAGCATACAAACAAAAGAGTGCACTAGCAAATAGGATCCAGGTAAGAAAAAATAGAGATAAGACAAATAGGCCTATAGTACAAAGAAATGTTAAGATGTCTAACTTTGGCACATTTACAAAATAAATGGTGTGCAATTTTTGAAACTTTTAAAAACAATACCCCGACAAATCTAAAAGCATTGTATCTGGATGCACGAAGCATCTGTAATAAGGCAGACGAATTAACAGAGCAAATAGATGTAAACAGATACAATATAGTTGTAATTACAGAGACATAGTTGCAGGGTGACCAAGGTTGGGAATGAATATCCAAGGATATTTGATATTTAGGAAGGACAGGCAAGAAGGAAAATGGGGTGGTGTGGCGTTGTTAGTAAAGGATGAAATCAGAGCAATAGTGAGAACGGATATTGGCTCAGAAAATCAAGATGTAGAATCAGTCTGGGTGGAACTAAGGAGCACCAAGGGGCAGGAAACATTGGTGGGAGTTGTCTATGGGCCTCCAAACAGTAGTGGTAGTGTAGGGGATGGCATCAAACAGGAAATTAGAGATACATGTAGCAAGGATACTACAGTAATCGTAGGTGACTTTAATCTACATATAGACTGGCGAAACCAAATTAGTAATAATACTATGGAAGACGAATTCCTGGAGTGTGTACGAGATGGTTTTTTAGAACAGGAAGTTGAGGAGCCTACTAGGGAACAGGCTATCCTAGATTGGGATTTGTGTAATGAGAAGGGGTTAATTAACAGTCTTGTGTGTGGTCCTTCAGAGAAGGGTGACCATACATGATTAAATTCTTTATTAAGATGGAAAGTGAAGTAGTCTAATCCGAAACTAGGGCCTAAATCTAAACAAAGGAAACTACGAAGGTATGAGGAATGAATTGGCTATGATAAATTGGGAACATAAGAACATAAGAAATAGGAGCAGGAGTAGGCCATATGGCCCCTCGAGCCTGCTCCGCCATTTAATACGATCATGGCTGATCCGATCATGGAATCAGGTCCACTTCCCTGCCCACAGCCCATAACCCCTTAATCCCTTATCGGTTAAGAAGCTGTCTATCTCTGTCTTAAATTTATTCAATGTCCTGGCTTCCACAGCTCTCTGAGGCAGTGAATTCCACAGATTTACAACCCTCTGAGATGAGAAATTCCTCCTCATCTTAGTTTTAAATGGGCAGCCCCTTATTCTAAGATTATGCCCCCTAGTTCTAGTCTCCCCTATGAGTGGAAACATCCTCTTTGCATCCACTTTGTCAAGCCCCTTTATAATCTTATACGTTTCGATAAGATCATCTCTCATTCTTCTGAATTCCAATGAGTAGAGGCCCAACCTCCTCAACTGTTCCTCATAAGTCAACCCCCTCATCTCCGGAATCAACCTTGTGAACCTTCTCTGAACTGCCTCCAAAGCAAGAATATCCTTTCTTAAATATGGAAACCAAAACTGCACGCAGTATTCCAGGTGTGGCCTCACCAATACCCTGTATAACTGTAGCAAGACTTTGCTGCTTTTATACTCCATCCCCTTTGTAATAAAGGCCAAGATTCCATTGCCTTCCTGATCACTTGCTGTACCTGCATACTAACCTTTTGTGCTTCATGCACAAGTACCCCCAGGTCCCACTGTACTGCATTTTTCTCCATTTAAATAATAACTTGCTCTTTGATTTTTTTTCTGCCAAAGTGCATGACCTCACACTTTCCAACATTATACTCCATCTGCCAAATTTTTGCCCACTCACTTAGCCTGTCTATGTCCTTTTGCATATTTTTTGTGTCCTCCTCACACATTGCTTTTCCTCTCATCTTTGTATCATCAGCAAACTTGGCTACATTACACTCGGTCCTTTCTTCCAAGTCATTAATATAGATTGTAAATAGTTGGGGTCCCAGCACTGACCCCTGTGGCACTCCATTAGTTACTGATTGTCAACCCGAGAATGAACCATTTATCCCGACTCTCTTCTCTATTAGTTAGCCAATCCTCTATCTATGCTAATATATTACCCCCAACCCCGTGAACTTTTATCTTGTGCAGTAATCTTTTATGTGGCACCTTGTCAAATGCCTTCTGGAAATCCAAATACACCGCATCCACTGGTTTCCCCTTTATCCACCCTGTTCGTTATATACTCAAAGAACTCCAGCAAATTTGTCAAACATGACTTTCCCTTCATAAATCCATGCTGACTGACCGAATTTTGCCTTTCCAAATGTCCTACTGCTTTACTAATGTACTCTTAACATTTTTCCAACCACAGATGTTCAGCTAACAGGTCTATAGTTTCCTGCTTTGTGTCTGCCTCCTTTTTTAAATAGGGGCGTTACATTTGCAGTTTTCCTATTTGCTGGGACCTCCCCAGAATCCAGGGAATTTTTGTAAATTACAACCACTGCATCCACAATCCCTGCCTCTACTTCTCTTAAAACCCTAGGATGCAAGCCATCGGGTCCAGGGCATTTATCTGCCTTTAGTCCCATTATCTGACTGAGTACCACCTTCTTAGTGATTATGTTGAATTCCTCTCCCCCTATAGCCACTAGACTATCCACTGTTGGAATATTGTTAGTGTCCTCTACCGTAAAGATTGATACAAAATATTTGTTCAGAGTTTCTGCCATCTCCATGTGCCCCATTACTAATTCCCCGGTCTCGTCATCGAAGGGACCGACATTTACTTTAGCCACCCTTTTCCTTTTTATATACCTATAGACACTCTTGCTATCTATTTTTATATTTTGCACTAATCTATCTCCCCTTTCTTAATCATTTTTTTAGTCATTCTTTGCTGGCTTTTAAAAGCTTCCCAGTTTTCTGTCCTCCCACTAGTTTTGGCCACTTTGTTTGCCCTTGTTTTTAATTGGATACCATCCTTTAATTAGCCATGGATTGCTATCTTTTCTTTTGCACCCTTTCCTCCTCCCTGGAATATATTTTTCTTGAGAGTTGTGAAATATCTTCTTAAATGTACACCACTATTCATCAACTGTCCTACACTTGAATCTATTTTTCCCAGTCCACTTTATTCAACTCTGCCCTCATACCTTCATAGTCTCCTTTATTTAAGCTTAGTACGCTGGTTAAAGATCCAACTTTCTCACCCTCTCATCTGAATTTGAAATTCACTCATGCTATGATCACTCATTCCGAGGGGATCCTTTACTAGGAGATTGTTTATTAATCCTGTCTCATTACACAGGACCAGATCTAAAATAGCCTACCCCCTGGTTGGTTCCGTTACATACTACTCAAGGAACCCGTCCCTTACGCACTCTATGAACTCTTCCTCAAGGCTACCCTGACCAATTTGATTTGTCCAATCAATATGGAGGTTAAAATCACCCATGATTATTGCTGTTCCATTTTTACAAGACCCCACTATTTCCTGGTTGATGCTCTGACCATCAGAGTTGCCACTGTTAGGGGGGGGGGGGCCTATAGACTACGCCCACCAGTGACTTTTTCTCCTTATTGTTCCTTATCTTCACCCAAACTGTTTCAGCACCCTTATCATTTGAGCCAATATTGTTTCTTACTATTGCAGTGATTCCATCCTTTATCAATAGAGCTACCCCACCTCCTTTTCCTTTCTGTCTGTCCTTCCGGATTGTCAAGTACCCCATAATATTTAATTCCCAGTCCTGGTCACCTTGCAACCACTTCTCTGTAATGGCTATCAGATCATACTCATTTGTCTCAATTTGTGCCGTCAACTTATCTATCTTGTTGCAAATACTATGTGCATTTCGACAAAATTCCTTTAAGTTTGTTTTTTTACACTTTTTTCCTGCTTGTTTCCTTTCCTTCAAACTCACTTTCTTTATTTTTGTTTTCTAATTCCAGCTTTACTCCCCTCCCGACTGAATCTAGTTTCAAGTTCCCATCCCCCTGCCAAGCTAGTTTAAACCATCCCCAACAGCACAGCGCGAGGATATTGGTCCCTGCTCTGTTGAGGTGCAACCCGTCCGTCCTGTACAGGTCCCACCTCCCCCAGAAGTAGTCCCAATGCTTCAGGAAACTAAAGCCCTCCCGCCTGCACCATCTCTCCAGCCACGTATTCATCTGCTTGCTAGTGCTGTTGGGGAGGGTTTATACTCATATGACAGTAGGATGGGAATCTATGCATGGAGACCGAGGGAAATAAAATGGGGGCAAAAGTTAGGAAGGAGATGAAGAAAAGTGGAGGTCAGAGAAATCAAAGGCAAAAATCAAAAAGGGCCACATTACAACATAATTCTAAAAGGACAAAGAGTGTTAAAAAAACAAGCCTGAAGGCTCTGTGTCTCAATGTGAGGAGCATTCGTAATAAGGTGGATGAATTAACTGTGCAGATAGCTGTCAACGGATATGATGTAATTGGGATTACGGAGACATGGCTGCAGGATGACCAAGGCTGGGAACTCGGAGGTATTCAGTATTCAGGAAGGATAGACAGAAAGGAAAAGGAGGTGGGATAGCATTACTGGTTAAAGGGAAGATTAACACAATAGTAAGAAAGGACGTTAGTTTGGATGATGTGGAATCTGTATGGGTAGAGCTGCGGAACACCAAAGGGCAGAAAACGCTCGTGGGAGTTGTGCACAGACCACCAAACAGTAGTAGTGAGGTTGCGGATGGCATCAAACAGGAAATTTGGGATGCATGCAATAAAGGTACAGCAGTTATCATGGGTCACTTTAATCTACATATAGATTGGGCTAACCAAACTGGTAGCAATACGGTGGAGGAGGATTTCCTGAAGAGTATAAGGGATGGTTTTCTGGACCAATATGTCGAGGAATCAACTAGAGAACTGGTCATCCTAGACTGGGTGTTGTGTAATGAGAGGGGATTAATTAGCAGTCTTGTTGTGCGAGGCCTCTTGGGGAAGAGTGACCATAATATGGTAGAATTCTTCATTAAGATGGAGAGTGACAGTTAATTCAGAGACTAGGGTCCTGAACTTAAAGAAAGGTAACTTCGATGGTATGAGACATGAATTGGCTAGGATAGACTGGCGAATGATACTCAAAGGGTTGACAGTGGATAGGCAATGGCAGACATTTAAAGATCACATGGATGAATTTCAACAATTGTACATCGCTGTCTGGCGTAAAAACAAAACGGGGAAGGTGGCTCAATCGTGGCTAACAAGGGAAATTAGGGATAGTGTTAAATCCAAGGCAGAGGCATATAAATTGTGCAGAAAAAGCAGCAAACCTGAGGACTGGGAGAAATTTAGAATTCAGCAGAGGAGGACAAAGGGTTTCATTAGGAGGGGGAAAATAGAGTATGAGAGTAAGCTTGCAGGGAACATAAAAACTGACTGCAAAAGCTTCTATAGATATGTGAAGAGAAAAAGATTAGTGAAGACAAATGTAGGTCCCTTGCATTCAGAATCAGGTGAATTTATAATGGAGAATAAAGAAATGGCAGACCAATTGAGCAAATTCTTTGGTTCTGTCTTCACCTAAGGAAGACACAAATAACCTTCCAGAAATACTACGGGACCGAGTGGTAGCGAGAAGGAGGTACTGAAGGAAATCCTTATTAGTCAGGAAATTGTGTTAGGGAAATTGATGGGATTGAGGGCCGATAAGTCCCCAGGGACTGATAGTATTTAAGGAAGTGGCCATAGAAATAGTGGATGCATTGGTAGTCATTTTCCAATATTCTATAGACTCTGGATCAGTTCCTGTGGATTGGAGGGGAGCTAATGCAACCCTACTTTTTTAAAAAAGGAGGGAGAGAGAAAACTGGAAATTATAGACCAGTTAGCCTGACATCGGTAGTGGGGAAAATGTTGGAATCAATTATTAAAAATGTAATAGCAGCACATTTGTAAAGCAGTGATAGGATCAGTCCAAGTCAGCATGGATTTATGAAAGGGAAATCATGCTTGACAAATCTTCTCGCATTTTTTGAGGATGCAACGAGTGGAGTCGACAAGGGAAAACCAGTGAATGTGGTGTATTTGGAATTTCAAATGGCTTTTGACAAGGTCCCACACAAGAGATTAGTGTGCAAAATTAAAGCACATAGTATTGGGGGTAATGTATTGACGTGGGTAGAGAACTGATTGGCAGACAGGAAGCAAATAGTAGGAATAAACGGGTCCTTTTCAGAATGGCAGGCAGCGACTAGTGGGGTACCACAAGGTTCAGTGCTGGGAACCCTTCTATTTATAATATGTATTAATGATTTAGACGAAGGAATTGAATGTAATATCTCCAAGTTTGCAGATGACACTAAGCTGGGTGGCAGTGTGAGCTGTGAGGAGGATGCTAAGAGGCTGCAGGGTGACTTGGACAGGTTAGGTGAGTGGGCAAGTGCATGGCAGATGCAGTATACTGTAGATAAATGTGAGGCTATCCACTTTGGTGTCAAAAACAGGAAGGCAGAATATTATCTGAATGGTGACAGATTTGGAAAAGGGGAGGTGCAATGAGACCTGGGTGCCATGGTACATCAGTAGCCAATCTTTCCAATTCTTTGTCAGATCACAAACGCCAGAGGTCACCTTGCACACATCAAGGATCACCCTGCGCTACTGCTCTTAGCCAAAAGGCCTAGAGCCCAAGTACCGTTCCTGGAAGTACTGCAATACCAGGTTCGTGCCATGGAGGTGGATGGGTCAGCAACCCCACACACCTCCGTGGAGGTGGATGGGTCAAACCGCCCCACCCACCTCAGTCATTGAAAGTTGGCATGCAGGTGCAGCAGGCGGTGAAGAAGGCAAATGGCATGTTGGCCTTCATAACGAGAGGATTTGAATATAGGAGCAGGGAGGTCATACTGCAGTTGTACAGGGCCTTGGTGAGGCTACTCCTTGAATATTGTGTACAGTTTTGGTCGTCTAATCTGAGGAAGAACATTCTTGCTATTGAGGGAATGCAGCGAAGGTTCACCAGACTGATTCCCGGGATGGCAGAACTGACATATGAAGAAAGACTGGATCGACTAGGCTTATATTCAGTGGAATTTAGAAGAATGAGAGGGGATCTCATAGGAACATATAAAATTGTGACAGGATTGGACAGGTTAGATGCAGGAAGAATGTTCCCGATGTTGGGGAAGTCCAGAACCAGGGGTCACAGTCTTAAGGATAAGGGGTAAGCCATTTGGGACCGAGATGAGGAGAAACTTCTTCACTCAGAGAATTGTGAACCTGTGGAATTCTCTACCGCAGAAAGTTGTTGAGGCCAGTCCGTTAGATATACTCAAAAGAGAATTAGATGTGGCCCTTACGGCTAAAGGGATCAAGGGGTATGGAGAGAAAGCAGGAATGGTACTGAAGTTGCATGATCAGCCATGATTATATTGAATGGTGGTGCAGGCTCAAAGGGCCGAATGGCCTTCTCCTGCATGTATTCTCTCTGTTTCTATGTTACTATGCTCTAGCCTCCTATTTCTGTACTCATTAGCTCATGGCACTGGGAGTAATCCGGAGATTACTACTTTTGAGGTCCTGCTTTATAATCTCTCTCCTAGCTCCCTAAACTCATCCCTCTTCCGACCTATGTCATTGGTACCTGATGTGGATTATGACAAAGACACTCAACACAGGCATGTGTGGAGAAAAGAATTGTTTAATTGCTTGATCAAGGGAGACACGGTCGACACCAGTTCCTTAATTGGATGCCTTCCCAACCATTCTCATCGAACACTTTAAGAGCTGCTTCTGTTGTACAGAATTCTTTGCAAAGTCATCATTAACATTATAAGAATTAGGAACAGGAGTAGGCCATCTTGCCCCTCGAGCCTGCTCCGCCATTCAATAAGATCATGGCTGATCTGGCCGTGGACTCAGCTCCACTTACCCGCCTGCTCCCCGTAACCCTTAATTCCCTTATTGGTTAAAAATCTATCCATCTGTGACTTGAATACATTCAATGAGCTAGCCTCAACTGCTTCCTTGGGCAGAGAATTCCACAGATTCACAACCCTCTGGGAGAAGAAATTCCATCTCAACTCGGTTTTAAATTGGCTCCCCCGTATTTTGAGGCTGTGCCCCCTAGTTCTAGTCTCCCCTACCAGTGGAAACAACCTCTCCACCTCTATCTTGTCTATCCCTTTCATTATTTTAAATGTTTCTAGAAGATCAACCCTCATCCTTCTGAACTCCAACGAGTGAAGACCCAGTCTACTCAATCTATCATCATAAGGTAACCCCCTCATCTCCGGAATCAGCCTAGTGAATCGTCTCTGTACCCCCTCCAAAACCAGTATATCCTTCCTTAAGTAAGGTGACCAAAACTGCACGCAGTACTCCAGGTGAGGCCTTACCAATACCCTATACAGTTGCAGCAGGACCTCCCTGCTTTTGTACTCCATCCCTCTCACAGTGAAGGCCAACATTCCATTCGCCTTCCTGATTACCTGCAAACTAACTTTTTGGGATTCATGCACAAGGACTCCCAGGTCCCTCTGCACCTCAGCATGTTGTAATTTCTCCCCATTCAAATAATATTCCCTTTTACTGTTTTTTTTTCCCAAGGTGGATGACCTCACACTTTCCGACATTGTATTCCATCTGCCAAACCTTAGCTCATTCGCTTAACCTATCCAAATCTCTTTGCAGCCTCTCTGTGTCCTCTACACAACCCGCTTTCCCCCTAATCTTTGTGTCATCTGCAAATTTTGTTACACTACACTCTGTCCCCTCTTCTAGGTCATCTATGTATATTGTAAACAGTTGTGGTCCCAGCACCGATCCCTGTGGCACACCACTAACCACCGATTTCCAACCCGAAAAGGACCCATTTATCCCGACTCTGCTTTCTGTTCGCCAGTTAATTCTCTATCCATGCTAATACATTTCCTCTGACTCCGCGTACCTCTATCTTCTGCAGTAACCTTTTGTGTGGCACCTATCGAATGCCTTTTGGAAATCTAAATACACCACATCCATCGGTATACCTCTGTCCACCATGCTCGTTATATCCTCAAAGAATTCCAGTAAATTAGTTAACCATGATTTCCCCTTCATGAATCCATGCTGTGTCTGCTTGATTGCACTATTCCTATGTAGATGTCCCGCTATTTCTTCCTTAATGATAGTTTCAAGCATTTTCCCCACAACAGATGTTAAACTAACCGGCCTATAGTTACCTGCCTTTTGTCTGCCCCCTTTTTTAAACAGAGGCGTTACATTAGCTGCTTTCCAATCCGCTGGTACCTCCCCAGAGTCCAGAGAATTTTGATAGATTATAACGAATGCATCTGCTATAACTTTCGCCATCTCTTTTAATACCCTGGGATGCATCTCATCAGGACCAGCAGACTTGTCTATCTTGAGTCCCATTAGCCTGTCCAGCACCACCCCCCCTAGTGACAGTGATTGTCTCAAGGTCCTCCCTTCCCACATTCCCGTGACCAGCAATTTTTGGCATGGTTTTTGTGTCTTCCAATGTGAAGACCGAAGCAAAATAATTGTTTAAAGTCTCAACCATTTCCACATTTCCCATTATTAAATCCCCCTTCTCATCTTCTAAGGGACCAACATTTACTTTAGTCACTCTTTTCCGTTTTATATATCTGTAAAGGCTTTTGCTATCTGTTTTTATGTTTTGCGCAAGTTTACCTTCGTAATCAATCTTTCCTTTATTTATTGCTTTTTTAGTCATTCTTTGCTGTTGTTTAAAATTTTCCCAATCTTCTAGTTTCCCACTAACCTTGGCCACCTTATACGCATTGGTCTTTGATTTGATATTCTCCTTTATTTCCTTGGTTATCCACGGCTGGTTATCCCTTCTCTTACCACCCTTCTTTTTCACTGGAATATATATTTTTTGCGCACTATGAAAGAGCTCCTTAAAAGTCCTCCACTGTTCCTCAATTGTGCCACCGTTTAGTCTGTGTTTCCAGTCTACTTTAGCCAACTCTGCCCTCATCCCACTGTAGGATGAGGGCAGAGTTGGCTGAAGTTTTTTTAAGCATAGTACGCTCGTTTCTGACACCACTTCCTCACCCTCAATCTGTATTACAAATTCAACCATACTGTGATCACTCATTCTGAGAGGATCTTTTACTAGGAGATCGTTTATTTTTCCTGTCTCATTACACAGGACCAGATCTAAGATAGCTTGCTCCCTTGTAGGTTCTGTAACATACTGTTCTCAGAATCAATCCCGTATGCATTCTATGAATTCCTCCTCCAGGCTACCCCGTGCGATTTGAGTTGACCAATCGATATGTAGGTTAAAATCCGCCATGACTACTGCTGTTCCTTTTTCACATGCCTCCATTATTCCCTTGATTATTGCCTGCCCCACCGTGAAGTTATTATTTGGGGGCCTATAAACTACGCCCACCAGTGACTTTTTTCCCTTACTATCTCTAATCTCCACCCACAGTGATTCAACATTTTGTTCATTAGAGCCAATATCGTCTCTCACAACTGCCCTGATATCATCCTTTATTAACAGAGCTACCCCACCTCCTTTCCCTTCTTGTCTATCTTTCCGAATTGTCAGATACCCCTGTATGTTTAATTCCCAGTCTTGGCCACCTTGCAACCATGTTTCTGTAATGGCCACCAAATCATACCCATTTGTAATGATTTGTGCCATCAACTCATTTACTTTATTTCGAATGCTGCGTGCGTTTAGGTAGAGTGTTTTAATCCTAGTTTTTAAACCATGATTTTTAGTTTTGACCCCTCCTGCAGCCCCTTTATATTCATTGGCCCTTTTTGTTTTTTGCCTTGGGTTTCTCGGCCCTCCACTTTTACTCATCTCCTTTCTGTCATTGGTCAGTCTTTCTACTGTGTGACAATTTTTTTTCCGCTTTGTAACAGATTGATTAATTGCAACTTTGTTAATTGTTTCGCATCCTCCTTGGGTATGAACATATGTATCCTGCATCCTGCCACTAACAGGAATTTATTTCTAAGTTCTGAATACAACGGGAAGCCACTTCCTAGGCCTACGACCTTAGCTCTGAATAACAGGAACTGTACCATTGTCCTACAGTTGCACCTGCTAATTCTGCCACATCAGCAAATTGTGTTTTTGCCTTCCTAATCTAAAACGTGTTTAACTCTTTAATTCCCGCTTCAGTACTGATGTGGACCACGACACCTGGCTGTTCACCCTCTGCCCCCAGAATGCCCTGCAGCTGCTCAGTGATATCCTTGACCCTGGCACCAGGGAGGCAACATACCATCCTGGAGTCACGTCTGCGGCCGCAGAAACACATTTCTGCTCCCCTGACTATTGAATCCCCGACCACTATAGCTCTTTCATTCTTCTTCCTCCCCACCTGTGCAGCTGAGCTGGTAGTGTTTCCATGGACTTGGCTCTGGCTGCGCTCCCCAGGTTGGAGAGCAAGATGGACTCAGTGGACTCCTGCACTACCTGCCTAGTCCTCCTCTTCTGTCTGGCGGTCATCCACTCCCTATCTGCCTGCACACTCTTAAGTTGTGGGGTGACCGCCTCCAGAAACATGCTATCCACGTTGCTCTCAGTCTCGTGGATGCACCGCAGTGACCCCAGCTGCTGCTCAAGCTCCAAAACACGAGCTCGAGTTGGTGCAGCTGGAGACACTTCCTGCACACATGGTCATCCCGGCTGCGCGAAGCACCTGGGACTTCCCACATGCCACAGGATGTGCAATCCATGGGACTGAGCTGCCCTGCCATCCCTCTAGTTATACTCGCAACTATCGAGTAGAACTAAATTCTAAACCTTCGCACAACACACCCAGCCACTACTCAACAAACAGCCGATTTAATTAACTGGCTCTCCTTAGATAATAAAGATCACATATATTTACTGGCAGATGCTACTTACAACAATGCCAAAGGTTTCCTACCGAAAGGAAAAAGAAAAATACTCACCAATCCACCAGCCAATCACTTACCCGCTTGGCTGTGATGTCACATTTCGATTTTGATATTTTTAAAGTACTTTTTGTCCCTGCACCAGCTGGCTCCTCCGACTCTCAGGCCCCTTTTATGGTCCTCTCGATCCTCCCGCTCCTGCTCCTGTGACTCCTCCGACTCTCGATCCTCCCGCTCCTGCTCCTGTGACTCCTCCGACTCTCGAATCCCTTTTATGGTCCTCTCGATCCTCCTGCTCCTGCTCCTGCTCCTGTGGCTCCTCCCACTCTTCCGCCCCTTTTATGGACCTCTTGATCCTCCCGCTCCTGCTCCTGTGGCTCCTCCGACTCTTGGGCCTCTTTTGTCTTGCTACAGTTATACAGGGTGTTGGTGAGGCCACACCTGGAATATTGCGTGCAGTTTTGGTTTCCATATTTACGAAAGGATATATTTGCTTTGGAGGCAGTTCAGAGAAGGTCCACAAGGTTGATTCCAGAGATGAGGGGTTTGACTTATGAGGAAAGGTTGAGTAGGTTGGGCCTCTACTCATTGGAGTTCAGAAGAATGACAGATGATCTTATCGAAATGTATAAGATTATGAGGGGGCTTGACAAGGTGGATGTAGAGAGGATGTTTCCACTGATAGGGGAGACTAGAACTCGAGGACATAATCTTAGAATAAGGGGCCACCCATTTAAAACTGAGATGAGGAGAAATTTCTTCTCTTGAGGATTGTGGATCTATCAAATTCGTTGTTTGAGAGTTGTGGAAGCTGGGACATTGAATAAATTTAAGACAGCAATGGACAGTTTCTTAAACGATAAGGGAATAAGGCGTTATGGAGAGCGGATAGGGAAGTGGAGCTGAGTCCATAATCGGATCAGCCATGATCGTATTAAGTGGCGGAGCAGGCTCGAGGGACCGTATGGCCTACTCGTGCTCTTATTATGTTCTTATGGATTGAAAATTGGTTAACTGACAGGAAACCGAGAATAGGAATAAACGGGTCTTTTTTGGGGTGGCAGGCAGTGATTAGTGGGGCACCACAGGAATCAGTGCTTGGGCCCCAGCTATTCACAATATGTATAAATGATTTGGATGAGGGAATCAAATGTAATATTTCCAAGTTTGCTGACAAAACTAGGTGGGATTGTGAGTTGCGAGGAGGATGCAAAGACGCTGCAAGACGATTTAGATAGGTTGAGTGAGTGGGCAAACACATGGCAGATGCTGTATAACATGGATAAATGTGAAGTTATCCACTTTGGTAGGAAAAACATAAGAACAACGTATTATTTAAATGCTGATGGTTTGGGAAGTGTCGATGTACAGAGGGACCTGGGTGTCTTTGTACACCCGTCATTGAAAGCAAACATACAGGTGCAGCAAGCAGTTTGGAAGGCAAATGGTATGTTGGCCTTCATTGGAAGAGGATTTGAGTATAGAAGCAAGGATGTCTTACTACAGTTATACAGGGCCTTGGTGAGACCACACCTGGAGTATTGTGTGCAGTTTTGGTCTCCTTACCCAAGAAAGGATATCCTTGTCGTAGAGGGAGTGCAGCGAAGGTTCACCAGATTGATTCCTGGAATGGCAGGACTGTCGTATGAGGAGAGATTGGGTCGACTAGGCCTGTATTCACTAGAGTTTAGAAGAATGAGAGGGGATCTCATTAAAGCATATAAAATTCTTACTGGGTTTGATAGACTGGATGCGGGAAGGATGTTTCCCTTGGCTGGGACGTCTAGAACAAGGGGTCACGGTCTCAGGATACAGTAGAAAATTTAGGACCGAGATGAGGAGACATTTTTTCACTCCAGGGGTGGTGAACCTGTGGAATTCTGTACCACAAAAGGCTGTGGAGTCCAAGTCACTGAATATATTTAAGAGGGAGATAGATAGATTTCTAGACACTAAAGGCATCAAGGGGTATGGGGTAAAAGTGGGAATATGGTGTTGAGATAGAGGATCAGCCATGATCATATTGAATGACGGTGCAGACTCGAAGGGCCGAATAGCCTGCCACTTCTCCTATTTTCTATGTTTCTATGTCCACAGATCCCTGAAGGTAGCAGGACAGGTAGATAAGGTGGTTCAGAAGGCATATGGGATACTTTCCTTTATTAGCCGAGACATAGAGCCCAATTTTGGCCATGACTTGCATTAATATTTTTTGGAGTAAGTTGGTTTTTCTGACGTAAGTTTTAAAAAAAACATTTTCCCTAATAAACTTGCTCCAGTGTAACTTAGTGAGGTACGATTTTTTTTAGTTCAGTTTTTTTTTCAAAGGGGGGGTTTCCCAGACACTTAGCCAGTTTTGGGCCATTTATACCACTTTGGCCAGCTAACACTTACACCAAATCAACTTAGGTCAGCGTATGTGGCCAGCTCTGAAAAACGTTGCGGGCAGTTAAGAAATCGGCGCAGGTAAGTTAGTAAGGACCAGCACCCAAGCACCAAGCAGCAAATATTCCAAATAAAAGTTAAAATAACTAAATAAAAATAAAGAACTCAGGTAAACAATTGATTAACAATTCAATATTTGAAGTAAATCCTACCTTGGGCAGGGGAAGGCAGCGGGCCGGCCTGTCCAGGAGGCCATTTGGTGTGCGATAGGGGCGGCCGGCAAAGATGCATCGGGAGGCTGGGGGGGGGCGGGGGCGGGGCGGGCCGGGGGGGAAGGAATGGAGGGAGAGGAAAGGCAGGGCTCGATGGCATCGGGAGGGAGGGAGAGGAAAGGCTGGGCTCCACGGCAACAGGAGGGAGGGTGAGGAAAGGCTGGGCTCGACGGCATTCGGGAGCATGGAGAGGAAAGGCTGGACTCGGTGGCCTGTGCGGGAGGCCACTCGGCCTGGGCTGGGGCGGGAGCGATCGGCATCGGCAATCAACCGGCGTCTGTATTCCACGGGGGGGAGAGAGAGAGAGAGAGAGAGAGGCTGGGCTGCACTGCAAATGAACGGTGGGGGGAGGAGAGGAGAGCGAGTCAACGCAGCATCTGTGGTGGGAGAGAGAGAGAGAGAGGCTGGGCAGATTGCCAAATTTTGGCGCTACTGTGCATGTGCGGACATCGCGACCTGACTGCAATGAGCATGTGCAGACGACCAAGCACTGTTTTCAGTGCAGGACACTGGCTCCACCCCCGACTCGACTGGCCACGCTGCATGGAGAGGCCGGACAGCGGCCAAAGTGAGGAGGAATTTTTTCGCCGCACTTCTGAATGGAGAAAAGCGGCGAAAAAAGGGGTGGGCCAAAATTGAACGCATAGAATATAAGAGCAGGGAGGTTATGCTTGAACTTTATAAATCACTAGTTCGGCCACAGCTAGAGTACTGCGTACAGTTCTGATCACCACATTACAGGAAAGATGTGGTTGCACTGGAGAGGGTGCAGAGGAGATTTACAAGGATGTTGCCTGGACTAGAGAATTTTAGCAATGAAAAAAGATTGGATAGACTGGGTTTGTTTTCTTTGGAACCAAGGAGGCTGAAGGAGACTTAATTGAGGTGTACAAAACTATGAGGGGCCTAGATAGTGGATAGGAAGGACCTGTTGCGCCTAGCAGAGAGGTCAATAACTAGGAGGCATAGAGTCAAAGTCATTGGTAGAAGGATTAGAGGGGAGATGAGAAATGTTTTCATACAAAGGGTGGTGGAGGTCTGGAACTCACTGCCTGAAAGGGTGGTAGAGGCAGAAACCCTCATCTCATTTTAAAAAAAAAGTACTTTAATATGCACTTGAAGTGCTGTAACCTACAAGGCAATGGACTAAGAACTGGTAAGTGGAATTAGGCTGGATAGCTCTTTTTCCCACTGGCAAGGACATGGTCCAAATGGCTTCATTCTGTGCTGTAAATTTCTCTGATTCTCTGAAATCCTGGAACTCCTGGATTGCCTGAATTGGCAATAAATGCTGGCCTTACCAGCGTCACCCCCATCCCCTGAATGAATACATTTTTTTTATATGACCTGACTGTTGCAGTGTGACAGACATTGTCTTCCTACCTTTGGGATCGGGCTTCAGCCAGACTGATATAGTAGAAGTCTTTTCTCTGCTGGTTGTAAAGGCCCAATATTAAACTAAATTAAATTAGAGAGTGTCCATTCTAAATTGCAATGACACTCATGGGATCGCTTGTGTGGGAAATGAACATTTTCAAACTATTGCATTAGGGATTGTTTTCTAAGGCTCGTGCTGAGGTTGTGGTTTTCAAGCTTGGAGAGCTTTTGCCCTACCTCTCCTCGTAGGAGAAAACAAGATGCCTTGCCAGTTAGTACTCAATAAAGCAAAAAAAAAGGAAAAATATTGCATTTTTGAAGCCTACCAGACACAACATAAAAAATAATCACACTAACAGTATAATGGCAAATAGCACCAAAGTGGTGCTGTTACAGGTCTGCTTGGCATTTGTTAAATTGATACTTACGCACAGTTTCAAAATACTGAAATTGCATATTCTTGTGCACTTGCTTGTATTCTGAGTTTGCCAATCCTCACATTTGCACATTCAATCCTCATATACAGGATGCTCTTGAACTGAAACTTGGTTTATTCTGATTGGCAATAGCTCAGCCTTCAATCTAAAAAGAGCACTGCTTACTGAGTACATTTAAAGTCAAACAAATAATCAGAGAGATAACCAAATTTTAAAATAGCCTTGATCTTAATTATTCAGCTTGTAATTGAAAAAAGTCCATTATAGCTATTGATTGACACTAGCAACTTAGCATCAGCAATACATTACAACAGTGACTATTTCCTAAAGTGGTTATGGTGTTGTCTTTCTATTTTCAAAATATAAATTGAAGTATCTGCTTGTAGCTTCATTACATTATGATAGCCAAGTAGGTTTCCGCACGACTACAATTATACTATGCTACTATTGACCTCCAATATCGAACCATTCCCCCAACCAGTGTCGTCTTCTCTTCTTAGGCAGTCCCTCGGAGTCGAGGATGACTTGCTTCCACACTAAAAATGTGTTCTCAGGTGACTGAAGAGTTCAATGTGGAACCTACAGTCTCTGTTACAGGTGGAGCAGACGGTGGTTGAAGGAACGGGTGGGTGGAGGGCCTGGGTTGCCGCGCGCTCCTTCCGCTGTATACGCTTGGTTTCTGCTTGCTCTCGGCGATGAGACTCGAGGTGCTCAGCGCCTTCCCGAATGCTCTTCCTCCACTTTGGGTGGTCTTGGGCCACGAAATTCCAGGTATCAGTGGGGATGTTGCACTTTATCAAGGAGACTTTGAAGGTGTCCTTGAAGCGTTTCTTCTGCCCACCTGGAGCTCGCTTGACATGCCAAAGCTCCGAGTAGAGCGCAGCTTTGGGAGTCTTGTGTCAGGCATGTGGACGATGTGGCCCGCCCAACGGAGCTGATCGAGTGTGGTCAATGCTTTGATGCTGGGGATGTTGGCCTGAGCGAGAACACTGACTGTGCATCTATCCTGCTAATGAATTTGCAGGATCTTGCGGAAGCAGCACCGGTGCTACTTCTCCAGCGCTTTTAGGTGTCTGCTGTATAAGGTCCACATCTCTGAGCCATATAGGAGGACGGGTATCACTACTGCCCTGTAGACCATAAGTTTGGTGCCGGGTTTGATGTCCTGGTCTTCAAACACTCTTTTCCTCAGGCAACTGAAGGCTGCACTGGCACACTGAATGCAGTGTTGGACCTCGTCATTGATGTCTGCCTTTGCTGACAGAAGGCTACCGAGGCATGGAAAATGGTCCACGTTGTCTAAGACCTCGCGTGGATTTTGATAACCGGGGAGGGCAGTGCTGTGTGGCGGGTTCAGCTTGGCAGAACATAAGAAATAGGAGCAGGAGTAGGCTATTTGGCCCCTCAAGCCTGCTCCACCATTTAATTTAATAAGATCATGGCTGATCTGATCATGGAATCAGCTCCACTTCCCTGCCCGCTCCCATTAACCTTTATTCCCTTATCGCACAAAATCTGTCTATCTCTGCCTTATATATTCAATGGCCCAGCCTCCACAGCTCTCTAGGGTAGAGAAGACCACAGATTTACAACCCTCAAAGAGAAGAAATTCCTCCTCATCTCAGTTTTGAATGGGCGACCCCTTATTCTGAAACTATGCCACCTAGTTCTAGATTCCCCTATGAGTGGAAATATCCCCTTTGCATCTATCTTGTCGAGCCCCCTCATTATCTTATATGTTTCAATAAGATCACCCCTCATTCTTCTGAACTCCAATGAGTATAGGCCCAACTTACTCAACCTATCTTCATAAATCAACCCCCTCATTTCCGGAATCAACCAAGTGAACCTTCTCTGAATTGCCTCCAATGCAAGTAAATCCTTTCTTAAATAAGGAGACCAAAACTGTACGTAGTACTCCAGGTGTGGCCTCACTAATACCCTGTACAGTTGTAGCAGAATTTCTCTGCTTTTATACTCTCTCCCTCTTGCAATAAAGGCCAACATTCCATTTGTCTTCTTGATTACTTGCTGTACCTGCATACTAACTTTTTGTGTTTCATGTACAAGTCCCCCCTGATCCTTTGTCGAGGACCTTTGTCTTACGGTGTATTGTGAATTTAGTATGTAGTATCTATAGGATGCACTGTAACAACTCACTAAGTTTACTGCGATAGCAATGGATTTTTATATTCGGAATTCTTTTTGTATTTTTCACATTGGAAATAAAATTATTTTTTTCCTGCTTCACATTTAATTTTCCCCCACTCCCCAACAACTTCTGCCATCAAGAAGGAAAGTGGGAACACTATTGCCTCCAGTCAGGCACCGACACAATACCGTCATCACGGGGTCAATGTCCTACAATTCCCTACCTAACCATTGTGCAGGACTGCTGCGGTTCAAGAAGGCACACCACCACCGTCTCAAGGTTACTAAACATGGGCAATAAACACTGCCTCACATCCTGAGAACAACATTATAAAAATATATTTGCATATGCGCAGAGATCCACTTCTCACCAGTAAACGTTGAATGTATTTGAGAATGAATGTGTCCATATTCTTGAAATGTAAAGGAACCTCTTGACATTACTGTAACCATGACCAGCTACTACACTGGAGTAATATGCCATTATGTATCAAGTTCATGTGGTGTGAGGTGGCCCACTCCAAGGGAGCCTTGCATTGCGATGTTCCAAAGTCTGGGATCTGAGTCTGCAGTTTTGTGTCTCTGCAAAGTAAGCACTACTTTGTAATGATAAAGGGCCGGTATAACTAAACCCTTAAAGAACAGGAGAATTATTTCTGTCATTTGAGAAGTCTCAGCCAAATTTTGTGCACTCATAACATTTAATTAATAACTGATTGCTAATTACAGGCTTTAGTATTTTAGATTAGAAATCTCAGATGTTTCTAGATCATTATTTTAATTTTATTTTAAATGCATAATTTCTGATTTTAGCAACTGAATTAAAATTAGCTGAATGAAATAATTACAAAGTGTTTTTATTTCAGGCCAAGTGCAAACCTTTCAGTTCCACTGAAAGCTTTGGTATTCGACTCCACCTATGACCACTACAGAGGAGTCATAGCCAGTATCGCACTTTTTGATGGATGGGTGCAAAAGGGGGACAAAATAATGTCATCGTACACGAAGAAGGTGTATGAAGTTAATGAAGTTGGAATCCTGAGGCCGGATCAGTATCCAGTAGAAAAACTGTAAGGAATCACTGCTCTGTGTCAGTGTCATGTTCACAAATATTAGAGCAGTAATGGGATGCATAGATGCTACTCAGCAGAGTGAAAATTCATTTCACAAGGAAAACCCAATAATTCAGGTGACAGTCTCAACTTTCTCACAAATGAAACAAGTTCTGTATTTCACAGTTTCCCATTGAGTAATCTGTTGAGATGTAAGAAAATATGCCCCAATTCTAGGTGGTATTTTGTTGCTCCTCAGCAGGTCTTTTTCTTTTCCTTCTTTCTACAAGTGAACAATTTGAAAATTGCCTTAGTGGAATTTGAGTTAGATTCGTTAAACTACTTTGGTACAGAATAGAACGTTGCCATTATAGAAATGAGGTTAAAATGTGCTGCTACTGCTTCAATTCAGTACAGCAATAAAAAAAATGTTAAGTACAGTGGTGCCCTCTAAGTCAAGTTACAGAGCTGAAGTTTGATGTTTCTGTGAGCTACTGTCTGTTTAAGTTGACATGGCTTTGTGATTTTAATCATTCACCTCTACTGAACAGAAATTGGTGTGAATTTCTAATGTAACCCATGTTAGCAACTGCAGAATTAGTCCCAATTGTTTTATCCTCTTGTGCACGTTGGCTCAAGTTAAATCTAAAATAAATTTACCACATAAATGGATTATGTACCGTCATGGCTGAATCACTTGTCAATGCTACATTTTTGGGCTCTGCGAACATTTTACAGAATAGTTGCAAAATGAAGCCTAACTTTTGTACATTGAAAGACCCTTTCTTCCATTTCATAAGCAATAATGGTTATAGTGGCTTATAAACTGCATTTTAATAGGTATCTAGATTAGGATTTAGTTAGATTACAATTCCAATTATACATTGCATTATAACAGTCTAATGTTAATGGTCAAGTGATATAAATTTGTTAGTACAGTATTATCAATAACATTTTAGGGTATTATTTACTTGGAATAGAGACATTATTCAAAACTAATTGTACTAACTAATATTTTTATTGTATTGTGTAGGTGTGCTGGACAAGTGGGCTATCTGATAGCTGGAATGAAGGAAGTGAAGGAGGCACAGATTGGAGACACCTTTCATTTACAGAAACAACCTGTGGAGCCACTAGTAGGGTTCAAACCTGCTAAACCAATGGTCTTTGCAGGTAAGGGAACTGGTGTAGCTCCATCGTGGCTAACGTGATATAAAAAGAACCAACTGAAAGAAGCTGTATTACACGGTAATGTTTCTCATTGGGATTGGAAGTTTTTGCAGCCCTTTAGAGAGTCAATTAATGATCTACACATTTGATTCCTTTTTTAAATGTAAAACAAGCTGACTAATCTCTCCAATTTTTATCACAAGGATCCTGTACTATTTTTTGAGTTCAGTGGTTTATTATCCTGTTGTCTTTGTTAAATATATTTCACCGAGAATTCTGCATTAATGTCTGATGGCCAGAAATACTGTATGGGCACTTTGTTTTCTGGCATGGCAAGGGGTCTGTTCCAGGGCCACAAACTACATTTTTCTCACATTGTTATTTTTGCCAAAGGCCGGATTTTTTTAAATTGTAAATTTTGCTGCTATACAGCGAAAGTTAAGGATTTTACAGCACTGGTGTCTTTCAAACTCGCAGTGTTGACAGTTGAAGTGACATTTATCACAAAAAGTAACAATTGAGTTGTATTTTCCATTAAATTATCTCAAGCCATTTGAGTGCAATGTTCTGATCTATGTTCTTACCTAAATAATAGTTTAATTTCCAAGGAATGTATCCTATTGACCAATCTGAGTATACCAACTTGAGGAAAGCGGTGGAAAAGCTGACACTGAATGACTCCAGTGTGACAGTTCACCGGGACAGCAGCCCAGCCTTGGGGGCTGGCTGGAGGTGAGTGACCAAATTATTCATTATACTAACTACCTGTATTGGCTTTCATGGTTTTTAATGTAATGCCTTTCTCCTCTTAGTTTTATCCTTTCTTATCAAAGGCAAAAAAACCTTTTGTGATTTCCAGCATGTATTTGGGCAGCAAATTCCTATCTATTTTAAGAAATGAGCAATATTGTTGCACTATAGGCCAACAATTGTTTTTTAGGAATAGTATTTTTTATCCCCTCAATCTCCCACTGATGGAAGGCCAGATTATTTCTTCTGAAGTTGGGACAGTCCTTTGTGATTACTAATCCATGATATTTCTCGTGTTCCAGCAAACATCATCCACTGTATCAAAGGACACCTTGTTTCCAATTTCAATAAATATAGATTATTGAATTTTGGAATACTTTTCTAAAAGTTGCCTAGACACAGAATTATAGAATCATATAAATTTTTGCATGGAAGGAGGCCATGTTGGCCTGTCATGTCCACGCCGGCCGACCAACCTAATCCCACTTTCCCGCTCTTGGTCCGTAGCCCTGTATGTTACGGCATTTTAAGTGCACATCCAAGTATTGTTTAAATGTAATGAGGGTTTCTGCCTCTACCACCCTTTCAGGCAGTGAGTTCCAGACCCCCACCACCCTCTGGGTGTAGAAATATCCCCATATATCTCCTCGAAACCTCCCCCCAATTACTTTAAATCTATGCCCCCTAGTTGTTGACCCCTCTGCCAAGGGAAACAGGTCCTTCCTATCCACTCTATCCAGCCCCCTCATAATTTTAGACACGTCAATCAGGTCTCCCCTCAGCCTCCTCTGTTCCAAAGAAAACATCTCCAATCTTTCCTCATAGTCAAAATTCTCCAGTCCAGGCAACATTCTTGTAAATCTCCTCTGCACCCTTTCCAATGTAATCACATTTGTCCTGTAATGTGGTGACCAGAACTACACACAGTACACCAGCTGCAGCCTAACCAGTATCTTATTTCAATTTCTATCCTAGATATTGGAATTTAGGACCCCTACCCCCATCTTTAAAACCCACTCCTTCAACTAACTTTGCAATTTCATTCGTTAAAATCTCCTTAATTTTGTCTGACAATGTCTGTGAAACGAGTTGGGACATTATTCTATGTTAAAGGTGCTTTATAAATGTACATTGCTGTCATACAGAGGATATTTCTGGTTTAAATCTGGGCATTACCCATGTTCTACTGTCTTGCAACTGTATTATCTTCATTGTGAACAAGCTGCAACTTTTCTGCTATCACCAAATGCCAGGGATTTCACCTAGTTTTAAGAACATAGAGCATAAGAATTAGGAGCAGGAGTAGGCCATATGGCCCCTCGCGCCTGTATGTTATGTAAAGCATAGAACTAGGTTCGATGCTAGCAAGTACTTTTTGCACAAAGTCATTGACCATTAAAGTAAGTTGCTGGCATGTGCACTGAATGCAGATTTACTATAAGTATTCAAACGGGAGCTAGATGAGTACCTGAGAGTGACAAACATACTTACATTTAGAAGGTAGCTGGGTTATTGGGGGTTGTGTCACTTAGTCACTGTCGTCTCCTGAAACTTGTTTGATAGATTTTGGGGATTGGATAGAATTTCCTGGCATTTTTCTTAAAATTGACGTACGGTTTATTTTTTTGTCTCTCTGGAGATTGTGTGGTTGCATGTAGGGGAGAGGGGTATGTGGAGGGCACAGAAGACATGGGGTGATTGTGCAGAAGTTGCACCATTCATGGCTCGAATAGTCTGGATGGACCATCATACAATCATAGAAACATAGAAAATAGGTACAGGAGTATGCCATCCTGCCCTTCGAGCCTGCACCACCATTCAATAATGATCATGGTTGATCATGCAACTTCAGTACCCCATTCCTGCTTTCTCTCCATACCCCTTGATCCCTTTAGCCGTAAGGGCCACATTTAACTCCCTTTTGAATATATCTAATGAACTGGCCTCAACAATTTTCTGTGGTAGAGAATTCCACAGGTTCATAATTCTCTGCATGAAGAAGTTTCTCCTCATCTCAGTCCTAAATGGCTTACCCCTTATCCTTATCCTGGTTCTGGACCTCCCCAACATCGGGAACATTCTTCCTGCATCTAACCTGTCCAATCCCGTCAGAATTTTATATGTTTCTATGAGATCACTTCTCATTCTTCTAAATTCCAGTGAATATAAGCCTAGTCGATCCAGTCTTTCTTCATGTGTCAGTCCTGCCATCCTGGGAATCAGTCTGGTGAACCTTCGCTGCACTCCCTCAAGAGCAAGAATGTCCTTCCTCAGATTAGGAGACCAAAACTGCACACAATACTCAAGGTGTGGTCTCACCATAGCCCTGTACAACTGCAGTAAGACCTCCCTGCTCCTATACTCAAATCCTCTAGCTATGAAGGCGAGCATGCCATTTGCTTTCTTTACTGCCTGCTTTACCTGCATGCCTACTTCAATGATTGATGTACCATGTCACCCAGATCTCGTTGCACCTCCCCTTTTACTAATCTGTAACCATTCAGATAATAATCTGCCTTCCTGTTTTTGCCACCAAAGTGGATAACCTCACACTTATCCACATTATACTGCATCTGCGATGCATTTTCCCACTCACCTAACCTGTCCCAAATCACCCTGCAGCCTCCTAGCATCCTCCTCGCAGCTCGCACTGCAACCAGCTTAGTGTCATCTGCAAACTTGGAGATATTACATTCAATTCCTTTGTCTAAATCATTAATGTATATTGTAAATAGCTGGGGTCCCAGCACTGAACCCTGCGGCACCCCACTAGTCACTGCCTGCCATTCCGAAAAGGACCCGTTTATTCCTACTCTTTGCTTCCTGTCTGCCAACCAGTTCTCTATCCACGTCAATACATTACCCCCAATCCTATGTGCCTTAATTTTTCACACTAATCTTGTGTGTGGGACCTTGTCAAAAGCCTTTTGAAAGTCCAAATACACCACATCCACTGGTTCTCCCTTATGCACTCTACTAGTTATATCCTCAAAAAATTCTAGAAGATTTGTCAAGCATGATTTCGCTTTAATAAATCCATGCTGACTTGGACCGATCCTGTCACTGCTTTCCAAATGCGCCGCTATTACATCTTTAATAATTGATTCCAGCATTTTCCCCATCACCGATGTGAGGCTAACCGGTCTATAATTCCCTGGTTTCTCTCTCCTTTTTTTAAAAAGTGGGGTTACATTAGCTACCCTCCAATCCATAGGAACTGAACCAGAGTCCACGGAATGTTGGAAAATTACCACCAATGCATCTACTATTTCTAGGGCCACTTCCTTAAATACTCTGAGATGCAGACTATCAGGCCCTGGGGATTTATCGGCCTTCAGTCTCTTCAATTTCCCTAACACCATTTCCTGACTCATAAGGATTTCCTTCAGTTCCCCCTTCTCACTAGACCCTCGGTTCCCTAGTATTTTCGGGAGGTTGTTCCTTGGCTCAAAACAGCAGGAAACCCATGGCTTGTTATAAGTGCGATTCAAGCAAAACGTAACTTATTATTAGAAATTTGTACTGTGGCATGGCCAGAAATATGTGCAGGGCACCTGCAATAAAGCCTTATCTGCCTCAGGGCTATGTTGGGAGTCTAAGCCTGCAGCTTATCTGGTTCAGTCTAGTGAAGGGTAAAGTGGAAAGAGATGGGGGGGAGGGCGCGGATATTATACGATAATATATTTTATAAAACTGTTTCAGAAAAATATTAGAAACATGCAACCTACCATAGTACCTAATGTGCAAATATATTACAAGTGCATTGATTAAAAGTCTACTGTTTCACTTCAGCGCTGTTTTAAAACATAGTTGGGTTTCTTTTTGTGCTTTTTTTCTTCCCTGGGTTTCCTTTACTTTCTACAATGAGTGTATAGTACTGCAAATGGGAAATATAAGAATAGGAAGCAATTATACTCCATGGGAGGGATAGAACTTCTGAACGGAGGAGGTGATGGAGATCTAGGTGTGTTAGTTGACTCGTGTGATATGGTCCTTAACAAAGTTAATAGGATGCTGGATTATGTTGCCTGATATACTGCCCATCAGTCATGATGAGGCTGCATGATGTCCAGGTTAGTCTTCACTGGAGTACTCCATAAGGTTCACATGGCTACAACATATGAGGACCATCCAGAACCCGGATACAGGGCAGCAGAGAGATGGGGATCAGTGGCTAAGGCTTTAAGGAACAACTTGATAAGCTAAGGCTTAGCTAAAAGGGTTTAAATTATGAAGGCAAGTTCCATAGATTACGCATATATTTCATTGTGTAACGAAGAGTAAGGCGTGATCTAATTGAAGTGTTTAAGATGATTAAAGTATTTGATAGGGTAGATTGAGAGGGACTATTTCCTCTGATGGGGGCGTCCAAAACAAGGGGCAGTAATCTTAAAATTAGAGCTCTGCCATTCAGAGCCGTTTTTTGGAATTAAAGGATATGGGGATAGTCCAGGAAAATGGAGTAGAGGTAGTAGATCAGCCATGATCTCATTAAATAGCAGAGCAGGCTCAAGGGGCCGAATGGCCTACTCCTACTCCTTATTCTTATTTTTTTATGCCCTATCCGAACATGAGACCCACCTCCTGCTTACTCGTCCCTATTCCCATTAAACTGGTGACCACCCAACTTTCATTCCTGGCCCTCATGTTAGTTGATATTGATAACCATTCTCCCTCCTCAGGTATATTCTCCTCCTTCAAATCTGCCATTATCATCCCTCTTCTCAAAGAAACAACTCTTGACCCCTCCATCCTTGCAGACTACCGCCCCAACTCCAAATTCCCTTTCCTCTCCAAAGACCTTGAAAATGCCAAATCCATGCCCATTTTTCCAGGAATTCCTCCAGTCAGGTTTCCACCTTTGCCACAGCACCGAATAGGCTCTTATCAAAGTCACAAATGACATCCTATGTGACTGTGACAGTGATAAATGGTCCCTCCTCGTCTTTCTCGACCTGTTTGCAGCCTTTGACACAGTTAACCACATTATCCTACACGTCTCTCCAGCGTCTTTCAGCTAGGTGGGAGTGCATGCACCTGGTTCCATTCTTATCTATGCAGTCGTAGCCAGAGAATCACCTGCAATGGGTTCTCTTACCGCTCCCACACCATTACCTCTGGTGTCCCCCAGGGATCTATCCTTTATCCCTTCCTATTTCTCATATATATGGTGTCCCTTAGTCACATCATCCAAAAACACAGCGTCATTCTCCACATGTACGCTGATAACGTCCAGCTTCACTTCACCGCCACCTCTCTCGACCCTCTACTATCCCTAAATTGTCAGACTACTTGTCCAACATCCAATACTGGATGAGCAGAAATTTCCTCCCAATGAAATATTGGGAAGACCGAAGCCATTTTGTCATTTTTAGCCCCTGCCACAAACTCTGTTCACTCGGCACTGGCTCCATCACTTTCACTGGCAATTGTCTGAGGGAGGGATGCTCCCGCAAAATAGCAGAGACGTGAATCCAGTAGTGCCGTGCCCAGCTGGTAGTGCCCCGGGCCATTGCGCCTCCAGCGATGACTTCATCGTCGTGCACAGCGACCCTTTTTCGCCCCATGGCAGAAATTGGGCAATGCCCCATTTAGGCTGCCGTGGGCAATGTCAGCGCCAGCCTCGCAGCGCAAACAGGGCCGCACACCGATCGCAAGGTGAAACTTAAAGGGGAGCTGCGCTGTGCCACGCGCTGCCAAATTTTTTTCCCGCCTCACAGATCATTTGTCCACTGATGTTCCGGGGTCCGGGCCGCAATCATGCAGCCCGGCACTCTGCTTCGGTGCCAGGTTGCAGCCACGGCACTCTGCATCCCTGATGGCCAAGTGAAGGCCCATCAAAAGGCTGCAGAGCTCACAGCGTCCCTCCCCTTTAATGGAAGGGGTGGTTCGTTGAAACGCATCAGCTCCACGTGGAGAGGCGTAGCACTCCGCGATACGCTTGGGTAGCGCCCCTGATCCCACCCAAGAGGAAGTGGAGCGCACGACATTGCGCTCCACTTCCTGTGAGGGACAGTAACCTCAATTACGCTTTTGGGGCGTGACTTCTGCACCAGGCTTGGAATGTCTGACCTCGGAAAAGTTACCGCCCCCAACCGGGGCAATACACAATTTCGGCCCCTTATTATCCAAGAGATATGTGGTCTCCTTATTCTTCCTACCGAAATGCACCACCTCACACCTATATATCAAAATTAATTTGGCAATTATACACCCATTCTGGAAGATTTAAAAAAAAAATTTAAACACTGGAATAAGGCTTTGAACAAGTAATTTTATTTAGATTTCCTTGTACCTTACTCTAATTAAAATGACACCGTGGTGTGATATTCTACTCTTTGTCAGTTAAACCAACATAAATCCTGCTGTAGCTATTGTGTATCACAAAGAACTATGGATAAAAGCGCAGAATTCATATGCATAGATTCCTACCATTTCAGTGTTGTAGTTAAAAATTCACAGTGAAGCTGAAAGTACATGGATACTCAAGTATGTTTTTTTTATACATAATTATCTCCATAGCATTCATTCTGTAAACGTGTGTTCATCACAGAGCTGTGCTGTTTGTAAGATTAAAATCAAGTTTACAGCACTATGGAAGATAAATTAATGCTTCTTATTGGCAGATTGGGTTTTCTAGGACTTCTGCACATGGAGGTTTTCAATCAGCGCTTGGAACAAGAGTATAATGCATCCGTCATTCTTACTGCTCCTACTGTTCCATACAAGGCAGTTCTGTTATCCAGCAAATTAATCAAGGTAGTGTATTTTTAAAAATCAGTTTTCAGACCTAATGCTTTGAAGTCTGATTCCATTGAGCAGCTTTCTGTGCCTAGATTACTTTTTAAAAAAAATATATACTTTCAAAGAGTTGAAACCAATCTGTACAATATACTTATTTTGATTGTCTTAGAACTACGGAAAAGAAGAAATTACGATTTTAAATCCATGCCATTTTCCTGATAGAGTGCAAGTTAGAGAGTATTTGGAACCAGTAGTCACTGGTACTATCCTCACTCCTGAAGATTACATTGGGAAAATAATATCTCTGTGTCAGGTACTGTGGAAGTAGTTTCCTTCTATTTACATTTTTATTTCATGATATATTGCATATAAGCACCACATGTATATAAGCACCACATTGTTCGGAACTATTAACAGTTTATGTGTCACTACCATAGATCCTCAAAAATCCTGACTTTAACAGACACCTCAGAAAAGGGTAGTTGTGACAAGAAATTCATCTATATAAAATAAAATTGAGTTTGTTCATCCATTGGTAAGGCACTGCTCTCTGTGATCTAATTGTTCTGTGGTAAACTGATGACCATCAATATGGCTGGTCCTTCCTAATGGAACAGGTGCTGGACTCTCGCCCAGCTCTGAGAACAGCAACATGCTCAACCAGCTCTTACCTTTGGTCACATCGCTGGTGATCTGTCTCCCCTCTGCAGCCTTTCTCTGCTTCTCCCACACACATCCCCTGAGTTCTAGTTTACTTTTTCAGGCCCTCCTTTGCACTTGTGCCTCGAGTTCTGCACAAAGTCGTCTTGTTTAAATGGAGTCTGCAGAGTTCACAGCAGATACATGTGGGAAGAGGCTAGAGAGACTGAAATCCGTGGCTAAGCAGCAGACAGTTGTTAGCACGATCGTTGGGAAGGTAGTAAAAAGCAGAGATCGAGGAAGGAAAAAAGAACGCTGGAGAGAAGGTAAATAAAAAAATGTACTGAGGGAATGGGAGAAGGAGGAATTTTAAAGATAGAAAAAAAGGCAGTTTTCTTCTTGCAAAAATTATGGGGAATCTTGTGATGCATGCTGGCTAACATGTGAGTAATTCCAGGAAGTGCTTACATAGCCACAATTTGCTGCAAATGTTGCTACAGTGGGCCTAGGGAAGTGGGAGCACCTTCGTATTCAATCTCAAAAGCAGCCAAGTTGCATGCTGCTGGGTGAGCAGGACCACGACCATACTGCAGCATGAGTGCCAGATGCACGCTCACCTTGAATGCTGAGAACGCAGCCTGCTGCTGTTCATTAGTGGCAGACCTAGGGATCAAGATTATAGAATGTTCCAAAAAAGCACACCTTCCAAAACTACCATTGATCCAAGCTCTCTACCAATGTCAAGCAGGTGACCAAGACATTGGAGATTGGCCTTCATGACCCAAGCACAGTGTAATCCTGGAGGAAAGGAGAAACATCGGAGAAGGTTCTTCAATCCTCACTACTAAATCCTCTGCTTTTTATCTAAGCTATGCCCCAGATATCGCCAGTTTATAATAAGTTACAACATTTATTACAGATTATATTTGTATGGCAAAAGTTGGATTATAAGATCAAGTACAAACTAAGTAAGAGATCATCTGATAAGAACATAAAAATTTGGAGCAGGAGTAGGCCATTTTGCCCCACGAGCCTGCTCCACCATTCAATGAGATCATGGCTGATCTACCTCAACTCCACTTTCCTGCACTATCCCCATATTCCTTGATTCCCTTAATATCCAAAAATCTATCGATCTCTGACTTGAATATACTCAAAGTCTGAGCTTCCACAGCCCTCTGGGATAGAGAATTTCAAAGATTCACCACCCTCTGAGTGAAGAAGTTTCTCCTCATCTCAGTCCTAAATGGCTGACCCCTTATTCTGAGACTGTGACCCCTGGTTCTAGACTTCTCAACCAGAGGAAACATCCTCCTTGCATCTATCCTGTCAAGCCCTGTAAGAATTTTGTACGTTTCAATGAGATCACCTCTCATTCTTCTAAACTCTGGTAGAGAATATAGGCCTAGTCTACTCAGTCTCTCCTCATCGGACAATTTCCCCATCCCAGGAATCAGTCTAGTGAACCTTCGTTGCACTCCCTCAATGACAAGTATATCCTTTCTTAGGTAAGGAGACTAAAACTGTACACAATACTCCAGGTGCGGTCTCACCAGGGCCCTATATAATTGCAGTAAGACGTCTTTACTCTTGTACTCAAATCCTCTTGAAATAAAGACCAACATACCATTTGCTTTCTTAATTGCTTGCTATATCTGTTTGTTAACTGTCAGTGATTCGTGTACAAGGTCACCCAGTCTCTCTGAACACCAACATTTCCCAATCGCTCACCATTTAAAAAATAATCTACTTGATAACAATTGGTGACTCAGCATTCCACTACTCAGTGGAGCGTAAACGCTGGCATGGACTGGTTGGGCCAAATGGCCTGTTTCTGTGCTGTATAAAATAATTCTATGTAATTATCCCATGTAAATATTGCAACTCAGAGGAAATGTTCCCCTAGAATTCACTAAACTAAATCTGATGTTCATAGCATCCTCTGCAGTTAATACTTCTGTACTGTGAAACCCAAATTGAATTGTTGCTTTGACCTGAATTGCAATGTTGCATGTAGTAAGAATAAACATTTGCTTTATTCTTAGTCCCATTGTCCACATGTACTGAAACTTTCTTTATCTTTTCCTCCTGACTTTGTATCTTGATAGTATGTGATTTTAAAAACTGCTACTGAGTAGTTTTAATTACTGAGCAAAACAAAGTATTTTTTAAATAAACATTATTTGGAGATATTTCTAATTCAAGTCTGTTTACTGAGTTTTAAATTTCAAAAAATCCTCACTAAGTACTGATTTGTCTTAGAGTCGAAGAGGAGTTCAGAAGAACATGGTTTACATCGATGATCACAGAGTTATGATGCAATACCTTTTTCCACTAAATGAAATAGTGGTGGATTTTTATGACAGTCTAAAATCTCTTTCTTCAGGATATGCCAGGTAGGAAATTGTAAATCTAGTTTCTCTGTAACAAAGTAGAATTTAAAGAAAATTCTGTCCTTCAGTTAATAAACAAGTAAATTCAGAGAGCAGTATGAAAAGCCTCAGAGCGGATGCGTTGCATTAAAGAACAAGTATATTGGAGGAACAATTATGACTTATCTGGAGCTAGGAGTCAAAAGCACAGTGGCTAAATTTGCAGATGATATAAAGCTAATGAAGCTGGTAAACTCCAAAGCTGAACAGGATAAGCTACAGAAGGTTTTGAATATACTTGGAAATTGGGCAGACAGGTGACATGAAATTCATTGTAGAGCAGTGCAGCGTACTTCACATGGGGATTAAAAAATCCAAGAAGGGAGTATTAGTTAAATGGAAAGAAAATAATGTGCATGAGAAATTAAACTGATCTGGGGGTTATGATTAAAAACATAAAATACTCAGGTCAGATAGCATCTGTGGAGAGAGAAACAAAAGATAGGTCTAGAAGAGGTGTAACTGGGAATATCAGAATAATCAGCATCAGCTGCCATCTGGAAAAAATGGGGGCAGAGGTTAGGATCTGAAATTATTGAACTCAGTGGTGAATCCAGAAGTTTGTAAAGTGCCTAATCAAAAGATGAGGTGCTGTTCTTCGAGCTTAAATTGAGCTTCATTGGAACAGTGTCATAGGCCGAGGACTGAGGTCAGAGTGGAGTGGAGTGAAGAATTAAAGTGACAGGCGACCGGAAGCTCGAGGTCACGCTTATAGACTGAACGGAGGGAGGTGTTTCGCAAAGTGATCACCCAATCTGCGTTTGGTCTTCCCAATGTAGAGGAGACCGGATCATGAGCAGCGAATACAGTATACTAAATTAAAAGAAGTACAAATAAATCATTCTCACCTGGAAGGAATGTTTAGGGCCTTGGACAGTAAGAAGGGAAGAGATAAAAGGGCAGGTGTTGCATCTCCTGTACTTGCACGGGAAGGAGCCGTGAGAAGGGGAGGGGGCTTTGGAGGTGATTGAGGAGTGGACCAGGGTGCCGCAGAGGGAACGGTCTCTGCGGAATGCTGAAAGGGAATGGGAAGCGGTGTTTGGTGGTGGGATCACAGTGGAGGTGGTGGAAATAATGGAGGATGATCCATTTAATGTGGAAGCTGATGGCGTGGATGATGAGGACAAGGGGAATCCTATTGTGGTTCTGGAAGGGAGGGGAAAAGGGTGAGAGCAGAAATGCGGGAAATGGAACAGACATGGTCGAGGGCCCTGTCAACCACGGTAGAGTATAATCCTCGATTGAGGAAAAAGGAAGCACTGTTATGAAAGCTGGCGAGGTCAGAACAAATGCGACGGAGACCGAGAAAGTGAGAGAATGGAATAGAGTCATAATGGGAAGCGCCATAGAGTCCTTACATTAAACTCTTTCTGTCACAGTTTTGCCCACTCACTTAATCTATCAATATCTCTGCAACTTTCTGCGGCCATCTATATTATTTACTGTACCATCTAATTTACTGTCGTCATCAAACAATTGTCTCTATGTGGAACCTTGTTGAATGCCTTCTGGAAACCCATATTGTTAACTTCCATAGATACATTACCATATTTGTTACCTTACAAAAAATTCAACTGGGTTTGTTAGTCATGACTTGCCTGTAACAAATCCATGCTGGCTCTCTCTTAATAGCTTATATTTGGATTGATTTCGAAGGAACAATTATGTAAATTGTGCACGTTCTCGCTGGAAAAGAATAGGTTGAGAGGTGACATGATTACTGTTTTTAGGATTCTAAAGGGATGAGAAAATGTAGACCATGACGAGATGTTTCACCTTGTCCAGAACAGTAGAACCAGAGGACATGGCCTGCACTTGAAGGGGGGTAAATGCAAAACAAATCTGCGGAAACAATATTTCAGTGAGCGAGTCGCCAATTTATCGCACAGACTCCCTAGGGAGACAGTGAAAGTAGTTAGTATTGATTAATCCAAATGCAAATTGCATAGATTTCTTTCAGAAAATAACATCTTGGGATACAGTATGAGTAATTGGTGTGACGCGACGTGGTAAGTGTAGCATGCTTGGAAGGAAAAAGGTGACTTTGGACCTATGGTTCCCAAAAGCTCTTCACCTCTGGGGTTTTTCTCGTTTTATTTCTGCATTTGTTGTAGACTGATTGATGGAGGTCGCGAGCTATGGTTAGTCAACAACTCAATTTAATTGTATCATGCGACTACCACGATTGTAGAAGGAAAACATATGTATAGCAGCATTAATAGTAAATCTGACCTTAATTTAACTTGAGCAAAATACTGCGGAAGCTAGAAATCTGAAATCCAAATGAAAAGAACAGAATGGACAACTTTCAGCTACCTTCACCACAATGGGCTCAAGTTTCGGCCTGAGTTGCTCCTATTTTTTTGGAGCAACTAGTTTAGAATGGAGTATCTTAGAAATTGCAATTCTCGGCATTTAGTTTGCTCCAGTTCTAGTCAGTTAGAACAGTTTCATTTTAGAACAGATTTTTTTTTCAAAAGGGGGCGTGTCCGGCCACTTATGCCTGTTTTGCAAGTTTAGGCAGCGAAAACTTACTCCAAACTAACTTAGAATGGAGTAAGTGTAGATTTTTGTACGCTCAGAAAAATCTTGCCTACACTTAGAAAATCAGGCGTAAGGAAGAGAGATTGGGGTGGGGGTGGCAGGGAAAGGGAAGTTTACAAACATGAAACACATCACTTTTGCAAATAAAGAGCCATCATCAATAATAAATGAAAAATAAATCAATAAATCAACCAATAAATCAATCAAAAAAAATTAAAAGTTTCTACTCACCAACTGCAGCACCGGGAGCCCTCCAACAGGGTGCTGGGACGGGCCCCCCCCCCCCCTCAGTGTGTGGGTCTCTGTCTCTGTCAGTGTCTCTCTCTCTCTCTCTCTCTCTCTCTCTCTGTCTATGTTAGTGTCTCTCTGTCAGTGTCTCTGTGTTTCTGACAGCAAGGGGTGGGGGGAGGAGGAATGGGGGGGGAGGAGAGGGGGGGGGGAAGAGGGGAGGGAGGGAAGGGGGGAGGAGAGGAGAAGGGCGAGGGGAGGAGAGAGGAGAGGGAGGAGGAAGTGAGAGGAGAGGAGAGGAGAGAGAGGGGGAGGGGTGAGAGGAGAGGGGGGGGGGTGCGGAGGCTGAACGGGCCCGGCCGACAGGAAGAAGCCGGGCCGAAGACTTCGGGCGGAGCCCGCCCCCAGCAAGATGCCGGCCGGGCGGGCCCCGCTGAAGACGTGGAGAGGGAGCGGACAGGACCTGAGCGGGGGGGAGCCAGAGCGGAGCTGGGGTGGGGGGGGGAGTGACAGGCAGCGGAGCGGGAGCTGAACGGGGTGGTGGGGTGGTGCGGAAGAGAGCAGGACCGGGAGCTGAACGAGGGGGGGGGCGGTGGAGGGAGGTGCAGTCCGATCTTCGCCGTGAGCCCATTGGGCCAGGGCTCGGGGCGGTGTGTTCGGGCGCCTGGAGCTATTGCATATGCGCGCGCACTGTAGCACGCATTTGCAGAGGTCCCGGCACTGTTTTCAGCGGCGGGTCCTGGCTCCGCCCCCCCCCCCCCCCCCCCCCCCACAGCTTGTGCTGCGCTGCGCCAAGGGCCTGGTTTGACCTGAGGGAGGGGAGAATACCGAGGTAAGTTTTCGCCGCAGTTTTGAGCGCGGAAATCAGGCAGGGCTGCACCGTTCTAGGCGCAGCCCGAAACTTGACCCCAAAGTGTTTACACACCCCATACACAGGTGTTTGTATAAAAATAATGGATGCCTCAAAATATATATTTTCAAGCTGTGGACATTAATATGAACAGAGTTTAAATTGACCCTTGGATTTATTGAAATAATTTTCTTGAATGTTATTTATTCTTATAGTTTTGACTATGAAGATGCAGGATACCAGGTGGCTGACCTGATTAAAATGGATATTTACCTGAATGGAAAGAGTGTGGAGGAACTCACAACAATTGTGCACAGGTTTGTCACTGATATTGTAGAGCTGCAGTACAGTTACTATTCATGCTTTTCTGTAAAACATGCTAAGCCATTCAGATTTTTTGTATTGTTCCTGATCTGAATCTTTTACTGATTCAGATGTCATATCTGCAATGAATTGGACCAACCAAGTACCTTCAGAAAACTTAAAATTACCAAGATCTCTTCCAAATTCACAGCTGCCCCTTAGTTAAAACCAATAAACTGCATTGTGTAAGGTAGGCATGCAAGTTGAGTGGTAATTTGCTAAATGTTTTGTGTACCTCTGTATTAGCTGAAGTATCTTTAGTGATTTAAAATTTTTAAACTTAAGCCGTGATTTTGCAATAATTGCAAAAGTGGAATCGAGCTGGCCCATGACACTGTCACTTGCATCAACAGCTCAGGGTGCAGGCTGCTCCAAACTTTCTGCGGTGTCTCTCCCCGCTAATTTGAATAACCTAATGGCACGTGAAAAGCTTGCCTATAGAGAATGGCCTGAAGCACACACGTAAAGTCGACGAGAGAGCAGCTCTTTAAGGTGCAGCTCATCATTATTGGATAAGTTGTGACTGTCGCAGAAGAGTAGACCAAATATTCAGAATGGCACTGCCGATGTATGTCGGCAGCACTGCCCCCTTTAATGCAGAAGAGTTGGTGGTAGTGCTGCAGAAAGTCCATCATAAAAGGTAACCAATTTGGGGTTTAAGGCCATTCTCCTGTAAAAGCACAGGTACAAGAAATGGTTTTACTGAAGGGTGGCCTTCATTCTAAAATAAAGAGGGAGGTTGTCAAGTCCATACAATTTCTCAGAATGTGTCGTGTCTGGCTGCGAATAAGAGACACTGTTGCTGATATGAGGAGGAAGATGAAAATATGTTTGCTCCTCACTTATGCGCACATTCTTATGGGACCCATCAAGGATGGAACAAACTTAAGTTGCGAACCACCACACTCTAAAAGGTACAATTTCAAGTATTCTATGCAAATACTGCCCATTTGCGCGCACACTTTCATTGTGCCAATGTTGGACAACACACACGCAGATGGAGTTGGTGACCCTAGAATGGCTTGCAGGCTGAGGCAGTTCCATGTTGTTAGGGGGGTCAGCAGCCCCCCGCCCCCATTATTAGGGGGTCAGCAGCTCCCCGCCCCCATTGTTAGGGGAGTCAGCAGCTCACCCCACCCCCCATTGCTAGGGGGTCAGCAGCCCCTTCCCCACTCCCTCCTGTTATGGGGTCAGCAGCCCTGGACCCAGGGGTTTTCTATCATCTCCAATGTTTAGTAATTTTCTAAAAATGTGGGCACTGTGGACCTCCGCCTAATGAAGACATCATGGCTGCTTCCTGGAAAAAGGCAATTGATGTGTGTAAAGATATTTCTGTCGTCAGATACCACCTGAACATTAATTTAGTTATGTATGCCATGGGATTGTTATGGGTGCCATCTTTGATTCTTTCCACTCCAGTAAACCACGTCACCCAGTGAAAGCTCTGTGCCCTGTCCAACAAATGCCTCCGTTCATTCAGTGATAACCTTTGCTTCTATAGGAAGAGCCAACCCTGTTCCATATGTTGTCTGGAGATTATTCTGAAACAGATAGTAGGACATAGGAAGATAGGAACAGGAGCAGGCCATTTAGTCCCTTGAGCCTGTTCTGCCATTCATGGCTGATCTGCAACTTAACTCCATATACCCATCTTTACCCCATATCTCTTAATAACTTTGTTTTATCAATCTCAGATTTAAAATTAACAATTGATCTGGCATCAATTGCCTGTAGCAGAAGAGAGTTCCAAACTTCTACCACCTTTTGTGTGTAGAAATGTTTCCTAATTTCATTCCTGAAAGGTCTGACTCTTAATTTGTAGACTATGGCCCAAATTTCCCCATGAGTTGCACCGTTTTTTTTGGTGTAACTTGATTTTTCTGGTGCATCTTTTTAGTTGCAAATATGGCCATTTATTTTGGGCCAGTGTAAGTGAGTGAGTTTAGGTTTTTTGTTAGGTCAGTTTTTTTTGTCAAAACGAGGTGTTCCCAGCCACTTACACCATTTATGCCAATTTGGCCAGAAAAAAGTTGTACTAAACTCACTTAGGGCAGCATATGTATCCACTTTTGTCCGCTCAGAAAGACCTTACTTACAGTTAAGGAATCGGCGCAAGTAACTACATCTAAAGCACCACCAAGCACCAAACAAAGCACAAAAAGTAATAAGCAATTAATTAACAAATAAAAAAGAAGGAACCCTGCACCTAAAGCACCAAAATCAATCAGTAATTAACAAATAAAAAATAGAACTCTTACCTTAGGGAATGCAGCGGGCCGCCGATGAGGGAGCCCATTCGGCCAGGGCTAGGGACGAAGCGCTTCGGCCCCTCCCACACAGCGCGTTTGCCGAAACAACCTGCCAGGAGCTACTGCACATGCGCGCAGACTCTAGCGCGCATGTGCAGAGGTCCCGGCACTGTTTTCAGCGCCGGACCTAGCTCTGGCCCCTCTCTTTCTTCTGCGCCACGCCAGCTCCACAGATGGCCCGAGAATCGGCCATGATCGCACGGATTTTTTTTTTCTTCTGATGTAAAATGTCAGCGGGGTGCTCGGAGGTGCGCCAAAAAAACCAGAGGGCCAAATTTGGGCCCTATGCCCCTAGGCCAAGACTCTCCAACCAGAGAAATAGTTTCTCTCTATTTACCCTATCTGTTCTCCTTAATATCTTGAAAACTTTGATCAAATCACTCATTAACCTTCTAATTCCATGGAATGCAATGTAAGCGTTTCTGATGCTAGTTCCCCGTTAGAAACAGTTCTTTGACTTGGGTTTTGGCTCAACTTTAGATTTGTTAGTTTATTGAACATACACACAATTACTTCCCCAGTATAAATCCCTACGATTTATATTGGAGTAACAAAACCCAAAATACAAAATACAAACCCCTGCACAAGGGTAATTTGCATCGACACATTATGACACAGTTAAACCCGTCTGCGATTCGACTGTTCTGTATAAGAGCAGGCGTAGGCCATACGGCCCCTCGAGCCTGCTCCGCCATTCAATAAGATCATGGCTGATCTGATCATGGACTCAGCTCCACTTCCCTGCCTGCTCCCCATAACCCCTTATCCCCTTATCGTTGAAGAAACTGTCTATTTCTGTCTTAAATTTATTTAATGTCCCAGCTTCCACAGCTTTCTGAGGCAGCAAATTCCATTGATTCACGAGCCTCTGAGAGAAGAAATTTCTCCTCATCTCAGTTCTAAATGGGCGGCCCCTTATTCTAAGATCATACCCTCCAGTTCTAGTTTCCCCCACCAGTGGAAACATCCTCTCTGCATCCACCTTGTCAAGCCCCCTCATAATCTTATACGTTTAGATTAGATCACCTCTCATTCTTCTGAATTCCAATGAGTAGAGGCCCAACCTACTCAACCTTTCCTCATAAGTCAACCCCCTCGTTCCTGGAATCAACCTAGTGAACCTTCTCTGAACTGCCTCCAAAGCAAGTATATCCTTTCGTAAATATGGAAACCAAAACTGCATGCAGTATTCCAGGTGTGGCCTCACCAATACCTTGTACAACTGTAGTAAGACTTCCCTGCTTTTATACTCTTAGCAATAAAGGTCAAGATTCCATTGGCCTTCCTGATCACTTCCTGTATCTACATACTATCCTTCTGTGTTTCATGCACAAGTACCCCCAGGTCCTGCTGTACTGCAGCACTTTGCAATCTTTCTCCATTTAAATAATAACTTGCTCTTTGATTTTTTTTCTGCAAAAGTGCATACCTCACACTTTCCAACATTATACTCCATCTGTCAAATTTTTGCCCACTCACTTAGCCCACTGTCTATGTCCTTTTGCAGATTTTTTATGTCCTCCTCACTCATTGCTTTTCCTCCCATCTTTGTATTGTCAGCAAACTTGGCTAAATTACACTTAGTCACTTCTTCCAAGTCGTTAATATAGATTGTAAATAGTTGGGATCCCAGCACTGATCCCTGCGGCACCCCAATCGTTACTGATTGCCAACCAGAGAATGAACCATTTATCCTGACTCTCTCTTTTCTGTTTGTTAACCAATCTATCCATGCTAATATATTACCCCCAACCCTGTGAACTTTTATCTTGTGCAGTAATCTTTTATGTGGCACCTTGTCAAATGCCTTCTGGAAGTCCAAATACACCACATCCACTGGTTCCCCTTTATCCACCCAGTTCGTTACATCCTCAAAGAATTCCAGAAAATTTGTCAAACATGAATTCCCCTTCATAAATCCATGCTGACTCTGCCTGACCAAATTTTGCTTTTCCAAATGTCCTGTTACTGCTTCTTTAATAATGGACTCCAACATTTTCCCACCCACAGATGTTAGGCTAATTGGTCTATAGTTTCCTGCTTTTTGTCTGCCTCCTTTTTTAAATAGGGGCATTACATTTGCAGTTTTCCATTCTGCTGGGACCTCTCCAGAATCCAGGGAATTTTGGTAAATTACAACCAATGCATCTACAATCCCTGCCGCTACTTCTCTTAAGACCCTAGGATGCAAGCCATCAGGTCCAGGGGATTTATCTGTCTTTAGTCGAATTATCTTACTGAGTACCACCTCCTTAGTGATTGTGATTGTGTTAAGTTCCTCCACCCCCCCCCCCCCCCCCCCCCATAGCCCCTTGACTATCCATTCTTGGAATATTGTTAGTGTCCTCTACCTTAAAACTGATACAAAATACTTGTTTGGAGTTTCTGCCATCTCCATGTTCCCCATTACTAATTCCCTTTACTTTTGCCACCCTTTTTCTTTTTATATACCTATAGAAACTTGCAATCTGTTTTTATATTTTGTGCTAGTTTACTTTCATAGTCTATCTTCCCTCAATCATTTTTTTTAGTCATTCTTTGCCGGCTTTTAAAAGCTTCCCAATCTTCTGTCCTCACACTAATTTTGGACACTTTGTATGCCCTTGTTTTTAATTAGATACCTTCCTTTATTTCTTTAGTTAGCCACGGCTGGCTTTCTTTTCTCTTTCACCCTTTCCTCCTTAGTGGAATATATTTTTCTTGAGAGTTGTGAAGTACACCACAGTTCATCAACTGTCCTACACATCAGTCTGTTTTCCCAGTCCATCTTAGTCAACTCTGCCCTCATACCTTCATAGTCTCCTTTATTTAAGCTTAATACGCTGGTTAGAGATTCAACTTTCTCACCCTCCATCTGAACTTGAAACTGAATCATGCAATGATCACTCATTCCAAGGGGATCCTTTACTAGGAGATTGTTTATTAATCCTGACTCATTACACAGGACCAGATCTAAGATAGCCTGCCCCCTGGTTGGTTCCGTAACATACTGCTCAAGGATCCCATCCCTTATGCACTCTATGAACTCCTCCTCAAGGCTACCCTGACCAATTTGATTTGTCTAATCAATATTGAGGTTAAAATCACCCATGATTATTGCTGTACCCTTTTTACAAGCCCCCACTATTTCCTGCTTTATGCTCCGACCAGCAGAGTTGCTACTGTTAGGGGGCCTATATACTTACGCCCACCAGTGACTTTTTCCCCTTATTATTGCTTATCTCCACCCAAACTGTTTCAACATCCTGATGATCTTTTGAGCATATATCGTTTCTCACTATTGCAGTGATTCCATCCTTTCTCAATGGAGCTACCCCACCTCCTTTTCCTTTCTGTCTGTCCTTCTGGATTGTCAAATATCCCTGAATATTTAATTCCTAGTCCTGGTTACCTTGTAACCACGTCTCTGTAATGGCTATCAGATCATTCTCAATTTGTGCCGTCAACTCATCTATTTTGTACAACAAAATTTGTTAATATAAAATTACTCAGACTAAATCTCAAAAACCCTTCTATGATTTGACTGAAACATACAATCACCCCCTCATCGATTGTTTCCTGAGATTGTTTGTAGGCCCTGACCGTAGTTACCAGCTTGTGTCCTTCTTGTCGACTGTCCAAACACACTGCTGCCGTCTTCGAAGTGGCTCTTTGTACAAAATTCAACTTGCAATATCTTGAAAAAGATTTCCTGTTGCCCTCATGTGAACGGTGGCAGTTTGTTCCTGTGCTGTAATTGAATGATGAATGCGTGAATGTCTCTAGCAGAAAGACTATGATGCTAATTATTCCTCGTTTAGGGACATTGTCCATGATCACCTTGACCACAGCCTGTCTGTATGATGAGGTCTTTCTGACAATGCAATCTTCCCAAGGTAACTGCTTATTTAAATGTTGGTTTCTAGTAGCATTTGTTTTCAAATGGTTCATGGATCCGGCCGATTGTCTGGGCCTGCACTGTTGCTGTTGGGGAGGGGTTAAGCTAATATGGCAGGGGGATGGGAACCTATGCAGGGGGGCAGAAGCAGAAGATAGAAAGAAGAAAAGTAAAAGTGGAGGGCAGAGAAACCCAAGGCAAAAATCAAAAAGGGCCACATTACAGCAAAATTCTAAAGGGACAAAGTGTGTTAAAATAGACAAGCCTGAAAGCTCTGTGCGAGGAGTATTCGTAATAAGGTGGACGAATTAACTGCGCAGGCAGCTATTAACGAATATGATATCATTGGGATTACGGAGACATGGCTCCAGGGTGACCAAGGCTGGGAACTCATCCAGGGGTATTCAACATTCAGGAAGGATAGACAGAAAGGAAAAGGAGGTGGGGTAGCGTTGCTGGTTAAAGAGGAAATTAATGCAATAGTAAGGAAAGACATTAGCTTGGATGATGTGAAATCTGTATGGGTAGAGCTATGGAATACCAAGGGGCGGCAAACGCTAGTGGGAGTTGTGTATAGACCACCAAACAGTAGTAGTGAGATTGAGGACAGCATCAAACAAGAAATTAGGGATGCATGCAATAAAGGTACAGCAATTATCATGGGCGACTATAATCTACATATAGATTGGATTAACCAAACTGGTAGCAGTACAATGGAGGAGGATTTCCTGGAGTGTATTAGGGATGGTTTTCAAGACCAATATGTTGAGGAACTAACTAGAGGGTTGGCCTTCGAAGACTGGGTGATGTGTAATGAGAAAGGACTAATTAGCAATCTTGTTGTGCGAGGCCCCTTGGCAAAGAGTGACCATAATATGGTCGAATTCTTTATTAAGATGGAGAGTGACATAGTTAATTCAGAGACTAGAGTCCTGAACTTAAGGAAAGGTAACTTTGATGGTATGAGACGTTAAATGGCTAGAATAGACTGGCGAATGATATTTAGAGGGTTGACGGTGGATAGGCAATTGCAGACATTTAAAGATCACATGGATGAACTTCAACAATTGTACATCCCTGTCTGGAGTAAAAACAAAACGGGGAAGGTGGCTCAACCGTGGCTAACAAGGGAAATTAGGGATAGTGTTAAATCCAAGGAAGAGGCATGTAAATTGGCCAGAAAAAGCAACAAACCTGAGGACTGGAAGAAAGTTAGCATTCAGCAGAGGAGGACAAAGGGTTTAATTAGGAGGGGGGAAATAGAGTATGAGAGGAAGCATGCTGGGAACATAAAAACTGACTGCAAAAGCTTCTATAGATATGTGAAGAGAAAAAGATTAGTGAAGACAAACGTAGATCCCTTGCAGTCAGAATCAGGTGAATTTATAATGGGGAACAAAGAAATGGCAGACTAATTGAACAAATTCTTTGGTTCTGTCTTCACGAAGGAAGACTCATATAACCTTTCGGAAATACTAGGGGACCGAGGGTCTAGCGAGAAGGAGGAACTGAAGGAAATCCTTAGTAGTCAGGAAATTGTGTTAGGGAAATTGATGGGATTGAAGGCCGATAAATTACCAGAGCCTGATAGTCTGCATCCCAGAGTACTTAATTAAGGAAGTGGTCCTAGAAATGGTGGATGCATTGGTGATCATTTTCCAACAGTCTATCGACTCTGGATCAATTCCTATGGACTGGAACGTAGCTAATGTAACACCACTTTTTAAAAAAGAAGGGAGAGAGAAAATGGGGAATTATAGACCGGTTAGCCTGACATCAGTAGTGGGGAAAATGTTGGAATCAATTATTAAAAATGAAATAGCAGTGCATTTGGAAAGCAGTGACAGGATCGGTCCAAGTCAGCATGGATTTATGAAGGGGAAATCATGCTTGACAAATCTTCAAGAATTTTTTGAGGATGTAACTAGTAGAGTGGACAAGGGAGAACCAGTGGATGTGGTGTATTTGGACTTTCAATAGGCTTTTGACAAGGTCCCACACAAGATTCGTGTGCAAAATTAAAGCACATGGTATTGAGGGTAATATATTGACGTGGATAGAGAACTGGTTGCAGACAGGAAGCAGATTAGGATAAACGGGTCCTTCTCAGAATGGTAGGCAGTGACTAATGGGGTGCCGCAGGGCTCAGTGCTGGGACCCCAGCTATTTACAATATACATCAATGATTCAGATGAAGGAATTGAGTGTAATATCTCCAAGTTTGCAAATGACACTAAGCTGGGTGGAGGTGTGCGCTATGAGGACGATGCCAAGAGGCTGCAGGGTGACTTGGACAGGTTAGGTGAGTGGGCAAATACATGGCAGATGCAGTATAATGTGGATAAATGTGAGGTTATCCACTTTGGTGGCAAAAACATGAAGGCAGAATATTATCTGAATGGCGGCAGATTAGGAAAAGGGGAGGTGCAATGAGACCTGGGTGTCATGGTACATCAGTCATTGAAAGTTGGCATGCAGGTACAGCAGGCGGTAAAGAAGGCAAATGGCATGTTGTCCTTCATAGCTAGGGGATTTGAGTATAGGAGCAGGGAGATCTTAATGCAGTTGTATAGGGCCTTGGTGAGGCCTCACCTGGAATATTGTGTTCAGTTTTGGTCTACTAATCTGAGGAAGGACGTTCTTGCTATTGAGGGATTGGAGCAAAGGTTCACCAGACTGATTCCCGTGATGGCAGGAGTGACATATGAGGAGGGACTGGATCGACTGGGCCTGTATTCACTGGAGTTTAGAAGGATGAGAGGAGATCTCATAGAAACATATAAAATTCTGGCGGGACTGGACCGGCTAGATGCAGAAAGAATGTTATCAATGTTGGTGAAGTCCAGAACGAGGGGTCACAGTCTAAGGATAAGGGGTAAACCATTTAGGACCGAGATGAGGAGAAACTTCTTCACTCAGAGAGTTGTTAACCTGTGGAATTCTCTACCACAGAGAGTTGTTGATGCCAGTTCGTTAGATATATTCAAGAGGGAGTTAGATAAGGCCCTGACGGCTATAGGGATCAAGGGGTATGAAGAGAAAGCAGGAAAGGGTTACTGAGATGAATGATCAGCCATGATCTTATTGAATCGTGGTGCAGGCTCGAAGGGTCTTGTACAAGACAACACCAATAGGCAGCAGTCAGTATGGTTTGTGCAATGGATCAGATTTATTTAGCTTAACAAAAAGCGATAATCGAACAAAAGCTCGCAGGCCCAAGTCCCTGGAAACTTCTGGACACAGGTCGATGTCGTCCTAAATCTGTACATTGCTGTTCGAGCAGTTTCTGTGCAAAGCTATTCTTTGAGTATGTTTTAACCAATTTCTTATCAAAGGTTCGTTTGGCCAGTGTCTATCTATGGTCTTTGACAAAATCACCTTTTCAATTGGTTCTAATGGTCAAAATACCATTGTCATCAAACCAGAGCGAGTATCCTGGCCACTCCTGCCTCCATTAATTTTGTTATCTTGTTTACAGATTCCTTCATTTCCTTGGAACCTGTTTTATTTATGCTGTTGTATTCTAATTGTTAGTTTTGATTAAACCGACTCAAATTTCTACTTTGTTATTATAATAATGTGACCTTGGTTAACAGCTCATGTTAGTTTGTTATTTGAACCTAGTCAAAACTGAGTGCGTATATTCGAGGAGCTTCTTACATTTCCATGCCCACAGAGAATCATGGGCAAAATTAGTTTGGTCAATGACTACAAATTGAATATATATATATGAATCTCATCATTATCATCATAGGCGGTCCCTCAAAACAAGGATGACTTGCTTCCACGCCAAAAAAGGATAAGTTCACAGGTGTTCCAATGAAGGACCTAAAATTCCAGTTCCTGAACTACATCCTGAAGGGTGGAAGATGCCTGTGCATGGATTTTTTTTATCGTGTGATGGCCGTTGCACCCCAACCACCACACGGGCTTGACAGAGCTAGGTCTTGGTTCAGCGGCAAGGGTTATCCAAGACGACTGGAGACCTGCTCTGCTGCACGGGCCTCGTGCGCACACATATCACAGTGTGGGCTGGCCCCTGCTGCCCCTGGCCCTGAACTCACGCCTCTCCTGGGCCCCGATCACATGCCTCCACAGTCTCTCTCTGCTCTTTCGCCCCGATCTCACCGCTCCTGCTGTATCTGTCCACGCTCCAATCACCGACCTGGACCTTGATGCCGTCACTCTTCGCTGCCGCCGCAGCTCGTGCTACTCCCTGAAGTAGTATGCCGCCACATTGCTCCCAGGCCGCTCACCTCCGCTCCTTTTATGGCCCCGACCTGCCACTGGTGTTCTCTCGCAGGTCGGGGCCTCCACACTCAATCTCTTATACTACTCTTTCGTACACCGCCCTTCCCTGTCTCCGCACTTCTTGGGAGAGGCAAAAAGCACAGAACCATACCCATTTCTGGAAACCCTGTCAAAACCTCCTCACCAACCTCTCAATGGTGATCAGGCAAGTCCCAGGAGAAATCATGTAGTATATTCAGAACCTCCCAAAAGAACATCTGTCCTATTTGCTAAAATTTAAATGCCAGCATCAACCTGGAAGAATGAAGGACAGCATTGGCAGGGAAACTTTTTCCACTAACTAAAATGGCCAGCTCCCTTTAAGAATGCATACTTCTGCAGGGCAGTTCCAGGATTTCCCATGCATTCATTTTATCTGGACAATGTGCCACTGTGGGCAGAGCCTCACCCAAATTCACGACGCTCGACTTGGGGTTTTATTTAATAATTATATAATGGATCAGATTTTGCTGAACAAAAAACAGCGTCTGAATGATGCATGGCATTATTAATGCACAAATCGGCCAGCAACTTGTAGCAAGGAAATACTAGCCCTGTGAATTACAAATTGCTGGCCAATTTGTGTCGCTCGGCCGTTAGCTTTTCAAAATCGGCATCTTTGACTTAACTTCCCTGTGATTTTAATGAAGTTGTTGCATTTGCACATTCATTGCTCATTAAACTCATGACAAAGTTAAGTCTAGTAATTAGAGCATAAGCACCCTGTTAATGATGTGATTGTTAATGACAGCCAATCAACCTCTCTTGCCCAGAAAGTGAATAATTAATTGTGGAGTCTCAGTCTCAGGTTGTGAATTGTTTTAGGAGATTTCAAAAATGTCAATTTTTTAATTAAAAAATTTTTTTTTTTGCTTTTCCTTTGTCTCTTTTTTCGCTCAATCCAATCTTCCTTTCCCTCTCTATTTCTGTTTCTGTACCTGATTTGATATTGAATTCACCCACTCAAATTGATCCACCTTCTCAGTCCTTCCTCAAACCTTATATCTCATTGGTTAGGCAGATACACTGTTTGTCCTGTTCACCAAGGTCCCAGATGCTCTGTTTCCCTCGCTGTGCCGTTATCAGCTTGCATTTCCATCAACTTTGTGAGCAAAAATTTTAAAACCTAAATGTGCATGAACAGAGCACGCGTGAGACGCCCCACTCCAGCAAAATCTGTCCCGATGTTGTTCTCTCCCCAAATTGTGCACTGCAAAATGTGGCACTCAATGAATTGGGAGCACAAGGTATGTGCCTGATTTTATGACCCATTCACACAAACTGCAAGACTACTGATGGTGCAGCACCTTGCAAAATTAACCATTCAGACTAGACCAATTAGATATGCAAAAATTTCAGTGGATCTAGATTTGATCAATACTTGTCAGTAATATGTTTAATTAATAAAGGCCTATCTTTTGAAGAGTTAATTGGTTGCTTACTTGCAGGGAGAAGGCTTACGCTGCTGGTAAAGCAATAGCAGAACGTTTAAAAGACACAATACCTCAACAACTTTTTGAAATCGCCGTCCAGGCAGCTATAGGCAATAAGATCATAGCAAGAGAAACGTGAGTATCAATTTCGTTTACCACATTTTAGCTTTGCGTGTCCTTATTTTCTAATCATGACTTTGGAAATAGTAATACAGGTACAAGAATTTTATTTTTTAAATAGAGCAGTGACTTCTCCAGAATGAGTTTCTCCCCCTCCCACAAAGAAATGGAGAATGACAACTTGCACTTTATAAAGCACCTCTCACACCCTCGAAAATGTCCCAAAGTGCTTTACAACCAGAGAATTATTTTTGAATTGCATTCACTGTTTACCTGCATAACAACAATGTCATTCACTGCAGTGGTGTACCAAAAGCATAATGGATCTATCTGTTTTGGAATCGGCTTTCCAAATTGGATGTCTGATCAGGTCAAAAAAATAGATTTTATTTTTTTTAAAGAACTGGTGTTTGTTTTGGATGTGCCTTTATTGGAGGCACTGCAACTGAAGTGAAGTGAGATTTGTCCGTGTTTTTATACTGTATTTTTTGTTCTTGTGCAAAGTATTACATCTTTCAACATTAGGTTCTGATAATTAAGCAATGCAAAGCAGTAATTGATTTTCTAACAATTAATATAGAATTGAAACATGACACATAATGTGTCTGGATGACTATAAACTGGTAAACTGCTGTGAGTGAAACAATTTTAATACTGAGTGACTTCATGTGATGTTGTATGCCTTCAGGTGAAACTTCACAATCAATCTTCATATTATCTGACCTAGGTCTCTGGCTCTCAGACTTGTGATCCATACTAAGGATATCTTTGCAAAACAGTTAATTGAATAAATAACTACCTGGAGTGATCTACAACCTTTAACTCAATTTCAGGATTCTGTCAACATTCACATGCAGCTTGGAATTTTCTCTCACTGAATATCATGAAAAATTTGTTGATTGAATTATTTTATGACAGGTTCCCAATTATTTCTGTTTCTATACATAGAATATTTATACTACATTTTTTATTTTCCTTTTCAGTATTAAAGCAGTGAAGAAAAATGTACTGGCAAAATGTGTAAGTACAGTTTTTTCCAAATACTATATTTTTCCAGAGCAAGGAAATGTGCCTTTTTATATGATGAAGTGACAATAACACACAGTACCAATACAAATCTCCGTCATACTCAGAAAGTTACGGAGCCCACTTAAACTAAATTTGAAATAACTTTAAGTTGACTTACGGGGATTCGAAGAAGACATTTAAGGAGTGATTCTATTGATCCGGCATCCCCAGAAGAGACTGCTAGATTGCAGCATTGTCTTGTAGAAAATTGTGATGAGTAAATTAGCATACAAATGGCCTACTCCTCCTATTTCTTATGTTCTATATGTCATTAACCATTGTAAACTAGAGAAATAGAACATTAGAGGTCAACTGTTTGTTTGTCCCATCATTTTAGACTTAGCAGTGTTGGGCCATGAGCCAAGATGTCACTAAAAACATTTGTGGTGGACTCTTCCAATCTGCTCCATGCCTCTAGAATATTTCCATTTTTCCATATTTTGGTTAATAAATATTGGCCCGGATTTTGCAGTCAGCAACGAAGGGACAGCGCTCGCCGCTGACCTTGAATAAAGCTGCCCACAAAGATTTAGTGGGCCCCGTGGCGTCGATTTTCCCAATTCCGACGTGACTTTTAATCTGGCGCCACCTATGGGTATCTGTGGAGTACGGGAACAGTAAACAGGCTGAGCAGCCAATCAGATCGAAGAATTCTCAGACAGCAAAGCAGGAAGTAAAAAGCACTAATTATCATTCACGTTTTAATCATTTTACAGAAAGCAAATAAAGATTGGGACATACTCATGAGATTAAGGCAGAAGCTGAAATATTAACAAATTTAACATTTTTTTTATTATTTTAAAAATCATGGAATTTTGAAATGTATTCTGAAGGAATGATATCCCACAATTGTAAAATTAGTCTTTCAGGGCCAGAGAGGTTGTTCAGTAATTATGACTGTACACCATTGAAAACTCAGTAACACCTCATTTAACAAGGCTTAACTATTTTGGTGGTTTTTACAGCAAGAATAGTGCGTAAAAAGTTAAAGTTCACGTCAAATCACTGATTCTGTGTTGATTGCATCTGTGAAAACTGCAACAGTGCACCCTATGGAGGAGCAAGATATCACTAAAAGCAACTTGCGGATTTCCGTGTTTAATTGTTCATATGCGGACACCAGAAGTTGCTGTCAGTTTTACACAGTAATGACGGCGAACGCTGACAATTTCACTGTCATTACAACCGCAAATTCCAGGCTATTATATTTTAATATACTGATACCATCAGGAAGGTCACATCCTCAGTGCGTCTCAAAATGCTTCACATCTACTGAAGTGGTTACTATTTTACATAGGTGAATGCAACATCTAAACACCAATTCTGTGATGATGTGATCTAAGGATATACTCATGTATTTCATGAACGTATCTTACTGAATTAGGCAAGTAGGTCCTAGCGCTAAATCAAAAGTTCAAATTCAGTTACCTGAGGTTTTTTTTGTCATTTAAAATATACGGGTTACATGAGCCTCATTCCTTCTTAGTTGTAGGTACTCTGTGGTAAGTTGGTCCAATGATGAACTTTGCTGTCCTTTTCACCTATTTGCTCTTTTAGCACTGCTCATCATCAGTTTAAAATAGGCACCACTAGGATTTCCTTCTGTTCTTCAGAAATTTAATTCTTAAACTTATTTGTTTATTTTATCATAAGTTTTTTTTAAACTTTTCAAGATACCATTATCATTGGAGCATTACTTTCTGCTGTTGCATTGACTCGTTACAACACTCCTTTGACCGATATCTTTTAATCGTACTGTTGCTGGCAGCAGCTACTTCATTAGCAGCAACCATGATGTTCACTATACGAATTCCAGTGGCCGTTCTAGTTTTAGAGGAGTTCCGGCAGAAAGAACAAAGGCATGTGTTTACACCTTGGATACCTGCTACCTACTTGGTCTTGTCCCTGGAGGAAGAAGAAGAAATGAAGTGAGGGTGACATGTAGCCAGGGAGACTGATGCTCAGTTTATGACCAACAGTTCTAAATGTATTCCTGCATGAATGGTCCTATATTCTTCAAAATATACTGGTTTCATAACATGCACTGATTAATCACAACTGCCTCTACTGACATACTCACTTTTCACCCACTGCCTGCTATGTTAATATGTCCCTTTTAGAAATGGACAAAGTGAACCTCTGACCATCCCAATGCCTCACCATCTCACCGAAGGGCGCTGCTCAACGCCGAGCTTACGGCTCGCATCCCGCCATAGGTCCAGTTGTTTTGGACCCCCTAGCCACTGGGCCAAGTCCTTGCTCTGCTAAGCCTGTGTTGTAGCCGGTGTGCAATGGCCACCCCACGTTAAAAGAACTCGCGCACAAGCATCTTCCACTCTTCAAAATGAAGTTCGGGACCTCGAACGTCAGGACCCTCATGGACAACTCCAACAGCGACAGAGGTTGCCCGGGAACTTAGACGCTTCGATGTTGACATCGCCGCCCTAAGCGAGACCCGGTGGGCAGGGGAAGGCCAGCTCAAAGAACAAGGTGGAGGTTACACCTTCTTCTGGAAAGGCAAACCAGAGGAAGAACGGCACATTCACGGAGTCGGTTTCACCATCAAGAACAAGCTGGTCAACTGCCTCAGAGACTCCCCCTGCAGGATTAGCGAATGTCTCATGACTCTCCGACTCACCCTATCCTGGAACCAATGCGCCACAGTTATCAGTGCGTACGCCCCAACACTTGACACAACAGATGAGGCCAAAGAGGGATTTTACGACAAACTAATCCTCCTCGGCGACTTCAACGCCAGGGTTGGTAAAGACACAGACCTTGGGGGAGGCGTGATCGGCAGAGAGAGGGTAGGGAAAACCAACTCCAGTGGTATCCTGCTCCTGACAAAATGCCTAGAACACGATCTTGTCATCATCAACACCTTGTTCCGTGAGAGGGACAAGTACAAGGCATCGTGACAGCACCCTCGCTCCAGACACTGGCACCTGCTCGATTACGTCATCGTTCGAGCGAGGGATCGCAAGGATGTGCTCATCACCCGCACCACGACAGGAACCGACGACTGCTGGACGGACACCGCCTAATCCGTTATGTCATTAACATCAATATAGCTCCAAAGCGGTGACGGCAGCAGAAGCAGTGCCGCAGAAAAGTCAACACCGGGGCAATCAAAGACTTAGCTAAGAAAGCCTTATACAGCCAGTGCCTCATTGCTAACCTGGCGACCCTTGATGATCCCAAGATGCAGAGTGCCCATAGTGTTTGGTCTGCCCTTCAGGCCACCATAACCACTGCCTGCGAAGAGACGCACGGTCACTTAACCAGGAAACACAAGGACTGGTTTGATGAGAATGACCAGGAGATCCAAGAGCTAATAAATCGCAAGTGCAGGGCATTTCTGAACCTAAAACAACAACCCAACTCGGGAGCAGCAAAGCAGCTTTACAGACGGCTTATGGCTGAGGTCCAACAAAAAACCCGTGACCTAAAGAATAGATGGTGGGTGGAGAAAGCACAGGAGATTCAGCAGCTGGCCGACAGCCATGATGTGCGAGGATTCTTCACCGCAGTCAAGTCCATCTACGGCCCAAGCACCCAAGGCTCCACCCCACTGCTGGCTAAGAATGGGGAGACACCTCATCAAGGACACTGAGGCAGTCAGGACTCGCTGGAAGGAGCACTAAGAAGATCTCCTGAATCGAGACTCTGCCTTTGACACGAGTGTCCTCGACTCCATCCTGCAGCATCTCAGCAATACCCCAGCCCTGCACGAGGTAGAAAAGGCTATCCGTCAGCTCAAGAACAACAAGGCATTGGGAGCTGATGGAATCCCGCTGAGTCACTAAATTATGGCTGAGAGGCACTATTGGTACAAATGCATGACCTCATCGCTCTCATTTGGAAGGAGGAGAGCATGCCGGGAGATCTGAGATGCAATAATCGTGACCATCTTTAAAAAAGGGGACAAGTCCGACTACGGCAACTACAGAGGAATCTCCATTATCAGCCACTGGGAAAATCATCGTTAGAATCTTCCTCAACCATCTTCTCCTTGTGGCTGAGGAGCTCCTCCCGGAGTCACAGTGCAGATTCCATCCACTACAAGGTACAACGGACTATGGAGCGTCCTCCGTTTCGGCTGCCCCCAAAAGTTTGTCGCCATCCTCTACCTGCTCCACAATGACATTCAAGCCGTGATCCTGACCAATGGATCCACCACAGACCCAATACACGTCCGGACCGGGGTCAAGCAGGGCTGCGTCATCACGCCAACCCTCTTCTCGATCTTCCTTGCTGCAATGCTCCACCTCACACTCAACAAGCTCCCCACTGGAGTGGAACTAAACTACAGAACCAATGGGAACCTTTCAATCTTCGTCGCCTCCAGGCCAGATCCAAGACCGTCCCATCCTCTGTCATCGAGCTACAGTACGCAGACGACACTTGCATCTGCGCACATTCAGAGGCTGAACTCCAAGTTATTGTCAACACCTTCACCGAGGTGTACGTAAGCATGGGCCTTACACTAAATATCCGTAAGACAAAGGTCCTCCACCAACCTGACCCCACCACACAGCACTGCCCCCCAGTCATCAAGATCCACGGCGCGGCACTGGACAATGTGGACCACTTTCCATAACTCGGGAGCCTATTATCAACAAGGGCAGACATCGACGACGTGGTTCAACACCGCCTCCAGTATGCCAGCGCAGCCTACGGCCGCCTGAGCAAGAGAGTGTTCGAAGATCAGGCCCTCAAATCTGGCATCAAGCTTATGGTCTACAGGGCTGTAGTGATAAATGCCCTCCTGTATGGCTCAGAGACATGGACCAGAAACAGTAGACACCTCAAATCACTGGAGAAATACCATTAACGATGTATCCGCAAGATCCTGCAAATCCCCTGGGAGGACAGACGCATGAACGTTAGTGTAGTGTATGGAGAAAGAATCAGACTAAACACTGTGAGCTTAAAGTAAAGTGTGACCTTAGTCTTTTATTGCAGGTCTCCAGAGTGCCTCTCCAACCTGTGAAACCTTAAATACCTGTGCTCTCAAGGGATTATGAGATACCTTGGGACTCCAGGGGATGAGCCCTCTGGTGGCTGTACAGAGTAAATACAAGTTTACATATATAACAACACTCCCCTGCCATTCTCTTCCCCCCCCCCCCCCCCCCACTCCCAAAGTAAATAGTGTAACTATTTATAATGTGAGTCGATCTGGGGCCCTGATTGATCATCTCGGTGTGAAAGCTGGTGTTGTTGAATCATTTGTTGGGCCTTCGCTGGGCTGCTGTGCAGCTGGCCTTGCTGGGCTACCTGGTGTGTTGGGCCCTGCATGGCTGCTGTGGATGATGGGTTCTGCTTCGTGGTCAACAGTGGTGCCGGTTGCCACTGGTGTATATGTTGGGAGATCAAAAAATGTAGGATCCAAGGTGGGTTGCTCAGGATAGTCCATGAATCTGAATTTGATTTGGTCCAAATGTTTCCGGTGAATGAGTCCATTTGAAAGTTTGAAACACTCTGCTCCCCTCTTTGGCCATGACAGTGCCGGAAAGCCACTTGGGACCTTGTCCATAATTTAATAAAAAATACAGGATCATTGATTTCAATCTCGTGTGACACATTTGCGCTATCATGGAATGCACTTTGTTGAAGCTGCCTGCTCTCTACCTGTTCATGTCGATCAGGGTGAACTAACGAGAGCCTTGTCTTAAGTGCTCTTTTCATGAGCAGGTGGGATCCCAGTGAGTGAGTGGGGTCTCGTGCAGTAGCTAAGCAGGGCTCGGGATAGGTGAGTCTGCAGTGAGCCTTCAGTTACCCTCTTCAAGCCTTGCTTGATGGTTTGCACTGCTCTCTCTGCCTGACCATTGGACGCTGGTTTAAACGGGGCAGATGTGACCTGTTTGATCCTGTTACGGGTCATGAATTCTTTGAACTCAGCACTGGTAAAACATGGCCCGTTGTCGCTCACCAGGACATCGGGTAGGCCGTGTGGCAAACATGGCACACAGGCTTTCAGTAGTGGCAGCGGACGTGCTAGCCGACATTATCTCACAATCAATCCTCTTGGAGTACGCATCTACAACCACGAGGAACATTTTACCCAAGAACAGGCCTGCATAGTCGACGTGAACCCTAGACCATGGTTTGGAGGGCCAAGATCATAAATGTAGCGGCGCCTACCTAGGTACATTGCTTAACTGCGAGCATGTATTACATCTGTGAACGCAGGACTCTAAGTCCACATCGATACCGGGCCACCACATGTGGGATCTGGCTATCGCTTTCATCATTACGATGCCTGGGTGGGTACTGTGGAGGTCATTGATGAAGGTGTCTTTGCCCTTCTTGGGGACCACTACTCGATTGCCCCACAGAAGGCAGTCTGCCTGTATAGACACTTCATCTTTGCGCCACTGGAACGTCTTTATCTCTTCCTGCATTTCCACTGGGACACTGGACCAGCTCCCGTGAAGCACACAGCTTTTGACTAGAGATAGTAAGTGGTCTTGGCTTGTCCAGGTTTTGATCTGCTAGGCAGTGACGGGTGATTGCTCACTCTCAAATGCTTCCATAACCATTGCTAGATCTGCGGGCTGTGCCATTTCCACCCCCGTGGTGGGCAATGGCAGCATACATTGAGCATCGGCGCAGTTTTCTGTGCCTGGCCTGTGGCAGATGGCATAGTTGTATGCGGACAATGTGAGCGCCCGTCTCTGGATGCGGGCCGATGCGTTGGTATTTATCCCTTTACTCTTGGAGAACAGGGATATAAGTGGCTTATGGTCAGTTTCGAATTCGAATTTTAGCGCAAACGGGTATTGATGCATTTTCTTTACCCCATAAACACACGTTAACGCTTCTTTCTCCATCATATGCTGTAGGCTCTCTGAACCTTAGACAGACTCCTGGATGCATAAGCAACCGGTTGCAGTTTCCCGAAATCATTAGCTTGTTGCAATACACACCCGACGCCATATGACGACGCATCTCATACTAGTACCAAACGCTTACATCGATCATACAACACAAGCAATTTGTTTGAGCATAACAATTTTTTCGCTTTTACAAAGGCATTTTCTTGGCTTTTGCCCCAAACTCATTCGTCCCCTTTTCGTAGTAAGACATGTAGTGGTTCTAACAGTGTGCTGAGACCCGGTAAGAAGTTACCAAAGTAGTTCAGGAGTCCTAGAAACGACCGCAGCTTCGTCACGTTCTGTGGCCTCGGTGCGTTCTCGATTGCCTCCGTCTTCGCGTTGGTGGGGCCTGATGCCATCCGCCACAATCCTCCTTTCCAGGAACTCCACTTCAGGTGCCAGGAAAACGCACTTCGAGCATTTTAACCTGAGCCCCACGCAATTGAGTCGACTAAGAACCTCCTCCGGGTTCTGCAGATGCTCGACTGTGTTCCGACCTGTGACCAAGATGTCGTCCTGGAAGACCACGGTGTGTGGGACTGAATTCAGTAAGCTTTCCATGTTTCTCTGGAATATCGCCGCCGCCGATAGGATTCCAAACGGGCATCTGTTATAAACAAAAAGATCTTTGTGCGTGTTGATGCAGGTGAGGGCCTTCGATGATTCCTCCAGTTCCTGCGTCATGTAGGCTGAAGTCAGATCCAGCTTCGTGAACGTCTTTCCTCCCGCCAGCGTTGCAAAGAGGTCGTCAGCCTTTGGTCGTGGGTATTGGTCCTGCAGGGGGAAACTATTGATAGTTACTTTGTAATTGCCACAAATTCTGACGGTGCCGTCTCCCTTGAGGACTGAGATGATGGGACTGGCCCACTTGTTGAACTCGATCAGGGAAATGATGCCCTCTCTTTGCAGCCGGTCTAGCTCGATCTCTACCCTTTCTCTCATTATGAACGGTACTGCTCTCGCCTTGTGATGGATGAGCAGAACCCCCGGAATTAGATGGATCTGCACTTTTGCTCCTTGGAATTTCCCGATGCCTGGTTCGAACAGCGAAGGAAATTTGTTTAAGACCTGGGCACACGAAGTGTCGTCAGCGGGTGATGGTGCTCGGATGTCGTCCCAATTCCAGCGTATCTTTCCCACCAGCTCCTGCCGAGCGTGTGGGACCATCGCCCGGTGCCACCCAGAGTGGTAGCTTGTGCACCGCTCCATCGTAGGAGACCTTTACGGTAGCACTGCTGATTACAGGTATCAGTTCTTTCTTGTAAGTTCTTAGTTTTGTGCAAACTGGAGTTAAGACTGGCCTTGAGGCCTTGTTGCACCACAACCTTTCGAAAGTCTTTTTGCCCATGATGGACTGGCTCACGCCTGTGTCCAGCTCCATTGGCACCTGGAGTCCATTTAGTTCAACATTCAGCATTATCGGGGAACAATTTGTGGTGAATGTGTGCACCCCATATACCTCTGCTGCCTCAATCTGAGACTCTGGTTCGTTGTGATCCTCCGTGGATCTGTCCTCCTCTGCAACATGGTGGTTTGCAGGTTTAACAGGCTCAGCAGCTCGCCCGCACACTCGTTGGAGGTGTCCCATTGTTCCACAGTCCTTGCAAATGTATTCTTTGAATTGGCATGAATGGAAATGATGATCACTCCCGCAGCGTCAACAAGGTGTTAATGACCTTGCATTCATCACCCTTGATGGTGGACTCTGAGACATCTGCGGATGTGTAGCTGCAGGCATGTGTGACCTGCCTTGTACGTTACGATTCGAAAACAACATCACTTTGTTCACAGTACTTGTAGCAGCACTTGTATGCTGAGAGATTTGTTTCGTATTGTCACTGGTGGCAATGAACACCTGGGCTATCGCTATGGCCTTACTCAAGATTGAGGCCTCTACAGTCAAAAGTTTGCGAAGTATGGTTTCGTGGCCAATGCTAAGTACGAAAAAGTCTCTGAGCATGTGCTCCAAATGTCCTTCAAATTCGCAATGTCCTGCAAGGCGTCTTAGCTCGGCGACATAACTCGCCACCTTCCTGGCCTTTCAGACCTTTTGTAGGTGTAGAACCGGTACCTCGCCATCAGAACGCTTTTCTTCGGGTTCAAATGCTCTCGGACCAGTGTGCACAAACCGTCATATGATTTCTCCATGGGTTTGGCTGCAGTGAGCTGATTCTTCATGAGGCCATACATTGGTGCCCCAAAGACGGTGAGGAGGATCGCCCTTCGTTTGGCAGCGCGCTCTTCCCCATCTAGCACATTGGCCACAAAGTATTGGTCGAGTCGCTCTACAAAAGTTTCCCAATCATCTCCCTCCGAGAATTTCTCCAGGATGCCCACTGTTCTCTGCATCTTTGGGTTCACTATCTGTATCTCGTCGCCAGTTGTTGTGTATGGAGAAAGAGTCAGACTGAACACTGCAAGCTCAAAGTAAAGTTTGACCCTAGTCTTTTATTGCAGGTCTCCAGAGTGCCTCTCCAACCTGTGAAGCCTCCTTAAATACCTATGCTCCCAAGGGATTATGGGAACCCTTGGGTCTCCAGAGGATGAGCCCTCTGGTGGCTGTACAGAGTAAATACAAGTTTACATATCTAGCAGTTAGTGTTCTTGATCAGGCCAACATCCCCAGCATCAAAGCACTAACAACACTCGACCAGCTCTGTTGGGCGGGCCACATTGTTCGCATGCCCGACACAAGACTCCCAAAGCAAGCATTCTACTTGGAACTCCTATATGGCAAGCGAGCCCCAGGTGGGCGGAGGAAACGTTTCAAGGACACCCTCAAAGCCTCCTTTTTAAAATGCAACATCTCCACCGACACGTGGGGAGTCCTTGGCCAAAGACCGCCCTAAGTGGAGGAAGAGCATCCGGGAGGGCGCTGAGCACCTCGAGTCTCGTCGCCGAGAGCATGCAAAAACAAGCGCAGGCAGCGGAAGGCGCTTGCGGCAAACCAGACTCCCCACCCACCCTTTCCTTCAACGACTGCCTGTCCCACCTGTGCCAGAGACTGTAATTCCTGGATTGGACTGCTCAGTCACCTGAGAACTCACTTTTGGAGTGGAAGCAAGCCTTCCTCGATTTTGAGGGACTGCCTATGATGATGATGATGATTTAGGAGCAAATCTCCATACTACATACTACATTCTCAAGAAGATGCAAACAGTTTATTTCCCTACTATTAGTATGGTGAATGCTTGAAATGGTTCCACATTGAGTTCTATGTTACTGCTGGGTAGATGTGCTTGTGTGTTAATTTAATGGGGAGTCAGTAAGTTGTTGTGAAAGAACACTTGCCTTGTTGAGTTGTCACCAAGCTTTCTCTAGCACGTCCTCTTTTGCATCCACTCCCACAATTTAAAGGGCTGCCTCCTCATGATGGACTAAAATTCAAAGATGTCAGGTCCATCACCAGTCTGGTTTCTCTCTTTGATTGTGGGTAGTATTCTCCTTTAATAAGAGACAAAATATATACTTTGGAAATAAGTATCCATTTTGCATGAATGGAGGGCCACACAACTTGCAAGTGGTTTCAGGTGGTATTTTGACGGTACATCAAAGGGGTAATTCTTCCTTACTGACGTTCCATTCATGCTTGTTCAGACAGATACAACTCGCGCCCCTTTCATTCACAGCTTTCCCTGCACTCATGAGAAAGAAGCAAAAAGCACTTAATTATTTAAATGAGCTGGCCTCAGTGAATCTGGCTTCCCACTCCCTATGTACAAGATATCATGCTCATGCAGCAATCCTAGCTTTATTTGCCAGGAATGAGGAATTGGCTCGATTATGTCATTGCGAATAAACTTTTTTCTGAGATTGCTGGTTTGATAACTTCCCAAGATTAATTGGAGCTTCTGAAGAAGGCCCAGATGTTTCCATTAAATGAAATAGCTTGACTTGTGACATTAATCGTCGCTACCATCCTGCTGTAGAGAGCGTTATTCTGCAAACCAGGTTGTTGCCTGCAGTGTCAGAAAACATAAAATGGGGAGGGAAAAGGTATATGTAGTAAAGGTGTACATAAGAACATAAGAAATAGGAACAGGAGTAGGCCATTTGGTCATTCGACCCCTTATTCTGAAACTATACCCCTTAGTTCTAGATTCCCCCACAAGGGGAAACATCTTCTCTGCATCTACCCTGTCAAGCCCCCTCAGAATCTTACACATTTCAATAAGATCACCTTGTAGATTAACCTTACATTCAAAATGCTTGTAGTTTAAAATATATTCTGTACAAGGTATTGGTGAGACCACACCTAGAGTACTGCGTACAGTTTTGGTCTCCTCGTTTAAGGAGGGATATACCTGCTTTGGAGGCAGTTCAGAGAAGGTTCACTAGGTTGAGATGAAGGGGTCGACTTATGAAGAAAGGTTGAGCAGATTGGGCCTATACTCAATGGAGTTGAGAAGAATGAGAGGTGATCTTATTGAAACATGTAAGATACTGAGGGGTCTCGACAAGGTAGATGCAGAGAGGATGTTTCCACTCGTGGGGGAATCTAGAACTAGGGGGCATAATTTAAGAATAAGGGGTCGCCCATTTAGAACTGAGATGAGGAGGAATTTCTTCTGAGGGTCGTAAATCTGTGGAATTCTTTGAGCCCAGAGAGCTATGGAGGCTGGGTCATTGAATATATTTAAGGTGGAGATAGACAGATTTTTGAACGATAAGGGAGTGAAGGGCTATGGGGAACGAGCAGGGAAGTGGAGCTGAGCCCAAGATCAGATCAGTCATGATATTGAATGGCGGAGCAAGCTCCAGGGGCCAAATGGCCTACTCCTGTTCCTATTTCTTATGTTCTTATGTTTTATTCTGCTTAATAATATGGGGCTGAGAGCTTTGCCTTTTTATCCAAGAGTTGTGGAATACGTGAACTAAATTACAGTTAAAATAGAACTTCATTGAATATTTTATTTTTATGAGGGGAAATGATTCTGGTTTGGAAAAAATATTGAATATTAGTGAATATATCTTTAATTTTTTATGCAACAAAGGTTGGTATATTAATGGATCAAATGTAAATGACTAAACTAAAACATTCAATTTTTTAGATTAATTGAAGAACTCATTACTTTTTTTTGGTGTGCATCCAAAAAATGGTTAGGAATGTAAAGAAAATACACTTGTCATATTACGATGAGTTGTGCTACTCCTGTGCTGCTACTGATGAGGTCCTGGTATTGCTGTCCATGTAGCTGAGGCCTCAAACCCAATAATAAAGATTTACAACTAACGAGTTACTATCCTTCTTGGGAGCAGAGGAGAGTTAAACAGTGTCTGCTAAAGGTTGAGGTGGCTCCAAGCTGACATTCTGCTGATGGATATTCAAAATCAACTCGTTATTCTGTGGCAGTGCCTACCTGAGCTAGGCAAACCTGTAGTGCTCTAAGGGCACTGTTGACTGATCACCAGACTGGCTCGTTAAGGGGGAACCTAGGAGGGCAGCAGACCTGTCACAGGAGCTTGGATTCTTCAGATAATCCTGCATGCCAGTGCCTAATGGATAACAAAAACAGAAATACTGGAAACACTCAGCAGGCCAGGCAGCATCCGTGAAGAGAGAAACAGTTAACGTTTCAGGTCTGTGACCCTTCATCAGAGCTGGAAAAGTTAGATATGTAACAGATTTTAACCAGGTGCAGGGAAAAGGGGGTTGGGAGAAGGAAAGAAAAAAAGGGACGGTCTGTGATAGGGTAGAAGGCAGGAGTGGTTAAATGCTGCAAATGGGGATAGCAGAATCATAAGCAGCTGCCATCTGAAAAAATAAGGGCAGAGGTTATGGTCTGAAATTGTTGAACTCAATGTTGAGTATAAACTGTGTCTGTCTGGGTTTCTCAGTAGCTTGCTTTGGAGATGTTTAAACAGAGTAATGGTTTCTACATGTGTCAGACATCTGGGAAACTAAAAAAAATGTTTCTTTGATATTGCAGACCACACAGTAATATGTTCATCTCATTTGCAAGTGAATTAACAAAGTTACTTATAAGGTTACTAATAGGCAAGGACTCTCATAGTAGAGCTGGTCTCCAGTTGTCTTGGTTAATCCTTGCCACTGGATCAAGACCGAGCTCTGTCAAGCCCGTGTGGTGGCTGGTGTGCAGTGGCCATCACACGTTAAAATAAATCCACGCACAGGCATCTCCCACCCTTTAACATGTAGTTCGGGACTGGGAATATCAGGTCCTTCATCGAAACACCCGTGAACTCATTCCTTTTTGATGTTGAAGCATAGAAACATAGAAAATAGGTGCAGGAGTAGGCCATTTGGCCCTTCGAGCCTGCACCGCCATTCAATGAGTTCATGGCTGAACATGCAAGTTCACTACCCCATTCCTGCTTTCTCGCCATACCCCTTGATCCCCCTAGTAGTAAAGACTACATCTAACTCCTTTTTGAATATATTTAGTGAATTGGCCTCAACAATTTCCTGTGGTAGAGAATTCCACAGGTTCACCACTCTCTGAGTGAAGAAGTTGCTCCTCATCTCGGTCCTAAATGGCTTACCCCTTATCCTTAGACTGTGGCCCCTGGTTCTGAACTTCCCCAACATTGGGAACATTCTTCCTGCATCTAACCTGTCTAAACCTGTCAGAATTTTAAACGTTTCTATGAGATCCCCTCTCATTCTTCTGAACTCCAGTGAATACAAGCCCAGTTGATCCAGTCTTTCTTGATATGTCAGTCCCGTCATCCCAGGAAGCAGTCTGGTGAACCTTCGCTGCACTCCCTCAATAGCAAGAATGTCCTTCCTCAAGTTAGGAGACCAAAGCTGTACACAATACTCCAGGTGTGGCCTCACCAAGGCCCTGTACAACTGTAGTAACACCTCCCTGCCCCTGTACTCAAATCCCCTCGCTATGAAGGCCAACATGCCATTTGCTTTCTTAACCACCTGCTGGACCTATCATGTCACCTCTTTCCAAATGCACTGCTATGACATCCTTAATAATTGATTCCATCATTTTACTCACTACCGATGTCAGGCTGACCGGTCCCTGTTTTCTCTCTCCCTCCTTTTTTAAAAAGTGGGGTTACATTAGCTACCCTCCACTCCATAGGAACTGATCCAGAGTCTATGGAATGTTGGAAAATGACTGTCAATGCATCCGCTATTTCCAAGGCCACCTCCTTAAGTACTCTGGGATGCTGTCCATCAGGCCCTGGGGATTTATCGGCCTTCAATCCCATCAATTTCCCCAACACAATTTCCCGACTAATAAGGATTTCCCTCAGTTTCCTCCCTCTGACCCCTTTTATATCCGGAAGGCTGTTTGTGTCCTCCTTAGTGAATATTGAACCAAAGCACTTGTTCAATTGGTCTGCCATTTCTTTGTTCCCCGTTATGACTTCCCCTGATTCTGACTGCAGGGGACCTACGTTTGTCTTTACTAACCTTTTTCTCTTTACATATCTATGGAAGTTTTTGCAGTCCGTCTTAATGTTCCCTGCAAGCTTCCTCTCGAACTCTATTTTCCCTGCCCTAATCAAGCCCTCGATACGAGGGTACTGCCTAAAAAAGAATTTACACACTATTACTAACCTGTCCAGGTGCCTAGATTGTAGGTTAATATAGATATTGCAGTGCAAAAGACAATACTATATTTGGCACACTCACTTTGTGGTAATTTAACTGTTTTTAGAGAGTTTGGATAATATTTGATCACATTTGGCTGAAAGGTGAAAAGAAAATGCCATTGAACAGTAGGAATTACGTGCCAGTAAGAGTGTAAAATTATGCTGTATTCACATTTCTTTTTAATTAAAAAATGGCTTGTTTTCTAGAATTATGGGGGGAAAATTGCGGTCGGAGGCTTTCTTCGTACGAATGCCTCCGACCCTCAAAAAATCTACGAAAGTACCTGGTGGTCCCAGTGGAACGTAAGATCCCGGTCGGAGGCCTAGATTCGCTACGCAGTGCATGGGGAGATGACTTTCCTGTACGTGTGTATATGCTGGAGTCACGTGGGCCTGGACCACCAATCACAATGCAGTATTCTCAGTGATAAAAATGGGAACTCCGTTTGTACGAGTTCCCATTACTATCAATGAGAAAAAATCCTAAAACATTGAATACAGCATAATAAATCAATAAAACACCTCACATATTTAAAATTAATTGAAATTAATTGTAATATAAGGCTCAAGTATCGGACTCGCGCTAGAACGGCGCACATCGGAGAGGCCCGCCTAGTTTGTGGAACAGAAATTGCACCGAATAGTTACCTCGTGATTCTTGGATATATGTAGGCCCGTTTCCAGCTCGGCGCAGCGCAGCAGGAGCTGCTGGGGGCGGAGCTACAGCCCTGCGCCAAAAAGAGTGCCGGCAGCCGCGTGCGCAGTGGAAGCTCCGGGCCCCCCCAGCGCGTCCTGTCTCCGGGCGACGACCCTATCCCTGTCCGAAGGTACGTCGCCCCTATCCCAGGCTGAGTGGCCTGACTGCCCTTACCTCTTCTGCGGCGGGCCCACCTGGCATCCCCTGGGGGCAGGCCCCGCCCGAGCTCCTCATCAGCGACAGGCCCGCCCAACCGGCATCTCCTGGGGAGGCGGGCCCCGCCCGAGCGGCTCTTCAGAGGTTGGAGGACTCCCGGTGCTGCAGTAGGTGAATAGAAACTTTTAGTTTTTTATTGATTGATTTATTTATTTTTTTTTGGATTGATTTATTGATTGTTTTTTTATTGATGATGGCTCTTTATTGGTAAAAGTGAAGTGTTTAATGCTTGTAAAATCCCCTAACTTCCCTTCCCCTCCCCCCCACCCCCATCTCTCGCACCCTGCGCCTAATTCCTAAAATGTAGACGAGGTTTTTCTGAGCATATAAAAATCTACACTTACTCCATTCTAAGTTAGTTTGGAGTAAGATTTCGCTGCCTAAACTTGCTAAACAGGCGTAAGTGACTGGTAACGCCCCCTTTTGAAAAAAATACTGTTCTAAAATGAAACTATTCTAACTCACTATAATTGAAACAAACTAAATGCCGAGAATTGCAATTTCTAAGATACTCCATACTAAACTAGTTGCTCCAAAAAAATAGGAGCAACTCCAGCTGAAACTTGAGCCCTTGAATGTTTTTTTTTTTAAATTTGGGGGAATTTTTTTAATGTGTTTTAATAGTGTTAAAAATAAACTTACCTTAATGACAGGGTTTTTAATATAAAAATGAGTGCTTAAATTTAATTTTTATATGTTTTAAACTCTTACGCTTGTAAAAGTAAGCTATGCATCTGCTTTTACCAGGCATAAAAGTTTGAAGGACTTTCGCTTGGCATGAGATGGGCAAATAGCCCAAAGCCCAATTTCTCCTGCGTGAATGTCCTTCTCCCGGGGATACAGAGGATCTGTCAAGAGAAATCTTGACAAATTGGAAAATCTGTTACACACTTTGTACGGACCCGCGAGGCTGGAATTTTCGGCCCTATATTTTATGATGACTGTAGTTCACAAAAAATCCACAAGATGACACTTGTGCTGTTTTAATAATTTCTAGACAGGCTGTTTGGCTGGCTTCAGCTGAAAGACTAATAAATCAGGCTTAAGTGTTTATTACTATATTATTATTTTGGGGTTCTGGGAGATGTTAACATTACTTTACATATTGGTGATCAACTTTAAATTTTTGTTTTTCGTGAATACATCATTCATAGAATCATAGAATGGTTACAATACAGAAGGAGGCCATTCTGCCTGTCGAGCCTGTCTTCAAAAGCATTTTAGCCAGTCCCACTCCCCCGCCCTTTCCCTGTAGCCCTACAATTTATTTCCTTCAGGTACTTATCCAATTGCCTTTTGAAAGCCCCAATTGAACTTGCCTCCACCACTCTTTCAGGCAGTGAAATCCAGATCATAACCACTCGCTGCGTAAAAATGTTTTTCCTCGTGTCACCTTTGGTTCTTCTGCCAATCATCTTAAATCTGTTTTTCTCTGGTTCTCGACCCTTCTCCCAATGGGAACCGTTTCTCTCTATCTATTCTGTCCAGACCCCTCATGATTTTGAACACCTCTATCAAATCTCCTCTCAACATTCTCTGCTCTAAGGAGAACAACCCCAGCTTCTCCAGTTTATCCATGTAACTGAAGTCCCTCATCCCTGGAACCATTTTTGTAAATCTTTTCTGCAACCTCTCTAAGGCTTTCACATCCTTCCTAAAGTATAGTGCCCAGAATTGGACACACTAATCCAGCTGAGGCCGAACTAGTGTTTATAAAGTATAAAGATTCCAACATCCACAGTATTTTGCTTTTGTATTAGTGTTTATAAAGGTTCATCATAACTTCCTTGCTTTTTTCCTCTATGCCTCTATTTATGAAGCCCAGTATCCCACATGTGTTTTTAACCGCTTTCTCAACCTGCCCTGCACATTCAACAATTTATGCACATATAGACCCAGGTCTCTCTGTTCCTGCACCCCTTTAGATGTACCCTTTAGTTTATATTGCCTCCCCTCGTTCTTCCTACCAAAATGTATCACATCGCACTACTCTGCGTTAAATGTCATCTGCCACGTGTCCGCCCATTATCACTATCCTCCTCACTGTTGACAGAAAACTTGGAAGTGTAGTCATCTGCAAATTTTGAAATTGTGCCCCTGTACAACCAAGCGTGTCATTAATATATATCAAGAAAAGCAGTGGTCCTAGTACTGACCCCTGGGGAACACCACTGCCTACTTTCCTCCAGTCTGAAAAACAACCGTTCACCACTACTGTTTCCTGTCACTTAGCCAATTTCGTATCCATGTTGCCACTGTCCCTTTTATTCCATTAGCTTCAACTTTGCTAGCAAACCTATTATGTGGCACTTTATCAAACGCCTTTTGGAAATCCATGTACATCACTTCAACCACATTACCCTCATCAACCCTCTTTGTTACCTCATCAAAAAACTCAATCAAGTTAGTTAAACATGATTTGTCATCAACAAATCCGTGCTGGCTTTCCTTAGTTAATCTACACTTGTCCAAGTGACTGTTAATTTTGTCCCAGATTATCATTTCTAAAAGTTTCTCCACCGAGGTTAAACTGACTGTCCTATAGTTGCTGGGTTTATCCTTACACCCTTTTTTGAATAAGGGTGTAACATTTGCAATTCTCCAGTCCTCTGGCAACAACCCCATATCCAAGGAGGATTGGTAGATTATGACCAGAACCTCTGCAATTTCTGCCTTTACTTCCCTCAGCGTCCTCTGAGGAATCCCATCTGGTCCTGGTGACTTATCTACTTTAAGTGCAGCCAGCTTTTCTAGTACCTCCTCATCAAATTTTATTCCATATAGTATCTCAACTACTTCCTCTTTCATTATGACTTTGGCAGCAGCATCTTCCTTGTTAAAGACAAATACAAAGTACCTATTTATGCCTCCATGTGTCGGTCTCCATTTTGGTCCCTAATTGGCCCCACCCCACCTCTTACTACTTGTTTACTATTTATATTCCTATAGAAGACAATTCTAGTATAATACATATTCATTTGTATTTCATAGGTATTTGGACCATCGGTGATTAATTAGAGAGATGCTTTTTTCTTAAATATATGTTTGGATCGAAATATTCTTAGTCTGAACATATGAATGGTGTTTATGTTCAAGTACATTTACAACTATTCGTGCCTTGGGGTGCTTTTCTATGTTATAAGTGCTATGTAAATGAAAGTTGTTGTTGAAGTGTGTCTGATATTGGCAACTTTTTAAAAATATGATAGGTACTTGAATAGTATTTATGAAGATTAAACTATAGCTGGAAATACTTTGATGTCTTTGTTTACAGCTTTTCTCATTGTAGTCATAAATACGGAATATTTGAGTATTCAGTCTGTCCTAAGTGTTAACCATAAATGTGCTAAAATGCTTAGAGGTTCACTATAATTTCTGAATTTTAGGTTTTATTGCAAATTGCAAAAGACCAATAAGGTGTGTTCCATATTTTAAAGTTGAAGATGCAAGGGAGGGTATTGTGCTTAATTGGTGTAAAATCCTAAATATCATAGATACTTGTACAATTGCTGATCTCTCCCCATCCTCCCTTGTTACTTTGTTTTAATCGTTTTATGCAGCTGGTCTGAGAACGGGCACCATGGCGAATGGTTTCCTCAATTCACCATTTATAATGAAATCACAAATATTAGAATAAAGAACATGTTGCCTATTTTGATACAAATAGAAAAGGACATCTTCTCTCCCACCCCCTTTATTGAAGGTGTGATTAAAAGCTGTTTTTATTATTTTCAGTATGGTGGGGACATAACTCGTAAAATGAAGCTACTGAAGAGGCAAGCTGAAGGAAAGAGAAGAATGAGGAAGATCGGCAATGTGGAAATACCAAAGGATGCCTTCATAAATGTACTAAAGAGACAAAAGGACAAGTAGCATAAAATATAAATGGCGAATCCATTCCATTCTGATTAACCTGGCCATTTATCTCATGCTGGTGCAGAATAGCTAACATTGTATAGAAATTACAAGTGTTGTATCAGATTGTGTGGCATTTCTAGAACAATATATAGACAGCATTATCACCATCAAATTAATGAAATGATTAACTCTGGATTATGCATTTAGTTACTTGCAGTACAAGTTCTTGATTTGACTCATTACTGGAAGCCTCTTTGACTCAGTGAAGTATTTCAAATCATTGTCCACAATTAAGACCAATACAATACAATTATTATGTTGTATGACTCACAATCTGAATTACCTGATGAGGATGACTTTTTCATAAATAATTTTGCTGTGATCTGTCAAATGAAATTAAATTCATATTGAGATTTACAGTTTCAATAAACAATTGTACTGCAGTTCTCGTGATTGTGAAATCTGCTCTCTGTATTTGGATACTGAACTGTTCTGAATAATGATCAGCTAATCAAAATATACTGAGCACAGTCTTTCTGTTCGTAAATAGGAGAGGTGCTATCACCTGGTAACCTGTCTTATTTTTCCCCTCTTTCATGGAGCATTAGCAGCAAAATCCGCTCATGCCAGATGTTGAGCTTGTCCTTCATGGACAATAGTATGACCTGGAGGATGTAACCCTGCCATCTAATATTCCCTTTTGTGGAGTATTAGGAAAGTAGAAGGGAGAATTATCTCCACAATGATTGTGGTTTCTGATATCCTAGATGTAGCAAACCTGAAGATACTTTTTTAATTTCAAATAAAAACAGAAAATGCTGGAAATACACAGCAGGTCAGGTAGCATCTGTGGAGAGAGAAACGTTTCAGGTTAATGGGTCATCAACCTGAAACGTTAACTCTGTTTCTCTTTCCGCAGATGCTGCCTGACCTGCTGTGTATTTCCAGCATTTTCTGTTTTTATTTCAGATTTCCAGCACCCGCAGTATTTTTGCTTAAGATACTTTTTACTTGGTTGATTACTTTTGGTGATCAGAGAGTAATTTCCTTGAGTTTTTCCTAATTTCCTCATGTTTATTTGTCTTTCCGATGAGATTATGTTGCATGTGGGGGGGGGGGGCGAAGAGGACATGGAGGTGATTATGGAAAAGTTACTCATTCCATGGTTCAGATAGTCTGGATGGACCATCATACAATCATGTATTACAGTGTTAGCTTTTCTAACAACCTGTATCTGTGTTCTATGAGAAAGAAAAATTATTAAAAGGCCATAGAAATGGACATCACTCAGATATTGTCTTGAGCAATGTTACGATGAAATGATGAGATACCACCAAGGAGGAATGAGATGCAAGAATATGGTACCAATCTTGTGTTTTTCTCTTCACAAATGCTGCCCGACCCGCTGAGATTTCCAGCATTTTCTGTTTTTATTTCAGATTCCAGCATCCGCAGTATTTGCTTTTGTCTTAATTCTACATTGCTTAATTCGAAAGATCTGATGAGTCAAATTGAAAATGTGCAAAAATTGTCGCCCATTGAAAGACGTTAAAAATTCGTTGATAATTTCAAGTTTTAAATTCCCATTCCAAATGGGGCTCAAGACTGGTGAAGTCTGATACTCAATTCAAATTCTACAATCAATATCAGGTGCCTTGTTGTGGCAGCCATCCCACACTTAGTGTAGTGCGTCTTTCAGTGAAGATGAAGGGAATTTGAGAGGTTTCAGGAGACGTTTTAAGCAGTTCTAATCTTCACATTAAAAAAAGGATATAGAGGCGTTGGTGAAGATGCAAAAAAGATTTGCGAGGATGATACCAAAACTGAGAGGATATAATTATCAAGATAGGTTGAACAGGCTTGGGGCTCTTTTCTCTAAGAAAAGGGAAGGGTGAGAGTGATCTAATAGAGGTCTTTAGATCATGAAATATTTTGCTAGGGTAGATGTAGAGAAACTGATTCCACTTGTGGGTAGTCCAAAACTAGAGATCATAAATATAAGATGGTCACTAATAAATCCAATAGGTTACTCATAGAAATTTACAGCACAGAAGGTGGCCATTTCGACCCATCATGTCTGTGCTGGCCGACAAAGAGCGATCCAGCCTGATCACACTTTCCAGCTCTTAGTCCGTAGCCTTGTAGGTTACGGTACTTCAAGCGCATATCCAAGTACTTTTTAACACTGAGGGTTTCTGCCTCTACCACCCTTCCAGGCAGTGAGTTCCAGACCCCCATCATCCTCTGGTGAAAACATTTCACCTCAAATCCCCTCTACACCTCCTCCCAATTACTTTAAATCTATGCCCCCTGGTTGTTGAGAAACTTTTTTACGCAGAGTGGTAAGAATGTGGAATGTGCTACTACAGGATAGTTGAGCTAATTAGCATAGATACATTTAAGGAGAAGCTAGATAAGCACATGAGGGAGTAAGGAATAGAAGGATATGCTGGTAGGGTAGGAGGAGATTCGTGTGGAGCATAAATGCCAGCATAGACCAGTTGGGCCAAATGGCCTGTTTGTGCTGTACACTCTGTAATATAGATTGGAGTAAAAGTAATGTAAGCAGCAAAGAAAGGAAATAGTCTTTACAATGCATCAGAAAAGCTTTCTTGATAAGTATACTCTTAGTCCAACAAGGTAAGAGGAAGTGTTGGATTTAGTTCTAGAAAATGAACTGGGACAAGTAGACTACATAAAGATCGGAAAAAATTTAAGAAACAGTAATTAGGTGTGAAGTAAAAATTGAGAAGGGAGAAGGTACAGTCAAAGATTAAGGTATTTCTTGACTGGAAAAAGCTCATTTTAATAAGATACTGTCCCAGATAAATTTCAATGAAAAGTTAGAAACATAGAAATTAGGTGCAGGAGTAGACCATTCGGCCCTTCGAGCCTGCACCGCCATTCAATAAGATCATGGCTGATCATTTAACCTCAGTAACCCTTTCCTGTTTTCTCTCCATACCCCTTGATCTCTGGCCGTAACGGCCATATCTAACTCCCTTTTGAATATATCTAACGAACTGGCCTCAACAACTTTCTGCAGTAAGAATTCCACAGGTTAACCATTCTCTGAGTGAAGAAGCTTCTCCTCATCTCGGTCCTAAATGGCTTACCTCTTATTCTCTTAGACTGTGACCCCTGGTTCTGGAACTCCCCAGCAATGGGAACATTCTTCCTGCCTCTAACCTGTCCAATCCCGTCAGAATTTAATATGTTTCTATGAGATCCCCTCTCATTCTTCTAAACTCCAGTGGATACAAGCCCAGTTGATCCAGTCTCTCCTCATAAGTCAGTCCTGCCATCCCGGGAATCAATCTGGTGAACCTTCGCTGTACTCCCTCAATAGCAAGAACGCCCTTCCTCAGATTAGGAGACCAAAACTGAACACACAATTCCAGATGTGGCCTCACCAAGACTCTACACAACTGCAGTAAGACCTCCCTGCTCCTATACTCAAATCCTCTAGCTATGAAGGCCAACATGGCATTTGCCGCCTTCACCGCCTGCTGTACCTGCATGCCAAACTTCAATGGCTGATGTACCATGACACCCAGGTCTCGTTGCACCTCCCCTTTTCCTAATCTGTCACCATTCAGATAATCTGTCTTCCTGTTTTTGCCACCAAAGTGGATAACCTCACATTTATCCACATTATACTGCATCTGCCATGCATTTGCCCACTTGTCTAACCTGTCCAAGACACCCTGCAGCCTCTTGGCATCCTCCTCATAGCTCACACCGCCACCCAGCTTAGTGTCATCTGCAAACTTGGAGATAATTCCTTCATCTAAGTCATTGATGTATATTGTAAATAGCTGGTGTCCCAGCACTGAACCCTGCGGCACCCCACTGGTCACTGCCTGCCATTCTGAAAAGGACCCGTTTATTCCGACTCTGCTTCCTGTCTGCCAACCAGTTCTCTATGCACATCAGTACATTACCCCCAATACCATGTGCTTTAATTTTGCACACTAATCTTTTGTGTGGGACCTTACCAAAAGCCTTTTGAAAGTCCAAATACACCACATCCACTGGTTCTCCCTTGTCCACTCTACTAGTTACATCCTCAAAAAATTCTACGAGATTTGTCAAGTATGATTTCCCTTTAATAAATACATGCTGACTAGGACCGATCCTGTCACTGCTTTCCAAATGTGCTGCTATTTCATCTTTAATAATTGATTCCAACATTTTCCCCACCACCGATGTCAGGCTAACTGGTCTATAATTCCCTGTTTTCTCTCTCTTTTAAAAAGTGGTGTTACATTAGCTACCCTCCAGTCCATAAGAACCGATCCAGAGTCAATAGAATGTTGGAAAATGATCACCAATGCATCCACTATTTCTAGGGCCACTTCCTTAAGTACTCTGGAATGCAGCCTATCAGGCACTGGGGACTTATCGGCCTTCAATCCCATCAATTTCCCTAACACAATTTCCTGACTAATAAGGATTTCCTTCTGTTCCTCCTTTTTCGCTAGACCCTCAAACCCCTAGTATTTCTGGAAGGTTATTTGTGTCTTCCTTCGTGAAGACAGATCCAAAGTATTTGTTCAATTGGTCTGTCATTTCTTTGTTCCCCATTATAAATTTACCTGATTCTGACTGCAAAGGACCCACGTTGGTCTTCACTAATCTTTTTCTCTTCACATATCTATAGCAGCTTTTGCTGTCAGTTTTTATGTTCCCTACAAGCTTCCTCTCATATTCTTATTTTCCCCCTCCTAATTAAATCCTTTGTCCTCCTCTGCTGAATTCTAAATTTCTCCCAGTCCTCAGGTTTGCTGCTTTTTCTGGCAAATTTACATGTCGCTTCCTTGGATTTAACACAATGCCTAACTTACCTTGTTAGCCATGGTTGAGCCACCATCCCCATTTTATTTTTACATCTGACAGGGATGTACAATTGTTGAAGTTCATCCATGTGATCTTTAAATGTCTGCCATTGCCTATCCCCACTGTCAGCCCTTTAAGTATCATTTTCCAGTCTATCCTAGCCAATTCACGTCTCATACCATCGAAGTTACCTTTCCATAAGTTCAGGACCCTAGTCTCTGAATTAACAGTGTCACTCTACATCTTAATAAAGAATTCTACCATATTATGGTCACTCTTCCCCAATAGGCCTTGCACAACAAGATTGCTAATTCGTCCTCTCTCATTACACAACACCCAGTCTAGGATGGCCAGCTCTCTGGTTCCTCGACATATTGGTCTAGAAAGCCATCCCTAATACACTCCAGGAAACCCTCTTCCACCGCATTGCTACCAGCTTGGTTAGCCCAATCTATATGTAGATTAAAGTCTCCCATGACAATTGCTGTACCTTTATTGCATGCATCCCTAATTTCCTGTTTGATGCCATCCCCAACCTCACTACTACTGTTTGGTGGCCTGTACACAACTCCCACTAGCGTTTTCTGCCCTTTGGTATTCCGCAGCTCTACCCATACAGATTCCACATCATCCAAGCGAATGTTCTTTCTTACTATTGCGTTAATTTCCTCTTTAACCAGCAATGCTACCCCACCTCCTTTTCCTTTCTGTCTATCCTTCCTGAATGTTGAATACCCCTGGATGTTGAGTTCTCAGCTATGATCACCCTGGAGCCATGTTTCCGTAATCCCAATTATGTCATCATCGTTAATAGCTGCCTGCGCAGTTAATTCATCCACCTTATTACGAATACTCCTCGCAGTGAGCCACAGAGCCTTCAGGCTTGTCTTTGTCCCTTTAGAATTTTGCTGTAATGTGGCTCTTTTTGATTTTTGCCTTGGGTTTCCATGCCCTCCACTTTTACTATTCTCCTTTCTATCTTTTGCTTCTGCCCCCTTTTTATTTCTCTGTCTCCCTGCATAGCTTCCCATCCCCCTGCCATATTAGTTTAACCCCTCCCCAACAGCACTAGCAAACACTCTGCCTAGGACATTGGTTCCGATCCTGCCCAGGTGGAGACCGTCCAGTTTGTCCTGGTCTCGCCTCCCCCAGAACCAGTTCCAATGTCCCAGGAATTTGAATCCCTCCCTTTTGCACCGTTCCTCAAGCCAAGTATTCATCTTAGCTATCCTGCAATTCCTACTCTGACTAGCATGTGGTACTGGTAGCAATCCTGAGATTACTACCTCTGAAGTCCTACTTTTTAATTTAACTCCTAGCTCCCTAAATTCAGCTTTTTACCTATATGCACCATGACAACTGGCTGTTCATTTTCCCCCTCCAGAATGCCCTGTAGCCGCTCTGAGACATCCTTGACCCTTGCACCAGGGAGGCAACATATCATCCTGGAGTCTCGGTTGCGACCGCAGAAACGCCTATCTATCCCCCTTACAATAGAATCCCCCACCACTATAGCTCTCCCACGCTTTTTCCTGCCCTGTGCAGCAAAGCCACCCACGGTGCCATGAACTTGGCTGCTGCTGCTGCCTTCCTCTGGTGAGCCATCTCTCCCAACAATATCCAAAGCGGTATATCTGTTTTGGAGGGAGATGACCACAGGGGGCTCCTGCACTGCCTTCCTACTCCTGCTCTGCCTGGTGGTCACCCATCCCCTATCTGCCTTTGTAACCTTTACCTGCGGTGTGACCAACTCACTGAACATGCTATCCACGACATCCTCAGCATCGCGCATGCTCCAGAGTGAATCCATCCGCAGCTCCAGTGCCGTCATGCGGTCTAACAGGAGCTGCAGCTGGATACACTTCCTGCACAAAAAGTCGTCAGGGACACTGGAAGCGTCCCTGATTTCCCACACGGCACAGGAGGAGCATGACATTGGACCAGGGAATGGTGGAGACACTAAATGAGTACTTTGCCTTGGTTTTCAGTGGATAGTGTGGCAGTGGGAATAAAAAACTGCAAGAGGAGTAGGTGGGAAAAGGTATAGGATAAATCAAATAAGGAAGTAGTAGTGAAAAATAAATCAGTGGAATTCAGAGTAGAAGATGCACGAGGTCTTGATGGCATGCATAAAGCAGGCTGAGGGAAGTTGAAAAAATAGCTGAGTCTCTGATCTTTCAAACATTTCAAACATTTTTGGATGTTATGCCAGAGGGCTCGAAGGTTGCCAGAGTAACATCTCAATTTGAAAAGGGATAAACCAGATAACTATAAGCCAGTCAGCCTGAACTTTGTAATGAGTAAGCTTCTAGAGAGCAGACCACCCTAGACTGGGTCTTGTGTAATGAGAGAGGATTAATTAGCAATCTTGTGCGAGGCCCCATGGGGAAGAGTGATCATAATATGGTAAAATTCTTCATTAAGGTGGAGAGTGATACAGTTAATTCAGAGATTAGGGTCCTGAACTTAAAGAAAGGTAACTTCGATGGTATGAGACGTGAATTGGCTAGAATAGACTGGTGAATGATACTGAAAGGGTTGACGGTGGATAGGCAATGGCAGACATTTAAAGATCACATGGCAGAACTTCAAAAATTGTATACCCCTGTCTGGCGTAAAAATAAAAAGGGGAAGGTGGCTCAACCGCGGCTAACAAGGGAAATTAGGGATAGTGTTAAATCCAAGGAAGAGACATATAAATTGGCCAGAAAAAGCAGCAAACCTGAGGACTGGGAAAATTTAGAATTCAGCAGAGGAGGTAAAAGGGTTTAATTAGGAGGTGGAAAATAGAGTACAAGAGTAAGCTTGCAGGGAACATAAAAACGGACTGCGAAAGCTTATGTGAAGAGAAAATGATTAGTGAAGACAAATGTAGGTCCCTTGCAGTCAGAATCAGGTGAATTTATAATGGGGAACAAAGAATTGGCAATTGAACAAATACTTTGGTTCTGTCTTCACAAAGGAAGACACAAATAACCTTCCGCAAATACTAGGGGACCAAGGGTCTAGCGAGAAGGAGGAACTGAAGGAAATCCTTAATAGTCAGGAAATTGTGTTAACAAAATTGATGGGAAAGGGCCGATAAATCCCCAGGGCCTGATCGTCTGCACGCCACAGTACTTAAGGAAGTGGCCCTAGAAATAGTGGATGAATTGGTGGTCATTTTCCAACATTCTATAGACTCTGGATCAGTTCCTCTGGATTGGAGGGTAGCTAATGCAACCCCACTTTTTTAAAAAAGGAGGGAGAGAGAAAACGGAATTATAGACCGGTTAGCCTGACATCGGAGGGGGGAAAATGTTGGAATCAATTACTAAAGATGAAATAGCAGCGCATTTGGAAAGCAGTGACAGAATCGGTCCAAGTCAGCATGGATTTGTGAAAGGAAAATCATGCTTGACAAATCTTCTAGAATTTTTTGAGGATGTAACTAGTAGAGTGGACAAGGGAGAACCAGTGGATGTGGTGTATTTAGACTTTCAAAAGGCTTTTGACAAGGTCCCACACAAGAGATTAGTGTGCAAAATTAAAGCACATGGTATTGGGGGTAATGTATTGACGTGGATAGAGAACTAGTTGCAGACAGGAAGCAAAGGGTAGGAATAAATGGATCCTTTTCAGAATGGCAAGCAGTGACCTGTGGTGTACTGCAAGGTTCAGTGTGGGCCCCCAGCTCTTTACAATATACATTAATGATTTGGACGAAGGAATTGAATGTAATATTTCCAAGTTTGCAGATGACACTAAGCTGGGTAGCGGTGTGAGCTGTGAGGAGGATGCTAAGAGGTTGCAGGGTGACTTGGACAGGTTAGTTGAGTAGACAAATGCATGGCAGATGCAGTATAATGTGGATAAATGTGAGGTTATCCACTGTGGTGGCAAAAACATGAAGGCAGAATATTATCTGAATGGCGGCAGATTAGGAAAAGGGAAGATGCAACAAGACCTGGGTGTCATGGTACATCAGTCATTGAAAGTTGGCATTCAGGTACAGCAGGCAGTGAAGAAGGCAAATGGCATGTTGGCCTTCATAGCGAGAGGATTTGAGTATTGGAGCAGGGAGGTCTTGCTGCAGTTGTACAGGGCCTTGGTGAGGCCACACCTTGAATATTGTGTACAGTTTTGGTCTCCAAATCTGAGGAAGGACATTCTTGCTATTGAGAGGGTGCAGCGAAGGTTCACCAGACTGATTCCTGGGATGGCAGGACTGACATATGAAGAAAGACTGGATCAACTAGGCTTGTATTCACTGAAATTTAGAAGAATGAGAGGGGATCTCATAAAAACATATAAAATTCTGATGAGATTGGACAGGTTATATGCAGGAAGAATGTTCCTGATGTTGGGGAAGTCCAGAACCAGGGGTCACAGTCTAGGGATAAGGGGTAAGCCATTTAGGACCGAGATGAGGAGAAAGCTATTCACTCAGAGAATTGTGAACTGTGGAATTCTCTACCACAGAAAGTTGTTGAGACCAGTTCGTTAGATATATTCAAAAGGGCCCTTATGGCTAAAGGGGTATGGAGAGAAAGCAGGAATGGGGTACTGAAGTTGCATGATCAGTCATGATCATATTGAATGGTGGTGCAGGCTTGAAGGGCCGAATGGCTTACTCCTGCACCTATTTTCTATGTTTCTAGAGGCCATTAATATGGGATCAAAATAATCACTGAGATAGTCAGCACAGATGCTTAAGCAGGATGCCGTGATAGACAACATTAATAGTTCTTTAACAGAGTATTTATAAAGTGAATGTTGTGTAGATTGATTTTCAAAAGATGTTTCATAATGTGGGCACAGGAATCTTGTTGATAAAACTAAGGCACATGATATTAAAAGGAATGTGGTCACATGGATAGGAAGTTGGTTAAAGGACAGATAACAATGTTGATTAATGGGTGTAAACAGTGGTGTTCCACAGGAAACAGTGTTGGGAGCATTGTTCTTCATATAATATGAATTATATGGATTCTGTTATAGGGTGTACAAGGTCAAAAATGGTTACCTGAATAGGACATCAGGAATGTATAGACAGGTTAGTAGATTGGGCGGGTCAATGTTGGGAGAAATGTGAGTTCTATTTTAGAGGAAGAATAAGGAGAAATAGGCACAAAATGATAAACCTAAAGTGGGCAGAAGAGCAGAGAGACTTGGGGATTCAGATGAAACAAAACGTGATAAATCTGTTTAAAAAAAATAAAAGATATGGACCCCTAAGTTTCATTAAGAAGTGTATGGAGTATGAGAACGGGTAATTCTAAATCTATGCAAATCATTGGTTAGGCCACAATTAGAATATTATGTCCAGTTTTGGGTGCCCTACTTTAGGAAGGAAGTCAAGGGTACAGAAGAAATTCACTAAGACGGTATCTGGGATGAGGGATATTAGCAATGAGAAGAGACGAGGGAAAGTGGGTCTCTTCACTGGAACACAAAACGTTAGGAGATTTAAGAGAGATGTCCAAAATTGTGAAGGGTTTTGATAAAGTAAATCAGGGAAAACTACTTCCATTAGCTGGTGAATCAATACCTAGAAGGCATAAATTTAAGATCATCAATGAAACAAAAGAGAAGAGGTGAAGAGAATGTTATATATTTGGAGCAGAATCCATAATAGCTTTTGTTTTCAAAACATCAGCAACTTGAATTAATATAGTGTCTTTAAGATAGTAAAGCATCCCAAGGTGCTTCACAGGAGCATTATAAAACAAAATGTGACACCAACCCACATAAGGAGATATTAGAGCAGAAAGAGGTAAGTTTTAAAGAGTGTCTTAAAGGAGGAAAGAGGTAGAGAAGTGGAGAAGTTTAGGAAAGGAATTCCAGAGCTTAGGGCCGAGGTAGCTGAAGGCACGGCTGCCAATGGTGGAGCGATTAAAATTGAGGATGCTCAGGAGGCCAGAATTGGAGAAGCACAGATATCTTGGAGGGTTGTGGGGTTGGAGGAGATTACAGAGATAGGGAGGGACGAGGCCATGGAGGATTTGAAAACAGGATGAGAATTTTTAAATTGAAGCGTTGCTCAACCAGGAATCAATGTAGGGCAGCAAGCACTGGGGTGACGGGTGAGTGGGACTTGGTGTGAGTTAGCATACGGGCAGCTGAGTTTTGGATGACAAGTTTACAGTGGGTAACTTCGGAGGCCAGCCAGGAGTGTGTTGGAATAGTCAAGTCTAGAGGTAACAAAGCGTGGATGAGAGTTTCAGCAGCAGATGAGCTGAGGCAGGGACGGAGTCTGCCGATGTTACGGTGGTGGAAATAGGCGGTCTTAGTAATGGCGCGGATATGTGGTCGGAAGTTCATTTCAGGGTCAAATATGAAAACAAGGTTGCGCACAGTCTGGTTCAGCCTCAGATAGTTGCCAGAGAGAGGGATAGAATTAGTGGCTAGGGAACAGAGTTTGTGCTGGGGACCAAAGACAATGGCTTCAGTCTTCCCAATATTTAGCTGGCTGAAATTTCTGCTTATTCCAGCTGGATGTCGAACAAGCAGTCTGACAATTTAGAGAGTGGAGGGGTTGAGAGGTGGTGAGGTAGAGCTGCGTGTCGTCCGCATACAAAAGGGAAGTGGATAAATATTGGAACAGAAAAATGTTAAACTGTAGAGGAAAGGTCAGAGAAATGGCACTAAATGGATGGCTTTTTTTAGAGCCAATGGCCTCCTGCATTTAAACATATATGATTCTGTAGATTATAAGTGCATCAATTATGCAGAGATATTTGTTATTTTTAGTAGATACTATTAATAGCTTCTACTAAGGCTTTTGGGGATAATTGCTAGATTTGAAAATCGATTGAGGATAAAAAAACAAATGGAAAATTAAGGAGGTTGAATGTTTTCAAATACACTTTTTAGTCATTGCTACTTTAATTTTGATCATGATTTCAAGTTGCAATCAAGTACAATGTTTTGTTTGAATTCTTTAGGCTGAAAAAAGTTAAATGTAAACTGCACCCTTCCCATGCCCACCCCCATACAGGTTCAGCTGTTTAGGAGGCTCTCTCGCATGTGTAATACTTGATAAGTTTCTCCTATTAATGAAATCCAAGGGCCAAATCTGAAGATTGCAGAGAGTTTTTGGTTGGCGCATCAGAAATTAATTTTTCAGATAAATTATTTGTGAAGATATTGCTGATAAGTTTGCAAAAAAGATGGCGAATTGACTATGATTTACATATTAAATCATTTTGAAATTTGAGGAATCTTTTGAAAATTTTCATTTCTTTTCATCTTTTGCAATTAAATTTTTAGTCCTCTTAGCAGATTTCTTAGTGGTTACCGTTGTAACGAAGGGTTGTTAGTGTGGCGACAATATCATCATCATCATAGGCAGTCCCTCGAAATTGAGGAAGACTTGCTTCCACTCCAAAAATGAGTTCTCAGATGACTGTACAGTCCGATAGGGGAATTAATTTTTGAAGAGTGGAAGATGTCTGTGCGTGAGTTCTTTTAACGTGGGGTGGTCGTTGTACACCAGCTACCACACGGGCTTAGCAGAGCAAGGTCGGGGACCGAGACGACTGGAGACCAGGCTCTCCTGTATGGGCCTAATTGTCTACGGTGGGGTGTGAGCCGTAAGCTCGGCACTGAGCAGCGCCTTCAGGAGAGGTGGTGGGAGATCTGAGGTGTGATGAGGGGAGGGGATGGAAGACACTGGGGACCTGCTCCATTTTAATCTTCTCGAAGGGTCGTAGGAGAAGTCAGTTTGGCCGCCGCCATTACCCACGCCACAGGCTGCACTTAAAACATCTACTTTTTTTTTAAAGTTGAGATATATAATTTTATTTTAGCAAGTAAGAGGGGAAGAGAACAACCAGTTTTCAAATGGCAACATTCTTTACAAGTATGTATATAAAAACTGGTTGGCACTGATATCTGTATTGTTTGAAACATAGCCAACACATACTGAGAAATTGTGCGTTATAAAAATTGTTATATAGGTTTCTATTCCATTTTAATGCAGTCAGTGTATGCTGATAAAGGAGTGCTAACTCACCAATGGTCATCTGCTTTGACGCTTTCAGCTGACGTCTCTATTTTGAAGTTGATTTCTCCATTTTACAACTATTAAAATCAAAACCTACGCATTTTTTTTTATGGCGACAATAACTGCGCTTATGATTCACGTATGAGTGGTTTTTATAATAACAAGCTTTATTACGCTGTCCCAATCCAAATTCTTTGTCCCTCTCTACTTCAACCCTGCATTTTCAGTTCTGAATTTGGATTGGGACAATTGAAGACTAAGGAAAATAGTACTTAACCAAGAATTATCTACAAGATGGATATGGGTAACAGGAGAGCTCGAGAATCTTAAGTCACTGAATTTCTTAATAGTATGGTACAGTGTAGTTTTCTGTACAATGCATTATGATTGTCTCTGCATCATAATGTCATATTTACCAAATGAAATTTAGACTAGTTATGTGTGTTTACGTAAATGTAATATTACTTGATTGTAAACTCCAAGATGATCCAAGGTAAAGACAGAAAGAAATGTAATTGATTCAGAGTGATTGTTCATTCTATGTCAAAAAGGAGGAATGCTAGAATGTTTTAAGATAATTTAAAAAGTCAATCTATCCTACCATTCCTTTTAGCATTTTAAGTAGCAGAACAAACATGAGAGAATGGAAAATCTTAATTTTGTCTCGAGATATGAACATAAGAACGAGGAACAGGTGTAGGCCATCTAGCCCCTCGAGCCTGCTCCGCCATTCAACAAGATCATGGCTGATCTGGCCGTGGACTCAGCTCCACTTACCCGCCCGCTCCCGGTAACCCTTAATTCCCTTATTGGTTAAAAATCTATCTATCTGTGACTTGAATACATTCAATGAGCTAGCCTCAACTGCTTCCTTGGGCAGAGAATTCCACAGATTCACAACCCTCTGGGAGAAGAAATTCCTTCTCAACTCAGTTTTAAATTGGCTCCCCCGTATTTTGGGGCTGTGCCTCCTCGTTCTAGTCTCCCCGACCAGTGGAAACAACCTCTCTGCCTCTATCTTGTCTATCCCTTTCATTATTTTAAATGTTTCTATAAGATCACCCCTCATCCTTCTGAACTCCAACGAGTAAAGACCCAGTCTACTCAATCTATCATCATAAGGTAACCCCCTCATCTCCGGAATCAGCCTAGTGGATCGTCTCTGTACCCCCTCCAAAGCTAGTATATCCTTCCTTTAGTAAGGTGACCAAAACTGCACGCAGTACTCCAGGTGCGGCCTCACCAATACCCTGTACAGTTGCAGCAGGACCTCTTTCGTACTCCATCCCTCTCGCAATGAGGGCCAACATTCCATTCGCCTTCCTGATTACCTGCTGCACCTGCAAACTAACTTTTTGGGATTCATGCACAAGGACCCCCAGGTCCCTCTGCACCGCAGCATGTTGTAATTTCTCCCCATTCAAATAACATTCCCTTTTGCTGTTTTTTTTTCCCCAAGGTGGATGACCTCACACTTCCTGACATTGTATTCCATCTGCCAAACCTTAGCCCATTTGCTTAACCTATCTAAATCTCTTTGCAGCCTCTCTGTGTCCTCTACACAACCCGCTTTCCCACTAATCTTTGTGTCATCTGCAAATTTTGTTACACTACACTCTGTCCCCTCTTCCAGTTCATCTATGTATATTGTAAACAGTTGTGGTCCCAGCACCGATCCCTGTGGCACACCACTAATCACCGATTTCCAAACCGAAAAGGACCCATTTATCCCGACTCTCTGCTTTCTGTTAGCCAGCCAATTCTCTATCCATGCTAATACATTTCCTCTGACTCCGCGTACCTTTATCTTCTGCAGTAACCTTTTGTGTGGCACCTTATCGAATGCCTTTTGGAAATCTAAATACACCACATCCATCGGTACACCTCTATCCACCATGCTCTTTATATCCTCAAAGAATTCCAGTAAATTAGTTAAATATGATTTCCCCTTCATGAATCCATGTTGCGTCTGCTTGATTGCACTATTCCTATCTAGATGTCCCGCTATTTCTTCCTTAATGATAGTTTCAAGCATTTTCCCCACTACAGATGTTAAACTAACCGTCCTATAGTTACCTGCCTTTTGTCTGCCCCCTTTTTTAAACAGAGGCATTACATTAGCTGCTTTCCAATCCGCTGGTACCTCCCCAGAGTCCAGAGAATTTTGGTAGATTATAACGAATGCATCTGCTATAACTTCCGCCATCTCTTTTAATACCAACAGACATTTTAGAAACGCAAGAACAGAGAATGTAAACATCCAGGTCTAGGGGATAAACATTTAGCCTAAGTACTTACTGTACTATAAACAACGCTTGTAGCACAGAGGCAAAGTCTGAAAGGTATAAGCTGGGAAAACACCTAACAAAGTGTCCTCAGCTAAATGTGCAAACTATGTACTTATACCTACATATAACATAAGCACAGGCCAAGGTTGTATTATCATATAAGAATAGAACCAGATCTCCCTTTAAGGCAGAGCATTCCCGAGGGTCAGGAGCCATGTAGCCATGCAGAGAGCCTGGAGGGCTGGAGCTGGTCACTCCACGACCTGTGTTGTTCCCTGATATCTGTGACCGTTCTTGGAGATAGTCGGAGCCTGGGAACCAGTTTGTAGTATTTGCCTGTCATTTAGTATAAATGGAAGGTATTGTGTCTGTAAGCACTCTAGTAATGACTCCACGAGGCAAGGTATTGTACTTAAACTGTGGTCACCTTAGTCCATTTATTGCAGCTCCTGAGTGAGGGTACAGTAAGGTGAGCTCCCTTTTATACCTGGTTACCTGTCGTGTACAGGTGACCCCTAGGTCTCCACCAATTGCACCCTCTGGCGGTACAAGCATAATGTATACAGTGTGAAGGTACATCCAGTAGTCTTATGTAACTGTACATTGTATAGGGAGTATATTTATATTATACATACACATCATCACTCTCCCCTAAGTCTTGTGCCACTGGCCTTTGCACTGTGTGCTCTGGCCCTAGACTTGAGTGCACAAAGCTGTTGCACCTTGTCTATGCTTTGGCTTGGCCCTCTCCCTGGAGACCCCCAAGTCCTTATTGCCACAACATTGGGAAATGGTCAGCAGTGGACGGTTAGAGGTTGCAGTGGGGGTTGAGTGGGTTCTGGGTGTGAGTGTGATCCATATGTGTCCATGGCTACATACATCCATTTCCCCGCCCCCCCCCCCCCATACATAGACCATGTGTGTGGCTCAACACCTGCATGTGCATACATGTACAGAAAGAAAGAACAAAAAAAAACATGGATTAATTACATCACTGGGTTCTGCAGTAGTGGAACAAGTACATTTTACAGGTAAGGTACATACGTGGTATCACGATCTTTTCCCTGGGTTGTGTAGGTGCAGGTGGGTGAGGACGCTAGTTCCAGAGTGACCGGACTGTGTCTAGGTTGTCTGATGGTGGCACTATGCCCCCTGCCAGCTGGGTGGGCTTGGATCGCTCACCTGGCTGAATCTCAGGACCTTTGCCGTTGCTTAGTGGTGGGCAGAGCCACAGGAGTGTGTGGCCTCCCTGTCCTTTGAGGGCTGCAGTGTCTCCCTGCTACCCTTCAGCGATAGTGGGAGCCTAGTCATCCCAGATCACATTGGGAAAACTGGAGGGTGCGAGCCTCTTGCTCCCGTTACTGACCCTGGCGGCCAGAGAGGTAGAGCCGATCTGGGGCAGGGTACCAGTAGTGGTGCCTTTGCCGTCTGCTGATTGCTGGCCCTGCAGCTGGTATGCTCCCTCTTGTGTGTAGCCACGCTCCCTGGGGCATCACATTGGTCCCGGAGGCGCAGGCTACATGATCGGGTGCTTCTGACGGGAGGTTGCCTTTGGTTTTGTCGGCGTACATGTAGAACCTGGCATTGCACATCATTTCTTAATTTACTGTCTTAATACGTTGGCTCCGACCGCAATCGCCCAACTCATTACATTTACATGCTTGCATTTGTCAATTACATCTTTTACATGTGTATTACTGGCATCGCTGTACAAAGAGTGGAACTGTCCCTTTAATTGCGATGGGTTGCCGGTCTCCTTTAAGAGGGCCTTGCAATCTTTACCCCAATCCGGTTCGCTGCTCAGCATCATGTGTTGCTCCATCCATGCTGCCCCTCGTGGTCTGGCCATTGCCATCTTTACTTCAGGCACTTCACCTCGTGCTGTGGGCACCATCTTCTTTCTCTCCACAAGGTAGGCTGCAGTGATCCTTTTCTTCCCAGGTTCTGCCATGGAAACAGGGAAGTTGGCTTCTGTGCCAATTTTCTTCATCCGGAATCCTGCCGCTGGAGCCTGGAAGGTGAGGTTGTGTCGTTTCTGCTGGATCATCTCACCGTTGGGTTGAGCGGTCTGTGTCGTCTCCACGCAGTCGAGTTGAGCGGCTGATTTCTCAGGTGTTGTGCTGGATCCAAATTTGGGGCTGCGTAGGATGTCGATTGCCGGAGACTGAAGCTTTTCCCAGCTCCAACGGATTTGTTTCATCCATCTTCTTCCTAGCAGTGTTGGACCATCACCAGCAACAATCCACAAAGGTAACTTGTGCATCGCGCCGCCATGGGACACCTGGACATCCATGCTGCCAATGACTGGGATGGTGTCGTTTGTGTAGGTGAGCAACTTCACTTGGATCGGGATCATTTTAGGTCATTGGATTGGATTGTCCCAGAGTTCTCAAAGGCCGCCTGATTCATCAGCGATTGGCTCGCCCATGTCCACTTCCATCGTGACTGGAACACCGTTGATTTCGACTTCCATTTTCAATGGAGAGCTCTCGGTGGTGCAGGTAAACACTCCGTACACCTCATCATGGGGCTGAGCTGCCTCATGGACTCTCTCTTCATCGTCGCTGGAGTCCAGATGATCGTCCAACTCTTCATCACCTCGGTGAGTACAATTTCTCTTGCACATTCGCTGGAGGTGGTCATTCGTGTTACAGCCTTTGCATGTATAGTCTTTATAGCGGCACTGGTGGGCCCTGTGATTTCCTCCACAGCGCCAGCATGGGGCTGGCCGGTTGGCCCCATATGGCGGTCTCAGGGTTGTGGGACTCGGGGTTCTGTTCTCTCTACCCTGAGAGAGACTGCGTTCAGCAGCCTTGCCTCTAAAAGGCGCTAGTCGGTTCACAGTACTTGCTGAGTTAGAGTCCCGGGGGTGAGTCATCCGCTTCGAATCAAGGCCGAGACCGTGAACGCCTGGCTCACGTTAATTGCCTTCTGCAGGGTGACCATGGTGTCCGCAGAGAGCAGCTTCTGGAGAAGGCCCTCGTGGTTGATTCCAATAATGAAAATGTCCCTCAGTGCGTCGGTGAGGTTGTCACCAAAATCACACAGTGCAGCCAATTGTCTGAGGTCTGCAGCATATTTTGCAATTTCTCGGCCTTCGGGCTGCCAGTGGGTGTAGGACCGGTGTCTTGCTGTGAGGATGCTCTCTTTAGGTTTGAGCTGTTCCTGTATCGTTATGAGCTCCGCGTATGTTTTGGTGGTTGTCTTCGCTGGGACTAGCAAGTCCCTGACGAGGCCATAGACAGTGGGCCCACAACTGCTGAGCAGGATAACTCTGCACTTATCAGCCAGCGAGGTCGGTGTGTCTCCCGTCAGGTTGTTCGCAATGAAAAAGTATTCGAGCCTTTCCACAAAGGCCTCCCAATCTTCCCCATCGGCGAATTGTTGAAACGTGCCAAGGTTAGCCATTTTTTGCGTGGAAATTCGTAATCTCGTCGCCAATTATTGTGTCTGTAAGCCCTCTAATAATGACTCCACTAGGCAAGGTACTGTACTTGAACTGTGGTGAGTCCATTTATTAGAGCTCCTGAGTGAGGGTACAGCATAGTGAGCTCCCTTTTATACCTGGTTACCAGTAGTGTACAGGTGACCCCTAAGTCTCCACCAGTTGCACCCTCTGGTAGTACAAGCATAGTGTATACAGTGTGAAGGTACATTCAGTCTTATGTAACTGTACATTGAGTGTAGAGGGAGTATACTTATATTATACATACACAACAGAAGGCTAAATCATTTACTTTAATACTTGTTATTATAAAAAATACTTGTGTGTGAATCATAAGCAGAATTATTGTCACCAGACTAACAACTCTTTGTTGTGATGATAACCACTAAGAAATCCGTTAACTGGGCCTATACTTCTAAATCAAACTTGAGATCAATGTCTTTGTTACAGTTGCTTCTGGCTACAGCCCGCTCTTATAACACTCACTATATTAAAAAAAAGCACCCTCTATACCAGTAGAGCTTATCCTTTTTCTCTGGAACTCCCTCCCTAACAGCACTATAGAAGTGCTTTCACCACTCGGACTGCAGCGGTTCAAGAAGGTGGCTCACTACCACCTTCTCGAGGATAATTAGGGATGGGCAATAAAGACGTCAGCATAGCCCACATCCCCAGAACGGATAAAAAAAAACACCCACTATTATTATAGTCACTTTGAGAGAGACTGCCAAATTTTGGTTGATTTCTGTTGTGACTTTGTGTCAGAAAAGTGCAGCAAAGCTTTAGTATAACAAATCATAGGACTAATTTCCTTATATGATTTCAATGCTCAATAGGAATGACAGTTCTTGACATGAGGAGCAGATGTTGTGATTTTTTTGTGTCAAGTGCCTTTGACTAAAAACAAGAAGCCAGACAGTCTTGCAGTTGATGGGATTGTATATTGAACCTTCTCGCTATCATTAGCTGTTTAGCATGCTATCGTAACTAAAATTCTCACATGCTGAAAGAATTTATACCACAGTTATGACTTTCAAAGCCTCTGATTACTTGATACTTAAGAAAGTGAACTATGTAATCAAGTTGGCCTTTGGATGATCAAATCACTTGAAGTGGTATTGTATGGTAGTTTAAAGTATTTAAGATCAGACATACTTCACCTAAATCACAAAAGTATTAATAGGTTTCAGAAAGCTCTTGGAATTAAAGGCAAATTATTGACCTGGTTAGGAGATTGGTTCGGTGGTAGAAGACAGCATAGAGATAATGGATAGGTAGGTATTTGAATTGCAAGGAAGTGACTAGTGGTGTCCCACATGGATCTGTGCTGGGGGCCTCAACTATTCACAATGGCCTGGATTTTGTGGTCGGCAGTGTAACTACAGATTACACTGTCAGCATCCGAAAGGAACGCACACTTACCTGATGGGGTGTCTCCTTCGAGAACTAGCTGGCAGACACTGTGTAGTAGAGGGCAACATAGTGGCCCACGGATCCCAGGGACGCACCATGTGCGGAAACGTACCTAGGACCAAGTGGACCGGTGCTCCAATCAGAAAACTGAAGAGGTCGCTCATTATTTATGAGATGTTCATGCACATTAAATCCTAGAAGGGATGTTTATGCACATTAAATCCAGTAAGAGGGTTTTTTTTCCTTTCCTCCACTTTCTGCATGGATTTACTTTAATCTTATGCTGCACATCAATGCAAAAAGTAAATAAAACCCGCAATGCAGCAATCGCTTCCTCTGAACTTTTCATGGACAATAAATACTTTTCATGGACAAAATCTAAAATGCTTCCATGTCCGCCCTCATATAGCTTTTACCATCACTTGGATTTGTCAGGAGGTATCCGCTTGAGCTGTGCAAACAGGCACAGGGCCTGTTTGCACCAGCCGCAAAACTTTTCAGGCGTAATTGCTAGGCAGTTAGGATTTCCTTGTCGGTGTCGATCATCTGTCAAGTCAGAGCTTGAAAGATCGTAAGTTCGAGATTTAGCGCTTGTGCAAATCCCAAACTTGCTGTCCATTTCAAAGGCAGTATTATAGCGTATTCTGAGAGTATCCCGCCATACTGACTGCAAATTCTGGCCCAATATTTATTAGTGACCATACAATAGAGAGCCATGTAGCTAAGTTTGTCGATGAGACAAAGATTGATGACATAGTAAGTATTGTAGATGGGAGCATAAAATGACAGAGACATTGATAGATTAAGTGAGTGGGCAAAACTGTGGCAGATGGATTTCAGCAACAGGTCAGTATGAGATTATCCATTTTCGATCAAAAAAGGATAGATCCAAGTATTTTATAAATGGTGAAAAACTGGGAACAGTGGATGTCCAAAGAGATTTAAGGGTCCATGTAAACAGATTGCTGAAATGTAGTGATCAGGTACAAAAAATAATCAAAAGGCTAACAGAATATTAGCCTTTATAAATAAAACGCTAGGATATACAGGGTAGTAAGTTCTGCTACAGCTATACAACACATCAGTGTCCTTGGAAGGAGTGCAGCCCAGATTCACCAGAATGTTACCAGGGCTCCAAGGGTCAGATGATGAGGAGAGATCACATAAACTAGGGTTACATTCCCTAGAATATAAAAGGTTAAGGGAAGATATGATTGAGGTTTTTAGGATTTTGAATGGAATTGATAATGTAGATAGAGGGAAACTTTTTCCATTGATGGGGTAGTCCAGGATAAGGGGACATAACCTTAAAATCAGAGCCAGGCCATTCAGAATAGAAATTAGGAAACACTTAAGAGCATAAGAAATAAGAACAGGAGTAGACCATGCAGCCCCTCAAGCCTGCTCCGCCATTCAATAAGATCATGGCTGATCTGACCATGGACTCGGGTCCATTTCCCTGCCTGCTCCCCATGGCCCCTTATTGTTTAAGAAATTGTCTATTTTTGTTTTAAATTCATTCAATGTCCCAGCTTCCACTGCTCTCTGAGGCAGCAAATTCCACAGATTTACAACCCTCTGAGAGAGGAAATTTCTCCTCATCTCTGTTTTAAATGGGCGGCCCGTTATTCTAAGATCATGCCCTCTAGTTATAGTCTCCCCCATTAGTGGAAACATCCTCTCTGTATCCACCTTGTCAAGCGTCCTCATAATCTTACACGGTTCGATAAGATCGCCTCTCATTCTTCTGAATTCCAATGAGTAGAGGCCCAACCTACTCAACCTTTCCTCATAAGTCAACCCCCTCATCCCCAGAATCAACCGAGTGAACCTTCTCTGAACTGCCTCCAAAGCAAGTATATCCTTTCGTAAATATGGAAACCAAAACTGCACGCAGTATTCCAGGTGTAGCTTCACCAATACCTTATATAGCTGTAGTAAGACTTCCCTGCTTTTATACTCCATCCCCTTTGCAATAAAGGCCAAGATTCCATTGGCCTTCATGATCACTTGCTGTACCTGCATACCATCCTTTTGTGTTTCATGCACAAGTACCCCCAGGTCCTGCTGTACTGCGGTACTTTACAATCTTTCTCCATTTAAATAATAACTTGCTCTTTGATTTTTTTTTCTGCCAAAGTGCATGACCTCACACTTTCCAACATTATATCTGTGATGTATGTAGCACACAAATCACTGACTCCACACGGTCTGGTGTTGATCTAACTGCTGTGACCTTGGTCCTTTATTGAACAGCTCCAGAGTGCTCCACAGGTGTGGTGGCCAGCCTTTTATACTGCCTCATGCAGGTACTTTCAGGTCTCCCACCACAGCGCCCTCTGTGGTGCACCATTGTACTTATCATACATTTAATGTACCAGAGCAATACACAACATCACTGTCCACCCACCCCGCACCACCCCCCCCCCCACCCCACCCCGAGTTCAAGAAGCCGTTGCTTGAATCCCCTAAATCAAAAAACGCATTAGCCTATTGGTAATGTTGGTCACGGATCCTCGTCCCTGAATTTAAATACAGTGACCATTCAGCATTGAAATATTAACTCTTGTCGTAATTCGCAATTCATGTCCATTATTTTAAACACGGAGACCACCCAGCATTAAAATATTATTTCTTGTCATAAATCCATCATCCTACATTCACATAGCACACTTAGACTTGCTCTAGCCTTACAAAAGTCCAAAAGTCTTTATGTGGGGACCGCAGTGGTGTGACGCCCGGGAGCATTTTCCTTTTAAGACGTCATCTTGTGGCTCCCACGAGGCTTCCGTTGGGCGCTGCCATCTTAGGTGTTCAGCTGGCCTAGAAAGAAGAAGAAGAAACACGGAAGGAGGGAAAGGGAAACACAGAAGGCGGGGAGAGGGAATTTTTGGGAAAGGTTTCAGGCATTTGTCCAAGATCCTCTTCCTCTGGCGCTGCTGGAAATACTCGCTGCTGGCGCGCTCAAACTCGGCGCGGCGTTTTGTTAACAGAATGAGAAACAACAAACATCAGCGGCAGCGCCAGTTTGCTTGCTGCCGTGGCTGCCCCTCCTGCCGCCGCCGTGGCCGCCACCATCGTGGCCACTGCCACCGCCCAACTGTTCCGCTGCGTGGGTCCGCCAGCCACCGATGGACCGCAGCGCCCCGCCGGCCCGCACCCCAGCAATGGGCCCGCACCTGTAACCTTGGGTGGAGGCTGAGGCTGCAGGATTGCTTGGGGCCAGGAGTTCTGGGCTGCTGCTGCAGCTCCAGCTCGGTTGGCGCTGCCCTTTGGAAACCCGGGGAGCAGCATTCTGTGGAGGAGTGAAGAAGTCTTCCCAGCTCCCATGGACCTTTGCCATCTATCTTCTGCCGAGGAACGTCGGCCCATCGCCTGCAATGACCAATAAAGGTAAACCGTGCGTCTTGCCCCCGTGAGATACCTGTACATCCGCTCTGCCGAGAACAGGTATCAGTTCCTTGGTGTAAGTACGCAGCTTTGCCGTGACCGGGACCAGCTTGGGTCGTGCAGCCGGGTTACCCCACAGTTTATCAAAAGTTCTCTGACTCATCAACAACGGACCCGATCCCGTATCCACTGCCATACTCACTGGGACTCCGTTGATTTTTACTTCCATTATCACTGGGGGTGAATCGTCGGTGCACGTATACAGTCCCAACACCTCATCTTCTTCTGCCTGCTCCTCACTGAATAGTGGATCATCCCCCATCTCCTCAGCCACATGGTGAGTCCGATTTCTTTTACACATACGCTGAAGGTGGCCTTTAATGTGACAGGTATTGCACGTGTACTCCGCAAACCTGCACCGGTGAGCCCCATGGCTTTCTCCGCAGCGCCCTGTGCAGAGCCACGTTCTGCAGTTTTGTCCATGGTGGCCGCTATCCTGTGGACAGTGCCTGCACGTTGAGGTCATATATGCCCAGCTGATGGTGATGGCATTTGTCAGAGTGAGTGTGGGTTCTGTGGCTAGCAGCTTGTGAAGGAGGACCTCATGACCGATCCCCATGATGAAAACGTCCTGCAGCACCTTGTCAAGGTGTGCCCCAAAATCACTTGGCGCCGCGAGTCTCCTAAGGTCCGCAGCATATTTGGTGACATCCTGGCCCTTGGGTCTGCAGTGATGGTAAAATTTGTATTTGGCCGTGAGGATGCTCTCTTTCGGTTTCAACTGGTCACGAATGAGTGCGACCAGCTCCTCATATGACTTGTCCCTGGCGCTCCCAGGTGCCAGCAAATCCCTGATGAGACAATAAACCTCATCGCCACAACTGGAAAGCAATATCGCCTTACGCTTCTCTCAGTGCGTTCGTCTCCTTCGTCAGATCGTTTGCTGTGAAGTAGTACTCGAGCCTTTCTGTAAAGGCCTCCCAATCATTGCCCACCATAAAATCCTTTAGCGAGCCCAGAGTAGCCATGGTTACGTGGAATTCATCCGCTTCCTCATCGCTAATGTGGTGTATGTAGCACACAAATCACTGACTCCACACGGTCTGGTGTTGATCTAACTGCTGTGACCTTGATCCTTTATTGAACAGCTCCAGAGTGCTCCACAGGCATGGTGGGCAGCGTTTTATACTGCCTCGTGCAGGTACTTTCAGGTCTCCCACCATAGTGCCCTCTGTGGTGCACCATTGTACTTATCATACATTTAATGTACCAGAGCAATATACAACAATACCCCATCTGCCAAATTTTTGCCCACTCACTTAGCCTGTCTATGGGCCCAATTTTGGCCATGACTTGCATCAATGTTTTTGGAGTAAGTTGTTTTTCCTGGCGTAAGTTTAAAAAATTCCATTTTCCCCAAAAAATTTGCTCCAGAGTAAGTCAGTTTTTTTTAGTTCAGTTTTTTTTTTTCAAAAGGGGGTGTTCCCAGACACTTATGCCAGTTTTGGCCATTTATGCCACTTTGGCCAGCTAAAATTTATTCCAAATCGACTTAGGTCAGCGTATGTGGCCAGCTCTGAAAAACCTTGTGGGCAGTGAAGAAATTGGTGCAGGTTAGTACATTTAAACCAACACTTACCAAGCCCTAAACAAAGCACAAAAATAAGCATTCAATAACAAATAAAAAATAGAAGGAAGCTGAGAGGACCTGCACCAAGACTTACAAAGCACTAAACAAACCACAAAAAGTAATAAGCAATCAATCAATAACAAATAAAAAATAGAAGTCCGACCTTTATGCCAGAATCAAGTTTTTTTTTAAAAGTCCCCCCCCCATCAAAACACTCTTTCTCCCCCCTCCCCCTCACCTCCCCATTAAAAAAACTCTCCGCCCCCCCCAAGAACACTCTTTCCCCTCACCCCCCCAAACACTCTTTCTCCCCCCACCCCCACCCCCAATACTCTCCTCTGCCTCCCTCCAATTAAAACTCTCAAGCACAACCAACAATAAATAAAAAATAAAACTGAAGTCCTACCTCAGCCTGGGAACTCAGCCGGCCGGCCGGCCACTCGGCCAGGGATAGTGTATGGCGAAGATCGGGGCGCCCTTCGGCCGGGGATAGGGGCTGCGAGCATTGGGTCCTGCTCACAGCCCGCAAGACACACTGGGAGGGCGAGGAGCATGCGTACAGACTTCACTGTGCATGCGTGCAGCTATACCGGCAGTGCTTTCTGCGCTGGCCTGTTGCTCCGCACCCCCACTTGACTAGCTACGCCACGCTCAGACACCGGAGAGTCGGCATAGCGGGCAGGATGGGGCCCCTTTTTCGGCGCCGTTTCCAGCTTGCAAAGTTAGCGCATTTAAGTTAACTACACCAAAAAAGGGGTTGGGGAAAATTGGGCCCTATGTCCTTTTGCAGATTTTTTGCAAGGGTGTTAGAATTGTGGAACTGTCCACAAAAAGCAGCAGATGCTTGCTCAATTAATCATTTAAAATCTGGGATCGATAGATTTTTGCTAGTGAAGAATATTGTGGGATATGGAGCCAAAGTGGGTAGATGGAGCTAGGATACAAATCAGCCAGATCTCATTGAATGGCGGAACAGGCTCAAGGTGCTCAATGGCCTACTCCTATTCCTACATTAACAACAAAATTAGATAATTAGAAGTTTCAAGAAGGTCTTGGCAAGTTGGGGGGGAGTGAATGTAAGTTATAAGGTTTCAGAAAGATTGCATTTTTTTAGTTCTAGGTGTGTGTTCCAATATAATTCAACAGCATAACTTTCTAAGTACTGAAGTAATGTAATAGCCAACAGAGAAATTACAGGTGGAGAAGAAAGAAGATTCACCACAGACAGCCCCAGGATCTGAAACCAGAGGAGAACAGAGTTGCCTGATGCTCCCTACGGAGGCACTGAATTATTTTATGCTGATGTTACCACTACACAGACAGCCTAAACACTGGAAATTGACCAGTGATGTTTTGAATATAAATTATGAGCCTATCCTTGCTAAACCCACATTATAATCTCAGACATTGAATATAATATAGATTGACCCTCCCTTATCCGGAACCTCGGGACCTAGCCTGTTCTGACTGAGGGATATTTCCGGATAAGGGGAGGTTACGTGTTTTCAGTGTGTGGTGTGTGTGTGCCGATTGGCTGGAACGACAGTCAGTCAGTCAATGTGGTATCAGTGGGCTCCGAAGGTGTCGGTGCGCCATTGGGCCCTGAAAGTGTCGGCTCCGAAGTTGGGTAAATTTATTATACATTGATATTTTTTGAGGATTTGGGGTAAATTTATTGTAAATGGGCAAGTTTTGTTTTCATTGATATTTTTCGATGATTTTGACTGGCCGCGTTGTACTCATGCGCCACCCATGAATGGTTCCGAACGAGGGTTGGTTCCGGATAAGGGAGTTCCAGATAAGGGAGGTTCAAGCTGTACTGTTATTTGGTAAAACCCAACTAACGCTAAGATATTTATTACAGTTAAATTATTGTAGTGTTTTTAATTATCTAGATTTGCATGACAGTTTATTTTTTACTATAATCACTAATACCTATTATTATTAGTTGTAGTTAAATCATGTAGTGTTAGTTACATCGAATTAAATGGACATTACAGCATGGAGAGGCCAACCAGCCCGAGGTGGTTTTTATCCTTCACATGAGCAGTAGTCATAACCCCATGTTTTAGCAATGCAACTCTATCTGATACCCTGGCCCTTGATACTGATAACATTCCACTATCACAGGTTACAAAGTAGGGTTTTTCAATAAAACAATTCCTAATTACCTTTCAGATTTACACAAAGACCATCCAATTTATCTAATCACCTTACATAAAAAAGCAGAATTTTATGCCATCAATCCAGGTTGGATTCAAACCTAATGGAAAATTTAAAATAAATTGAATGTTGTGATGGTGATATTATCTGAACAGATCTATTTCAAGTAAAAACTTGATGTGTTAGTGTAATGTCGTGAAAAAATACCAGTCCTTGAGCAATAATGCTACTATATGGTAGGACAGTAACCTTGTTCATTATTTAAGTAGATGGTAAAGAGGAAATATCATTTGTCATGCTAATGGGCTGTGAATTAATTTAGGAAGTATAGGTCACGAATAGTAAGAGGAACATTTCCATTAAAATTAAACACTAAATCTAATCTTAAGAAGGTTTTCCATCTAATTGACCATTTTATTTTATGGTAGTTGAACCATTAGGAATCCATGGTTGGCACACTGTGCTTGAAATGTATTTTAAAAGCCCAGTATCGAATTTTATGGAACTTGGAATTGTGCCAAACATATCTTGGTTGTTAATATTTTATATGAAATTGTGAGCATTTTTTTCTAACCTTAAGCTTGTCAATGTTTTAGATAACAAAAAATGTAAGGTTTGTTATATTGCGAACAGAGAAAAATACAGGCAACGTGGAAGGGGAGAGGAAGAGGGAAATGGGAATGGGAGCACGACATGATAGCAAGATTAGGCAAGGGAAGAGAAAAGTGTTTCAGAGGTAGCACAGGAAGGAAGGTGATGCAGGAGGAATGATAAGACACATATCAGAGAAGAAGGAACAGTGATCACAGTATGGTTGAATTTGTAATACAGATTGAGGGTGAGGAAGTTGTGTCAGAAACAAGCGTACTATGCTTAAACAAAGGGGACTACAATGGGATGAGGGCAGAGTTGGCTAAAGTAGACTGGAAACACAGACTAAACGGTGGCACAATTGAGCAGCAGTGGAGGACTTTTAAGGAGCTCTTTCATAGTGCGCAACAAAAATATATTCCAGTGAAAAAGAAGGGCGGTAAGAGAAGGGATAACCAGCCGTGGATAACCAAGGAAATAAAGGAGAGTATCAAATCAAAGACCAATGCGTATAAGGTGGGAAACTAGAGGATTGGGAAAATTTTAAACAACAGCAAAGAATGACTAAAAAAGCAATAAAGAAAGGAAAGATAGATTTCGAAGGTAAACTTGCGCAAAACATAAAAACAGATAGTAAAAGGTTTTACAGATATATACAACGGAAAAGAGTGACTACAGTAAATGTTGGTCCCTTAGAAGATGAGAAGGGGGATTTAATAACGGGAAATGTGGAAATGGCTGAGACCTTAAACAATTATTTTGCTTCGGTCTTTACAGTGGAAGACACAAAAACCATGCCAGAAATTGCTGGTCACGGGAGTGTGGGAAGGGAGGACCTTGAGACAATCACTATCACTAGGGGGGTAGTGCTGGACAGGCTAATGGGACTCAAGGTAGACAAGTCCCCTGGTCCTGATGAAATGCATCCCAGGGTATTAAAAGAGATGGCGGAAGTTATAGCAGATGCATTCATTATAATCTACCAAAATTCTCTGGACTCTGGGGAGGTACCAGCAGATTGGAAAGCAGCTAATGTAACGCCTCTGTTTAAAAAAAAGGGGGCAGACAAAAGGCAGGTAACAATAGGCCGGTTAGTTTAACATCTGTAGTGGGGAAAATGCTTGAAACTATCATTAAGGAAGAAATAGCGGGACATCTAGATAGGAATAGTGCAATCAAGCAGACGCAGCATGGATTCATGAAGGGGAAATCATGTTTAACTAATTTACTAGAATTCTTTGAGGATATAACGAGCATGGTGGATAGAGGTGTACCGATGGATGTGGTGTATTTAGATTTCCAAAAGGCATTCGATAAGGTGCCACACAAAAGGTTACTGCAGAAGATAAAGGTACGCGGAGTCAGAGGAAATGTATTAGCATGGATAGAGAATTGGCTGGTGAACAGAAAGTAGAGAGTCGGGATAAATGGGTCCTTTTCGGGTTGGAAATCGGTGGTTAGTGGTGTGCCACAGGGATCAGTGCTGGGATCACAACTGTTTACAATATACATAGATGACCTGGAAGAGGGGACAGAGTGTCGTGCAACAAAATTTGCAGATGACACGAAGATTAGTGGGAAAGCGGGTTGTGTCGAGGACACAGAGAGGCTGCAAAGAGATTTGGATAGGTTAAGCGAATGGGCAAAGGTTTGGCAGATGGAATACAATGTCGGAAAATGTGAGGTCATCCACCTTGGGGAAAAAAAACAGTAAAAGGGAATATTATTTGAATGGGGAGAAATTACAACATGCTGTGGTGCAGAGGGACCTGAGGGTCCTTGTGCATGAATCCCAAAAAGTTAGTTTGCAGATGCAGCAGGTAATCAGGAAGGCGAATGGAATGTTGGCCTTCATTGCGAGAGGGGTGGAGTACAAAAGCAGGGAAGTCCTGCTGCAACTGTATAGGGTATTGGTAAGGCCACACCTGGAGTACTGCGTGCAGCTTTGGTCACCTTACTTAAGGAAGGATATACTAGCTTTGGAGGGGGTACAGAGACGATTCACTAGGCTGATTCCGGAGATGAGGGGGTTACCTTATGATGATAGATTGAGTAGACTGGGTCTTTACTCGTTGGAGTTCAGAAGGATGAGGGGTGATCTTATAGAAACATTTAAAATAATGAAAGGGATAGACAAGATAGAGGCAGAGAAGTTGTTCCCACTGGTAGGGGAGGCTAGAACTAGGGGGCACAGCCTCAAAATACGGGGGAGCCAATTTAAAACTGAGTTGAGAAGGAATTTCTTGTCCCAGAGGGTTGTGAATCTGTGGAATTCTCTGCCCAAGGAAGCAGTTGAGGCTAGCTCATTGAATATATTCAAGTCACAGATAGATACATTTTTAACCATTAAGGGTTACGGGGAGAGGGCGGGTCAGTGGAGCTGAGTCCACGGCCAGATCAGCCATGATCTTATTGAATGGCGGAGCAGGCTCGAGGGCCTAGATGGCCTACTCCTGTTCCTAATTCTTATGTTCTTATGTTATATGAACAGATGCAGCAGACAGCATGGGGCAAAGAGAGAAAAAAGAATAAAACAGTGCAATAATTCAATCGTGATATTCTGTAGATGTCAACCTATTAAAGCAAAGCTAAAGCAGGTTACAAGAATGCACAGAACCCCAGATAGAATCTGAGTCTCAACTCCACTGCTAACTTCATTATATGTAATCGCCAGGAATTCCACAAGGGTTCTTTGGTGGGAGACCAGCAGTGCTTTGAGAGCAGAGACAGCGGACCTGCGTGGGATCAGCAGCGGGAGGTGAGGCAAGGCGGAGCACTTAAAAGCAAGGTTCAACAGGCAACATTTGAAAGGGATGTCAAAGTTTAAAAGTGACTTCAGCACAAGGGAAGTAGCTGATTGGTGAGTAGTGGGTGAATGTTTTTTTTCTGTTAAGTAAGTACTTAGTCTATAAATAAAGGCGCAAGTCCTTTTTTTGCCACTCGGCGGTCTTTCCAGGCCTAAGGCCCCAAACTTGGGGGAAGTTAAGTGCCGCCCAAAGGACCGCTGAGATCCTGACGGTACTTTAGGCGGATCTTTCATTAAAAAGTTCTGGAAAGACTGCCCGGCGGAAAAAAAGGACTTGCGGCATGAATCTGGGCGGCAGGAGATCCCAATCTGAGTTGGGCCGAGGGAGAAGGGGAACAGGTAAAAATTAAAATTTCCAAAAAATAAAAAAAAACACTGGAAAACCTTCAGGGGACCCCATCCACCTGAATCGCTGGGGAAAAAAATTAAGAAAAGAAGTTTACTAACCTTTTTATGCAAGTCTTCATTCTTACCGTTGAGGTTAGACCTGCCTTCACGCAGCAGTCCTTCCTCTGCTGCAGCGCACTCCCGCCCAGACCAAACTGGCAGCTCGGTGGGCAGGAGGACACTTACGCGCATTGCATGCCAGCAGACAGTCCCCAGCGGTCTTCCCTCCCCGCCGGCGGGAGGCCTCCACTAAACTCACTCGGAGGGGAGACCGCCCAGAAAACTCAGCGGCAGCGGGTGCCTGCGGACAGTGAGTCCACCAAGTTCGGCCCTATAGTCTTTTAAATAAAGGAGCCTAAAATTAATTTGATACGTGATATTTCTAATCTAAAAAACCTAATTAATTAAATCAGCTGATTGCTGAGTAGCTGCTAGGTATGTTTTGCTAAGGTTTAGAGTTTATTTTTGCTTGATAGTTCCGAGTCTAACTCAAGGAATGGCCGGACAGCTCATTCCTGTGGACTGCACATCCTGTGGCATGTGGGAAGTCCTGGATGCTTTGCACAGCCTGGACGACCATGTGTGCAGGAGGTAACTCCGGCTGCACCAACTCGAGCTCCGCATTTCCGAGCGTGAAAGGCAGCTGGAGTCACTGCAGTGCATCCGCGAGACTGAGAGCTATGTGGATAGCACGTTTCTAGAGGTGGCCACCCCGCAGCTTAAGAGTGCAGGCAGAGAGGGAGTGGGTGACCAGCAGACAGAAGAGGACTAGGCAGGTAGTGCAGGAGTCCCTTGAGTCCATCTCACTCTCCAACCGATATTCTCTTCTGAGTACTGGTGCAACTGGGGAGTGCAGCCAGAGCCAAGTCCACGGCACCACGGGTGGCTCAGCTGCACAGGGGGAAGGAAGAAGAATGGAAGAGCTATAGTGGTAGGAGATTCAAAAGTCAGGGTAGCAGACAGGTGTTTCTGCGGCCGCAGACGTGACTCCAGGATGGTACGTTGCCTCCCTGGTGCCAGGGTCAGGATGTCACCGAACACCTGCAGGGCATTCTGGGGGAAGAGGATGAACAACCAGAGGTCGTGGTCCATATCGGTACCAATGACATAGGTAGAAAGAGGGATGAGGTCCTGCAGGCAGAGTTTAGGGAGCTAGGAGAGAGTCTAAAAAACAGGACCTCAAAGGTAGTCATCTTTGGATTACTCCTGGTGCCACAAGCTAGTGAGTACAGAAACAGGAGGATAGAGCAGATGACTGTGGCTGGAGAGATGGTGCAGGAGGGAGGGCTTTAGATTCCTGAGGCATTGGAACTGCTTCTGGAGGAGGTGGGACTTGTACAAGCCGGACGAGTTGCACCTCAACAGAGCCAGGACCAATATGCTCGCGGGGTGGGTTGGGGGGGGCGCAGGAGTTGATAGTGCTGTTGGGGAGTGTTTAAACTAGCTTGGCAGTGGGGTGGGAACATGAGAATAGATTCAATAGGAAGGGGAGTAAAGCTGGAATTGGAAATCAAAAATGTAAAAAGTGAATTTGAAGGACAGAGTAAAAAGCGCTAGAAAGTAGTCAACAAGGAGGTTTGGGTGTACTAAATGCTATATACTTCAATGCAAGGAGTATAGCGTATAAGGCAGATGAGCTGAGAGCACAGGTAGACACTTGGGAGTATGATATTATCGCGATAACAGAGACATGGCTAAAAGAGGGGCAGGTATGGCAGCTCAACATTCTTGTTACAGAATCTTCAGACGGGGATTTGAGTATATGAGAAGGGAGGGCTTACTGCAGTTGTACAGGGCCTTGGTGAGACCACATCTTGAGTATTGTGTGCAGTTTTGTTCTCCTAATCTGAGGAAGGACATTTTTGTTGTTGAGGGAGTGCAGCAAAGGTTCACCAGACTGATTCCTGGGATGGCAGGACTGATATATGAAGAAAGATTGGATCGACTAGGCTTATATTCACTGGAATTTAGCAGATCTCATAGAAACATATAAAGTTCCGACGGGATTGGACAGGTTAGATGCAGGAAGAATGTTCCCGATGTTGGGGAAGTCCAGAACCAGGGGTCACAATCTAAGCATAAGGGGTAAGCCATACTAATTTACTGGAATTCTTTGAGGATATAATGAGCATGGTGGATAGAGGTGTACCGATGGATGTGGTGTATTTAGATTTCCAAAAAGCATTTGATAAGATGCCACGCAAAAGGTTACTGTAGAAGATAAAGGTACGTGGAGTCAGAGGAAATGTATTAGCATGGATAGAGAATTGGCTGGTTAACAGAAAGCAGAGAGTCGGGATAAATGGGTCCTTTTCGGGTTGGAAATCGGTGGTTAGTGGTGTGCCACAGGGATCGGTGCTGGGACCACAACTGTTTACAATATACATAGATGACCTGGAAGAGGGGACAGTGTGTAGTGTAACAAAATTTGCAGATGACACAAAGATTAGTGGGAAAGCGGGTTGTGTAGAGGACACAGAGAGGCTGCAAAGAGATTTGGATAGGTTAAGCGAATGGGCAAAGGTTTGGCAGATGGAATACAATGTCGGAAAATGTGAGGTCATCCACCTTGGGAAAAAAAAACAGTAAAAGGGAATATTATTTGAATGGGGAGAAATTACAACATGCTGCAGTGCAGAGGGACCTGGGGGTCCTTGTGCATGAAACTCAAGTTAGTTTGCAGGTGCAGCAGGTAATCAGGAAGGCGAATGGAATGTTGGCCTTCATTGCAAGAGGGGTGGAGTACAAAAGCAGGGAGGTCCTGCTGCAACTGTATAGGGTATTGGTGAGGCCGCACCTGGAGTACTGCGTGCAGTTTTGGTCACCTTACTTAAGGAAGGATATACTAGCTTTGGAGGGGGTACAGAGACGATTCACTAGGCTGATTCCGGAGATGAGGGGGTTACCTTATGATGGTAGATTGAGTAGACTGGGTCTTTACTCGTTGGAGTTCAGAAGGATGAGGGGTGATCTTATAGAAACATTTAAAATCATGAAAGGGATAGACAAGATAGAGGCAGAGAGGTTGTTTCCACTGGTCGGAGAGACTAGAACTAGGGGGCAGAGCCTCAAAATACGGGGGAGCCAATTTAAAACCGAGTTGAGAAGGAATTTCTTCTCCTTGAGGGTTGTGAATCTGTGGAATTTTCTGCCCAGGGAAGCAGTTGAGACTAGCTCATTGAATGTATTCAAATCACAGATAGATAGATTTTTAACCAATAAGGGAATTAAGGGTTATGGGGAGCGGGCGGGTAAGTGGAGCTGAGTCCACGGCCAGATCAGCCATGATCTTGTTGAGTGGTGGAGCAGGCTCGAGGGGCTAAATGGCCTACTCCTGTTCCTAAATCTTATGTTCTTATGTTCTTATGTTCTCTTATGTATAAGGAGAAACTTCTTCACTCAGAGAATTGTGAACCTGTGGAATTCTCTACCACAGAAAGTTGTTGAGGCCAGTTCGTTAGGTATATTCAAAAGGGAGTTAGATGTAGCCCTTATGGCTAAAGGGATCAAGGGGTATGGAGAGAAATCAGGAATGGGGTACTGAAGTTGCATGATCAGCCATGATCATATTGAATGATGGTGCAGGTTCGAAGGGCCGAATAGCCTACTCCTGTACCTACTTTCTATGTTTCTATGATAGAAATGGGGGTAAAAAGGGAGGGGGGGGGGTCCGCAGTATTCAAACGAGGCCATATGGGTCGAACTAAAAAACAAAAAAGGGGCGATCACACTGTTGGGAGTGTACTATAGACCCCCAAACCGTAAGAGGGAGATAGAAGAGCAAATATGTAGGCAAATTTCTGAGAAGTCCAAAAACTATAGGGCGGTAATAGAAGGGGATTTCAACTATCCTAATATTAACTGGGACAAAATTAGTGTGAAGTGTATAGAGGGTGCGGAATTCCTAAAATGCATTAAAGAGAACTTTTTAAATCAGAAAGTAGCAAGCCCAACACAGGAGAACAGAAGAACATAAGAAATAGAAGCAGGAGTAGGCCACCTGGCCCCTCGAGCCTGCTCCACCATTTAATAAGATCATGGCTGATCTGATCATGGACTCGGCTCCATTTCCCTGCCTGCTCCCCATAACCCTTTATTCCCTTATCGCTCAAAAATCTGTCTATCACCGCCTTAAATATATTCAATGACCCAGCCTCCACAGCTCTCTGGGGCAGATAATTCCATAGATTTACAATCCTCTGAGAGAAGAAATTCCTCCTCATCTCAGTTTGTTTTCGGCGGCCCCTTATTCTGAGACTATGTCCCCTCGTTTTACTTTCCCCTAAGAGTAGAAATATCCTCTCTGCATCCACCCTGTCAAGCCCCCTCATTATCTTAAATTTGATAAGATCACCTCTCATTCTTCTGAACTCCAATGAGTATAGGCCCAACCTAATCAACCTATCTTCATGTCAAACTCCTCATCTCCAGAATTAACCTAGTGAACCTTCTCTGAGCGGTCTCCAATGCAAGTGAAAAGTGAATCCTTCGTTAAATATGGAGACCAAAACTGTATGCAGTACTCTAGGTGTGGCCTCACCCTATACAGTTGTAGCAGGACTTCTCTGCTTTTATACTCCTTCCCCTTGCAGTAAAGGCCAACATTCCATTTGCTTTCCTGATTACTTGCTGTACCTGCATACTAACTTTTTGTGTTTCATGCACAAGGACCCCCAGGTGTCTCTGTACTGCAGCACTTTGCAATTTTCCTCCATTTACATTATAAATTGCTTTCCTATTTTTTTTTCCGAAGTACATTTTGTAATTACTACCCATTTAAATAATAATTTGCTTTTTAATTTTTCCTTCCAAAGTGGATAACTTCACATTTTCCCACATTATACTCCATCTGCCAAATTTTTCCCCACTCACTTAGCATGACAATATCCCTTTGCAGATTTGTTGTGTCCTCCTCACAATTTGCTTTCCCACCCATTTTTGTAGCATCAACAAACTTGGCTACATTACACATGGTCCCTTCAACCAAGTCATTAATATAGATTGTAAATAGTTGAGGTCCCAGCACTGATCCCTGCGGCATCCAACTAGTTACTGTTTGCCAACCGGAAAATGACCCATTTATCCCGACTCTATTTTCTGTTAATTAGCCAATCCTCTATCCATGCTAATATATTATCCCCCACCCTGTAAACTTTTATCTTATGCAGTAACCTTTTATGTGGCACCTTATCAAATGTCTTCTGGAAATCCAAATACACCATATCCACTGGTTCCTCCTTATCCACCCTGCTCGTTACATCCACAAAGAACTCCATCAAATTTGTCAAACATGATTTCTCTTTCATAAAAATATGCTGATTCTGCTTGATTGTGCAACAAAAAGCATAATTCAAACGGCAATTTCCCTTGTCGTGTGACTAGTAGTTGCCTGCGACGGTTCCTGAGTTAAATATCAAATTACACACTAGACACATGACAGTACCGTTAATGTTCGTTTAATACAGAAAAAGTACAAGACTCACTACTTATACTCTATTTAACTCTGCTTAACTCTGCAGAAAGGCGTTCCAAAAGGTGTTCTTTTCCACTCAAAATACTAACTCTGTTCAACTCTGTTTAACTCTGCAGAAAAGGCGCTCCAAGGGGTGTTCCCTTCTGCTCAAAATAAGCTCATAGTTACCCAATACGTCTCTGGGTGATCAATCCAGTCCAGACACTGTTCCTTCAAGGATCTCTCCCCTGGTCCCTGCTTCTGTCGAATGTTGGTTCTAGGTTCTTGCTCCAGACTTTCCGAGATTGTCTATCTTTATACCTATTTTTCCGTCACTTAACCATGTGTGTTGCTATTAATTGCCTGCTTGTTTTTACAAGAAGTACAGAGACACTCTGCTGTTATCGCAACTTGTCTCTTGCCTCCAAGAATTATTACCAAGTCGGAGTCTTCCTTACCTTGTTGAACCTTATCTTGATCAATTAAGTCTTTTTTTACCATCCCCTGCTGGTGCCACAGCTGGTCCTGTATGGTAACTCCCTCCTGTCCGTTGGCCTTCAGTCTGTTATTCCTACACCTGACCTTTTGTTTGGTCATTAGTATTTGCCGGAACTTTGTTAATTGGCATTCAGTATTTCCATACTATCTCTTACCCAGGGCAACTCCTTTGAATTTGGCTTTATTATCCTGTAGCTTTCCCTGCTGTTTTACAACTTTACCTCATCCCTTATCTCATTCACCCTGAGGTTTTTTGTGCAAGAGAGTTTATTAGTTTTTTGGACCCCAGGTCTGAACTAACTTCTTAATCCTTTCTGATATTTCCACACTTTTCCAAATGTCCCGCTGCTGCTTCCTTAATAATGGACTCCAGCATTTTCCCAAAGACAGATGTTAGGCTAACTGGTCTATAGTTTCCTGCTTTTTACTGCCTCCTTTTTTAAATAGGGGCGTTACATTTGCAGTTTTCCAATCCGCTGGGACCGCCCCAGAATCCAGGGAATTTTGGTAGATTACAACCAATGCATCCACTAACTCTGCAGCCACCTCTTTTAAGACCCTAGGATGTAAGCCATCAGGTCCAGGGGACTTGTCCGCCTTTTGTCCCATTATTTTACCGAGTACTAATTCATTAGTGATACTGATTGTATTAAGTTCCTCCCCCCCTATAGCCCCTTGATTATCCGCTATTAGGATGTTTTTAGTGTCTTCTACCGTGAAGACCGATACAAAATATTTGTTCAATGTCTCTGCCATTTCCCTGTTCTCTATTATTAATTCTCCAGTCTCATCCTTTAGGGGACCAACATTTACTTTAGCCACTCTTTTCCTTTTTATGTACCTGTAGAGACTCTTACTATCTGTTTTTATATTTCATGCTAGTTTACTTACATAATCTATCTTCCCTCTCTTTATCATTTTTTTTAGTCGTTCTTTGCTTGCTTTTAAAAGTTTCCCAATCCTCTGGCCTCCCACTAGTCTTGGCCTTCTTTTCAATTTGATACCATTGCTTATTTCCTTAGTTTGCCATGTATGGTTATCCCTTCTCTTACATTTTTTCCTTCTCATTGGGATATACTTTTGTAGCGAGTTATGAAATATCTCCTTAAATGTCTCCCACTGCTCATCAACCATCCCACACTTTAATCTATTTTCCCAGTGCAATTTAGCCAACTCTGCCTTCATACCATTGTAGTTTCCTTTATTTAAGCTTAGGCCACTGGTTTGAGATCCAGCTTTCTCACCCTCCAACTAAATTTGAAATTCAACCATGTTATGTCACTCATTCCTAGAGGATCTTTTACTTGGAGATCATTTATTAATCCGGTCTCATTACACAGTACCAAATCTAAGATGGTTCCACAACGTACTGTTCAAGGAAACTATCCCGGATACACTCCATGAACTCTTATCCACCGGTCCCCTTTTTTACCCATCCCTTTTTTCACATTAAACTTCATAGTGTTTGATTCAGGGCCTTCAAGTGCTCGCAAGGTCAGGTTTTTATACAGGCTTATGGTCTCTGGTGCGCAGTAGTTGGGGATGGTTATGTCCGTTAGGTTTAGGAACACCGTAATTATTTGCTGATGTACCCCAAAGTGCACCTTATCCTTGGTTTGCTTTATTACCAATCCCTCTTTTGCTCCAGTGTTCATGGTTGGACGCTTTGGTGTCACTGGGGGTGTGGTGGTCGGGGCCCTGGTAGTGCTCAGTGTATTGCTATAGTGGTTGGTGGGGCAGTGGTGGTGGGTTTATCTCGGGGACTAACCCTCCAACACTATTCATAGGCATCTGCACACCGGGAGGGCTGGCACATTTTCCACTCATCGTGCCCTTGCTGGGGTACACCGGAGAATTGAGCGAAAATTGGCATGCACCTTATCTGCACCCCTCTTTCCTGGGTGCAGTATCCTTGTCCCCCCTTTATTACAAAACACACCGCAGTCTTATTCACGCGAAACGTTAGTCCCTTATTACTGGTCCATCCCCATTGTCGATCTGACCCCTTGCTACGTTGTCTTATGCCCATTAGTCCGACGCTACAATTTAAGTCCACTGTTGCTCCGACTGTCACCGTCAGCGTTCCTGATTCTTTATCACAACTAATGTCGCCCAAGTCCCTGTAATACAGGCCTTGCTGCTCCTCGGCCGATTGTCCTCGGTATAAGGAGGAGTTACACCATGTTGTTCTCACAAGCACCAGAATTCTGTAAAAAAAAAATATATTTCCCGGTCGTCATCAGTTAGTTAGAGACTATAAATAGGGCCTAAGTTTCAACTGGATTTGCTCCTTTTTTTTTGAGCAACAAGTTTTTTTCGAGTATCCTAGAAATTGCAATTCTGCACATTTAGTTTGCTCTAGTTTCATTGAGTTAGTTTAGTTTCGTTTTAGTTCAGTTTTTTTTTCAAGAGGGGGGCATGTCCAGTCACTTACGTCAGTTTTGCAAGTTTAGACTGCGAAAAGTTACTCCAAACTGACTTAGAACAGAGTAAGTGTCCACTTTTGTATGCCACGAAAAACCTTGTGTAGAGTTAAGAAATCAACGCAGCTAGCCAGAGATTGTGGGGTGCGGGGGGAGGGAAGAGAGAGCAGTAAACACCTTCATTTTTAAAAATAAAGAACCATCATCAATAATAAATGATAAATCAATCAATCAATCGATCAATTAATAAATCAATAAATAAAAAATAAAAAATAAAAAAAAATAAAAGATCAATAAATCAATAAATAAGAAATTAAAAGTTCCTATCTCACCTACCCGTTCGGGTGCACCAGGAGCCCCCCAGCAACACACACAGCAGCAAGCACACGCAACCTATACACGCAGGTAGCAAGCAGCGGCAGGCCACTCGGCCAGGGATAGGGTTGTGAGCGCGGCCGGGAGGAGTGAGTGGGGGAGGAGGAGTGAGTGGGGTGGGGGGGAGGGGGGCGAGGGGACAACATTAAACAGATGAGCCTGCCCAGGTCCCATCCTACTCACGTCTTGTCCCCAATCTCTTTGCTTTCCTGCTACCCCCGCCCCTCCGAACATCTCCGAGACAGTCCCCCAGAACATTTGATGGCCTCAGTCAGTGAGAGCAATCGACATCTTCCTTCTTGATGGTCACTTTTACCAGCTCCTTCTCCCTTTCTTGTTTGCCGTCTCCAGGTCTGAGCTCAGGATCTCCTTCTCCTCCGCATAGTCGGTCACCTGCTCCAGGAGTCCATTCGGCCAGGGCTAGGGGTGGCATGCTTCATGCCCCTCCCACACAGCCTGCAGCACACTCACACAGAATCTGGGGGCCAGGAGCTACTGCACACGTGCGCAGACTCCACTGCACATGCGCGCAGCTGCTGGCAGTCTTTTAGGCGCAGGCCTGTAGCTCCGTCCCCCGCTGGTGCTGCTATGCTGTGCCGAGGCCACAGGAGGCCTCATGAAAGTCAAGAATAGCAATTGGAAACAGGCGCGCTTTTTATTCCAGGAAATCAGCAGATCTCTGAGGTGCGCCGTTCTAATCCTCAACTGAAACTTGGGCCCTGTGTCTTTTCAACTGGGTCCAGTGTTTCCTTTTGCCAATACCCCCTATATTTACGCATGTTCACATGTCACTTACCATTATTACCTGATGGGGGCCGGTCCATTTTGGTGAGAACCCGGGTTTCTCTGGGTTTTTCTTCACCATTACCTGACTGTCTACTTGAGGTATTTGGACCTTCTGTTCTTTAGTGTCGTCTCTAAGTCTTTGATGATTTGTTAATCTCTTGTCTGTGCTTTTAGGTCATGTAACTGCTTACAGAGTTCCATCACAAACCTCAGTATCCTGTCTTTATATGGTCCTATGTCCTCGTTTCCTGTAACCAAGACTTCTGGCAATCTCATAACTCTTCCAGTCATCAGTTCAAAGGGCTTCAGTCCTGTAGTCCGACTAAGGGTTGCCCTTAATTTCATCAGTACTCGGGGTAACATAGCTACCCACCCCCTTTCTGTCTCCTCGATTGTCTTGGCTAGTGTTGTCTCTAAGGTCCTATTAATTCATTCCGCTAATCCAGATGACTCCGGGTGGTATGGGATATGGAATTTCTGTCTAATCCCTTGCCTTGGTGGTGTTGCCTGTGACTGCAATTTTGGCTGAGCTACAAAATATAAATGAGGTTATTAGTGGAGAAGGGAGTGCTAGGGTCACAAGGTGATTCAAACACTACACACAGCATATGCATGAGAACAGCACTACCGCTTTCAAAATAATCACAGACATCACATTTAATGAACATAACCAAATTCTGTATTTCAGTGATTTTCATGAGCCTGTCATTAATTACATAACACTTTCATCAATCATCTATCATATATTATTTGAATATGAGTGGGTGTGGCATCTATTGACTTTACATCACGCAGTGGTGTATACTTTACTCATGTGGCATCACATCTGGTTCTGCTGCTGCATGCGTGGCCATCCGAGGTGGATCCCCACGAGTGCCAGCGTCGCTCCTCAAGGTCGGTCAGCTCGCACATCACTGGTGGGCCGCTACCCGTGCGCCGCTGCTTGGCCCTATTCTTCGAAAGCTTCTTCTGCAAAAGGTAACAGCATGACATGGCAATAGATCATTGCATAAGATCATTGCTAGGTACTGTCACAGATACTGATGGAATGCATAATCGACAAATGTTATCATTATTAATCTAAGCACTTACACCATAAATGTAGGCTTTGAGTAAAACATTCCCGGTCTAACTGCAATACATCAGATATGAATTTATTTGCTCATTACACCTACAATTCCAATTATATAAATATATAAGTACAGGCAACTCTCGATTATCCGGGGCCCTCAGGGATCGGGCGATTTTGCCGCTAGGGCGAGTGCACGTACTTGCCGAGAATGTTTGGGTCCCAAATTTGTACTTTAATGCTAGATTAACTTGCTGGAGTCAACGATCCCTCCCTCAAATCAGTTTTGAAACTAGTTAGAACATCAACTCGACGAGCCTAATCCCCAATCCTTCGGCAGTCATCGGTCGGCGGAGAAAGAGCACAGACAAGCCGGACGGTGCCAGCATCCCCAGATCCTGCCTAGAAATCCAAGCTCATTCCCAGCTAGTGCCACGATCAGGCCCAGCAGCGTGGCTGAAAGGTGAAATGGCCAGTCTAAAGGCTTCAACCGCTGGAGGTCTAATGAGACTCGGCTTTACTTACCCCCGAGGCCGGGCGGCACTCTCAGTGGCGGACAGGTGCAGAAAGTGGTCAGCGCAGGACTATGTGTGAGGTGCGTTTAATGGTCGTGTGCAGCTGTACACGGGACAGAATCATAGTTTTTAAAAGTGCCGTTCTCCGTTAGATCCGTGTAGAGATAATCGAGAATTGCCTGTAAATGTAAATAAATGTAATACTTACTCTGCCAGAGCCGACAAGGTCGTTCCAGCGCTTGGGGCACTGGTTGCCCTCACGCACCTCGTACGTCACCGATGAGACCACCTCAGCTATCTCGGCCCAAATTTTCTGGTAAACCTTCGGGGTAGGCTTCCCACACCCACCCCGGGTCAATTGACCCCAGCGTGATTCCACCTCCTGTAGGAGGACAGCATTTGCCTCATTGGAGAATCTCCTCGCTCGTTTTTGTCTTCCCAACTCCACTTCCTCTCCAACCTCACTGTCCTCACCAGCCTCCTCCCCCTCCACATTGTGCTCTCTCACCTCCTCCATGCCTTCCATGTTATTATTTTTTTTTCTTCCGATATTTATGTGTCATCAAACTAAATAGTACTCTAATTTATTATTACTCCTCACAAAACTCTTTACTACCTCCCACAACAGCCAAACAAACCACAAAAAACCAGACAACAAACCCACACATGCTTTCTCTTCCTCTCTGCTCTCTCTCCTCTTCTGCGCATGTATTGATGACCCCTGACCTCCTGAAATGCGGGAAAAGACAGTTGCTATGGCGTTGCTATGGACACCGACATTTTGCGACAGAAGAAAAAAAAAATTACCACTTACACCCATCTCATATTGCTCCCGCTAATGCCCATTTTATAAAGTGGAAACTAGGGGGTTTGAAAATGGGCGATAATCCAGCGATCTCAAAACCCATAATAAACGGCAAATCTGGAAATAACGCCTATTTTGGGGCAATCTACACAATAATGGAAAATCTAGCCCCATATCTTCCCTTTGTGGTTGGGTAGCAGTCCAGTAAAATCCATCTGTAAGTTTTCCCAGAGTCCCTTTGATCGGGGTTGATGTCCCATCCTGACCTTTATTTTCCCCCCTGGATTGTACTTCGCGCATGTCACGCACTTTCTACAATGGTTTTTTATATCTCTACCCATTCCCTTCCTCCACCAACATTGGGACATCAAATTTATCATGTTGGTTCTATCTGTATGGACATATCCATAGTATATGTTCGATAAGCTCTCCTAGATGCACTCTGGTGCTATCACATTCCCATCTTTCCTCCATATCCCGTTTGTCCCTTTTTGGGCTTCCCTCTGCTTCCACTCCTCCTTTTCCTGTGGAGTGGCTTCTCCCTGTACCTTAAGCATGTTTACTTCCTCGGGCCCGATTGTACATGCTCCGACCTGGGCTTCCCTGGCCAGATTACCTGTCTCAGCCACCCGCTTGGCTGTTTCATCTGCCCATGCATTTCCCTGTTGGTGCTGATCAGTAATTTTTAGGTGCGCTTTGATTTTTATTATTGCACATTCTTGGGGTAGGAGGGAGGCTTCCACTAATTTTTTAACAATATCCTTGTGTCTTATTGGTCTTCCTCCTGAGGTCATATATCGTCGCCCACTCCAGGCTATCATGTAATCATGCACTACTCCAAAAGCATACCAACTGTCTGTATAAATGTTTACTCTTTTCCCTTTGGCCAACCTCAGAGCCTCGGTGAGAGCCACCAATTCAGCCACTTGGGCCGATAGGCCCCCTTCTAGCCATCCTCCCCTTCCAACCTGTCCACTGCTTCTACCACTGCCCATCCCATTCGTGGTGTCCCGTTAATATATCACCGGGATCCATCTGCATATAGATCCATGTCCGCTTCCTCAAGCGGGGTTTTGCTAGCCTGACTACCTCCCTCTTTGCCTCCTGTTGGGTTACACTGATGCTCTTCTCCTTCCGTAATAATCCACCCTGCGGGATTGTTACAGTTGTCTTTTATTATTGTTACTGTAGTTGGGGGGTAAGAGTATTGCCTCCCACCTAGGCCTACGTGCATCGGATACTGTTCTTAGCCTTCCCGTATTAAGCAACTCTACGAAGATATGTTGGGTATGTAGGATAACTTGTCCTGACATCACTATTGGTTCGCTAACTCTGATGGTCCACCAGGCAGCAACGCACCTGGATAGTCCTGCGGCTACATGTTGCTGTTTACTTGAATAATACGCTACTGGCCTATGCCAATCCCCATGTATTTGAGTCACTACTGTATTATAATGCCCTTTATTGTGGTAGGTATAAATGTGGAAGGGACTATTCTGGTTGGGTAATCCCAGGGCTGGAGCGCTTACGAGGGCCTTTTTTAACTTTATGAATGGAAATCAGAGCCCCAGTCCACTGGCTCTTGAGATGGTTACCCCCCTTTGACCAGATCCTATATAGGTTGGGCCATCTCCGCATATTCGGGGATAAAATTTCGGAGGTAATTAATTAGCTCTACTACCTGCCTGACCCCTTTCACGGTCCCTGGCCTTGGCATCGATCGAATAGCCTCCTTTCTGTCCTTGGGCATTTGTCTTTTCCCTTGTGTTTTTATGTATCCTAGATAGGTTACTTCATTCTTTCCCACCTGTGCCTTCCTAGGATTTATTTTTAGTTCCGCATTCTGTAGAGCTCCTAGCACTGTAATTAAAGCTATTATGTGTTGTTGTACTGTACTGGAGGCAATAAGGATTTCATCCACATACTGCAAAAGGATGCTCCCTTCTCCTATGTCTATCGGTTCCAAGATCCCCGACAATACTCGGTGAAATATGCTCGGACTATTGTGGAATCCCAACAGTACTCTAGTCCATGTATACTGTTTCCCTTTTACGGTGAAGGCAAATTTTCCTTGGGAACCTTCATCTTAAATCCGTTTACTATATCGAGCATGGTGAATATCTAGCGCTCTGGATCCAGGTCGTTAAAGATAGTGGCCGGTCTCGCCACTATCGGGTGCTCTCTAGAAGTAACCTTGTTCAGAGTGGTATAATCGATAGGTACGAGATGTGTTTTCTGTTCTGGTCCGGGAATTTTGATGGGTGGTACCCCTGCTTGCCCATAATCCTGCTTGTGTTGTGCCCACAGAGATGGGTATAATTGGCTCATGCTACCCCATACACCCTTTGTTTCCCACTCAGGCCGTATTGGGGTTATTCTGGCCACCCGCTGTTGCTGGTGTCCCGGGTGATCAAACTTAATTTGGTTTTGATGTTTATCTCCCAAAATTATCCAATTATGCTGGGGATCTATCAGTACCGCTATTTAAGGTGTCGGCGCCCTCTGGATTGTGGCAGCACCAAAACTGAGTAGGTAGCATTACTCCTTGTACTTCTAGTAACACAATCTCACTTAAGGTTGCTTTTCTATATCCCCCTTCTGCTCCTTATATGTTAACTGTCCTTTTGGTAAGGGGCAAGTCTAAGTTGGTTATGGATACGGATGCTCCTCTGTCTACTAGCATATCGCATTGCCAGCCCCCTAATACTGCACTGATAAACATTCTTGGATCCTCTATTTGCCATCCGATACCTCCGCCGGGGGCCGGTAACCCCTAGCGTGTCCTAGCTAGTTGGAGCATGTTGATAATGTCCTCATTGAAGGGCGCCTCGGGTGGGGGCGGAGGAGGCAGTGATGCTGGTACGTGTCTGAGCATGTCCATCAGCTCTTCACAGCTTACTGGTGTTCCATTTTTTGCCTGCTGGGGTCCCTGTCCTTCCACGTCTCCTCCCTTTGTCCAGCAATTTTTGGACCTGTGTCCCATTCTATCACAATTTTGACATTTCAATTTAGAATTTCCGTATCCTTTCCTCTTCTGCGGGCACTCTTTACTGCGGTGACCTTCCTGGCTGCAGTTAAAACATGTCAGGGGAGCTGCATAAGGGTTCTTCCCCCCCCTCCCCCACCCCCGTCTCTGCTACTATGGTCACTGCTGCCATTTTAGCTATCTTTTCCCTTTGTTCGGCCTTTAACTCTTCTATGTTATCTGCCCATTCTAGAGTTTTGGCGTAATCATCCCCCACTTTGAATCCCAATTTAATTATCTTTTGGTGGACTTCCCCCAGTCCATCCTTAAACATTTTCAAAAATGCTGCGTCATCTTTGTCAGTGTTATTGGCGCCAGAATGGTCTTTTTACTCGATCCACTTCCGCTCCTCGTATTCCTCTACACTTTTGCCTGCTTTTTAAGTTACTTTCAGTATCCTACTCCAACTAGTCCTAATCGGTCCCCAGCACCCATCCATCCAGTATTTGAGGTATTCCAGTTTTCACTGTTTTGTCAATTGGGCCCCTCCCCTAATCTGCCAGCGTCCACTTTGCACCAATTGTGTCGCCGTTTGCCAATTTACTGGACCCATTTTGACTTTCATCAGATTGTGAACATCTGTTAGTGTTAGGTTATGGGCGTCAACCGTTTGCCAGAATTCTGTATTGCTACTGTTTGGCATAGGAGTTGGTAATTCATTCAATAGTATTTGTCTCTCATGTGGACTAAGGGTTCCACCTGTATGGCTGTTTGGGTTGGTCTCTGTCTGTTTGGGGGAATCGTAATGGTGTTTTTGGGTGCCAGTGGTACGCAACTATTATCATATTGCGGGGGCCAATCTTCCCTGCCGTCATCATTGGCCAGTTCATCCCAGTCTGATTTACTGTCAGGTTGGATTTGTGGACTAATCTTACCCACCGAGGGGTATAGCGGCGCTATTGCTGGTGCCAAAGGTGGCCCTTTCATGGCTGCGCACTGCACTACTCGTCCGGTTCCTTCTGTATTTCCTCCAGCTTGTTTATCTTAGCTTCTAATCTTTGAATTTGTTTTATTTGAATATCTACTTTATTTGTTCCGGGTAACAGGCAAGTATTATTATATAGGCCTGCTCCATTTTGTTCTTTGTCTGACAGTCCCACCACTTCCTCTGTCTGTCTGGTGGGTCTTCTGGTTGCCACCCTTTATTTTTCATTGCTTCTATTAGTTTCACATTCTTCTCTGCGAGCATATATACCAGAGACCCCTCTGGTCCTCATTCTATTCCATTGGCCATTTTATTAAGATCTCTGGGGTCGTCCCAGTAGGTTACTCTTGTACTCCTTCTTGTTTGCGCCGTGCACGGTTAATACAGGTTCGTTAGTATTAGTACTGTGTCACCCGTCGCGCTTCATAACCTAAGTTGTTCTTGTCCCTCGGTTTCCATCCTTCCGTGGTTCGCAATAACTTAGTTCTTTATACAGATTACCTCCTTCCCCATCAATGTTTTAGCTCTAACTTGTAGGTGGTATTTAAGAGTTACTCACCCCAATAGCTGCCACCATCGTCCGGGTCGGAGAGTCTATATCCTGTTCGTGATGCCAATTGTTGCAGTAAAAAGAAGGCTTCTCTTCTTCAAGGTGGATTCCCTGAAATAAGGAATCGACATCTGCCCTAATAACGACCATGGAATCAAACAGACGAAAACTTGGATTCACTTTTACGATCTTTATTCAAGCATCTGCAGGGGAAGCTCACAGTCTTTGCCGCCTAAGACAGGATCTTCCCCGAGTGATGGTTCTACACACAGTTATACATTTTCTGAGGCGTGAGACTCTCGTGCACAACCTTCTACGACCACCGGTTGGCCTATAGCTTATCAGCGGAGCTACATTGATTCGTTAACCCTTATCAGCCGGGCTGCTGAATGGTTCCACAGCATCTCCATCTCCCAGCTCATGCGGAGCTGACCTCAGTCTATTGGACTGTGTTGTTCTGCAGGTTTTAACCTTGCTCCGGTTTTTTAAGCTTGTTCTGCTGTTTTTAATGGATAAGCATACAGGCATGAGCGCTACGCCTTTTAGCATGATTTCGTACCATACCCTTATTTTGGTTTTAAATATATTTTTTACCCCCTTACAGCTACCCTGGCCAATTTGCTTTGTCCAATCAATATGAAGGTTAAAATCGCCCATGCTTATTGCCTTTCCTTTTTTACAAGCCTCCCTCATTTCTTGATTTATACTCTGTCCAATAGAGTAGCTACTGTTAGGGGGCCTATACACTACACCCACCAGTGACTTTTTCCCCTTATTATTCCTTATCTCCACTCAAACTGATTCAATGTCTTGATCTTCTGAGCCAATATCGTTTCTCACTAATGCACTGATCTCATCCTTTATTAACAGTGCTACCCCACCTCATTTTCCTTTCTGTCTCTCCTTCCAATATGTCACATAACCCTGAATATTTAGTTCCCAGTTCTGGTCACCTTGCAACCATGTCTCTGTAATGGCTATCAGATCATACCTATTTGTATTTATTTGTGCCGTCAACTAATCTATTTTGTTGAGCGGCAGTTGGTGAGAGGCGGGAGCAGCCTATAAAAGGTCCAGCGGGAGATCGAGAGCCAGCGGCAGTTGGTGAGAGGCGGGAGCGGCCTATAAAAGGCCCAGCGGGAGATCGAGAGCCAGCAGCAGTTGGTGAGAGGTGGGAGCGGCCTATAAAAGGCCCAGTGGGAGATCGAGAGCCAGCAACAGTTGGTGAGAGGCGGGAGCAGTGTCGGAGCGGCCTATAAAAGGCCCAGCGGGAGCTCGAGAGCCAGCGGCAGTTGGTGAGAGGCGGGAGCAGTGTCGGTGCGGCCTATAAAAGGCCCAGCGGGAGCTCGAGAGCCAGCGACAGTTGGTGAGAGGCGGGAGCGGCCTATAAAAGGCGTACTGGTGCAGCTACAGTGGGAGAGAAAGCAAAATAGAAGTAGAAAGGAATCAAAAGGTGACATCACAGCCAATGGGGTAAGTGATTGGCTGGTGATTGGTGAGTAGCTTTTCTTTTTATTTTTATATCAATAAGTAAACTGTAACATTGTTATTACCAATTTAAGGGTATCTAAGGGTTAAGGCATGGCAGGAGAGCTCGGTCACGTGATATGCTCCTCCTGTGCCATGTGGCAACTCAGGGACACTTCCGGTGTCCCTGAGGACTACGTGTGTGAGAAGTGTATCCGCCTCCATCTGACGGACCGCGTTGCGGAATTGGAGCTGAGGGTGGATTCACTCTGGAGCATCCACGATGCTGAGAATGACATAAGTGGCACGTTTAATGAGTTGGTCTTACCGCATGAGAAGGATCCACAGCCAGCTAGAGAATGGAAGACCAGCAGGAAGAGTAGTACAAAGAAAATAGTGCAAGGGTCCCACCTTGCCATTCCCCTGCAAAACAGATACACTGCTTTGGGTACTGTTGAGGGAGATGAGGAAAGCAGCAACAGCCAAGTTCATGGCACCGTGGCTGGCTCTGTTGTACAGGAGGGCAGAAAAAAGAGTGGGAGAGCGATAGTGATAGGGGATTCAATCATAAGGGGAATAGATAGGCGTTTCTGCGGCTGCAATCGAGACTCCAGGATGGTATGTTGCCTCCCTGGTGCAAGGGTCAAGGATGTCTCCGAGCGAGTGCAGGACATTCTAAAAAGGGAGGGAGAACAGCCAGTTGTCGTGGTGCACATTGGTACCAACGACATAGGTACAAAAAGGGATGAGATCCTACGAGACGAATTTAAGGAGCTAGGAGTTAAATTAAAAAGTAGGACCTCAAAAGTAATAATCTCGGGATTGCTACCAGTGCCACGTGCTGGTCAGAGTTGGAATCGCAGGATAGCACAGATGAATACGTGGCTTAAGCAGTGGTGCAGCAGGGAGGGATTCAAATTCGTGGGGCATTGGAACAGGTTCTGGGGGAGGTGGGACCAGTACAAACTGGACAGTCTGCACTTTGACAGGAACGGAACCAATGTCCTAGGGGGAGTGTTTGCTGTGCTGTTGGTGAGGAGTTAAACTAATATGGCAGGGGGAAGGGAACCAATACAGGGAGACAGAGGGAAACAAAAAGGAGACAAAAACAAAAAACAGAAAAGAGATGAGCAAAAATGTAGGGCAGAGAAACCAAAGGCAAGAAACAAAAAGGGCCACTGAATATAAAAAGGCTGCAGGAGGGGTAAAAACTAAAAATCATGGTTTAAAAACTAGGATGAAAACACTCTACCTAAATGCACGCAGCATTCGAAATAAAGTAAATGAGTTGACGGCACAAATCATTACAAATGGGTATGATTTGGTGGCCATTACAGAAACATGGTTGCAAGGTGGCCAAGACTGGGAATTAAACATACCGGGGTATCTGACGATTCAGAAAGATAGGCAAGAAGGGAAAGGAGGTGGGGTAGCTCTGTTTATAAAGGATGATATCAGGGCAGTTGTGAGGGATAATATTGGCTCCAATGAACAAAATGTTGAATCATTGTGGGTGGAGATTAGAGATAGTAAGGGGAAAAAGTCACTGGTCGGTGTAGTTTATAGGCCCCCAAATAATAACTTCATGGTGGGGCGGGCAATAATCAAGGGAATAATGGAGGCATGTGAAAAAGGAACGACAGTAGTCATGGGGGATTTTAACCTACATATCGACTGGTCAAATCAAATCGCAGGGGGTAGCCTGGACGAGGAATTCATAGAATGCATACGGGATTGTTTCTTAGAACAGTATGTAACAGAGCCTACAAGGGAGCAAGCCATCTTGGATCTGGTCCTGTGTAATGAGACAGGAAAAATAAACGATCTCCTCGTAAAAGATCCTCTCGGAATGAGTGATCACAATATGGTTGAATTTGTAATACAGATTGAGGATGAGGAAGTTGTATCAGAAATGAGGGTACTATTCTTAAACAAAGGGGACTACAGTGGGATGAGGGCAGAGTTGGCTAAAGTAGACTGGAAACAAGGACTAAACAGTGGCACAATTGAGGAACAATGGAGGACTTTTAAGGAGCTCTTTCATAGTGCGCAACAAAAATATATTCCAGTGAAAAAGAAGGGCGGCAAGAGAAGTGATAACCAGCCGTGGATAACCAAGGAAATAAAGGAAAGTATCAAATTAAAAACCAATGCGTATAAGGTGGCCAAGGTTAGTGGGAAACTAGAAGATTGGGAAAATTTTAAACGACAGCAAAGAATGACTAAGAAAGCAATAAAGAAAGGAAAGATAGATTACGAAAGTAAACTTGCGCAAAACATAAAAACAGATAGTAAAAGCTTTTACCGATATATAAAACGGAAGAGAGTGACTAAAGTAAATGTTGGTCCCTTAGAAGATGAGAAGGGAGATTTAATAATGGGAAATGTGGAAATGACTGAGACCTTAAACAATTATTTTGCTTCCGTCTTCACAGTAGAAGACACAAAAACAATGCCAAAATTTGCAGGCCACAGGAATGTGGGAAGGGAGGACCTTGAGACAAATCACTATCACTAGGGGGGTAGTGCTGGACAGGCTAATGGGACTGAAGGTAGACAAGTCCCCTGGTCCTGATGAAATACATCCCAGGGTATTAAAAGAGATGGCTGAAGTTATAGCAGATGCATTCGTTATAATCTACCAAAATTTTCTGGACTCTGGGGAGGTACCAGCGGATTGGAGAGCAGCTAATGTAACGCCTCTGTTTAAAAAAGGGGGCAGGCAAAAGGCAGGTAACTATAGGCCAGTTAGTTTAACATCTGTAGTGGGGAAAATGCTTGAAACTATCATTAAGGAAGAAATAGCGGGACATCTGGATAGGAATAGTGCAATCAAGCAGACGCAGCATGGATTCATGAAAGGGAAATCATGTTTAACTAACTTACTGAAATTCTTTGAGGATATAACGAGCATAGTGGATAGAGGTGTACTGATGGATGTGGTGTATTTAGATTTCCAAAAGGCATTCGATAAGGTGCCACACAAAAGGTTACTGCAGAAGATAAAGGTACGCGGAGTCAGAGGAAATGTATTAGCATGGATAGAGAATTGGCTGGCGAATAGAAAGCAGAGAGTCGGGATAAATGGGTCCTTTTCTGGTTGGAAATCAATGGTTAGTGGTGTGCCACAGGGATCAGTGCTGGGACCACAACTGTTTACAATATACATAGATGACCTAGAAGAGGGGACAGAGTGTAGTGCAACAAAATTTGCAGATGACACTAAGATTAGTGGGAAAGCGGGTTGTGTACAGGACTCAGAGAGACTGCAAGGAGATTTGGATAGGTTAAGCGAATGGGCTAAGGTTTGGCAGATGGAATACAATGTCGGAAAGTGTGAGGTCATCCACCTTGGGGAAAAAAAACAGTAAAAGGGAATATTATTTGAATGGGGAGAAATTACAACATGCTGCGGTGCAGAGGGACCTGGGGGTCCTTATGCATGAATCCCAAAAGGTTAGTTTGCAGGTGCAGCAGGTAATCAGGAAGGCAAATGGAATGTTGGCCTTCATTGCGAAAGGGATGGAGTACAAAAGCAGGGAAGGTCTTGCTGCAACTGTATAAGGTATTGGTAAGGCCGCACCTGGAGTACTGCGTGCAGTTTTGGTCACCTTACTTAAGGAAGGATATACTAGCTTTGGAAGGGGTACAGAGACGATTCACTAGGCTGATTCCAGAAATGAGGGGGTTACCTTATGATGATAGATTGAGTAGACTGGGTCTTTACTCCTTGGAGTTCAGAAGGATGAGGGGTGATCTTATAGAAACATTTGAAATCATGAAAGGGATAGACAAGATAGAGGCAGAGAGGTTGTTTCCATTGGTGGGGGAGACTAGAACTAGGGGGCACAGCCTCAAAATACGGAGGTGCCAATTTAAAACCGAGTTGAGAAAAAATTTCTTCTCCCAAATGGTTGTGAATCTGTGGAATTCTCTGCCCAAGGAAGCAGTTGAGGCTAGCTCATTGAATGTTTTCAAGTCAAAGATAGATAGATTTTTAACCAATAAGGGAATTAAGGGTTACGGGGAGAGGGCGGGTAAGAGGAGCTGAGTCCACGACCAGATCAGCCATGATCTTATTGAATGGTGGGGCAGGCTCGAGGGGCTAGATGGCCTACTCCTGTTCCTAATTCTTATGTTCTTATGTTCTTATGTTACGAATGCTACGTGCATTCAGATAAAGAGCTCTTAAATTTGTTTCTTTATCATTTTTTCCTGCTTTGACCCCACTTTCTGATTTATCTTTATGTTTATACATTCTGTCCCTTCGTGTCACGCTCTGGTTTTCATTTCCCCCAGTGCTGCCCTGCTCTATTGCCTTCTTATTATTCTTTGACGTTTTAAAGTTTCGCTCACCTGTATCCTTCCCCCCACTAATTAGTTTAAAGCCCTCTCGATAGGCCTAGTTATTCGATTCGCTCGGACCCTAGCACCAGCACAGTCTAAGTAGAGCCCGCCTGAATGGAACAGCTCTTTCTTAACCCAGTATTGGTGCCATTGTCCCACGAACCAAAACCCATTCCTCCCACACCAGTCTTTGAGCCATGTGTTTAACTCTCTGATCTTATTTACCCTATTCAAATTTGCTGGTGGCTCAGGTAGTAATCCAGAGATTATTACCTTTTTCATTTGGCCCCTAGCTACTCATACTCCCTGAGAAGAACCTCTTTCTTTGTCCTATCTATGTCGTTGGTACCCACATGGACCACGACAACTGGATCTTCCCCCTCCCATTCCAAGTTCCTCTCCAGCCTGAGAAGATGCCCTTACCCTGGCACCGGGCAGGCAACACAGCCTTCGGGACTGCAGAGAAACTTATCGATCCCTCTAATGATACTGTCCCCTACCACTACAATGTTTCTTTTTACTCCCCCACTTGAGGAGGGGGACGGTTCTGGATTTAGTTTTAGGGAATTAAGCTGGGCAGGTGGAAGGGGTATCAGTGGGAGAGCATTTAGGTACTCGTGACCATAATTCAGTTAGATTTGTTAGTTATGGAAAAGGACAAGGATAGACCAGGAATAAAAGTTCTAAATTGGGGAAAAGCCAACTTTGCTAAGTTGAGAGGTGATTTGGCCATAGTGGACTGGATATATGAAGGTAAGTCAGTGTCAGAGCAGTGGGAGGCATTCAAGTAGGAAGTCTGGAGGATTCAGGCCAAGTATGTGCGCTTAAAGAAAAAAGGATGGGACTAACAAATCTCGAGCCCCCTGGATGTTGAGGAACATGCAGGGTAGGATATGTTCCCTTATGACAGATACCGAGGGCTCAATACTGCAGAATCTCTAGAGGAGTATAGAAAGTCCAGGGGTGAAATTAAAAAGGATATTAGGAAAGCAAAGAGAGAACATGAAAAATTCTTGGCAAGTAAAATCAAGGAAAACCCAAAGATGTTTTATAAATATATTAAGAGCAAGAGGATAACTAACAAAAGGATAAGGCCTATTAGAGACCATCTGTGTGTGGAGGCAGAAGATATGGGTATGGTTCTTAATGAATACTTTGCGTCTGTTTTCACAAAAGAGAGGGGCGATGCTGTAAGTGGTTTCCCTTAGGTGTTTTCGATGCACCCCCTCTTTACAATAGTTTTAGAGCTGGGAGTGATTACTGTACTTAACAGATGAATGAGTCAGGGACAAATACCTTGGTCTCAACCGGCAATGCTTTATTAAAATTAATGCAGACACCTTCATCCAATAAAACCACTCACAGCCTGGTGTGTAAAACAAACAAATACTGAACAACACACAGTCTGGCCCATCTAAACAGGCCCCTATAGTGAAGTGCCCATGTCTAAAACTTCCCTTAAAACCCCTAAGATTTGGTTAGGAGAACCCACAATACCCCTCACACCGTGGCTGTAATCTTAAAAGATGTGTGTGCAGACATGATGCTCACCGATTCATTGGCTTCCTCTCTGCTTCTCCTGATGAAAACGTCTCTCTTCGGGTTTCTTCTCTCCGTCCCACACGGAGGGTTCAGTTCCTGTCGAGGCGAAGCAGCGAGAGCAAGAGAACGAGCTGTGGCCACATGGTCTCTTTTATACCCCCATACTGTCTGCCCTTTCAGGACGAATAAAATTTGTTGTTGTTTCGGGGCCTCCTGTGGATGTGTCTTCTTTTGGCCCAATAAAGTTTTTTCCTTGTTTTCGAGGCTTCCAATTTTGAGTCCAATTTCGCTTCTGACCAATCTGGGCTTAATGGCTTTCTATTGTTCTGGTATCTCATCCAAGTAATGGCTCATTCACTGATCAGTTCACCTGATCTTCCTTTGGCGAGTTCACATTGCTTAACAATGGACTCCCCATTTGCCCATTACTTGCGATGAATTGCTTTTTCTTGGCCATTGTCTTCCCAGACCCCTTGCCCATCATTCTAAGTCCAACATGGAGAAGTACCTGGGCCCCTCCCACAAACAGCTTCCAGCTTTTTCTGCTGTGAGAAAAATATGTCCAACAAATCCTTGGGGATTAAAACGCAATGTCCAGATAATGTCCAACAAATCCTTGGGGATTCGATGATTACATGCAGACACTGCTATCAAGGAGGAGGAGTGTGAAATATTAAATGAAATAAACATAGCGAGAGAGAAGGTATTAAGGGGTTTAGCAGCTTTGAAAGTGTATATGTCCACAAGCCCGGATGAAATGTATCCCAGGTTGTTAAGTGAAGCAAAAGAGGGAATAGCAGAGGCATGGACCATCATTTTACAATCTTCTGTGGCTTCAGATATGGTACCAGAGGACTGGAGGACTGCTAATGTGGTACCTTTGTTTAAGAATGGAGAAAGGGCTAATAGACCGAGTAATTACAGGCCAGTCAGCCTAACCTCAGTGGTGGGAAAATTATTGGAAATAGTCCTGAAGGACAGGATAAATCTTCATTTAGAAAGCCATGGATTAATCAAGAAAAGTCAGCATGGATTTGTTAAGGGAAGGTTGTGTCTGACTCACTTGATTGAATTTTTCAAGGAGGTAACCAGGAGGGTCGATGAGGGCAAATTGTATGTTGTAGTGTATATGGATTTTAGCAAAGCTTTTGATAACGTCCCACATGGCAGACTGGTTACGAAAGTAAAAGCCCATGGGATCCAGGGCAAAGTGGCAAAGTTGGATCCAAAATTGGTTCAGAGGCAGGAAGCAAAGGGTAATGGTTGATGGGTGTTTTTGTGACTGGAAGGATGTTTCCAGTGGGGTTCTGCAGGGCTCAGTACTAGGTCGCTTGCTTTTTTGTGATATACATCAATGATCTAGACTTGAATATAGGGGGTACGATTAGGAAGTTTGCAGATGATACTAAAATCGGCTGTGTGGTTGATAATACAGAAGAAAGCTGCGGACTTCAGGAAGGTATCTGTTGTGTATCTGTAAAGCATGCACTCCCATGTACTGACATCAGGAAACTCATCCCCTGAAGTCCCAAGGGATCCGAGCATCCCTTGGGAGCACTGTATATAAGCCGGCCCCTAAGGCCTGTTCCTCACTCTGGAGTGTCTTATTAAAGACTGAGGTCACTGTTACTTTAACCTCCCTGTGTGCAGCCTCATCTGTGTTAGGAACACAATAACTGACGACGAGAATACGAATCCAACGCAAAGATGTAGCAAACTGTGGGCATCCTGGAGAAGTTCTCGGTGGGTGAGGACTGGGAAGCCTATGTTGAATGCTGGACCAGTACTTTGTAGCCAACGAGCTGGACGGAGAAGGAAGCGCTGCAAAAAGGAGAGCGGTCCTCCTCATAGTCTGCGAGGCACGGACCTACAGCCTCATGAAGAATCTTCTGGCTCTGGTGAAACCCACAGATAAGTCGTATGAGGAGCTGTGTACACTGGTTCGGGAGCATCGTAGCCCGAGGGAGAGCGTACTGATGGCGAGGTATCAGTTCTACGAGTGCCAGCGATCTGAAGGTCAGGAAGTGGAGAGCTACGTCGCCGAGCTAAGGCGATTTGCAGGACAATGTGAGTTTGATGGCTACGTGGAGCAAATGCTCAGAGACTTTTTTGTACTGGGCATTGGCCACGAGACCACCCTACGAAAACTTTTGACTGTAGAGACACCGACCCTCAGTAAGGTCATTGCGATAGCACAGGCGTTTATGTCCACCAGTGATAACACCAAACAAATCTCTCAGCACACAAGTACTAGCAATGTTCATAAATTAACTGGAACTGTGTTTACGAGCAGAACCCACGAGTCTGCAACTGCCAGCAGGTCTTAGGTGACCCAGATGACTCAGAATCCCCAACAAAGGATGAATGAAAGGCAATTCACACCTTGTTGGCGTTGTGGAGGCTTCCATTCAGCCTATTCATGCCACTTCAAAGGGTATGTTTGCAAGAGCTGTGGAAAAATGGAGCACCTCCAACGAGCTTGCAAATAAGTTGCAAGCTCTGCAAAACCTGCTAACCACCACGTGGCAGAGGTAGATCGGTCCATGGTGGATCAAAGCAATTTCGAGCCTGAGAGAGAGGAGGCAGATGCTGAAGTACATGGGGTGCACACATTTTCGACGAAATGTCCACCTATAATGCTAAACGTAAAATTGAATGGCTTACCAGTAACCATGGAACTGGACACTGGCGCTAGCCAATCCATCATGAGTAAAAAGATGTTTGAGAGACTGTGGTGCAACAAGGCATTCAGACCAGCCCTGAGCCCCATCCACACGAAACTGAAAACGTACACCAAAGAGCTTATCACTGTCCTGGGCAGCACCATGGACAAGGTCACCTACGAGGGCACGGTGCATGAACTGCCACTCTGGATTGTCCCGGGCGACGACCCCACACTGGTTGGAAGGAGCTGGCTGGGCAAAATCCGCTGGAACTGGGATGACATCCGAGCACTATCACATGTCAATGAGGCCTCATGTACCCAGGTTCTTAACAAATTTCCTTCCCTTTTTGAGCCAGGCATTGGAAACTTTTCCGGGGTGAAGGTGCAGGTCCACTTGGTCCCAGAGGCATGACCCATTCACCACAAGGCACGAGCGGTACCTCACATGATGAGGGAGAGAGTGGAAATCGAGCTGGACAGGCTGCAATGCGAGGGCATCATCTCCCCAGTGGAATTCAGTGAGTGGGTCAGCCCGATTGTTCCAGTACTCAAAAGTGATGGCACGGTCAGGATTTGTGGCAATTATAAAGTAACTATTAATCGTTTCTCGCTACAGGACCAATACCCGCGCTACCTAAGGCAGATGACCTATTAGCGATGCTGGCAGGAGGCAAGACATTCACCAAGCTCGACCTGACTTCGGCCTACATGATGCAGGAGCTGGAGGAGTCTTCGAAGGACCTCACCTGCATTAACACGCACAGGGGACTGTTCATCTACAACAGATGCCCGTTTGGAATTCGGTCAGCTGCAACGATCTTCCAGAAAAACATGGAGAACCTACTCAAGTCGGTACCGCACACGGTGATCTTTCAGGATGACATATTGGTCACGGGCCGGGACACCGCCGAGCACCTACAAAACCTGGAGGAGGTCCTCCAGCAATTGGACGCGTAGGGCTGCGGCTGAAGAGGTCAAAATGAGTCTTCATGGCAACAGAAGTGGAGTTTTTGGGGAGAAAGATCATGGCGGACGGCATTCGGCCCACAGACACCAAGACAGAGGCTATCAGGAACGTGCCCAGGCCACAGAGCATCACGGAGTTGCAGTCGTTCCTGGGACTCCTCAACTATTTTGGTAACTTCCTACCGGGTTTAAGCACCTTTTTAGTGCCCCTACATGCTTTTATTAGCCGAGGCATAGAATACAAGAGCATGGGGGTTATGCTTGAACTGATTAAAATACTGATTAGGCCACAGCTGGAGTACTGCGTGCAGTTCTGGTCACCGCATTACAAGAAGGATGTGATTGCACTGGAGTGGGTACAGAGAAGATTTACAAGGATGTTGCCAGGAGTGAAGAATCTTAGCTATGAGGACAGATTGGATAGGCTGGGTTTGTTTTCCTTGGAACAGAGGAGGCTGAGGGGAGACCTCATTGAGGTGTATAAAATTACGAGAGGTCTAGATATAGTGGATTGAAAGGACTTATTTCCCTTAGCAGAGGAGTCAACATCCAGGGGCCATAAATTTAAAGTAATTGGTAGAAGGTTTAGAGGGGATTTGAGAGGAAATTTCTTCACGCAGAGGGGGTTCTGGAACTCACTGCCTGAAAGGGTGGTAGAGGCAGAAACCCTCACCGTATTTAAAAAGTACTTAGATGTGCACTTGAAATGCCATAACCTGCAGGATTATGGATCTCGAGCTGGAAAGTGGGATTAGACTGGATAGCCACTTGTTGGCTGGCACGGACACGATGGGCCAAAATGGCCTCCTTCCGTGCAGTAAACGTTTATGATTCTATGATCCCAAGAACGTGATAAAGTGCTATATAAATGCAAGTCCTTTTGAATTTTGTTTGTGTTTTTGATTAGGCTAACAGTAAACAATCTTTTAGGTATGACTTTAATGTTAGTGATATTTACAACACAGTTCCATATTCCAATATTTTCTATTTTACTTATCCAAATAAAACAAAAATGAATAGCTAGTGAGAGGGGCAGAGTGTTTTAGACTTATCTCGCTTTCCCTCAATTAATTTTAGCCCCACTCCACATTTAACCTTATATTATAAACTCTGATTTACAACTAGCACAGCTCTTCATTCTTGGCACTTGCTCCAAATAAACTAAAATAGAAAAGGGGGAAAATAATAAAAACCAAAGAGGAGTAAATGGGAGAGGAAGAAAAGAACCCAAGGAAAATTACAGGAAAAAGAACCAGCTCTCTGCCTGCACAATATTAATGTCAGTGCTTTAGTTATTTATGGTAGTAATCATGTTGTTGGTGAAGTGCATTAACTTGTCATTGTAAAATAGTGCTTGGGAACCATCTAAACCCTCTCATAACAAAAGGGCTCATTGTGATCAAGTGGCCATTGCCTTTAAAAGAGCAGATGCTCTCAGCAATTTTAGATTGGATTTTTTCTGGTAATTAATTTCAGCACATGGTAGAATTAATAATTTCCTCTGAATACAAGTGATGTTTGTCATATTTGTGCATTAATAAACAGTTTCACCTGATTTTCAGATTTTGGGAAGAACCAATCCATTAATCATGAAAAAATGTATACTGCAATTGAGGAGTTTGTGAATGAGGTTATTAGCAGAAAATACAAGGCTGCCATTAGCCTGTGGAAATCATCATTCAGTTCAGTCTCTTGCATTGGATGAGAATCAACTTATATCATTGCACCCAGACATGGATCTTTAAAATGTCAACAAGAGCATTTACTAATGGATCTAGCTATTTTGATCCTAATGATGCTCACATATCACTGCTGTTCTGAAGTTGTGGAGCAGTCATTAAAGCACACAGAACATGTTATAGCATTGAAACTACTTAGTGTAGCCTGATTACAATTACTACATTTCAAAAATGTCCACAATTAATGATTAATATTAATGTTGTCATTGTAAATTGAGTGTTATACAACTATTTGTAGCTAAGCTTAACATTGATTATGATTTCCATGGATTGTTTGTGAAATAGCAATTTAATATTTCACAAGTAACTTCCCTCATTAGCTCTCATTTTATTCAGATTCCCACTGCGTAAACAATCTTATTTTCTTGCAAGATTCATGCCGTCTTATCTGGAATACACTATTTTACTTGAGCATGGGCAAGAGTCACAATATCCGTACACCACTTTGGCACATGCGCACATAACACTATGAAGCATTTCAGCACAAGTTATGGCATTATGAGATTAGTTCACCTCCCAGACTGTAAATGTCTCAACCTTACCCGCAAAAGAAAAAGGACTTGTATTTATATAGTGCCTTTCACGAGCTTAGGACATCCCAAAGCACTTTACAATGCCATGGGTTCTTTTACATCCGCCTGAGAAAGCAGAAGGGGTCCTTTTTTAATATCTCATCTGAAAGACGGCACCTCCAACAGTGCAGCATTCCCTCAGTACTGCACTGTGACCTACAATTTTCTTTTGGGTTGCTAACCTGGCAGCGAGGCTACACATTGGCAGTCCACTCCTCTCAAGACCCATTACTATGCTGTCATTACGTGATAGAATATAGCACCCCATCAGCCATTGAGTTATCATGAATTTGTGGAAATCTGAGCTCGAATGTCATGATTTGCAGAGACCTCCATATGCTGATCTGATCTGAGGTTTATGTCTAATTTTTCATGGGACCAGAACTGTGTTTACACAAGAAGTGAATAGGAATTTTGTGCAGTTTTAAGAAGAAAATCAAATACAGCACAGATTAGTGACACTTTACAGTCACTGTGAATGTACAGTATCAAAGTGTCACTAATCTGGGTGCTTTATTAGGAATTTTATGGGAGCCATATCAGAATATTACAATGAAGACTGCATACACGAGAACAGTAACAAATATGTCTACCTACTTAAAAACAGACTATGAAGGCGGCATTAGTAATTTTCATGCACCACCTAGCTCCACTTTCCTGGTGTCTTCCATATGATTTAATAGACAGCTTTTTCATGCAACGACTTCCCTTTTAAAATAATTTATAGACTCTGCTTCATAGAATCATAGAAACCTACAGCACAGAAGGAGGCCATGCAGCCCCTCGTGCCTCTGCTGACTCTTTGAAAGAGCAGTTGTGCTTAGTCCCACATCCCTGCTTTTTGTCCATAATCCGGTCAATGCCTCATCCTCAAGTACCTGTCCAGCTCCCTTTTAAAATTATTTATGGAATCAGCTCCATCACCTTTTCAGGTAGAGCATTCCAGATCCCAATAACTCTCTGAGTGAAAAAAATGATCATCTTTCCCTCTAGATCTTTTGACAATTATTTCAAATCTATGACCTCTGGTTATTGGTTCACTTGCCAGAAGGAATAGTTTTTCTCCATCTACTCTATCCATATCTCTCATCATCTTGAAAACCTCTATTCGGTCACCATTTAACCTTCACCATTCCAAGGAGAACAGTCCTCCAACCTCTCTTCATAACATGATGTCTGTCATCCCTGATAACATCCTGGTAAACCTCCGCTGCACCCTTTCTAAGGCCTTTACATCTTTCCTGAAGTGTAGTGGCCAGCATTACTCTACTGAGGTCTAACCAATGATTTATAAAGTTCCAGCATGATCTCTTTGCTTTTATATTCTACTCCTCTATTTGTAAGCCCAAGTAACCCATATACATTTTTTAACCACCTTATCAACTTGCTCTGCCACCTTTAAGGATTTGTATATATGGACACCAAAGTCTCTCTGCTCATCTACATCTTTCAAAAATATGCCATTTATGTCTTTCCATAATAGTTTTTCCATATTAGTCCTCCCAAAGTGCATCACTTCACATTTTTCTGTATTAAACTCCATCTGCCCATTTCACTATCCTGTCTACGTCATCCTTAAGTCTAAAACTATCCTCATCGCTATCTACTACTTTGTCAAGTTTTGTATCATCTGCAAACTTTATAATGCTGCTCCCTATAGCTGAGTCTAGGTCGTTTGTAAAAATTGAGAAGAGTAATGGACCCAAAACCGACCCTTTGGGAACATACTGCAAACCACCTCACAGACTGAAAAACATTCATCTACCATCACCTTTACTTCCGGCCACTGAGCCAATTTTGTATCTATACTGCCACGTTCCCCTTAATTCCATGGGCTTCCATCTTCTTAAAAAGCCTCCTGTGTGGCACTTTGTCAAATGTCTTCCAAAAGTCCATACATGCAACATCTACTGCACTATCTTGATCAACCTTCCCAGTTACCTCATCAAAGAATTCAATCAAGTTAATCAGACATGATTTGCCATTAACAAATCCATGCTGGCTCTCCTTAATTAACCAATGCCTTTCGAAATGGAACTTTAATTAGTTCCTGATATTGGTTTTCAGTAACTTCCCCAACTGATGTTCGGCTGACTGGCCTGTAGTTTCCTAGTTTATCCCTCTCCCCTTTCTTGAATAGTGGTATAACATTAACAATCCTCCAGTTCTTTGCCACTACTCTTGTAACCAATGAGGATTGAAAGATTGTGACCAATGCCTCTGCTATTTCTACCTTAGCTTCTTTCAGCAACCTAAGATGCATTCTATCCAGACCAGGTGACTTACTAGCTTTCAATAATGCTAATCATTTTAGTAAGTTGTCTCTATTACTATTTGTTCTATAACTTCCCTCTTCTTTTAGTGTAACCTTCACATCATCTGCTTCCTTTGAGGACAGATGCAAAGTATTAATTTAATACTTTAGCCATGTCCTCTGCTTTTATATTAAGATTTCCCTTTGGGTCTTTAATTCGCCCAACTTTTTCCCGAGCTGACCGTTTGCATTTTATGGGGCTGAAATTGCCCCCCTCCATAAGCTCATTTACTGCCTCTAAGAGACGATAATGAAGCGGAGAGGCTTTACCAACTGGGGGCAGACAGGTGGGCCCACCCTTCCGAAATTGCCCCTGGGCAAAAAGCAGCGGGAATGGGTTTCCGTTCTTCCTGATTTCCTGCGCATCGGGCACATGCCGACCCCTTACCGACCATCGAAGACCCCCTTTCCAACCTCCACGGGAGTACCACCGCCGTCACCGGTTGGTGCCACTGACAGCTTTTTCTGTCGGGAAACTGTGTGTCTGGGCACGCGTCTGTTGCCTTAAAGAGGGCATGTTGCCAAGGTTGCCATATTAGTTTTTATTGTCGGCTGACTGCCAGGTCGGGCTGACAATTATGCCCCCGGGTTTGGCAAGGCTGCCTCTTGGCACTCCCCCTTGGGCCAGCCAAAACCCTCCCTGGTGGCCCAGTGGACCTAACTGAAAACACTGCAGTTTGCAGCGGCCCTCCCCTTTAACTGAAGGGGAGGGACGTTGTGACACATTAGCGTTGCGCTGATGACTTGGAGCGACTGCCGCTCCGACCTGCCTGCACTTCCACCCCTTTCCTGACAGCAACGGCGCTCTGATCGGAAACAAAATATAAAGACCTGAATTTCTCTGGATTGTCCATGCATTGGGGCAGATGGAACACTTTAAAAGAGGTAGGTGCATCCCGTTTCAGGCAGAGGGCAATTTCAGTCCCTATAGGTTTACAAAATGTTTTTGGGTTCAATGTAATGTCTCTTTGCCTTCCATATTAACTTTTTCAATTCCCTCCTGTACCTTCCATAATCTTCCTGGTTATTAACTGAATCTCGCTCCTGGCATTTGTTACACACTTCCCTTTTCTATTTCATTTGAACTTTTATTTAGTTTCTCATCCAGGGTGCATTAGCTTTGAATGCTCTACCTTTCCCTTCAAAGAAGTATGCCTAGTTTGTACCTGAACTATCTCTTCCCTGAATGAGTTCCATTGCTACTTTATCTTGTAACCGCCTTTTCCAATCTATCTGCGCTAGGTCCCTTCTTAACTCACTGAAATAAGCTCTTTCCCAGTTGTGTATTTTTACCTTTGATATTTTCTGTTCTCTTTGCATAATTATACTAAACCAAATTATGTTGTGGGCACTGTAGGCTAGATGATCTCCTACTGTAACACACTCCACTTGTCCTACTTAATTTCCCAGAACCAACACTGCTTCCTTGCTTGTTGAACTGGAGACATATTGATCAAGGAAGTTCTCCCATACATATCATAAATTCCTCCTTCCTGACCCTTAAGATCTGTTTTTTCCAGATTATATTAGGGTAATTAAAGTCTCCTAATATTACTATTCTATTTTTGTTACACATTGTTGAAATTCAGTAACAAATTTGCTCATCTATCCCCCTCACTGTTTGGAGCTGTATATAAAAACTCCAAGCAATGCAACAGCTTCCCATTTTGTTTCTCTACTCACGTCAATTAGAAGGATCGAGTATATCCTATTTAGAACTGTATTATCCTCCTTCAGTGTAACTATTTGTACTGCACTTGGACAGACATGCATTTAAAACTATGAGGAGAAATTTCTTCTCTCCGAGGGTTGTAAATCTATGGAATTCTCTGCCCCAGAGAGCTGTGGAGGCTGGGTCATTGAATATATTTAAGATGGAGATACAGATTTTTGAGCGCAGAGAATAAAGGGTTATGGGGAGCAGGTAGGGAAGTTGAGCTGAGTCCATGATCAGATCAGCCATGATCTTATTAAATGGCGGAGCAGGCTCGAGGGTCAAATAGTCTACTCCTGCTCCTATTTCTTAAGCCCCACCCCCCCATGCCTGTACTGCACGCTTTTTGACAGACATGCGACAAGCCCCGTTCTGCCCTCCCCCGGCCCAAATCATTCCGTCCACGTGGTGCCGAGAAGCAGGACCTAAGGCTACAACTCTCTTCACCCACTCAGGCCCCAGTCCTCCACCCTCCCAGACTCTCCTCTTTCCTTCCGCCAATCTCTTTTTCTCGTTCCTCCTCCTCCTCCCCTCCTCCCCCCCCATGCAGCCTGGGGCCAGTGGGTGGCGGCGATGGCGAGCAGAGAAGCAGCAGGGGGCCGAGAGAGAGACTGGGGGAGAGACTATGGGGAAGAGAGAGGTGGGGGGGCTGGGGGAGAGACATGGGTGGGTGGGATTGGAGGGGAGCGAGGGAACTCAGGGAAGATGGATCACATTCTTCCAACCCCCTGCAAGGGATATCATTGGAGTGGATGATATCCAGAAGTCACAACACAGTCACTATTCATGTCATACCCAATAAACCTGTTAACAATCCGTACACAATGCCTTCTCCATCTATGGTGGTGTGGGGAAGGATGCACATGCGCTGGGGTAAGGCATGCAATTGGACTGGGGTAAGACACTTTGGCTGGTCCTTGCTGTCTTCTGGGGAGCTCTGTTCTCGGTCACTTCAGGAAGTTAGTGGATCAACTTACAATTTGTAAAGTCAGTGAGACCTTGGGTTGAGTGTTTCCAGTCACACATTCCTGTGTAACTTCAGGGTGTGGCTTATCCTCCAAGGGGACCAATCATAGACAAATGGTGGAACATGGTGGCCATTTTTGCAATACAAATAAGCACATCTATTATCTTTAATACTGGCACGCCCCCTCTTTTTCCTTCGCTATCATTCCTGAATACTTGGTAACCAGGAATATTAAGAATCTATTCCTTCTTGTTTGAGCCATGTCTCTGTTAATGCAACCAGGTCAATATCCCATGTAGCAATGTGTGCCTGAAGCTCACCTACCTTTAGTTACACTAGTTACAATTCAATATCTCCTTTGTCACTCTTGCCATTTTCCCTAATCTGCTCCATGCAATTATTGAGATATTTCTAATTTTACTGCTGTTTATATCTCTGTCCTCTGATCTCATTCTATTATTTCTGGTTCCCCTCCCTCTGCAATGGTTTGTGGCAGAGTTCTACATTGTGATCACCTGTGTAAATAATTTTTTCTAGCCTTAATTTTTTTGTGATTATCTTAAGTTTGTGCCCTTCAATTATCATCTCACCAATCACTGGAAACAATGCATCACTATTTACCATTTCATAGTCATTCATAATCTGGTCAGGTTTACATAAAATGAAAGTTCAGGCAATCCCAATCCAATTCCTAGTGGTCATAAAATAACAGCACACATTTCCCTGCATCTGGCAAACTCAGACTGACATGGAAACTGAAAATATCAAAGGTTTAAGTATCATTGTTGGGGCAGTGCAGATGAAGTTTACACTGCATAGTATCTATGCTTTATGCAGCCTCAAACTGCTCAAGACTCAGATGGGGGGGGATAATGAATCATTTATTTCCCAACGTCAGTTTCATCAGAAGACATAAGCAGTTCCTGAAGGCAGTCTACCACCACCTTTTTAGGACAACTATGGGCAGACAAAAAATGTGGTCTTCCGAACACCCACTTCCCGTGACCAAATATGAAAAAATATTCAAATTCCATTTTGTAAAATCAATGAAGACATGGTTAATATTTGTACACAACAGTACCATTAGTAATACTGTTCGATACAAGTAAGTTCTCCACCAGCAACTGAGGGCAGACAACTCATGCCCAGCCCATCATCTTTTGGATGAGATGTTACACCGAGGCCCCATCTGCCCTCTCAAGTGGATGTATACAATTGCATGGCAATATTCAAAGAACAGGGGCATTCTCTTCAATATCTTGGCCAACATTTATTCCCCGGCCAACATGTATTCCCCAACCAACTTCACAGATTATCTGCTCAAGTATCTCATTGCTTTCTATTGGACCTTCCTGTGTGTAAATTGGCTGCCGTGTTTTCTACAACAATGAAATGTTAAAGGTACTTCATTGGCTGCAAAGTACTTTAAGACGTTGAGATTATGAAAGGTGCTATAGAAATGCAAATTCATTCTTTCTAAATTGAACAAGAATTTAATGAAAGAGCACAGAACATTTTTCATTAAAAGGCCTTTATTGAGATCATACATATATATATAATCATTTATGTATTAACTTTATTTAGATTAAGGCATAAAGATAATCTATGGCACAACTATGTTGTGTATGCGTTTACAATACACAACTTTTTGTACTCCAGAAAGAACAAAATCTGCTTTAGTAAAAAGGTATGCGTGGCATGCACTGTTAATTTTAGTTATATGTTAATTATAAGAGATAAAGATCTGGATTTTGCAGTGGTGATGACAGCGAAACTGTCAGCGTTCGCTGTCATTACTCCTCTGAAATTGAGTCAGGATTTAGCACATGCGCAGATAAACAGGGGAAATCCATAAGTTGCAGTCAATCATTCCCTGCTCCACCACAGGCTGCACTGTGGAACTCCCCATAGCTGGTAGTGAAATCACTTGAACTGATAACTTCCCATTTTCTGCTCTAATATTGCTGTTAAACACCCCATAAAAAGTGAAGTCTTGTTGATAGCTGGGGAACTAGGGTTTTAATGGTGTATTGACTGCTGAGCAACTATTCGGGTCTGAAAACTAATTTTATATTTGTGGAAAGTCAAATTATTCCATTATGATAAAAATAATAATTTATATTTGTTTTAAGTTTATGCTATTTCAGCTTCTACCTTAACTCCATGTCTATGTCCCAATCATTATTTTGCTCTAATTTTTTTTTTTTGTAATGAGTGATAAAAGCTGCTTTTTTATTTCCTGGTTTGCTGTCTGAGAAATCTTCATTGTGATTGGCTGCTTAGACAGCTTGATGACATCACTGCTGCTGTACACAAGATCCTCTTGACAGCGCTAGAATCAAATTAAGATCGATATCTCTCTGTGGGCAGCTTTCTTCGAGGTCAGAGGCGCTTCGTCGCTGACCACAAATTCCGGGTCATTGTCATGATTAAAATTAACTGGCAGCCCTTGAATTACTTATTAACTTGAATTGATTCCAAGTACTATCAATCCATCACTCACAACTAACTTTACCTGCAAAGAAGAGCATTTTGGGGTTCTGAATGAAGAAACACATTTGGAGTTGTCTTGTTAAATCAGTAAGTTTAACTAGTGCTCAGACCTACAATAACAGTGTAGCAGGTACTTTATAATATTAGATATATATAAAATTTGTATCTATAACAACCTAGGCACTATTAATAAATCAGTTATTAGATTATACAATGACATATTTAAATGAGAATAATTCCATATTAGGATTTTTGAAATAAGCAAACCTGCTGCCACAGTACATTAAAAAAACACCTAGAGCGAATTGTACTTCTCGAGCCATTTAATTACAAAAGCATAAATAGCTGTTTTCTAAATTATGTTTCCAATGGATAGAAATAAAATCACATTTTTAAGATTTAGTAACTCTTACTGCTGCAACTAATAATCATAATTAAAAATAACACCAAGGTGCCTTAATAGTACAATGTACACAGGGAACCAAAGTAGCAGTTATTACCATGTAATGAAAGAACAAAGAGCATTCAGTGAAGCAATAAATGTTTGAAATGCAACAGGAAATCTATACCATAAACTGTGAAGTTTATCATAGCATTGTGGCATTTATTTGGCTTACAAAAAAGAGTCAAGTAATACAGATTTTGTAAACCATTTACCTAAATAATTTGAGGTTTGTAATTTGACATTTTAGCACTAATTTCACCAATGATGAACATAGTTCAAAGTAACTAGTCACATTTTAATAGGTGAGGGAGGCATAAACAAAGTGTATGATTTGCTTTTATCCCTTGCGCTGGTTAGACTGGGGTACAATGAAAAACATTGATAGATTTGAGTGCATTTCTTCTATAAGCTCATTTTGTCAAAGCAAATGATAACACTTAATAAATATCCAATAGAATATTTCCACAAGCGTGAAGGAAGCTCTTAGACTATTGGAAATCTAAATATATATTTCATGCAGATTGGTCCTTCTAGTTTGTAAACTTTAATTCTTAAATAATTGAACAAAGGGATAAAGGCTTTGAGGCAATAGTGCTCTTCACAAATTGGAATGTTCTGTTAAGTATACTGTAAGCTGTAAACAAAGCAACTATACTTTGCATATAGTAGTGGGCAATTCTCTTATCTTGTTAAATTAAATGATTTTTTTCTTAAATCTATACTTTGTAAGATTTCACCATTATTGACAATTTTTCCCCTTAAATCTATGCTTTGTAAGATTTCACCATTATTGATACCTAAACAGACAAGGTTAATTGTCTAGAGTGATAAAAATACTCAGCCAAAAAAGGAGAAATTTGCAAATTCAAGCTCTATTTCTGCATATTACACCCTTCCACAAAAATCAATAGATTGTTTAATTTACAGTAATTTGTCAATATAGAAACAGCTTTCATAGAATTCTATTTAGCGATGCCCTTTGAATTCTGGTCAAGTGTGCATCACAGGAAGGTTTCTATCCTTTTCATTTTCTTTAATTGTTGTAACTTTTCATACTGTGCAATGGTTCCACAAGTTTATTATGCACATGCATTAAACCTAACCAGAGACAAAAGGTTCATTAGTAGGCAGGCTTACAAAATACAGTAATTTAATCCCTTTATGTTGTATATGCACAATCTTCTAAACAAGCATTAATTACAAGTATTTTTAAATCATGAATACACCTAACAAATATGCCAGAGTAATGTAATATAGTGCACTACAGTGGGGGGGGGGGGGACAAAGATAAACCATACGACAAACTACTAGTCTGGTACAAAGCCTTTTAAATAAATGTAAGTACTTGATATATTAGTAACATTTAGGAAGATTCATTCCAACTTTGGGTGGACCTTGGGTGGACCGAGAGTGGTTTTTGTCGATGCTTACATGGTTCAACAAAATTACGCAAGCAACCCATACAACAACTTGCTTTACAATAGTAAAACATCTCAAAGCGCTTCACAGAAGCGTTATCAAACAAAATTTGACAGACGAACCACATTGAGATATTAGGGCATATGTCCAAAAGTTTGGTCAAACAGGTAGGTTTTAAGGAGTATCTTAAAAGGAGGAAAGAGGGGCAGAGGGGTTTAGAAAGAGAACTCCAGCGCTTAGGACCTTGGCAGCCGAAGGCATGGCCACCGATGGTGGAGTGATTAAAAACAGGGATGCGCAAGAGGCCAGAATTGGAGGGGTGCAGATATGAGGGTTGTATCGCTGGAGAAGGTTAGAGATAGGGAGGGGCAAGACTATGAAGGGATTTGGAAATAAGAATGAGAATTTTAAAATTGAGGCATTGCTCAACCAGGAGCCAATGTAAGTCAGCGAGCACTGGGGTGATGGGTGAACGAGATTTGGTGCGAGTTTGGATACGGACAGCAGTGTGTTGGAATAATCTAGTCTAGAAGTAAGAAAGGCACTGGTGAGGGTAATTATAAGTAAAACAGAATTCCAGTTCTGGGTTTGTATTAGAACGTAGAGATGAAACACAAAACTGTTTTAAAGAAATATATGAATTACATAATTCAAACATGAACAGAGAAAGACAAGGTCTTCTGAAATTTGTTTTGTGATACAGAGGAGCTCCACAAGATTAATTCCTAGTTTAAAACACCTTAGTTACCTAGATAAGCTCAATGAGCTGGGTCTCTATACTGCAGGGAAGCACTGACTTGGGCGTGGTTTGATTGAGGTTTATAAATAATGAACGGACCAGATTGTGTTTCTGTAGTTGAATTATGTTAAATGAATAAGTTAGACAGAACCACAGGTCATGGCTTACAAGTTGTACAAGAACAGAAATGTGTTGGATGTTAGATGCTGTTGTTTCCCCCAGAGAATAGTGGTCCTATGGAACAGGCTGCTGGCTCCTGCAGTGAATGCTGAATTCCTTCAAGCGAGAGCTGCACCTGTTTTTGGCTGGGGTGGAGATCACTTTATACAAAAGAGATAGGCATTCTGGAACGTAATTTAGGGTCAACATAATGTCCTGGACCAGTTTCAATTGCCTAAGGGGGTCCTCCTAATAGGCTTGCACATGGTCAATGACTAGGTGTCTTGGCATGTGCCACAATAATAAATCCTTGGAAAACATGCTTTCAAACCACATTGGCAAAGGACTGGTAGCAGGTCTTCAGTTTGCTCTTTTGGCGAATAACAATTTAAAAAGATGTGGAAAATACATTTTAATTGGTTCAAAATGAGGAGGGTTTCTACAGTGTAGCAACTTTTTATTTCTTATCTCATTTTGGACATCAATAAAATAAGAAAAGAAAATGGCATTAACGGCATTATTTCCCACTGGGAGCAGAATAAGCCCACATTATACCCATTTTTATAAAACTCAGGCAGCCTGCTCTAATGTCAGTGATTTTTACATCAATTAAAAACTGCCAAATCTTCCTTCAATCAGTAGAAGTTGGAGGCGGATACCCAGCGATCCTGCAAGTATTTCAGTACGGAGGCATGGAGCCCGTCAACTTGCATGCCACAAATGCGAACAACCTCAAATTGCGGCAGCAGTACTGACCTGTGGTGCAATACCACCACAAGGAGGCAATTTTAGAAGGGGTTACCCCTTTATGAATTTGGACGTCTAGGAATACATTTCCAACTTGAGAATATTGTGGGAAAATCACGCCTGCATTCCTGATATGCATTCCTGCTGTGCAAAGCTTAATGCTGGGAGTGCCAAGGACAAAAATTTGACCCCTCATGCTCAGCTTCAATCACAGCTTAAAGTGTCCCTTCTTGTGCATCTTTACCTACCTTGGAAATACTTTACTGTTTTAACTTTAAGCTCCAAGGTAGCATCATCATCACAAACAAAGATAGTATGTGGGTGCTGCTGGAAGGCAGAAACGGTCCACATATGATTGACTCCCTCTTCTATTGCCTTGTACAATGCAAATGCTTTGTGTGCTCCTGTGATAAGAATCATGACCTACAAATATAAAAGTCAAAACTAATTGAGCTCCATATAATTGTTTATTTAATCTTCATATCATCTGTTTCCTCTTGGCAAAGCTAACATCTGAGCAAAACAGATAAATTGAAAGGTAGGATTTTCTTTCAACTTCTAAGACCAACTCAGATCTACTTCTCAAATGATTAGCAAAACAATGTGCAGATCATAAAATCCCATCTATAATTCATACTGCCAAGTTAATTAAATAGTGGTTATCCACCAACATATAATTTACAATCTAGATTTTGTAGTACAGTATTATATAGAATTGTTTCAGTACCAATCAATTTCTTCTGAAGACAAATATCAAACTAAACCAGTTCCATGCAAAATGTCGTACATTAGCCTTCAGAAAGGTTTGGTATACTCAGTCTACCATTTTTTTGTCATTCAAGTTATTTCATATTTTCTTCCTCTTATATTTTGCTCCCCTCCTTAGGACAATGGCCATGGTCAATCTTAGGCCAAGTATTGGCAGGCGATGTAACTTCAAGCTAACTTTGAACTGACCATGAGATTGTTCATGCCATCAATGTGGAAACTTGTGTATCTGTAAAGCATGCACTCCCATGTTCCGCCACCAGGGAGCTCATCCACTGAAGTCCCAAGGGATCCCAGTATCCCTTGGGAGCACTGTATATAAGCCCCTAAGGCCTGTTCCTCACTCTGGAGTGTCTTATTAAAGACTGAGGTCACTGTTACTTTAACCTCCCTGTGTGCAGCCTCATCTGTGTTAGGAACACAATAACCGGGGACGAGAATACGAATCCAACGCAAAGATGCAGCAAACTGTGGGCATCCTGGAGAAGTTCTCGGAGGGTGAGGACTGGGAAGCCTATGTCGAATGGCTAGACCAGTACTTTGTAGACAACGGGCTGGACGGAGAAGGAAGCGCTGCAAAAAGGAGAGCGGTCCTCCTCAGTCTGCGGAGCACCGACCTACAGCCTCGAAGAATCTTCTAGCTCCGGTGAAACCCACAGATAAGTCGTATGAGGAGCTGTGTACACTGGTTCGGGAGCATCATAACCTGAGGGAGAACGTACTGATGGCGAAATATCGGTTCTACACGTGCCAGCGATCTGGTCAGGAAGTAGTGAGCTACGTCGCCGAGCTAAGCGACTTGCAGGACAATGAGAGTTTGATGGCTACCTGGAGCAAATGCTCAGAGACTTTTTTGTACTGGGCATTGGCCAGGAGACCATCCTACAAAAACTTGACTGTAGAGACACCGACCCTCAAGTAAGGCCATTGCGATAGCATAGATGTTTACGTCCACCAATGAGAACACCAAACAAATCTCTCAGCACACAAGTGCTAGCAATGTTCATAAGTTAACTGGAACTGTGTTTGCGAGCAGAAATGTACAGGGCAGAACCCACAAGTCTGCAACTACCAGCAGGCCTCAGGTGACCCAAATGACTGAGTTCCCAACAAAGGATGAATGCAAGGCAAGTCACACCTTGTTGCCATTGTGGAGGCTTCCATTCAGCCTATTCATGCCGCTTCAAAGGGTATGTTTGCAAGAGCTGTGGAACAATGGGGCATCTCCAACGAGCTTGCAAACGAGCTGGCAAACGAGCTGCAACACGTGGCAGAGGTAGATCGGTCCATGGTGGATCAAAGCAATTTTGAACCTGAGAGACAGGAGGTAGATGCTGAAGTACATGGGGTGTACACATTTTTGACAAAATGTCCACCTATAAGGCTAAACGTAAAACTGAATGGCTTACCAGTGTAGCCATGGAACTGGACATTGGTGCTAGCCAATCCATCATGAGTAAAAAGATGTTTGAGAGACTGTGGTGCAACAAGGCATTCAGACCAGCCCTGAGCCTCATCCACACGAAACTGAACGTACACCAAAGAGCTCATCACTGTCCTGGGCAGCGCCATGGTCAAGCTCACCTACGAGGGCACGATGCACGAACTGCCACTCTGGATTGTCCCGGGCGATGGCCCCACACTGCTTGGAAGGAGCTGGCTGGGCAAAATCCGCTGGAATTGGGAGGACATCCGAGCGCTATCACATGTCAATGAGGCCCCATGTACCCAGGTTCTTAACAAATTTCCATCCCTTTTTGAGCCAGGCGTTGGAAACTTTTCCGAGGCGAAGGTGCGGATCCACTTGGTCCCAGAGGCATGACCCATTCACCACAAGGCGCGAGCGGTACCTCACGAGGGAAAGAGTGCCAATTGAGCTGGACAGGCTGCAACGTGAGGGCATCATCTCCCCAGTGGAATTCAGTGAGTGGGCCAGCCCGATTGTTCCAGTACTCAAAAGTGATGGCACGGTTAGGATTTGCGGCGATTATAAAGTAACTATTAATCGTTTCTTGCTACAGGACCAATACTCGCTCCCTAAGGCAGACAACATATTTGCGACGCTGGCAGGAGGCAAGACGTTCACCAAGCTCTACTTGACTTCGGCCTACATGATGCAGGAGCTGGAGGAGTCTTCAAAGGCCCTCACCTGCATCAACACGAACAAGGGACTGTTCATCTACAACAGATGCCCGTTTGGAATTCGGTCGGCTGCAGCGATCTTCCAGAGAAACATGGAGAGCCTACTCAAGTCGGTACCACGCATAGTGGTCTTTCAGGACGACATATTGGTCACAGGTCGGGACACCGCCGAGCACCTACAAAACCTGGAGGAGGTCCTCCAGCGACTGGATCGCGTAGGGCTGCGGCTGAAGAGGTCGAAATACGTCTTCATGGCAACAGTGGAGTTTTTGGGGAGAAAGATCGCGGCGGACGGCATTCGGCCCACAGACGCCAAGACAGAGGCTATCAAGAACGTGCCCAGGCCACAGAACGTCACGGAGCTGCGGTCACTCCTGGGACTCCACTATTTTGGTAACTTCCTACCGAGGTTAAGCACTCTCTTAGAGCCCCTACATGTGTTATTGCGCAAAGGTGAGAACTGAAAATGGGGGAAAAAAACAAGTAATTGCTTTTGAGAAAGCCAGAAACGTTTTATGCTCCAACAAGCTAATTGTATTGTATAACCCGCGTAAAAGACATGTGTTAGCATGACGTATGGAGTCGGGGGTGTATTACAACAAGCTAACGTTGCGGGGAAGTTGCAATCTGTCGCCTATGCTTCCAGGAGCTTGTCTAAGGCCAAGAGGGTCGACAGCATGATTGAGAAAGAGGAATGAACGTGTGTGTTCGGGGTAAAGAAAATACATCAGTACCTGATTGGCCTCAAATTTGAGCTGGAAACCGATCACAAGCTCCTCACATCCCTGTTCGCTGAAAACAAGGGAATAAATACTAATGCCTCAACCCGCATACAAAGGTGGACACTCGCGCTATCAGCATATAACTATACCATCCGCCACAGGCCAGGCACCAAGAACTGTGCGGATGCTCTCAGCCGGCTACCATTGCCCACCACGGGGGTGGAAATGGAGCAGCCTGCAAACTTGTTGATGGTGGCGCAGCCCGCAGACTTGATGGACATGGAAAATGATAAATCACCTGTCAGGGCCTGCCAGATTAGGACTTGGACCAGCCAAGATCCTCTGCTGTCCCTAGTAAAAAAACTGCACTGCATGGGAACTGTTGAAATGCAAGAGCCAATCAAGCTGTTCCAGCAGCGAAAGGACGAGCTGTCCATTCAGGCAGACTGCCTGTTTGTGGGGTAACCGCGTAGTGCTACCAAAAAAGGTCAGGGAGACGTTCATCTCAGATCTCCACAGCACACACTCAGGTATAGTAATGATGAAAGCGATAGCCAGATCCCACGTGTGGTGGCCCAGTATCAACTCTGATTTCGATACCTGTGTACGGCAATGCAGCGTATGTGCTCAGTTGAGCAACGCGCCCAGAGAGGCACCACTAAGTTTGTGGTCCTGGCCCTCCAGACCATAGTCAAGGATCCATGTCGTCTAAGCGGGCCCGTTTCTCGGTAAAATGTTCCTGGTGGTAGTGGATGCTTTTTCAAAATGGATTGAATGTGAAATAATGTCGGGAAGCACCGCCACCATTGAAAGCCTGAGGGCCATGTTTGCCACCCACAGCCTGCCTGACATACTGGTCAGTGACAACGGGCCATGTTTTACTAGTGCCGAATTTAAAGAATTCATGACCCGCAATGGGATCAAACATGTCACCTCGGCCCCGTTTAAACCAACCTCCAACAGACAGGCAGAGCGGGCAGTACAAACCATCAAACAGAGCCTTAAACGAGTCACAGAAGGCTCATTCCAAACCCGCCTGTCCCGAGTACTGCTCAGCTACCATTTGCTGACAGGGGTGCCCCTGCCTGAGCTACATGAAAAGGACACTTAAAACCAGACTCTCGCTGGTTCACCCCAATCTGCATCATCAGGTAGAGAGCAGGCGGCAGCAACAAAATGTAAACGATGGTCGCGCCACTGTGTCACGGGAAATTGATCTGAATGACCCGGTGTATGTGCTAAACTATGGACATGGTCCCAAGTGGATCGCGGGCACAGTGATAGCTAAAGGAGGGAATAGGGTGTTTGTAGTCAAACTAGACAATGGACAATTTTGTAGAAAGCACCTGGACCAAATGAGGCTGCAGTTCACAGACTGCCCTGAACAACCCACAGCAGACACCACCTTTTTCGAGCCCACAACACACACCCAAAGGATCAACGACATCACGCCGGACCAGGAAATCGACCCCATCATGCCCAACAAGGCCAGGCTCACCTAGCAGCCCTGCAGGGCCAATACGCCAGCCCAGCGAGGGCACAGCCAACACACCAGAATAGACATTTGTACCGAGGCGGTCCACCAGGGAAAGAAAGGCTCCCGACTGCCTCATCTTGTAAATAGTTTTCACTTTGACTTTGTGGGGGTTGGGGGGGGGGGGGTGTGGGTGGGGCGGGGAAGTGATGGTGTATCTGTAAAGCATGCACTCCCATGTTCTGCCGCCAGGGAGCTCATCCCCTGAAGTCCCAAGGGATCCCAGCATCTCTTGGGAGCACTGTATATAAGCCGGCCCCTAAGGCCTGTTCCTCACTCTGGAGTGTCTTATTAAAGACTGAGGTCACTGTTACTTTAACCTCCCTGTGTGCAGCCTCATCTGTCTTAGGAACACAATAGAAACCCCTTAGTGAGTCAACTCGGACTGAAACCATGGGAAACAGAGATAGTGCCAGTGCTATTCTCCATATGATCGACTTAGCCCATATTCCTGATTGCTCTTCACACCCTTTAATATTCTTCTATTTCAATTATCTAATCACGTTCTAAATTATGTGACCTCTACTTCAACAGTGGTTTGTGACAGAGAAGTCCAGAATCTAACCACGCTCTGTGCAACAGTTCTTTTTTTTTTTTAAATCTCCCCATTAATGATCTTAAATTTGTACTTCCTCATGACCATCCCACTGACCACTGGAAATAATCTCTCCAGTTACCCCATCATAACCCTTCAAGCAGATCACCCTCTACCTTTTCATCTTCCATAAATAAAGTAAACTTCTCAAGTTTCTCTTCAGAACTTTAACTCCTTAAGAACATAAGAATTAGGAGGAGTCGGTCATTCAACCCCTCAAGTCTACTCCACCATTCAATCAGATCATCGCTGATCTACCTCAACTCCACTTTCATGCACTCTCCCCACATCCCTTGATCCCCATAATTTTTGTAATATCTTTGCTTAAGAAATCATAGCAACACATTGCTATTAAGAACTAGTTGGTTTATTAGCAAAAGGTTTAACAATGACGCTACACATTACCAGTTCATCCACCAGGCTGACAACCACCTGCCTCATCGTAGATCCCCTGAACCCAACCGGCTGGCGTTTTATTGAGTCTTGTGAACATCACGTGACTGGCTAAGCCACTCCCAACAGCTCTACAACTATTTTGTTGAAAAGTATGGGTTAGACTTTCTATTTTGCTGGCTATCGCCCAAAAAATGGGCACTGTCCCAGCCGTAGCAATGTATCAGCCTTACTGATCGCTGGAACATCGCCCATTTTTTAGATCGCGATTTTCGGCTCAGCGATAGCCCAGTGATGTGAAATGGGCCCAGCGATGTGGAAAGTTAAAGCTTCCCTAGCAATGGCCTTCTGCTCATGCAATTTTTTTTTTTGGTGACAGGTTGTCCCATGTTTCAGGAGGTCAGGGGTCATCCACACATGCGCAGAAGACAAAGGGAGGGGCAAAGAAGATAGAGAGACAGAGGTGATTAAAGAGTGAGAAAGAGATTACAGATTATTACAGGAAAAGATAGAAAAAGAGATGTCCGATTCTGAGCATAGTATGCACGATGTGTGTGTGTGTGTGTGTGTGTGTGGGGGGGGCGGGAGAAAGAGGGCCAAGCCATTTTCCGATGAAGCGAACGAGGCCCTTGTCGCCGAGGTGCACTCCAGGTGGGGCCAATTAACCCGGGGTGCTCACCCCACCACGTGTATCACAAGATAGTGTGTGATCGCCAACGTGGTCTCCTCGGCTTCTCATGAGGCGAGGGGGTCCGACCAATGCAGGAAGTGCTGAAACAGCTTAGTAAGCTTCAGCAAGAGTAAGTAGCATGTTATATTGTACTGATGCAAATTGTAATTATAATTAATCTCCTGCATTGAATTTATTTTTACATGTATTACATATACTCCCTGTTAAGATCCGGACAGGGCTATGAACCTGTGCCCTTTTTAAGTCTCTCTGGCTGCTGTCACTTACTCAGTGACCCAGCATGGACTGGAGGAGAGCTGCCCTTGCTCACTGTCTACCCTGGGACACTTTTGGACATTAGCTCCTGCCAATGCCAAGTTCAATGGAGATTGTAGTCGATAGAGATGTGTGTCAAGCATCAACTCAACACAACCTTTTGCCATGCATCAAGTGTGGATAAAAACCCCATTAGCATATATAGTTGGAAATTGTTGTCTTTCCATGACAGTCCCTAATCAATTAGCTTACGTAATGCTTTTTTCAATTTGCAGAGGAAGATTTCTTACGACAGGGCGCGGCAAAGGCTCATTGGAGGGGGTCCTGCTCAGCTCCAACCCGACTGACCTTGAGGAGCTAGCAGCTGCACTTGTTGGGAACCAGTCGCTCGGCCACCACCCGTGGTGTTGCAGAGCCCTCACTTGCGTCACGTGAGTAACGTGTCAAGCAGTGTTAAAGTAATGTAACGTCATTTCATAATGTACGAATGATGTCATGTTATGTCCCCTTCTCTGTTCGCTCCCCATAATCATTGTCCATTTCTGACTGATCCAGCCTCCACATCTCTGTCTCACTGAATTCCACATAGATGTACTACCGTATGATGCATTATGTAACGTCTCTTGGTCTCATTTATTGTAGTGCTGATCCTGCTTCGTATGCCAGCACAGCGCAAGAATGTGTACCCTTCCGTTCTAATAGCTCAATAAGCTCAATAAGCTCAATTGTGTTTTGCAGGTCCAACAACACCGATGCGCAGCGAGGGAAGACCTCAACCAGCACCATCATGGATGCAGGTGGTCCTCACGGGTGGGGAAGGAGGAGGAGGAAGAGGACGAGCAGCCGAAATCCACTGAGCCTGACAAAGATACGGAGGATGCCCCTAGCATCCCACCGGCGGAAATGTAACCTGTGGCCATAACGTCATTGTCTTCAACTGAAGAGGCTGCGGGACCAAGCCGCGTGCAGCTGGCGACGCCAAGGTGCACATTAGTGCCCTCGCAGACCCCACAGAGGTGGAGTCAGCGAGTTGAGCAAATGCCTACCCTGTCCAATCGCATAGAGGGCTTGACTCGACTGAGAGGAGACCCGTTGCGATCAGTCGCGACCATCTCCAAATGTTTGCGGCCTTCACAGAGGACTTCTCCCAGGTATCACAGCAGACGTTCGTGGAGATGCGTGCACAAACCGCCGCCACCAATGCCTTGCAGCATGCATTGTTGGTGGAACACGGCGCTGCACACAAATGCACCGTGATGCCGCAGACCATGAGCACCAGCACACAGGCGAGTCAGAAGGAAGCATTTGCTTCGGACTCAGAAGGCGATTCCCCAGCTTCGCCTTCCCCATCAACACCACCCCAACAGGCGATCATGCCACCATCACACCCACCACGGCAGGAAGTCCTGATATTGCCCACTACACGCCAGCGTCGTCTCGTTGCCACCCGGGGACCAAAATGAGCGGGTGGGGTTAGGATGCCGGGCTGGGGGTGGGGGTGGAAGGAAATGTGGCCACAGGTGCTGATACTGTTAATATTGTTATTGTTGGGGTGTGGGTGTTACAATAATTAATATATTGTTAATTTAATTTTAAAAAATGATTTCAATTAACAATTGGTTGTGCAGTGTCTTCTAATAACGCAAGCTAAGCAAAAACTGTTGTAAAATGGCCAGGCCTGACAAGGATGAAACTTAACTCAACGCAACCGTTGTTTTGAGGTAACCGTAACGGTTCCCAATGTAAGTTCATGCAAAGCGTTCATTTATATGAGCTGCTGACGCAACAGTTTTGCAGCCGCTTAACTCCCACAGGGTTTTTTTCCAATCTTGCCGGGGTGGGGTGTGGGGGGGGGCGGGGGCGCCGGTGGGCACGTGGGGCCATGGATTTATTGCCAGTCTGATTGCCCTCCCAGTGATCCTCACCAGGCTCTTCCTCCTCGTCCGTCTCTTGAGCCTGCACTCCTTCCTGAGGTGGACCGGCAATCCCATCTGGCAATTGTTGTCCTCTCCTTATAGCTAGGTTATGCAACATGCAGCATGCCACAATAAACTGAGCGACCTGATCAGGATGGTATTGTAAGCTGCCTCCAGAGTGGCCCAGGCATCTGAAGTGCTGCTTGAGCACTCCAACTGTCTGACGATATTACGTGTAGCTATGTGGCTTTTGTTGCAATGCTTCTCTGCTTCCATCTGGGGATTACGCAGGGGAGTCATGAGTCAGCTGGTAAGGCCATATCCTTTATCCCCCAGCAACCAACCATAACCTTCTGGCTGACTCAAATATGTCAGAGACAGCGCTCTTGCGCAGGATGTGCGCGTCATGGTTGCTGCCTGGAAAATTAGCATGTACTGCCATGATTATTTGGTTGTGGTCGACAATGAGCTGCACATTCAGGGAGTGGAATCCCTTTCGGTTACGAAACACTTCTACGTTCTGTAAAGATGCTTTCATATGCATGCAGTCTATTGCTCCCTGCACCTTGGGGAAGTTTGCTATTCGAGAAACCCAAAGCCCTCCCCGTCTGTGCCTCTCTGGTCATAAGTTTATAAAGTCCATCCTGCGAGCATAAAGGGCTTCAGTCACCTGTCGAATGGAAGTGTGTAGCGTGCTGAGATACACCACAGATGTCGCCAGCTGAAGCCTGAAAGGAGCCCGATGCATAGGATAGTGCCGCAGTAACCTTAACCTCAACAGGCAGTGCGGTTCCTGATAGGCTGCAGATCCCTCTTGATGAGTTGGCATATCTCATCGATGACCTTTCGGAAGCGCAGCCTCCTAAGGCACATATTATCAAACAAGTTGAGGTAAGATTGCTTTTCCCTGTAAGTTCGTCGGCTGTACGGTCTCCACCTCCACCCACGCATTAGTCTGCGACCTGTTCGATTGGCCCCTTCACTTAACTCAACCTCAGATGCCGGCATTTCAGCAGTTACAAGTAATGGTAGAGAAGCTACAGGCCCCATCGTTATCACTATTGATATAAATGCCCTACTACTAAACTGCCCTTTCCACTAAAATAAATAATATAATTCAATATAATTATAAGTATGAATGGGAGTGGATCTAATAGTAAGACTTTTAAATAACTCAAATTATAAGCCTTGTTTAACCAGCCTCCTCTCCCTCCGACGTTCAAAATGACATCCGAAGGGCCGAGTTCTGTAAGGAAGGGCAGCGAAAAGCAACTATTCTCCAGTACTGTTCTCGGCGAGCGATCAGCCTGGCGACGTGCCGAAAGCTGCGCTGAGCGATCACCTCGGCGATGTGAGCCAAAAGTTGGGCCGGCAATTTTCTGGCCTAACTTTCCACTTTTTACTCAAAATGAGCGATAGCCTGCCATTTTGGGCAATATATGGGCACTAGCCCAACGATCTGAAGTGGAAAGTCTAGCATATAAATCAAGTGCCCCCTTATTAAAGGGGCACTAAAACCAACAAATTAAACTTTTAACATTAAATGGATCAAATTAAAATGTGGTTGCCAGGGATGATGATGCACTCCAGTCCCTCCAGCGCCCACGTCTCGCAAAAGGCTGCGAGTGTACCTGTGGACACCACATGCTCCATCTGCAGGGACACCCTGGCTTGAACATAACCATAAAAGAGAGGCAGGCAGTCGGCTGAACGACCCCCTCGACCGCCCGTTGTCTGGACCGGTTGATGGCCACCTTGGCCATGCCCAGGAGCAGTCCTACGAAGAGACCTTCCGACCATACAGGATGCCCAAAGATCAGGAGTGTGGGACTGAAGTGCAACCGGAATTGGAGGAGCAGCCCCTTCAAATATTGGAACAGGGGCTGCAACCTGACGCACTCCACATAAACATGGAACACTGAGATTACAGGCAGCCTGGGAGTCCGTGAACCAACTTAAAAAATGATTGCATGGGACTGCCCCGTGCAATATCCAGTCTCGTCAACCTCTTCCACAAGAGCCGCAGGAAAAACTCCACGCATATGGCATATAACTGGCCGGACATAGGGCATCCCTGGTGCACCCCTCTCCCAAAGCAAAGGGGTGTCGTCAAAGACCCGTTAATCTTAATCAGACATTCCGCGGCGGCGTGCAGAAGTTGGATCTAGGCGACGAAATGCGTTCCGAACCCGAAAGCGCAGAGTCCCGAAAAGATCATCGTGATCTACCAGAGATCTAGTCTGTCGAACGCCTTCTCCTGATTGAGGGAAAGAAAGGCAACCGACAGACCAGCCCTCTGGGAATGGTGGACCAGGTCCCGGACCAGATGGATGTTATTGTGGATTGTCCGGCCCGGGACCGTGTAGGAGTGGTTTGGGTGAATCATGTGATCCAGCATGGCACCAAGGCGAGCAGACATGGCCCTGGCAAAAATGTTGTAATCCATGCTGAGGAGGGAGACTGGGAGCCAGTTCTTAAGTAGACAGAGATCGCACTTCTTAGGCAGCAGGACGATGACTGCCCTGCGCCAAGAGAGGGGCATCTGCCCGGTCGCCAGACTTTCCCCAGGACCCGCGCGTAATTGCGCCCCCCCCCCCCCCAGGACGTCCCAGAATGCCTTGTGGAACTCGTCAGCCCATCCAGCCCGAGGGACTTACCCCTCGAGAGCTGGTCGAGTGCACCAGTCAGCTCTGCCTTGCCTAGCAAAGCTTCCAGATTTTCGGTGCCCTCCGGGTTGTCTTCAGCAAGTCCTCCCACATAACTCTGGGTGGTTCCTCGCTGGACAGATCCGGAGAGAACAGAGTCCCGTAATGGTCTCGGGTCCTGTTGCTGATGCTCTCTGGATCAGATATCAGAGATCCGTTGTCCACTAGCAGCATCAAGAGCTTCTCATGGACCCTGTCTTTTTTCCAGCGAGTAGAAGGGGGAGCCATGGTCCAGGTCCTGGAGGAACTGGAAGCACTACCTCACGAATGCGCCTCGGGACCCCACAAGCTGCAGGTCCTTCAGCACACCCTTCTCTTAGTACACCGTCTGTAGGGCCGGGTCCTCAACGACTTGACCGAGACGGGACTCCAGGTCGAGCACCCACTTCTCCAGGTGCCCCACGCTGGCCTCCCGCCTCTTGATCAACCCCCTCACGTACTCCTGACAGAAGAAACGGACGTGAGCCTTGCCCACGTCCCACCATAACCTCAAGGAGGGGGAAGCCCCCCTGCTTCCTTCTCCAGTCGGAACGAATCCTGGAACCACTCGTCCTCCAGCAGCAGGTTGTTAAAATGCCAGTACAGGGACCCCACCTTCATGCGGAACGAAGCAAACTCCGCCCACACCAGGCAGTGGTCCAAGCATGGCACCGGCCACACGGAAGCCGCTGGAACGCAGGAGATGTACGCCCAGAAAACGTACTGGCGATCAATTCTGGACCATCCTCTTCCAGCTTTATCCAAGTGAAGGCGCTGGAGTCGGGATGGAGATTTCGCCAGATGTCCACCAAGCCGAAGGACCCGACCAGGTCCCTAAACTTCTCCATCACCGCCATGCTCTGCGGGGCACCGGAACAGGTCCCTTGCCTCGAGAGTGCAATTAAAATCTCTCTCTTTCCTCCCCCCCCCCCCCCCCCCCGAGGACAATGCAGTCACCGACGTCAATGGAGCCTAAAAGAGTCAATACTTCTTCGAAGAAGCGCACTTGCATCGCACCAGGCTGAGGGACATACACGATCACTAAATTGAGTGGATGTCCCCCAGGCAAACTGACATGGAACAAGTGGCCTGGCACAGGCTCCTTGACCCCTAACATCTCCGGCTGAAAATGTGGGGACAGCAAGATAGCCACCCTACAAGTGGCGGTGAGGTGGCTCATGCGGACCTCTTCTTTCCATTCCAGGAGCCACGTGGCCGCATCTGTCGTGTGGGTTTCTTGCAGGAAGCACACCGCATATTTCCCCTCCTTTAGGAGCAAACTATTGCTAAATCTGCGGCGCGCCTCTCTGCTGCCGTTGATGTTGAGGCTGGCTATGGTTATCTCCATGAAAAGAGCATAGTGCAACCTCTACTTAACCATACTGTGGGGAGGGAGCGGAGTTGTATGATGACCTCCACTCCCTCAGCAACCCAATGAGGAACATTTTGAGCCGGCGCAACTCACGATTGCCTTTTTGGGATATGGTTCTGTCCGTGCACTTGACGGAGCTGATGAGCAACGCTGACTCAGACCCTTTGTCCAGGTCCAGGGACTTTATTACGGCGACCCTGGCATTCCGCCATAAATTCCCAGAGTTCCCCGACAGGGATGAGGGCACGAGGAGATCCACCGCCTCATAGGCAACGGAATCTAAATCCTCTCCCGTGACCACCACCGAGCGGCCGTGCTCCTCCGCGAGTGGCCAGTCCCTCAACCGCACAGGGTGCGGCGAACGGCCCAGCCGCAGCATCCGGCCCTACCTCGGTCACGATCCCACCCCCAGGAGACGGCAGAAGAGTCCTCCCTGGGCTACTCCTGGGGTGCCGGGTCAGGAAGTGGCAGTGGACGGGGGACCCCCTCCGCCCCAGGGTGCACGGAGAAACCAGGGAGAAAAACATCCCCAGTTCCTCCAACGTCAGGGATGTAAATAGGGGTCCTTACCCTCTCCGCCACCACCCTCCGACCCAGCGGGCTGGGGTTCTTGGGAAAGTTTTTCTGCAAGTTCGAGCAGCTCCTGGGAGATGTAAAGGTTTGACTGGGCAGGCTCGGACTCTGCCTCTTCCGCCTCAGGACAAGACATACCCAGGGATGGTGATGGAGGAGTCTGGGACATTGTGCTGAACGGTATGATTGAGTATGACTGGCAGGCTGGGTATGCCATTGTCATGTCCGAAGCCAGTGCCTAGGTTGATGTTGGTTGGCCCGTCCAGTTTTATTATTGATTTTCGTAGCTGTTTGGTACAACTGATTGGTTTGCTAGGCCATTTCAGAGGGCAGTTAAGAGTCAACCACATTGCTGTGGGTCTGCAGTCACATATAGGCCAGACCAAGCAGATTTCCTTCCCTAAAAGGACATTAGTAAACTAGATGGCTTTTTACAACAATTTGGTAGTGGTCAGTCACCATTACTGATAGTTTTTTTATTCCAGATTTATTTAATTGAATTTAAATTCCCCAGCTGCGTTGAGATTTGAACTCACATCTCTGGATCATTCGTCCAGGCCTCTGGATTACTAGTCCAGTAATATAACCACTTTGCAACCATGAATAATACAAACCTTAGCCAAGAACGATCACAACTCCAGATTGATAAACCATTGTTTAAAACAGCAGATAGCTCAGAGCTATACAAGAGATTGCATAGCCAGGTGGCTCGGGGTCCAAAAACCGAGAAAAATAAAAAATTGATTAAAGCATCACAGACTTCTGATAAAGTGTCTTGGATTACAAATGTAAAAATTACCTGATAGCCACGTAATTCTTCCTGGTGACTGCTGCTTTGCATAAAAATGGAGAAGCAGATTTTTCTTTGTGGAATGGTTGGTTCGAGTCGGTTGCTGGAGATCTTTAACTCATTGATAGAATATAAATGCACCATGAACAACTACCTACACCCATCTATACCTAATCAGATGCAAAAATACTTATAACGTGAATGGTGTATAAGACGAATGTGCTAAAATCCCATAATTTACAAAAAAAATCCATGACTCTCTCTTGCCCAACTAACTTTCGCTCTGGTTCCTGCTGATTTTAAACTTGGTTCTCTTATGTCTAACCCTGCTGGGCAGTCGCTGATTTTAAATTAGACACTGGACTGAATTATAGATTGATCCCTGGGATGAGATGGTTGTTCTATGAGGAGAGATGAGTAGATTGGGCCTATACTCTCTGGAGTTTAGGAGAATGAGAGGTGATCTCATTGAAATATGCAAGATTCTGACAGGGATTGACAGGGTAGATGCTGTGAGGTTTGTTCCCCCTGGCTGGAAAATCTAGGGGTTGTAGTCTTAAATGGCCAACCCCTTATCCTGGAACTAAGACGAGGAAGAATTTCTTCACTCAGAGGTTGTGAATCTTTGAAATTCTCTACTCCAAAAGGTCTGTTGTAGAATATATTCAAGGCTGAGAAAGATAGATTTTTGGACTTGAGGAATTGGGCAGGAAAATGGAGTTGATGTTGAAAGTCAGCATGACCTTATTGAATGGTGGGAGCAGATTTGAAGAATGGCCAACTCTTCAAAATGTGCTTTTTGGGAAGAAACAGCATTTTCTCTTTTCCCTTTGTTTTGGACTTTTAATGTCATGCACCATTCCGAGCCTAGAGTGAGACCCACGACCAGGCCTCCTCTGAAACCAGACACTAAATTGAAATGCTTGGCCTGCACTCAGTGCATCCCCAAAAATGGTGCAACACACTGGAATTCCAAACTACCATGCTAACTCATAACCCTTTCAGGTAATTGATTCCTATATATTACCTCTTTAGCATCCATCACTGTTCCAACGCCCACAGTTAACGCCATGGTAGGTACTTTTGATAGATTGCCATCAAAAAATCTGGCATTGGCAAGAATAGTCTCTTTAGCCAACGTTTTCACCCTTGTTCTTGACACCAGACTAGATCCAGGTTCATTGAAAGCAATGTGTCCATCAGGACCAATACCTAGTAGGAAAATGTAAATAACTTTTATACAAATAAAAAAAACAATTATAAAAACAATGCAATATTATGTACTCGTGAGGATTATAGCATACAATGATACTGAAAGAACATAAAAAATGTTATGCTGGTTTAGAAATGCTTCTAAACAGGTTCTTACAAGTTCAAATACTTGTGATTAGTAAATCAATTTTATAGCACAAAATGTATCATTTGAACACATTCATGGTCCTGCACTACAATGATCAAATTAAATATTTCTCATATACCAATAATACGAGTTTTACAATAAAGCAGTGTACAGTAAGTGCTTTTCAGCATTTGATAGGCTTCTGGTAAAGTCAGATTTTCAAACAATATTCACCAAAAAACAGTATATTTTGCTAGGACAGATAGCTCATCATGTGGTATTGATTTGGTGTCATCACATGATACCAAATAACTCAAAAGTCTAAAAATGTTAGAAAATCATTTTCACATTATTGCGTCAGCTGTGGCTCAGTGGGTAACACTCTCGCCTCGGAGTCAGAAAGTTGTGGGTTCGAGTCCCACTCCAGAGACTTGAGTCCATAATCCAGGCTGCTACTTCTTGCAATGCTGAGGGAGTGCTGCACTATCGGATGGTGCCATTTTTCGGATGAGACGTTAAACCGAGGCCGTGTCGGTCCTCTTATGTGGACGTAAAAGGCGACATTTATTGCCCATCCATAGTTACGCTTGTGAAGTTGGGGGCGAGTCGCCTTTTTGAACCGCTGCAATCCATGTGCTGAAGGTGCTCCTACAATTCTGTTTGGTAAAGTGTCAGGATTTTGAAAGAAGAGTTATATATGTCCAAGTTAGAATGGTGTGTGACTTGGAGGGGAACTTGGCAATGATTGCGTTTCCATGCACCTGCTGCCCTTGCCCTTCTAGGTAATGGAGGTCATTGGCAGCACCTCCTAAGCCTAAGAAGCTTTTGCAAGTTGCTGCGGTGCATCCTAGATAGTGCACACTTCAGCCAAGTTCATCATCATAGGCAGTCCCTCGAAATCGAGGAAGACTTGCTTCCACTCAAAGTGAGTTCTCAGATGACTGTACAGTCCAATGCAGGAATTACAGTCTCTGTCACAGGTGGGACAGACAGTGGTTGAAGGAAAGGGTGGGTGGGGGAGCCTGGTTTGCCGCACGTTCCTTCTGCTGCCTGCGCTTGTTTTCTGCATGCTCTGAGCAACGAGACCAGAGGTGCTCAGCGCCCTCCCGGATGCTCTTCCTCCACTTTGGGCGGTCTTGGGCCAGGGATTCCCAGGTGTTGCACTTTATCAAGGAGGCTTTAAGGGTGTCCTTGAAACGTTTTCTCTGCCCACCTGGGGATCGCCCGCCGTGTACAAGTTCAGAGTAGAGCGCTTGCTTTGGGAGTCTTGTCTCGGGCATGCGGACGATGTGGTCCACTACCCAACAGAGCTGGTTGAGTATGGTCAGCACTTTGATGTCTGTTGTCGGCGACTGGGAAAGTCATCGCGAGAATCCTCCTCACTGTCTCCTCCCTGTGGCCGAGGAGCTCCTCCTGCAGTCATAGAGTGGATTCCGTCCACCACGGGGTACAACGGACATGATATTTAAGGCGCGACAACTGCAAGAGAAATGCAGGGAACAGCACCAACCCTTGTACATGGCCTTCTTTGACCTCACAAAGGCCTTTGACACTTAACCGCGAGGGATTATGGAGTGTCCTTCTCAGTTTTGGCTGACCCCAAAAGTTTGTCTCCATCCTCCGCCTGCTCCACGACGACATGCAAGCCGTGATCCTGACCAACGGATCCATCACAGATCCAATCCACATCCAGACCGGGGTCAAGCAGAGCTGCGCCATCGCGCCAACCCTCTTCTCGATCTCCCTCACTGCAATGCTCCACCTCACTCAACAAGCTCCCCACTGGAGTGGAACTAAACTATAGAACCAGCGGGGAACCTGTTCAACCTTCATCACCTCCAGGCTAGATCCAAGATCATCCCATCCTCTGTCGTCAAACTACAGTCAGCCAAGTAACGCCAGTGGAGAAGTGGGTAGATGTTCAGGCTAGTGGATGAAGTGACGATCAAGTGGACTGATTTGTCCTGGATTATATCAAGCTTCTTGTGTTGTTGCAGCTGCACCCATCCAAGCAAGTGGAGAACACTATCACACTCCTGACATGTGCCTTGGTCGGTGGGGAGAGGCCTTGGGGAGTTGGCCTCTCCCCAATATCTACAGAATACCCAGCCCTATGACCTGCTCTAGTACCACAGCATTTATGTGGCTGGTCCAGTTAAGCTGCTGGTCAAAGGTGACCCCCCCAGGATGTTGATGGTCGAATATTTGTTGACCTTAATATCATTGAACGCCAAGGGAGGTGGTTAGACTTCTCTTGTTGAAGATGGTCATTACCTGGCACTTGTGTGGCATGAATGTTACTTGTCACTTATTACCCCAAGGCTGAATGTTGCCCAACTATTTCTGCATGAGGGTAGAGATTGCTTAATTATCTTAAGATTCCTTATGGAGGGAAGGTCAATTTGTTCAACATAATACTCTACAGTCTTATAATTCATTTAACAATGCGACAACATATCAATGTAAATCTAAAAAATCTGTCAAAAATATATAACATAATAAGAGCAGGAGTAGGCCATTTGGCCCCTCGAGCCAGCTCAGCCACTTAATATCATGGCTGATCTGATCATGGACTCTCAGCTCTACTCCCTGCCCGATCCCCATAACTCTTCACTCCTCATCGCTCAAAAATCTGTCTATCTCTGCCTTAAATATATTCAATGACCCAGCATTCACAGTTCTCTGGGGCAGAGAATTCCACAGATTTACAATCCTCAGAGCAGAAATTCCTCCTCATCTCAGTTTTAAATGGGCAGCCCCTTATTCTGACACTGTGTCCCCTAGTTTCAGTTTCCCTTGAGTGGAAATATCCTATCTGCATCCACCTTGTCAAGCCCCCTCATTATCTTATATGTTTCTGAACTCCAATGAGACGAAGGCCCAACTTACTCAACTGATCTTCATAAGTCAATCCCCTCATCTCCGGAATCAACCTAGTGAACCTTCTCTGAACAGCCTCCAATGTAAGTATATCCTTCCTTAAATACGGAGACCAAAACTGTACGCAGTACTCCAAATGTGGCCTCACTAATACCCTGTAGCAGGATTCCTCTGCTTTTATACTCTCTCCCCCTTGTAATAAAGGCCAACATTCCATTTGCCTTCCTGATTATTTGCTGTACCTGCATACTAACTGTGTTTTATGCACAAGGACCCCCAGGTCTCTCTGTACTGCAGCACTTTGCATTTTTTTCTCCTTTTAAATTATAAATTGCTTTTCTATTTTTTTCTGAAGTGGATAACCTCACATTTTTCCACATTATACTCCATCTGTCAAATGTTTGTCCACTCACTTAGCCTGTCTATATCCCTTTGCAGATTTTTTGTGTCTTCCTCACAATTTGCTTTCCCACCCATCTTTGTATCATCAGCAAACTTGGCTAATTACACTCGGTTTCTTCATCCAAGTTGTTAATACATATTATAAATAGTTGAGGCCCCAGCATCGATCCCTGCGGCACCCCACTAGTTACTGTTTGCCAACCGGAAAATGACCCATTTATCCCGACTCTCAGTTTTCTGTTAGTTAGCCAATCCTCTATCCATGCTAATATATTACCCTCAACTCCGTGAACTTTTATCTTGTGCAGTAATCTTTTATGTGGCACCTTGTCGAATGCCTTCTGGAAATCCAAATGCACCACATTGGTGCCTCTACTCAATGGAATTCAGAAGAATGAATGTATATTATGAGGAGGCTTGACAAAGTGAAAGAAGAGAGGATGTTTCCACTGATAGGGGAGACTAGAACTACAGAGCATGATCTTAGAATAAGGGGCCGCCCATTTAAAACTGAGATGAGGAGGAATTTCCTGAGGGTTGTAAATCTGTGGAATTCGCTGCCTCAGAGAGCTGTGGAAGCCAGGACATTGAATAAATTTAAGACAGAGATAGACAGTTTCTTAACCTGTAAGGGATTAAAGGGTTATGGGGAGCGGGCAGGTGAGTCCACGATCGGATCAGCCATGATCGTATTAAATGGCGGAGCAGGCTCGAGGGGTCGTATGGCCTACTCCTGCTCCTATTTCTTATGTTCTTATCCACTGGATCCCTCTTATCCACCCTGCTTGTTACATCTTCAAAGAACTCCAGCAAACTGGTCAAACATGATTTCCCCTTCATAAAAGCATGCTGACTCTGCATGATTGAATTATGCTTTTCCAAATGTCCTGCTACTGCTTCCTTAATAGTACGGATACTAAAATTGGCTGTGTGGTTGATAATGAAGAAAAATGCGGCTGCAGAAAGATATCAATCAACTGGTCAGGGGGGTAGAACAGGGGCAAATTGAATTTAATCCAGGGATGTGTGAGGCAATGCATTTTGGGAGGGCTAACAAGGAAAGGGAATACACATTAAATGGCAGGATACGGAGAAGTGTAGAGGAACAAAGGGACCTTGGTGCATGTCCGCAGATCCCTGAAAGTAGCAGGCCAGGTAGATAAGGTGGTTAAGAAGGCATACAGAATGCTTGCCTTTATTAGCTGAGGCATAGAATACAAGAGCAGGGGGTTTATGCTTGAACTTTATAAAACACTGGAAAGACCACAGCTGGAGTTCTGCATGCAGTCTGGTCACCGCATTACAGGAAGGACGTGATTGCATTGGAGAGGGTACAGAGGAGATTTACAAGGATATTACCAGGAGTGAAGAATCTGAGGACAGATTAGATATGCTGAATTCATTTTCCTTGGAACAGAGGAGGCTGAGGGGAAATCTCATTGTGTATAAAATTATGAGGGGCTTAAATATAGTGGATAGAAAGGGCCCGTTTCCCTTAGCAGAGGGGTCAACAACCAGGTGGCATAAATTTAAAGTAACTAGAAGGTTTAGAGGGGATTTGAAGGGAAATTTTGTCACACAGAGGATTGTGGGGGTCTGGAACTCACTGCCTGAAAGGATGGTAGAGGCAGAAGCCCTCACCATATTTAAAAAGTACTTGGATGTGAACCTGAAGTGCTGTAAAACCTGTTACAGACCGAGAGCTGGAAAATGGGATTAGGCTTTATAGCCTCTTGTTGGCTGGCATGGACATGATGGGCCGAAATGGCCTCCTTCCGTGCTGTAAACTTCTATGATTCTATGATTTAATAATGGACTCCAGCATTTTCCCAATGATAGATGTTAGGCTAACTGTTCTATAGTTTCCTGCTTTCTGTCTGCCTCCTTTTTTTTTTAAATAGGGTTGTTATATTTGCGGTTTTCCAATTTGCTGAGACCTCCCCAGAATCCAGGGAATTTTGGTAGATTATAACCAATGCATCCACTATCCCTGCAGCCACTTCTTTTAAGACCCTAGGCTGTAAGCTATCAGGTCCAGAGGACTTATCTGCCTTTAGTCCTATTATTTTACCAAGTTCTACTTCTTTGGTGCTAGTGATTGTATTAAGTTCCTCTCTCCCTATAGCCCCTTGATTATCGACTATTGGGATGTTTTTAGTGTCTTCTACTGTGAAAATCGATACAAAATATTTGTTCAACGTCTCTGCCATTTCTCTATTCTCCGTTAATAATTCCACAGTCTCATCCTCTAAATGACCAACATTTACTTTAGCCACTCTGTTCCTTTTTATGTACCTGTAGAAACTCGATCTGTTTTTATATTTTGTGTTAGCTTACTTTCATAATCTATCTTCTTCCCCCTCTATCATTTTTTGAGTTTTTCTTTGCTGGCTTTTAAAAGTTTCCCAATCCTCTGGTCTCCCACTAGTCTTGGCCCCATTATATGCCCCCTTTTTTTTTTATATACATTTCTGAACTTTGTTAATGGTGGGCTAAAAGTTCATAACACTGGCAATGGTTCCAACAAATTTCTTGTCTCCATGTTTGAACATAGTAGGTCTAAGGACATTGTCAGCACCAAACAATACAACTATAGATCCAAATCAAAACATGCACTTTTCCTGAAAACCTGTTGCAAGCAAAGGCTAAAGCCACTCCATTCACAGCTGACCCATTTCCTGACCTACAGTAAATAGCTCAGGTGCAGAAGCAGCACAAATAAACTACCATAAGCCAACTATATCCAGTTCTTCTAATGCTGTAATTTTTAAATAACAATGCTAGTAAAGTGATCTTGAACGTTATTTTGCAAAAGGAAACAATCTAAATTCTGCAGTTTAGTTTCAGAACACAAATATTGATGCTCGCTCCTCTCTGTTTAGGAAAGGTTTGACTGAACCCAGAAGGTACTTTTCAAAAACATGGACTCTGCTACAACCTTCATTATCTCTCAGTGTTATCTATATACAACTATTATATCTTAAATGTATACAAACTGTACCTCCAACAAAGAGTTCAATTCCTCCAGCATCAGCAATCTTCTGTTCAAAAGCATCACACTCAGCCTGCAGATCTGGTGCATTACCATCAAGAATATGAGCATTTCTTGGATCTATATCAATGTGCTTAAAAAAGGAATTCCACATATAGGAATGGTAACTTTCGGGATGATCCCTCGGAAGCGCTAAACACCAGGATTAAAAAAATAAAAATGAATTGTTGTAAATAATTAGATTATAAAAGCAAAACATCACGATCTACCTTTCCTCAAGGAAACCAGAGTACGACAAATTTCAGAAATATATTATATTCTGGTGCTGCTAAAGTCCACACCGTTGAAAAGAAAAAGCAAATAAATTTATTTCACTTAGAGAAACTCATACTTCAGGCAAGCACTACTTTTTAGGGCACATTTCTTTTGATTTTAAGGCTAAACACAAATGATTCTTGCATCATGCTTGCATGTCCACTGCTGTCTGTGCTCAAACAACTGGATACACAGAAGTCTTCACATTTTAAAAAATGAAACTGAAAAACAAACTATTAAATACACAATAGCTAGAGCTTACTTTTTCTTTAATATTTTCCCTAGTTTAGTTCGTGTCTACACAGCAAATATTTAACCAAATTCTTAATTTTTTTTACATTTTCCAACAGCAAACTGGGTTAGCAAGAGTCAGATTGTAAACATTTGGAAGAGGGAAGAAAAAGAAAAAGACTCTTTGGAGCCAATCATTTACAGTATCTCCAATGTCAAGGATATGCAAGGAAGGCAAACGGAATGTTGGCCTTTATTGCAAGGGGGATAGAGTATAAAAGCAGAGAAGTCCTGCTACAACTGTACAGGGTATTGGTGAGGTCACACCTAGAGTATTGCGTACTGTTTTGCTCCATATTTAAGGAAGGATATACTTGCATTGGAGGCTGCTCAGAGGTTCACTAGGTTGATTCCAGAGATGAGGGGGTTGACTTATGAAGATAGGTTGGGCCTATACACATTGGAGTTAAGCTGGACTAACATAGGAGGAAAGATTGGATCAACTGGGCTTGTATCCACTGGTGTTTAGAAGAATGAGAGGGGATCTCATAGAAACATATAAAATTCTGACGGGCTTGGACAGGTTAGAGGCAGGAAGAATGTTCCCGTTGCTGGGAGTTTCAGAACCAGGGGTCACAGTCTAAGAATAAGAGGTAAGCCATTTAGGACCGAGATAAGGAGAAACTTCTTCACTCAGAGTGGTTAACCTGTGGAATTCTCTACTGCAGAAAGTTGTTGAGGCCAGTTCGTTAGATATATTCAAAAGGGAGTTAGATATGGCCCTTATGGCCAAAGGGATCAAGGGGTATGGAGAGAAAACAGGAAAGGGGTACTGAGGTTGAATGATCAGCCATGATCTTATTGAATGGCGGTGCAGGCTCAAAGGGCCGAATGGCCTACTCCTGCACCTAATTTCTATCTTTCTATGTGGTGTGATCTTATCGAAACATAAGATAATGAGGGGGCTCGACAAGATGCACGCAGAGAGGATATTTCCACCCATAGGGGAAACTAAAACTAGGGGACAGTCTCAGAATAAGGGGGCGCCCATTTAAAACTGAGATGAGGAGAAATTTCTTCTCTCAGAGGGTTGTAAATCTATGGAATTCTCTGCCCCAGAGAGCTGTGGAGGCTGGGTCATTGAATATATTTAAGATAGAGATACAGATTTTTGAGTGATAAGGGAGTAAACGGTTATGGGGAGCAGGCAGGGAAGTGGAGCTGAGTCCATGATCAGATCAGCCATGATCGTATTCAATGGCGGAACAGGCTCGAGGGGCCGTATGGCCTATTCCTGCTCCTATTTCTTATGTTCTTATGAAGTAGCAATTACATATTTTACATTCACACTCAGTCCTCTCAAATGATCCCTGCCTTATTCTGAGCCATCTATAGTATTCAAACCCTATCACAGCTAACAAGGAATACCAAGCTGCTTTTGTCTGTTTCAGAGCTTCAGCTGGTATGCTAAACATGCCAATTTGAAAATTCACAATGTCATATTCTTTATTTTCTATGTCATGAGGAGCATTACAAAATAGGTTAAAATTCACTCTAGATTTTACTCTCCACATTTTTACGTAAAATAAATCAGCTTCTTGGTTTATAATTGGCTTTAATTCTCTAGAATGTTCAATAGTCTGCCTTTCAGATGGCAGAAATACAGGTGGGAGAATGTGAGGCTATGAGATCTAGTTCACATAATCTGGGAGGGTAGGGGGGAGGGGGGGGAAGGAGGTGGTGAGAGGTCTCAATTTTACACTATCATATGACTAGATATTGTGTACTAAAGGTTAACTCATCATCGGGAATATAGGGTTAGTTTATGGCCGAGACCAGTGATGCTGAAGCCAGAGAATATCAAATGCAGACCTGAAATTTGTAACAAGCACCATATGTTTTTTTTTGGAATGGTCGTTTCCAGTGCACACTGTTTATTTTCATGTAAACTGTTATCACAATGCCTAAACAAATACCTTTCAAAACTTCAAATATAAATTCAGATAACAGCAGTCAGTTTCTAAATCAACCATTTATTCTGCTAAAATGCTGACAAATGTTACTATCTCACATCCTTTTAACTCCAGAATTTCACAGCAAGTGACTCACTTACCAACATACTCATCCATGTTAAACGTCTTCACATATTTAAAAGAGAGATTGCCCATCTTATAATATTCAATCAGCTTTTTGTAACACCCAGAAGGTGTGCTCCCTAAATGAAGATAGAATTACAAAATAGAAATAAATGCCTAATTTATGTTTGAATACTAAGTTGGTATTTGTTTCACAATAGTTATATTGCATGGTTTGTTACAGCAGCTTTACATACAACAGACAGAATTAATATGCAATGGAGCAGTTTTCAAATGTGACTGCAAATAAGAGAGAATAGTACAAGTAGTGTATATTACAGACAAGTATTAATTTAGTTCAAATCACATGATTCACCTGGAAAAAAAAATGGGGGAGGAGAGGTGTAGAGAGAAGAATGTGTGCACCAGCTTTTCATCCAACTCGAGGCAGAATATTGTGAAAAATCGAAATTCGGGTACTGCTGCCTTACGATATGCTCAAACATGGGTATTGTGTAAGCCACTTATAATAGACTGATTTATGCAATTTGTCCTTTAATCAGACAGTCATTTGATTTATCTCTCGCAGTTGTGAATATAAGGGGCAGTTTAACAGTAATGTGCAGGCAACATCAAAACGGAGGCAAAAAGCATTCCAAATTTAAACTGGAATCAGATCGATGTGGTTCATAGTGGATAGTTTCTGCATCCTATAGTTGAAGTCTGTTCCTCAAAATTGCATGACAGTAGGATCAGCTATGCAAGGGGCTACAAGCTGATTTCAACACGAACCTGAATAATCTCCACACAAAACTTCAAATCCCTAATCAATTACTTACCATGGATGCAAATTGTCCAATTAAAGTAGCATTACCATTTGTTGTAAGCAATAGGTTTAATAATGAACTCTGTGCATTTGATTCAATTCAAGATTTTGTCTAATGTAAGCAGTTGTCCATTACATCGGTGTTTGATATAAGTGGAGCCAATTGTATTATCAAATATTTTGGAAGGTTAAACCTCTCTTATCCAGCATCCTCAGAATCTGCCATGTGCCAGATAAAATGATTTGCCAGACGACAGGAGGTCAGCGTTTCGGGCCCAGCTTTAGCAACTTGGTCAGCCTGGAGGAGGTGGGGAGAGGAGGAGCGGCCGGCCCCAGGATGCAGCATGCCAGCCGAGGGGGAAGCCATGTGCGGAACAAGAGGCCAGGGTTATAATGACCGGTACAGGGATAGAGGCAGAGCCTTGCTCGGGAAAGTGCTTAATCCTCTCCTCCCCTCCCCTCCACCCCCCGCCCATTTTGATAATCCGCAACCGATGGATCCAGATATTTGAAGCGTCTCTATGGCACCGCACGCACGACGGGGCCACAACGGTGAGCAGCAACAGCCGGGAGGATGTCCCCGTGCTCACACTCACTCACCTCGCCCGAAGGCCCTTCGTCTGCTTCAAAACGGTGAGGACCGGCTACTCGAAAACAGAGACCTTGGCCATCGAAAACCCCGAGAATGTTCCGATCCGGGTGGTGATTGACAAGCTTCCGGCCTCCAAGAGATTTGCAGTGAACGAACAGTAATTTGTGGTGGAGGCAAGGCCGTGTCAGGTCACCTTGCCCAGTGGGCCCGGATCTTAATTTGCAAACTGCAGGGTTAAGTATGTGGAGTTACAGTGCTAGTCTCTTGACATGTGCAGTGCATCTGGAACACCCACCCCACTGCAGGTTTAAAAAGTAGACCACTGCTCCTCTGAAGCCAGGTCGGCGCACTGCATCCTGGGGCCAGCTGCTCCTCCTCTCCCCGCTGCCTCCGGTGCTCCTTAAGGCTAGGTCAGCACACTGTGTCCGAGGGCCGGCCGCTCCTCCTACCCCCACCGCCTCTGGGCCCAAAATGCAGCTGGCCTCAGAGGGAGCACCGGAGGCGGCGGGGAGAGAAGGAGCGGCCGGCCCCTGAAAACAGCATTTTCTCTATCAGGCATATAATGTTCTTGCAGTGTGCCAGCTGACCTTACTGGGTATTGCTGACAATGCTGCTGCTAACAACCTGGCTGCATTTTGCGCATGCGTCCCCCTGGGGCTGGGAGTTATGCAGAACAAGGGAGTATTGGATAAGAGAGGTTCAACCTGTATTTAAAAAGTGTGCATTATAACCAGCTCAAAGTCCAATGTGCGATCTTGAGAGTTTGTTTTAGATGAGCGATCTTCATTGTTTTAAGCATTAGTTCAGAGAGCCTGCAATACGTCAGCTGACTTTGCCCTCGCAACGACAAAATGTGCCGAATCGTCAATATTTGTTTTTAAATTATTTTTAATCGTTCATCTAAAACAAACTCTCAAGATCACACACTGAACTTTACATCAGTTGGAAGGATTTATACTCCGCTGTAAACACTGCCGATCTTTCTCGGCTGATTGCAGCCCACAGCAACACTTCACCGATGTTCCCCACAGATACAGATTGACCCCGCTGCTCCGAGAGTTGGCGTCTCCGCCCGGAATGAACCAATACATTAAAAACTTACCAGGTACTGTTGACAATGCTCCGATTGACCTAGGAAGGAGGCAGCGGGGAGAAGGGGAACAGCCAGCCCTAGGATACAGCGCGGGATCGTGACGCCCCACCGGGAATGATGCCGGACAAGGTAGGTTGCCGGTTAAAGGAGTACCGGATGGGAGAGAGGTTCAACCTGTACTACACTTTAGGAAGATGTCAAAGTTTTGGAGAGTTTGCAGGGAAGATTTACGAGAATGGTACCAGGGATGCGTGACTTCATTTACATGGAGAGACTACAGAAACTGGGATTGTGCTTATTGCAGAGATTTAGTAGAGGCATTCAAAATTACAAAGAGTTTTAAAGAGTAAATAAGGAGAAACTAAGACAAAACTGCTTCCACTGGCAGAAGGGTTGTTAACCTGAAGATACACATTTAAGGTAATTTTTTAAATTATAAAATGCAGAGAGTTATAGTTGGGAATGCACTGCCTGAAAGGGTGGAGGAAGCAGATTCAATAGTAACTTTTAAAAGGAAATTGGATAAATCATCATTGTATAAATACTTGGAAGGGGAGAGGCAGGGCAATGGGACAAGAGCAGAGAAGTGGGATTAATTGGATAGCTCTTTCAAAGAGCTGGCACAGGCATGATGGGCCGAATAGCCTCTTTCTGCACTACAAGATTCTATGAATTTGCATACCTTTTGCTCCATAATTGGAGGAATCCTCAGCAACTCTAACTGCTCTGCCTGTGGCTGTTACAAGTCAGAGCAATCATCAACTTTTGCCTATTCTGTTACCTAGGGAAAATTGTAAGCAGTCTAAGTATCATCACCTATAAGCTGACTGGTGTAGTTTCATTTCTCCAGGTACTGAGAAACAATTGACCAAAGATTTTATGCGAATGCCAGATTTTATAGATGATCAAAATAATTAACTAATACATGTTCAGACAAACTCAGTCAGATAGAATTTGGTGGTTGATGTATTTCTATGTGAATTCTTCAATGTTAGCCCATCTCACGTGTCATTTTGTTAGAACATGCAAATGTTGAGTGTGAGGTTTGTTTGAACATAACAATCAACTACAAAGTTGGATTGTGTGAAACCACATCTACTTCTTGGAACAATTTCTCAACCTTTCTACACCACCTCAAAAATGTTAACCACACACAGGTACAACCAGAGACCTAAACCAACATAATACATTACGGAAGAAAATGTGTTTAGCTCAGATCTTAATTACTTAATTGCCTTTGGGTTCATGACTATGTTGAATCATCGAAAATGTGGAAGTTTTTTGTGGCATACAGCATGTTTCATAAACTAAACAGTCACAACATCGCATCAGACTGCATTGAGGGTGATGGGCCAGCAAGAGTCTGGGGCAATCTCAGAACATAGCAGCAAATTCCTTTTGCCAGTGTTTGCTTAGTTAACCTGCATGAACATTTTTTATTGCATAATGGTGCTACCTTTAATAGTAATATAGATATCCATGTGTACAAGGCAAACTTTCCCTCAAAATCACTAACAGAAGTTATATTAATATGTATTTGTGTGTCCTAATTCAGTTTTGAGAGTGGCCATAGTACTACTTTCCTGGATATGTAAATTCCAAAACAAATTAACTTCACACTATTTAGCCAATTGGTTAAAAACATTGGTTTCTATTTTATCTCGAGGCTACATGTCAAGTTCCACTGAATGATGACAGACCTAATGTGACAGAGTATGTACAACAACTGAGCTACTAGTGTGTCTTCAACCATTAACACATTTCCAAACATTATCCAGGATGTTCTTTATACACTATGGGCTCAAGTTTCGGCCTGAATTGCTCCTATTTTTTTGGAACAACTAGTTTAGAATGGAGCATCTTAGAAATTGAAATTTTAGGCATTTAGTTTGCTCCAGTTATAGTGAGTTAGAATAGTTTCATTTTAGAACAGATTTTTTTTTTTCCAAAAGAGGGTGTGTCCAGCCACTTACATCTGTTTTGCAAGTTTAGGCAGCGAAAACTTACTCCAAACTAATTTAGAATGGAATAAGTGTAGATTTTTGTACGCTCAGAAACACCTTGCCTACACTTTTCAATCAGGCATAGGGAACAAGAGATTGGGGGGGGGGGGGGGGTGGGTGGGGTGGGAAAGAGAAGGGGGGTTTACAAACATTAAACACTTCACTTTTACAAATAAAGAGCCATCATCAATAATAAATGAAAAATCAATCAAAAAAAAAATTAATAAAAATAAAAATAGTTTTTTAAAAAATCAATAAATAAAAAATTAAGTTTCTACTCACCTACTGCAGCACCGGGAGCCCTCCAATAGCATGCTGGGATGCCCCCCCACCAGTGTTTCTCTGTGTCTCTGACAATAAGGGGGGAGGGTGGGGGACGGCCCCCCCGCACGCCCTGTGTTTCTCTCTGCCTATGAAAAAGGGGGGGGGGGGCCGACCGGGCGGGGGGGGGCCGAGGCAGGGGAGGGGAGGGGAGCGCCGAGGCGGGGGGGGGGGGGGGGGGGGAGAGCAGGAAGGGGGTAGGCTGACGATGACGCAGATGCCTGGCCGCCGTGGGCAGGGCCCGCCGCCAGTGAGATACCGGATGGGTGGGCCCCGCCGCCAACGTGTGGGGGGGGTGGGGGGAGGCTGAACGGGGGCAGTCCGAGTCCCGATCTTCGGCCAGGGAGCCCATTCGGCCAGGGCCGGAGTGCTTCGGGCCCCTCCCACACAGCCTCGGGGGCGAGGAGCTACTGCACATGCATGCACACTCTAGCGCGCATGTGGATGCCCTGGCACAGTTTTCGGCGCCGTGACCTGGCTCCGCCCCTGACCCCTTGTGCTGCGCCATGCCAAGCACGAAGACGTCCTGAGGGGCTCGCAGAATCACAAGGGAATTTTTCGACGCACTTTTTATTCCAGAAAGTCGCCGCATCTTAGAGGGCGGAAACTTGGGCCCTGTATAACAATTTAAATTTTCAACATGTTTTGTCAAAGCAAAATTGTTCAGAATAGTTTAAATTCCCTACAGGTCACACCTGATGAAAACAATTACAATTTGCATTTGTATAGCGCTTTTAACAAAGAAAAATGTCCCATGGCACCAGAGGCATAACTGACACTGAATCGAAGGAGATTATAAACTTGTTCAAAGGGGTGAATTTTAAGGAGCACCTCAGGGAGTGAAGAGATTTTATAGTGAATTCCAGAGCAGGGAGGCTCAGCAGCTGAACTCACAGGCATCAATAGTGGGGCAAAGGAGGGGTTGGGGGGGTGAAGAAGAGGCAAGAGTCAGAGGAACTGAAGTTTTAGGAGGAGAGGAGAGCTGGAGGAGATTACAGAGATAAGAGTGAGGCAATGAAGGGATTTAAACAAAATAATGAGAATTTTAAACTGGAGTAATTGAGGGACCAGGAGCCAATGTAGGTCAATGGGACAGGATATGAACAGATGTTTCGATGAGATGACATTTACAGATCAAAATTCATTGGAATCCACAGGGCCGGAAGAGACTTCTGCAATCCCTCCGGTCATTCACAGCGTCACCTCTCTTAGTTCCAAGGTTCACAGTATTTAGAGTTGTATATTTCACACACAATAAATTATATTTATCCACCACAAAATATCTTACTTAAATTAAAATTTATACATTTAAAAAAAGTGTTATGTAATTTAAATCCTATTAAAATATTTAAATAACAGTTGAATAGATCAATACTCACATTCACTTGCAATAGAAATACATACCTGTCGGCAAACCTAAAGTAAAATATCGACCTGGGCCGGGCTTGAATTGAACAATGGAATTACAAATGTATCTGGCTGCCCATTCACTGGCCTTATCATAGTCGTCAAGAATAACCAACCGCATTGTGATGAGAAATGTTTATGTCTACAGGGAAAGATTAGGCCACTCTTAGGTCAATATGAAAGCTAACCATTCAATAATTAAGATTACATTTCAAGCATTTATAATGATACAATAATAACCTCGGGTACAAAAATCTAGCAAATTAGATACAAAAAACACAAATTATTTCAATGAAATTTTAACCTGTCGTAGAAAATGGGATTTTCAATTTAATAAGGGTTCACCAGACTGATTCCCGGGATGGCAGGACTGACATATGAAGAGAGACTGGATCGACTGGGCCTGTATTCACTGGAGTTTAGAACAATGAGGGGGGATCTCATTGAAACATAAAATTCTGACGGGACTGGAAAGGTTGGATGTAGGAAGAATGTTCTCAATGTTGGGGAAGTCCAGAACCAGGAGTCACAGTCGAAGTATAAGGGGTAAGCCATTTAGGACCGAGATGAGGAGAAAATTCTTCACTCGGAGAGTTGTTAACCTGTGGAATTCTCTACCGCAGAGTTGTTGATTCCAGTTCGTTGGATATATTTGAGAGTTAGATATGGCCCTTACAGCTAAAGGGATCAAGGGGTACTGAGGTGAATGATCAGCCATGATTTAATTGAATAGTGGTGCAGGCTCGAAGGGCCGAATGGTCTACTCCTGCACCTGTTTTCTATGTTTCTATGAGACAGATGGAAGTAAAATGGGGGCAGAAGCAAAAGGTAGAAAGGAGATAAGGAAAGGTGGAGGGCAGAGAAATGAGGCAAAAATCAAAAAGGGCCACATTAGAACATAACTCAAAGGACAAAGAGTGTTAAAAAAAAACAAGCCTGAAGGTTCTGTGTCTCAATGCGAGGAGCATTCATAAGGTGGATGAATTAACTATGCAGATAGCTGTTAACGGATGTGATGTAATTGGGATTACAGAGACATGGCTCCAGGGTGACCAAGGCTGGGAACTTAACATCCAGGGGTATTCACTATTTCAGGAAGGATAGACAGAAAGGAAATGCAGGTGGGGTAGCGTTGCTGGTTGAAGAGGAGATTAACGCAATAGTAAGGAAGGACATTAGCTTGGATGATGTGGAATCTGTACAGGTAGAGCTGCGGAACACCAAAGGGCAGAAAACGCTCGTGGGAGTTGTGTACAGACCACTAAACAGTAGTAGTGAGGCCGAGGATGGCATTAAACAGGAAATTAGGGATGCGTGCAATAAAGGTACAGCAGTTATCATGGCTGATTTTAATCTACATATAGATTGGGCTAGTCAAACTGGTAGCAATACGGTGGAGGATGATTTCCTAGTGTGTATAAGGGATGGTTTTCTCGACCAATATGTCGAGGAACCAACGAGAGAGCAGGCCATCCTAGACTGGGTCTTGTGTAATGAGAGAGGATTCATTGGCAATCCTGTTGTGCGAGGCTCCTTGGGGAAGAGTGATCATAATATGGTAGAATTCTTCATTAAGATGGAGAGTGACACAGTTAATTCAGAGACTAGGGTCCTGAACTTAAAGAAAGGTAACTTCGATGGTATGAGACGTGAATTGGCTAGGATAGACTGGCAAAGGATACTTAAAGGGTTGACAGTGGATAGGCAACGGCAAACATTTAAAGATCACATGAATGAACTTCAACAATTGTACATCCCTGTCTGGCATAAAAATAAAACGGGGAAGGTGTCTCAATTGTGGCTAACAAGGGAAATTAGGGATAATGTTAAATCCAAGGAAGAGGCATATAAATTGGCCAGAAAAAGCAGCAAACCTGAGGACTGGGAGAAATTTAGAATTCAGCAGAGGACGACAAAGGATTTAATTAGGAGGGGAAAAATAGAGTACGAGAGTAAGCTTGCAGGGAACATAAAAACTGACTGCAAAAGCTTCTATAGATAAATGAAGAGAAAAAGATTAGTGAAGACAAATGTCGGACCCTTGCAGTCAGAATCAGGTGAATTTATAATGGAGAACAAAGAAATGGCAGACCAATTGAACAAATACTTTGATTCTGTCTTCAAAAAGGAAGACACAAATAATCTTCTGGAAATACTAGGGGACCGAGGGTATAGCAAGGAGGAACTGAAGGAAATCCTTATTAGTCAGGAAATTGTGTTAGGGAAATTGATGGAATTGAAGGCCGATAAATCCCCAGAGCCTGATACTTTGCATCCCAGAGTACTTAAGGAAGTGGCCCTAGAAATAGTGGATGCATTGGTGGTCATTTTCCAACATTCGATCGACTCTGGATTAGTTCCTGTGGATTGAAGGGTAACTAATGTAACCCCACTTTTTAAAAAAGAGAGAAAGAAAACAGGGAATTATAGACCAGTTAGCCTGACATCGGTAGTGGGGAAAATGTTGGAATCAATTATTAAAGATGTAATAGCAGCGCATTTGGAAAGCAGTGACAGGATCGGTCCAAGTCAACATGAATTTATGAAAGGGAAATCATGCTTGAAAAATCTTCTAGAATGTTTTGACCATGTAACTAGTAGAGTGGACAAGGGAGAACAGGTGGATGTGATGTATTTGGACTTTCAAAAGGCTTTTGACAACATCCCACACAAGAGATTATTGTGCAAAATTAAAGCACATGGTTTTGGGGGTAATGTATTGACGTGGACAGAGAACTGGTTGGCAGACAGGAAGCAAAGAGTGGGAATAAACGGGTCCTTTTCAGAATGGTAGGCAGTGACCAGTGGGGTACCACAAGGTTCAGTGCTGGGGCTCCAGCTATTTACAATATACATTGATGATTTGGACGAAGGAATTGAATGTAATATCTCCAAGTTTGCAGATGACACTAAACTGGGTGGCGGTGTGAGCTGCGAGGACGATGCTAAGAGGCTGCAGGGTGACTTGGACAGGTTAGGTGAGTGGGCAAATGCACGGCAGATGCAGTATAATGTAGATAAATGTGAGGTTATCCACTTTGGTGGCAAAAACAGGGAGGCAGAATATTATCTGAATGGTGACAGATTAGGAAAAGGGGAGGTGCAACGAGACCTGGGTGTCATGGTACATCAGTCATTGAAAGGTGGCATGCAGGTACAATAGGCAGTGAAGGCAGCAAATGGCATGTTGGCCTTCATAGCAAGAGGATTTGAGTATATGAGCAGGAAGGTCTTACTGCAGTTGTACAGGGCCTTGGTGAGGCCACACCTTGAATACTGTGTACAGTTTTGGTCTCCTCATCTGAGGAAGGACATTCTTGCTATCGAGGGAGTGCTGCGAAGGTTCACCAGACTATGAAGATAGACTGGATCGACTAGACTTATTATTCACTGGAATTTAGATGAATGAGACAGGATCTCAGAAACATAAAATTCTGACTGGATTGGACAGGTTAGATGCAGGAAGAATGTTCCTGATATTGGGGAAGGATAAGGGGTAAGCCATTTAGAACTGAGATGAGGAGAAACTTCTTCACTCAGAATTGTGAACCTGTGGAATTCTCTACCACAGAAAGTTGTTGAGGCCAGTTTGTTAGGTATATACAAAAGCGAGTTAGATGTGGCCCTTATGGCTAAAGGAATCAAGGGGCATGGAGAGAAAGCAGGTATGGGGTACTGAAGTTGCATAATCAGCCATGATCATACTGAATGGTGGTGCAGGCACGAAGAGCCGAATAGCCTACTCCTGTATCTATTTTCTATGTTTCTATACCTAATGTGATACTCAAACTGGTTTCCAAAAATGAAATTGTTTCTTCTGCTGCATGACCTCATTTTACTGGCATCCCTCATTTTAGTGAGCACAAATAAAATGACAATGTTCTTTCAGCTTTTCAATTTGGCTTCAAATCCACATCAGAATCAATAAAGGTGGCTCTGCTGGCTAGGTTCCGATGTGAAATTAATTTGGGTATGTCAACCCAGTTCATAGTGGGTGTGGCAAAACAAAACCTGCACTTGATTTGGTATTAAATTGGTAGTCTCCTTTAGCTACAAAGTTGACTTGTGTGCAGCAATAGATAAATCACATTTGTACAAGAGGTGGTACTTTGCTGAGATTGGGATTTTGGCACAGTGTCAAGTCATGGACTTTACTCTTATAGATAACGGTGCAATATCTGACCTGGGTGTGCTCGATGCTGATACTGGGTGTTCCTCACCAACACGAACACAAAAGTCCATTCATTAAAAAAAAATAATAAGCATGTATGCTTAACAAAAGGTAAAGAGATATTCATTGAGACCAGGTAATAATGGTACTGAGTGTGGAGTATTACTGGTGTGTCCACGACCATGCTATGAGTCCTACACTATGACGGCACTTAGAATTTCACTTTCAAGTTCTCACTTACAGTACAGCTGTCTTGTTTACTGACGACCTGTGGTGGATTCTCCACTCATCCCTCACTTCAATCTGCACCAGAGGTCACATCAACATGCACTAGTAATTTGAATTGAGTCTGATTCTATCCATTAGGCTAGAATTTAAAAAATAACTTTTAAAGAATGGCAGCACAGGGAAGGAAGTTTCAATACAAGCACTCATACCCTATATTAAATAATTTAAAGACCTCCTTGACTAATGGGATTTGACTAATACGGTTGCTCTAATCCACACACACACACACACACACACACACACATATATATATATATATATATATATACATATACATTATTTCCTGGAATAAGATAGTTTACATACACCAGGAGGATCGATCTGTATTGGCACTAATTATGAAAGCTAATTCTAACAGGTTTCTTGCACATACAGAAAGCTCTGTGGTATCTCAAATCCTTGCTTCACCAAAGGGTGGCTCATTGATCCAACTATAAATAATCACCTTTTGCCAAGTCCAAACCAAATGGGGGAAGACATTACAAGATCAAAGCTCTGAAATTGCACCATTTTGGGGCAAACAAATTGCACAATCTGAGGTGGAGGAGGAATTAGGGATGGGATCCAGTTACACCAAGTACCTCTCTCTTTATCCATCCATCTGAAATTCCTGTGAAATTGGGGGCAGGTGCATAAACATCCCCTACCCACAAAGGGCAGGCATGACACCATGCAAATGAGAAAAATACATCAAATTACATACTGACCTCTATTTGTGCCCAAGTAACAGTGGACACAAAAGATACCAGACACCAGGACACAAAGGCATCTGACATCCAGCATTACTAATGGTTTGGGAGAGGGGATTGTAACTGTAAAAGGTAAATTTCCTGAATGCAATTGATCACAGAGCGATCAACTGCTTTCAGGAAACTAGCCTCCTCTGGAGAAAGTGGCACCATTTTCCACTTTATCGTACTCTTGGCTCCCACAATGCTGGTGCACTCACACAGCAGTTAGGCTTTGCTGTCAAATTCCTCCCCTTAGCTGAGGCAGGCAGCCCAATTGCACTATTAGAAGTGAGAACAATATGCAAATACCTCAGGGATTTGAAATGTACAGAAGTTTTGTTCTTTTCCAAATTCCAGGTTATGTAGCCTCAGAAATAACCCCTAGGGATGATGCAACACTCAACAAGTACACAAAAAAAATCACTAACTGTAGGTCACAGTATAAGCTTCGCCCAAGGATTGGCATCTTTGGCCAAATTCAAAATTGGACAGGTGGTGAGATCATGGCTTCTGCCCTGCACTTTAGTATCAGCAAGAAATCACTGAACACCTTGATAAACAACTTGTATTTATATAGCACCTTTAACATAGTAAATCGTCCCAAGGTGCCTCACAGGAGTATTATAAGACAACATTTCACACCGAGCCACACAAAAGGAAATTCAGGCAGATGACCAAAAGCTTGGTCAAAGAGGTATGTTTTAAGTAGCGTCTTAAAAGGAGAGAGGTAGAGAGGTGGAGGTTTAGGGAGTGAGTTCCAGAGCTTAGTGCCTCGGCAACAGAAGGCGTGGCCACCAATGGTTGAGCGATTATAATCAAGAATGCTCAAAAGGGCAGAATTTAAGGAGCACTGATATCTCGGGCGGTCATGGGCTGAAGGAAATCACAGAGATAGGGAGGGGAGAGGTCATGGAGGAAATTAAAAACATGAATGAGAATTTTAAAATCAAGGCATTGCTTAACTGGGAGCCAGTGAAGATCAGTAAGTACAGGGGTAATGAGTGAATGGAACTTGGTGGCAGTTAGGCAGCCAAGTTTTGGATGACCTCAAGTTTACATAGAGCAGAATGTGGGAGGCCAGTCACGAGTCCGTTGCAATATTCAAATCTAGAGGTAAGAAAAGCATGGATGAAGGTTTCAGCAGATGAATGAGCTGATGCAGGGATGGAGATGGGCAATGTTACAGAGTTGGAAATAGGCTGTCTTAATTATGGCACGGATATGTGGTCGGAAGCTCATTTCGGGTCAAATATGACACCAAGGTTGCGAACAGTCTGGTTCTGCCTCAGACAGGAGTTGGGGAGAGGGATGGAGTCGCTGGCTAGGGAAGTGTGTGGGGCAGGGGCTAAAGACAATGGCTTTGGTCTTCCCAATACTTAATTGGAGAAAATTTCTACTAATCCAGTATTGGATGTCAGACAATTTAGAAACCGTAGAGGGGTCGAGAAAAGTGGTGGTGAGGTACAGCTGGGTGTAATCAGCATACATGTGGAAACTGACACCGTTTTCAGATGATGTCATCAAGGGGTAACATACAGTTGAGAAATAGGAAGGGGCCAAGGATAGATCCTTGGGGGACACCAGAGGTAACAATGCAGGATGAGAAGAGAAGCCATTGCAGGTGATTTTCTGGCTACAATTAAATAGATAAGAATGAAACCAGGCGAGTGCAGTCCCACCCAGCTGGATGTCGGTGGAGGTGTTGGAGAAGGATGGAGTGGTCAACCATGTCAAAGGCTGCAGACAGGTCAAGGACAGGGAGGGATAGTTTACCTCGGTCAGTCATTTGCGACTTTGATGAGAACCATTTCGGTACTGTTCCAGGAAAGATGAGCACGGATTTGGGTGGGAATAGGGTTGAGGGAGCAGGAAGTGGGTTCATGGACAAGATCAGCATGGAGAAATAGTCAAGAGGGAAAGAAACTGAAGAAAGATGCAAGTTCAGGGCTAGGGCAGGAGGGAACATTAAGGGAAGTTTGGCCCAGTGGTCAGATGATCTCAATCTTAGAGACAAAAGTCCATGAGCTCCTTGCACTGGTCATTGGAGGGGAATGTGGAGACAGGGGAGGAGAGTTTAAGAACACAGTTAGTCTTTGTATGATTCTGCAACAGTGAGCAATTTTGGCAGACAGGAGTAGGCTGTTAAACTAATGACTCCAAAGCTTAAAGGAAGCGACCCATTATGTCTCGGAAGAAGTTTTACACAACTAGTTGCTTTTGAAGTGTAATCCTGTTGGCATTTTATCCAAAGCAAGATCCCACACGCAGCAACCACTTTCTGGGCCGGAGTACAAGAAGTCTCCTCGGACCAGAACCAACTTCATCCACCTGTACCATCGGAAGAGGCTGCAAACCCAAGGGCCGCACTGCATCAGAAGCTCAGGTCCTGCAGGGCGGCCTGCCACCGCTCCGTTACTCACTTTCTCAGTCTCCGTCTCCGTCTCGGCCGCCGCCGCTCCAACAGCCGGGTCACGGGACTCCGCGGAGATCACGTGACAGCCGGGTCACGGGACTCCGCGGAGATCACGTGACCGCCGCTCCAGCAGCCGGGTCACGGGACACCGCAGCGATCACGTGGCCACCCCTCGCCCAATCACGGGCTGCAGCGCGGGGCTGTCGTACTTTGAAACCAGAAACTGCTTCTGCTTCTGTTGTGTTGATTATCAGCAACAATATTTACATTCATTATACCGCCTTTCACCGAGAAAAACATCCCAAGGTATTTCACATTGTGAAGAAGGACAAGTGCAATAAAAACTTCATCATAAGGTCATAAATAACAGCAAACTGGGAGGCCAGCATTAAAAGCCAGCTTCTAGCAGAGGTTGGTGCATCAGTCCTCCCAGGGGATTTAAGAACATACGAAATAGGAGCAGAAGGCCATACGACCCCTCGAGTCTGCTCCGTCATTTAATACGATCATGGCTGATCTAATCATGGACTCAGCTCCAATTCCCTGCCCGCTCTCCATAACACCTTATTCCCTTATTCCCTTAACATTAGTAAGACAAAGGTCCTCCACCAGCCTGTCCTCGCCGCACACCACTGCCCCCCAGACATCAAGATCCATGGTGTGGCCCTGGACAACGTGGATCACTTCCCCTATCTCGGGAGCCTCCTATCAACAACAGCAGGCATTGACGACGAGATCCAACACCGCCTCCAGTGCAGCCTTTGGCCGCTTGAGGAAAAGAGTGTTTGAAGACCAGTCCCTCAAAACTGTCACCAAGCTCATGGTCTACAGTGCTGTAGTTATACCCGCCCTCCTGTAGGCTCAGAGACGTGGACCATGTACAGTAGACACCTCAAGTCGCTGGAGAAATACCACCAGCGATGTCTCCACAAGATCCTGCAAATCCCATGGGAGGACAGACGCACAAATGTTAGCGTCCTCGTCCAGGCCAACATCCCCAGCATTGAAGCACTGACCACAATTGATCAGCTCCGCTGGGCAGGCCACATAGTTCGCATGCCAGACACGAGACTCCCAAAGCAAGTGCTCGACTCAGAACTCGTCCACGGCAAACGAGCCAAAGGCAGGCAGAGGAAACGTTACAAGGACACCCTCAAAGCCCCACTGACATCTGGGAGTCTCTGCCCATAGACCGCCCTAAGTGGAGGAAGTGCATTCAGGAGGGCGCTGAGCTCCTCGAGTATCGTCGCCGAGACCATGCAGAAATCAAGCGCAGGCAGCGGAAGGAGTGTGCGGCAAACCAGGCTCTCTGCCCACCCTTTCCCTCAACGACTATCTGTTCCACCTGTGATAGAGACTGGTTCTCGTATTGGACTGTACAGCCACCTAAGAACTCATGCTAAGAGTGGAAGCAAGTCTTCCTCGATTCCGAGGGACTGCCTATGATGATGATGATGATGATGAAGAAGAAACTGTCTCTTTCTGTCTTAAATTTATTCAATGTCCCAGTTTCCACAGCTCTCTGAGACAGCGAATTCCGCACAACCCTCTGAGAGAAGAAATTTCTCCATCTCAGTTTTAAATGGGTGGCTCCTTATTCTAAGATCATGCCCTCTCATTCTAGTTCCCCTATCAGCAGAAACATCTTCTCTGCATCTACATTGTCAAGCCCCCTCATAATCTTATATGTTTCGATAAGATCACCTCTCATTTTTCTGAATTCCAATGATTAAAGGCCCAACCTACTCAACCTTTCCTCATAAGTCAACACCCTCATTCCCGAAATCGACCTTGTGAACCTTTTCTGAACTGCCTCCAAAGCAAGTATATCCTTTCGTAAATATGGAAACCAAAACTGCATGCAGTATTGCAAGTATGGCCTCACCAATACCCTGTACAACTTTAGCAAGACTTCCCTGCTTTTATACTCCACCCCCTTTGCAATAAAGGCCAAGATACCATTGGCCTTCCTGATCACTTGCTGTACCTGCATACTAACCTTTTGTGCTTCATGCACAAGTACCTCCAGGTCCCGCAGTACTGCAGCACTTTTCAATCTTTCTCCATTTAAATAACAACTTGCTCTTTGATTTTTTTTCTCCAAAAGTGCATGACCTCACACTTTCCAACATTATACTCCATCTGCCAAATTTTTGCCCATTCACTTAGCCTGTCTATGTCCTTTTGCAGATTTTGTGTGTCCTCCTCAGGATCTTGCGGAGACATCGTTGGTGGTATTTCTCCAGACTTGAGGTGTCTACTGTATATGGCCCAATGGTCTGAGCCACACAGGAGGGCGGGTATCACTACACCGCTGTAGACCATGAGCTTGGGGGCAAATTTGAGGGCCTGATCTTCGAACACTCTCTTCCTCAGGCGGCCGAAGGCTGCGCTGGCACACTGGAGGCGGTGATGAATCTCGTCGTCGATGTCTGCCCTTGCTGATAAAGGGCAAGGCTCCCGCGGTATGGAAAGTGGTCCAAGTTGTCCAGGACTGTGCTGTGGATCTTGATGACCGGGGGGCAGTGCTGAGCGGTGGGGTAAGGTTGGTGGAAGACCTTTGTCTTACGGATATTTAGTGTAAGGCCCATGCTTTCTTACACCTCGGTGAAGATGATGACGATGGCTTGGAGTTCAGCCTCTGAATGTGCGCAGACACAAGCATCGTCCGCGTACTGGAGCTCGACGACAGAGGATAGGATGGGAGGACAGACGCATCAACGTTAGTGTTCTTGATCAGGCCACCATCCCCAGCATCGAAACACTGACCACACTCGACCTGCTCCGTTGGGCAGGCCACATTGTTCGCATGCCCGACACAAGGCTCCCAAACCAAGCCCCAGGAGGGCAGAGGAAATATTTCAAGGACACGCTCAAAGCCTCCTTGATAAAGTGCAATATCCCCACTGACACCTGGGAGTCCCTGGCCAAAGACCGCCCTAAATGGAGGAAGAGCATCCAGGATGGCGCTGAACACCTCGAGTCTCATCGCCGAGAGCATGTGGAAAACAAGCGCAGGCAGCGGAAGGAGCGTGCAGCAAACCAGACTCCCAACCCACCCTTTCCTTCTGCGACTGTCTGTCCCACCCGTGGCAGAGACTGTAATTCCCATATTGCACTGTTCAGTCATCTGAGAACTCACTTTTGGTGTGGAAGAAAGTCTTCCTCGATTTCGAGGGACTGCCTGTGATGATGATGATGATTAGCAGAGGTTGTGCAGATAACCGCAGGGCAGTGGGGTATTGATGATCGTAGAATAGTAGAGCACAGAAGAAGGCCATTCTGCACCGGTTCTTTCAAAGAGTAATCTCGGTAGTCGCACTCTCCCACTCTTTTCCCATATCCCCACATTTTTTTCTCAATCAAATATTTATCCAATTCCCTTTTGAAGGCTACTATTAAGTGCCTCAATTTCAAAATTCTCATCCTTGTTTACAAATCCCTCCATGGCCTCGCCCCTCCTGATCTCTGTAATCTCCTTCAGCCTCACCCCCTCCCCACCCCGCTCCTGAGATATCTGCGCTCCTCAAATTCTGCCCTCTTGAGCAGCACTGATTATAACTGCTCAACCATCGGTGGCTGTGCCTTCAGCTGCCTGGGCCCTAAGCTCTGGAATTCCCTCCCTAAACCTCTCTGCCTCTCTACCATCTTTCCTCCTTTAAGATGATCCTTCAAACCTACCTCTTTGACCAAGCTTTTCGTCACCTGCGGTAATTTCTTATTTGGCTCGGAGTAAAAAATGTTTTTGTCTTATAACACTCCTGTGAAGCGCCTTGAGATGTTTTACTACGTTAAAGGTGCTATATAAATGCAAGTTGTTGTATCCACAACACTATCAGACAGTGCATTCCAATTCCGAACCACTCGTTGCGTAAAAACATCTTTCCATATGTTGCCTCTAGTTCTTTTGCCAATCACCTTAAATGATGTTTAACTTGGATAAGTGCAGCATTGGGCGAATGCTCAACCTTCATAAACCCTTCAGGGAAAAGCATTAAAGAAGGTGGAGAAAGAAAGAGATCTGCACATTCGAGTGTATGCATCTCTAAAGGTACATGAAGTGATAACTAGAGCGTTCCCAATGGATTGGAACATCACAAATGTAACGCCCCTATTTAAAAAAGGAGGCAGACAAAAAGCAGGAAACTATAGATCTGTTAGCCTAACATCTGTCGTTGGGAAAATGCTGGAGTCCATTATTGAGGAAGCAGTAGCGGGACATTTGGAAAAGCATAATTCAATCAAGCAGAGTCAACATGGGTTTATGAAAGGGAAATCACGTTTGACAAATTTGCTGGAGTTCTTTGGGGATGTAACGAGCAGGGTGGATAAGGGGGAACCAGTGCATGTGATGTATTTGGATTTCCAGAAGGCATTCAATAAGGTGCCACATAAAAGGTTACTGCACAAGATAAACGTTCACGGGGTTCACAGAAAACAGAGAGTCGAGATAAATCGGTCTTTTTCCGGTTGGCAAACAGTGACTAGTGTAGTGTCACAGGGATCGGTGCTGGGTCCTCAACTATTTATAGTCTATATTAATAGAAACATAGAAAATAGGTGCAGGAGTAGGCCATTCGGCCCTTCGAGCCTGCACCGCCATTCAATATGATCATGGCTGATCATGCAGCTTCAGTACCCCATTCCTGCTTTCTCTCCATACCCCTTGATCCCTTTAGCAATAAGGGCTACATCTAACTCCCTTTTGAATATATCTAATGAACTGGCCTCAACAACTTTCTGTGGTAGAGAATTCCACGTGTTCACAATTCTCTGAGTGAAAAAGTTTCTCCACACCTCGGTCCTAAATGGCTGACCCCTTATCCTTAGACTGTGACCCCTGGTTCTGGACTTTCCCAACATCGGGAACATTCTCCCTGCATCTAACCTGTCCAATCCCATCATAATTTTATGTTTCTATGAGGTCCCCTCTCATTCTTCTAAATTCCAGTGAATATAAGCCTAGTCGATCCAGTCTTTCTTCATATGTCAGTCCTGCCATCCCGGGAATCAGTCTGGTGAACCTTCACTGCACTCCTTCAATAGCAAGAATGTCCTTCCTCAGATTAGGAGACCAAAACTGTACACAATTTTCAAGGTGTGGCCTCACCAAGGCCTGTACAACTGCAGTAAGACCTCCCTGCTCCTATACTCAAATCCGCTCACTATGAAGGCCAACATGCCACTTGCCTTCTTCACCATCTGCTGTATCTGCATGCCAGCTTTCCCCTTTTCCTAAGCTGTCACCATTCAGATAATATTCTGCCTTTCTGTTTTTGCCACCAAAGTGGATAACCTCACATTTATCTACATTATACTGCATCTGCCATGCATTCGCCCACTAACCTAACCTGTCCAAGTTACCCTGCAGCCTCTTAGCATCCTCCTCACAGCTCGCACTGCCATCCAGCTTAGTGTCATTTGCAAACTTGGAGATATTACTGTCATGTATCCTACATGGTCACTGCTTGTACTATTACAAGGTGTGCCACCAGAGGGAGACTTGTAGGTTGTCTGTACAGGTGTGCCAGGCCTAGTATAAAAGGCAGGCCACCATGTGTGATCCTCACTCTGGAGTTACAATAAATGGACTAAGGTCACTACAGTTCAAGCACAACACATTGTCTCGTCTTTAGTGCAAATTGCCTTTACATTGACTGTGCTCTGGGCTTAGCTCTATCTGGTTGACCCTTGGAGGGTCGTTTCCATCTTGGGTGAGTAGGTGGTGTTTCGTTGGCAGTAGAGTTGCTGGTGGTTTCTGTTTGTGTGCCCATGACCACTCCATTCTCTCTGCCCCCTCCCCGCGCCCCCCCCCCCTACCCCGCATACAGATTGTGCGTTGAATCATTACATTCATATACATTCAAGTCCAAAAAAAATTGCATTTACAGTATTGCATTTGTGGTACCATGGTGAGGTAAGTACATTTGAATGGTGAGGTACATACTTGGAATATACTTGGAGTCAGTGCTGGGGTTAGCACTGGTGCCTGAGGACAAACTAGTGCCAGAACTGCTGGATGGTGTCCAGGTAGTCTGGTGGCGGTGCGGTGCCCAGTGCTGGCAGTGGGAACCCGGTTGGCTCAAGTTGCCTGCTGTCGGGGGGTTTGCCATTGCTTCTAGTGTCGGGCAGTTTCATAGATGCCTGTGACCTCCCTGTCCTCTCCTTGCGCCCTGGGTCGCTGTTGCTCCCTGAGGAGCAATCGTCTGGCAGTGCACAGGGAACTACTGACTCGCTTGCCTGGGCGTTATTTGGTTTGGGATCCTGGCTGGTCCCAGTCCCATTTTGGAGAGCCGCTGCGGGTGACCCTTCATTCCCGGGTGTAGCCTTGGTGGTGATAGGTTCTGGTGGCTGCGCCTTAGTGCAATTTGCTCTTTCAAACTCGTGACGGTTGGTGCCATCGGGTGCCTGAGAGATGGAGCCGATCGGGGGCAGGGTATCGATACCGTTGTCATTGCCTGTCATGTATCTCACACTACTGTACATAACTGTATCTTACCATGCTATACATGACTATATGACCTGTAGCCACAAGCATACTTTACCACCAGGGATACACTTGCAGGAGACACTGCATACCTGTTCCACACAGGTATATAAAGGCAGGTCTCAGGCAAGTGTGGCACTCGAGAGCTGTGAAATAAAGGTGCAGGTCCAGAGTGACCTTGACTTCAGCATGTGCCTCGTGTAAGTCTGTACTGCAGGGTCAGAACTTCACAGTGGCGACGAGTTACGGAATCACAGAATCCACACAATGGCTACCAATGGCTCAGATGAGAAATACAATGTTGAAGACAATTGGGAGGACTTTATAGAAAGGCTCCAGCAAAGCTTTGTAACCAAAGACTGGTTGGGCGACGATAAGGCAGACAAGACAAGAGCCCATCTCTTGACCAGCTGTGGTTCAAAAACATACACCTTAATGAAGGACCTGCTGACACCCGAGAAACCAGCAAGCAAGTCATTTGAGGAGTTGAGCACACTGGTGAGAGACCACCTGAAGCCAGCGAGCAGCCTACACATGGCCAGACACAGGTTCTACAACTACAGATGCTGTGTGGGCCAGAGCATACCCGACTTTGTGGTGGACCTTCGGAGGCTGGCTAGTTTATGTGAGTTCTCCGATGAACTAAGGAGAGAAGTACTGAGAGACTTTTTTATTGAAGGAATAGGCCATGCAGGCATATTCCGAAAGCTTATCGAGACCAAGAACTTGACCCTAGAGGCAGCAGCATTAGTCGCACAGACATTCTTGGCAGGAGAAGAAGAAACGAGGTTGATCTATACTGTGGGTACGACAACTAACGAAACATCAAAACAATGGGTTCACAGCGTGAAACAAGCCGCTACCCCCACACACAGACAAAGGCAGGAGAGCAGGCCTTCAACAGCAGGCAGTGGTGCCAGAAGCCATCAAGGGCCACATGAACGGCCGTTCACACCTCATCAACCCACAATACGAGCAATCAACTACAGACTGAGAGAAGCTCAAGAGGGATCAGCCAGACGCAGCTCATCCTTCGGAAACAATGGAAGCGGTCTGTGCTGGAGATGTGGGGGAAAGTACTCACCAAGGGGGTGTCGATTTCAGCATGCTGTTTGCAGAAACTGCAACTATACAGGGCATCTGGCTCGCATGTGCAGAAAAACAGCAGCTTGGCTGGTATACGAATCGGAACGGTCGTAAAACGGACCAGAAGACGATGGGGACAGTGCCCGGGATACCGAGGTACAGCGAGTCAACACGATCAATGTCCACTGTTCTTACAACAAGACGCCTCCAATAATGATGAGGGTCCTACTCAACGGGATACCCGTCAACATGGAACTGGGCACAGGAGCTAGTCAATCTCTCATAAGCGTCCAACAATTTGAACAGCTGTGGCCGCACAAAAGCAACAGACCAAAACTCACAAGGATTGACAACAAACTAAGGACCTATACCAAAAAAATCATCCCAGTCCTTAGCAGCGCCATGCTCTCAGTCACACACAAAGGGATGGTGAACTGACTTCCCCTGTGGATTGTCCCCGGAGATCTCCCAGCACTGTTGGGGAGAAGCTGGCTGGAAAAACTAAATTGGAAATGGGATGATGTTCACGCCATGTCATCAGAGGAATGGACCTCCTGCTCAACAGTTCTAAGTCGTTTTGAACAGCTCTTCCAGCCAGGTGTGGGCACCTTCAAAGGGGCTAAAGTTAAAATCTACATCACACAGGATGCCAGACCGGTCCATCACAAGGCTAGAGCTGTGCCTTATGTAATGAGGGAAAAGATTGAAAACGAACTGGACCGGCTTCTGCAGGAAGGCATTATCTCACCCATGGAATTTAGCGACTGGGCAAGTCCCATCGTCCCCGTCATGGAACCTGATGGATCCGTACGAATCTGTGGGGATTACAAGTCTACCATAAATAGAGTCTCCCTACAGGACCAATACCTGCTGCCCAGAGCGGAGGACCTATTTGCCACATTGGCTGGAGGAAAACTTTTCTCGAAACTAGATTCACATCTGCGTATATGATGCAAGAACTGACCGAAGAGTCTAAGCTACTCACCACTATCAACACACATCGAGGCCTTTTTGTGTACAATCGATGCCCATTCGGCATCAGGTCGGCAGCTGCTATATTCCAGCGCAATATGGAGAGTCTGCTCAAGTCCATCCCGGGGACGGTTGTGTTTCAAGATGACATACTCATCACGGGCAGGGACACCGACTCCCACATCCGCAATTTGGAGGAAGTACTAAGTCGATTGGATCGGGTAGGCCTAAGAGTTAAGAAATCCAAGTGTCTGTTTCTCACGCTCGAGGTTGAATTTTTGGGCAGAAGGATTGCCGCTAATGGAATCCGCCCAACAGAATCCAAAACCGAAGCCATTCTTCTGGCATCCAGACCCCGGAATATCTCGGAACTGCGCGCCTTTCTTGGGCTACTCAATTACTTTGGGAACTTTATGCAGAACTTGAGCATGCTGCTGGAGCCTCCCCACGTGCTACTCAGAAAGGGGTGCGATTGGTTTTGGGGGGACGCCCAAGAACGCGCCTTCAATAAGGCACGCAACCTTCTATGTTCCAACAGTGTTTTAACCTTTTTTGACCCAGGTAAAAAGCTAGTTCTTACATGTGATGCATCAGCATACAGGGTCTGATGCGTTTTACAGCATGTCAATGATGCGGGTAAATTACAACCCATTGCTTATGCCTCCAGGTCACTTTCGCGAGCGGAGCGCGGGTATGGTATGGTTCAGAAGGAGGCACTCGCGTGCGTGTATGGTGTCAAAAAGATACACCAATACCTTTTCGGGGCCAAGTTCGCATTAGAAACTGACCACAAACCCCTCATGTCCCTGCTATCCGAGAGCAAGGCAATAAACGGTAACGCCTCGGCACGCATTCAGCGGTGGGCACTCATGCTGGCGTCTTACGACTACACAATAAGGCACAGACCAGGCACAGACAACTGTGCCGACGTGCTTAGCAGGCCACCCCTGGCGACCATGGAAGAATCCAATGAACAGGACTGTGAGATGGTCATGGCAATCAGTGCCTTTGAATCCACAGGTTCGCCCATGGCGGCTCGCCAAATCCAGCCTGGATGACCAGCGACCCCACGTTATCTTTAGTCAAAAGATGAGTTTTAACTGGTGACCGGGCAGAGGCCCGCGATGCCTGCCCCGAGGAGATCAAACCTTTTCATAGGCGCATGCATGAACTCTTACTACAGGCAGACTGCCTGATGCGGGGCAGCCGAGTAGTTATGCCCTTGCGAGGCAGAGAGGCGTTTGTCCGGGAGCTCCACCGCATGCACCCGGGGATCGTCCTTATGAAGGCCATAGCCAGATCCCACGTCTGGTGGCCTGGCATTGACTCGGACTTGGAGCTCTGCGTCCGTCGTTGCACCATTTGTGCCCAACTCAGTAATGCCCCCAGACAGGCCCCCCTAAGCCCTGGCCCTGGCCCACCAAACCGTGGTCGCGGATGCATGTAGATTATGCGGACCCTTTCATGGGCAAAATGTTCCTCGTAGTCGTCAATGCATTTTCAAAGTGGATCGAGTGCACCATTTTAAACTCGAGCACCACTTCTACCACTGTGGAGTGCCTTAGAACCATGTTTGCAATGCACAGAATTCCTGACATATTGGTCAGTGATAATGGTCCGTGCTTCACAGCGCAGAATTTCAAGATTTTACAGTTGACCACGGCATAAATCATGTTAAGACGGCACCATTCAAGCCGGCCTCCAATGGCCAGGCAGAGTGAGCATTGCAAATCGTTAAACAAGGCATGCTAAAAATCCAAGGCCCCACGCTGCAGAGCAGCCTGTTGCGACTGCTGCTGGCATACAGATCTCGTCCGCATTCATTGACTGGGGTTCCCCCGCGCAACTATTGATGAAACGGATCTTAAAGACTAGGCTCTCGTTTATCCTCCCAGACATGCATGAAATTGTTGAGGCTAAGCGCCGAAAGCTAACTGAGAACCGTGACCGAAATTCGAGGGGGAGGTGAAATGAGATAGGGGACAAAGTGTTTGTGTTAAACTATGGCAGGGGTCCCAGATGGCTTGCAGGGACAGTAACAGGCAAGGAAGGAAACAGGCTACTGGTTGTATAAATGGACAATGGCCAAACCTGCTGGAGGCATGTAGACCAAGTAAAAAGTAGATTCAACAACAACACTGCAGAACCAGAAGCAGACTACAATGTGGAACTCTATAAAGACAATAAGACCTTGGGGGAGGGTGATGTCATCTATCCCACACTACTGTAAATAACTGTATTTTACCATGCTATACATGACTGTAACTAGATATGACCTGTAGCCACAAGCATACTTTACCACCAGGGGTGCACTTGCAGGAGACACTGCATACCTGTTCCACACAGGTATATAAAGGCAGGTCTCAGGCAAGTGTGGCACTCGAGAGCTATGAAATAAAGGTGCAGGTCCAGAGTGACCTTGACTTCAGCATGTGCCTCGTGTAAATCTGTACTGCAGGGTCAGAACTTCACATTACCCTCCTGAGATTATTTGCTCTGCAGCTTGTATATATTAGCTGCTTGTGGCCACACTTCATGGTGCATCACTCTGGTCCCAGGGATTCAGGCTACAGCATTGGGTAGCTCACTGGACCTGTGTGCTCCTGATGGGTGTTGGCCCGCTGAATTGACTGTAGTTGAAATCCTACATTGCGCAACGTTTCATTAATTATTGTGAATAACCTGTAGTTCCGATCGCAATCACGTGACTTTTCCTTGCTTATTGCATGTACACAACTCTGATCATCAATTACACATTTTACATCTAACTCACAGTTGCTGTTACATTGATTGAGAGTGTGAAACTGTTCCTTTAAGTGTGGTGAGCTGTGGGCCTCCTTTAAGAGAGCCTTGCTATCTTTACCCCAATCCTCTTCTTTGCTTAGTGCCTCGTGTTGCTCCATCAGCGCTGCACCTCGTGGTCCGGCCGCCGCCATCTTTTTCTTCAGCGCCTCACTTCGTGATTTGGGTGCCATCCTTCTTCCATCCACAATGTTGACTGCTGTGATCCTCTTCTCCCCGGGTTCTGCCACCGCAGCTGGGAAGTCGCCTCTGGGTCCGATTTTCTTCCTCTGGAGTCCTGCCACTGGAGCCTGGAAGGTGCGTCCGGGTCATCTCAGCTGGATCATCTCCACGCAGTCGTGCTGAGCAGTCTGTGCCTTGGGTGCTGTGCTGGCCTGCTCTCTGGTGCCGGTTCCAACCACAGCCGGAGGTTTGCTTTGCCTCTGAGAGCGGCGGACGTCGATCGCTGGAGGGATGAAATTTTCCCAGCTCCAATGGATCTTCTCCATCCACCTTCTTCCGAGTAGCATTGGTCCATCGCCTGCAACAATCCACAGGGATAACTTGTGCACCGCGCCGTCATGAAGTACCTTAACATTCGCACTACCAATGACTGGGATAAGTTCATTGGTGTAGGTGTACAGCTTTGCCTGAATCGGGGCCAACTTAGGTCGTTCAGCCTGATTGTCCCATAGCCTCTCAAAGGTTTCTTGATTCATTACTGACTGGCTCGCCCCCGTGTCCACTTCCATGAAGACTGGAACACCATTTATCTTGACTTCCATCCTCAATGGAGCACATTCGGTGGTGCAGGTAAACATGCGATATACCTCATCATGGGGCTGAGCTGCCTCTCGATCGCTTCATAATCCACGCTGGATTCATGGCCATCTGCAGACCCTTCATCAACACAGTGAGTCATATTTCTTTTACACATTCACTGGAGGTGGCCCTTTGTGCTGCAGCCTTTACATACATAGTCTTTACAACGGCACTGGTGAGCCCTGTGATTCGCTCCGCAAGCCAGCATGGTGCTACTCGATTAGCCCCCCTCGGCGGACTCTGAGTTAAGGTACTCGGGTGCCTGTTCTCTCTCCCCTGAGAAGATTTGCGTTCTACAGCCCAGCCTCTAAAACGTGCCACTCTGTGCACAGTACTTGCCGGGTTTGAGTCCTGAAGATGAGTCATCTTCCTAGAGCCGCAGGTCGAGGCCATGAATGCTTGGCTCATGGAGATGGCCTTCTGCAGTGTGACTATGGCATCCACAGATAGTAGCTTATGAAGAAGGCCCTCATGGCCGATTCCGATGACAAAGATATCCTGCAGCGCTTCGGTGACATGGTTGCTGAAATCACACGGTGCCACCAGCCCCCTGAGGTCTACAGCATATTTTGCAATTTCCTGGCCTTCGGGCCGTCTGTGTATAAAACCGGTGTCTGGCTGTGAGGATGCTCTCTTTGGGCTTGAGTTGTTCTTGGATCAGCGTTACAAGCTCCTCGTACATCTTGGTCATTGTCTTCGCTGGTGCCAGCAAGTCCCTGATGAGGCCATAGACGGTGGGCCCACAACTGGTTAGCAGGATAGCTCTGCGCTTATCAACCAGTGTGGCCAGATTATCGCCTGCCAGCTCGATTGCTTTGAAGAAATGGTCGAGCCTCTCCACAAAGGCTTCCCAATCATCACCATCGGCGGACTGCTGCATCGTACCAAGGTTAACTATTTTACGTGAAGGGCCGTAATCTCGTTGCCAATTGTTATGTCTTCAGATGCTCTAATAATGATTCCACGAGACAATGTGTTGTGCTTGAACTGTAGTGACCTTAGTCCATTTAATGTAACTCCAGAGTGAGGACCACATATGGTGGCCTGCCTTTTATACTAGGTCTGGCACACCTGTACAAGTAACCTACAAGTCTCCCACTGCAGTGCCCTCTGGTGGCACACCTTGTAATAGTACAAGCAGCAACCATGTAGGATACATGACAAATACTGTTGGGGGAGATGGCTTATCAGGGGACGGCAACAACAGCTAAGTTCATAGCACCATGGGTGGCTCTGCTGCACAGGAGGGCAGGAAAAAGAGTGGGAGAGCTATAGTGGTAGGGGATTCTATTGTAAGGGGAATAAATAGGCGTTTCTGCGGCTGTAATCAAGACTCCAGGATGGTATGTTGCCTCCCTGGTGCAAGGGTCAAGGATGTCTTGGAGCGGCTGCAGAGCATTCTGGAAGGGGAGGGTGAACAGCTAGTTGTCATGGTGCATATAGGTACCAAGGATATAGTATAGGTAAAAAACAGGATGAGTTCCTACAAACTGAATTTAGGGAGCTAGGAGTTAAATTAAAAAGTAGGACCTCAAAGGTAGTAATCACAGGATTGCTACCAATGCCACATGCTAGTCAGAGTAGGAATAACAAGATGATTAAGATGAATGCGTGGCTTGAGGGAGGGATTTAAATTACTGGGACATTGGAACCGGTTCTGGGGGAGGTGGGACCAGTACAAACCGGACGGTCTGCACCTGGGCAGGACCAGAACCAATGTCCTAGTGGGAGTGTTTGCTAGTGTTGTTAGGAAGGGGTTAAACTAATATGGCAGGAGGATGGGAATCTATGCAGGGAGACAGAGGGAAGTAAAATGGGGGCAGAAGCAAAAGGTAGAATGGAGTTAAGGAAAACTGGAGGGCAGAGAAATCAAGGGCAGAAATCAAAAATGGCCACATTACAACATAATTTTAAAAGGACAAAGAGTGTTAAAAAAACAAGCCTGAAGGCTCTGTGTTTCAATGCGAGGAGCATTCATAATAAGGTGGATGAAATAACTCCGCAGATAGCTGTTAACGGATATGAGATAATTGGGATTACGGAGACATGGCTCCAGGGTGACCAAGGCTGGGAACTCAACATCCAATATTCAGTAAGGATAGACAGAAAGGAAATGCAGGTGGGGTAGGTTTGCTGGTTGAAGAGGAGATTAACACAATAGTAAGGAAGGACATTAGCTTGGATGATGTGGAATCTGTATGGGTAGAGCTGCGGAAAACCAAAGGGCAGAAAACGCTAGTGGGAGTTGTGTACAGACCACCAAACAGTAGTACTGAGATTGGGGCTGGCATCAAACAGGAAATTAGGGATGCATGCAATAAAGGTATAGCAGTTATCATGCGTGACTTTAATCGATATATAGATTGGGCTAACCAAACTGGTAACAACACAGTGAAGGAGGATTTCCTGGAGTGTATAAGAGATGGTTTTCTCGAAAAATATGTCGAGGTACCAACTAGAGAGCTAGCCATCGTAGACTGGGTGTTGTGTAATGAGAGAGGATTAATTAGTAATCTTGTTGTGCGAGGCCCCTTGGGGAAGAGAGACCATAATATGGTAGAATTCTTCATTTAGATGGAGAGTGACACAGTTAATTCAGAGACTAGGGTCCTGAACTTAAAGAAAGGTAACCTCAATGGTATGAAACGTGAATTGGCTAGGATAGACTGCCGAATGATACTCAAAGGGTTGATGGTGGATAGGCAATGGCAGACATTTAAAGATCACATGGATGAACTTCAATAATTGTACATCCCTGTCAGATGTAAAAATAAAATGGGGAAGGTGGCTCAATCATGCCTAACAAGGTAAGTTAGGCATTGTGTTAAATCCAAGGAAGAGACATGTAAATTGTGCAGAAAAAGCAGCAAACCTGAGGACTGGGAGAAATTTAGAATTCAGCAGAGGAGGACAAAGGGTTTAATTAGGAGGGGGAATATAGAGTATGAGAGTAAGCTTGCAGGGAACATAAAAACTGACTGCAAAAGCTTCTATAGATATGTGAAGAGAAAAAGATTAGTGAAGACAAATGTAGGTCCCTTGCAGTCAGAATCAGGTGAATTTATAATGGGGAACAAAGAAATGGCAGACGAATTGAACAAATACTTTGGTTCTGTCTTCGCTAAGGAAGACACAAATAACCTTTCAGAAATACTAGAGAACCGAGGGTCTCGCGAGAAGGCGGAACTGAAGGAAATCCTTATTAATCAGGAAATTGTGTTAGGGAAATTGATGGGATTGAAGGCCGATAAATCCCCAGGGCCTGATAGCTGCATCCCAGAGTACTTAACGAAGTGGCCCTAGAAATAGTGGATGCATTGGTGGTCATTTTCCAACATTCTATAGACTCTGGATCAGTTCCTATGGATTGGAGGGTAGCTAATGGAACCCCACTTTTTAAAAAAGGAGGGAGAGAGAAAACAGGGAATTATAGACCGGTTAGCCTGACATCGGTAGTGGGGAAAATGTTGGAATCAATTATTAAAGATGTAATAGCAGTGCATTTGGAAAGCAGTGACAGGATCGGTCCAAGTCAGCATGGACTTATGAAAGGGAAATCATGCTTGACAAATCTTCTAGACATTTTTTGAGGAAGTAACTAGCAGAGTGGACAAGGGAGAACCAGTGGATGTGGTGTATTTGGACTTTCAAAAGGCTTTTACAAGGTCCCACACAAGAGATTAGTGTGCAAAATTAAAGCACATGGTATTGGGGGGTAATGTATTGACGTGGATAGAGAACTGGTTGGCAGACAGGAAGCAAAGAGTAGGAATAAACGGGTCCTTTTCAGAATGGCAGTCAGTGACTGTTGGGGTACCACATGTTTCAGTGCTGGGCCCCCAGCTATTTACAATATATATTAATGATTTAGACGAAGGAATTGAATGTAATATCTCCAAGTTTGCAGATGACACTAAGCTGGGTGAGCTGTGAGGAGGATGCTAAGAGGCTGCAGGGTGACTTGGACAGGTTAGGGCAAGTGCATGGTAGATGCAGTATAATGTAGATAAATGTGAGGTTATCCACTTTGGTGTCAAAAACAGGAAGGCAGAATATTATCTGAATGGTGACAGAACGACATCTGCGGAAACAGCAGGCAGTGAAGAAGGCAAATGGCATGTTGGCCTTCATAGCGAGAGGTTTGAGTGTAGGAGCAGGGTGGTCTTACTGAAATTGTACAGAGCCTTGGTGAGGCCACACCTTGAATATTGTGTACAGTTCTGGTCTCCTAATCTGAGGAAGGACATTCTTGCTATTGAGAGAGTGCAGCGAAGGTTCACTAGACTGATTCCCGGGATGGCAGGACTGACATATGAAGAAATACTGGATCGACTAGGCTTATATTCACTGGAATTTAGAAGAATGAGAGGGGATCTCATAGAAACATATAAAATTCTGCTGGGATTGGACAGGTTAGATGCAGGAAGAATGTTCCCGATGTTGGGGAAATCCAGAACCAGGGGTCACAGTCCAAGGATAAGATGTAAGCCATTTAGGACCGAAATGAGGAAACACCTCTTCACTCAAAGAATTGTGAACCTGTGGAATTCTCTATGTAGAAAGTTGTTGAGTCCAATTCGTTAAATATATTCAAAGGGGAGTTAGATGTGGCCCTTACGGCTAAAGGGATCAAGAGGTATGGAGAGAAAGCAGGAATGGGGTACTGAAGTTGCATGATCAGCCATGATCATATTGAATGGTGGTACAGGCTTGAAGGCCAAATGGCCTACTCCTGCACTTATTTTCTATGTTTCTATGTTACTTGACGGAAATCAGGGAAAGAATGAGCTCCTGGACTAGTTTCAATCGCCTGTGGGTCGGAGAGGAATTTCCCAGATTTTTTCTCCCCAAATTGCCCTTTTTTAATCTAGTTTTTCACCTATCCCAGGAGATCACATAGTTTTGGTTGGAGTGGGGAGCATTATTCTCATTAGGCTGCGCAGTAGTCTGGAGGTCCTGTGCAGTCCGGTTGCTGTCTTTGGAATGGAAAACCCCCGCATGCGCGGACATTTGAATGGGCCATGCAGCCCTTTAAAGGGGCCGCGCACCGCAAAAAATATTCGAGGGAACATTGGTGAGGAGTGTATATATTGTGGCACACAAGATATCGCAATTGTGTCGGATAGGCTGGATGGACCAAAGGGTCTTTACCTGTCCATCATTATTCATATGTTTGTATATGCACCCATTTTTGACACCTTACACTTAAATCTGGTTTACCTGAATGGTGAACATAAGAACATAAGAAATAAGAGCAGGAGTAGGCCATTTGGCCCCTCGAGCCTGCTCCGCCATTCAATAACATCATGACTGATCTGATCTTGGCCTCAACTCCACCTTCCTGCTCGCTCCCCATAACCCCGATCACTCAAAAATCTGTCTATCTCCACCTTAAATATACTCAATGACCTACCCTCCACAGCTCCCTGGGGTAGAGAATTCCAAAGATTCACGACACTCTGAGGGAAGAAATTTCTCCTCATCTCCATTTTAAATGTGCGACCCCTTATTCTGAAACTATGCGCCCTAGTTCTAGATTCCCTCATGTGGGGAAACATCCTGTCTGCATCTACCTTGTCAAGCCCACTCGGAATCTTATATGTTTCAATAAGTTCACCTCTCATTCTTCTAAACTCCAATGAGTATAAGCTCAACCTTTCTTTGTAAGACAACCCCTTTATCTCAGGAATCAACATAGTGAACCTTGCCTCCAATGCAAGTATATCCTCCTTAAATAAGGAGACCAAAACTGTACGCAGCACTCTTGGTGTGACTACAGTTGTACAGTACTACAGTTGTAGCAGGACTTCCCTACTTTTATACTCCACGCCCCTTGCAATAAATGGCAACATTCCATTTGCCTTTCTAATTACTTGCTGTACCTGCATACTAACTTTTTGTGTTTCTTGCACAAGGACCCCCAGATCCCTCTCTACCGCAGCATTTTTTAGTCTCTCCATTTAAATAATAATTTGCTTTTTTATTCTCCCTACCAATGTGGATAACCTCACATTTTTTCCACATTATACTCCATTTGCCAAATATTTGCCCATTCACTTAACCTATATATCCCTTTGCAGATTCTTGATGTGCTCTTCACAACTTGCTTTCCCACCTATCTTTGTATCATCAGCAAATTTGACTACATTACACTCAGTCTCTTCATCCAAGTCATTAATATGAACATAAGAAATAGGATCAGGAGTAGGTCATTTGGCCCCTTGAACCTGCTCGCCTTTCAATAAGATCATGGCTGATCTGATCATGGGCTCAGCTCCACTTCCCTGCCTGCTCCCCATAACCCTTTAATTGCTCAGAAATCTGTCTATCTCCACCTTAAATATAGTCAATGACCCAGCCTCCACACCTCTCTGGGGCAGAGAATTCCATAGATTTACAACCCTCTGAAATAAGAAATTCCTCCTCATCTCAGTTTTAAATGGGCAGCCCCTTATTCTGAGACTATGTCCCCTACTTTTAGTTTCCCCGATGAGTGGAAGTAGCCTCTCTGCATCCACCTTGTTGAGCCCCCTCATTATCTTATATGTTTCAATAAGATCATGTCTCATTCTTCTGAACTCCAATGTGTACAGGCCCAACCTACTCAACCTATCTTCATAAGTCAACCCCCTCATCTCCGGAATCAATCTAGTGAACGTTCTCTGAACAGCCTCCAATGCAAATATATCCGTCCTTAAATACGGGCACCAAAACTGTACGAAGTACTCTAGGTGTGGCCTTACCAATACCCTGTCGAGTTGTAGCAGGACTTCTCTGCTTTTAACCTCTGTCCCCCATTGCAATAAAGGCCAATATTCCATTTGCCTTCCTGATTATTTACTGTACCTGCAGACTAACTTTTTGTGTTTCATGCACAAGGAGCCCCCAGATCCCTCTGTACTTCAGCACTTTGCAATTTTCTCCATTTAAATTATAATTTGCTTTTCTATTTTTTCTGCCAAAGTGGATACCCTCACATTTTGCCACATTATACTCCATTTGCCAAATTTTTGCCCACTCACTTAGCCTGTCTCTATCCCTTTGCAGATTTTATGTCCTCCTCACAATTTTCTTTCCCACCCATCTTTGTATTATCAGCAAACTTGGCTACATTACATTTGGTCCCTTCATCTAAGTCATTAATATAGATTGTAAATAGTTGAGGACACAGCACCGATCCCTGCGGCACCCCACTAGTTACTGTTTGCCAACCGGATAATGACCCATTTATCCCGAATCACTGTTTTCTGTTAGTTAGTTAATCCACCATCTATGCTAATATTTTATTCCCAACCCCGTGAATTTTTATCTTGTGCAGTAACCTCTTATTTGGCACCTTATCGAATGCCTTCTGGAAATCCAAATACACCACATCCACTGGTTCCCCCTTATCCACCCTGCTCATTTCATCCTCAAAGAACAGCAGCAAATTTGTCAAACATGATTTTCCTTTCATAAAACCATGCTGACTCTGCTTGATTGAATCATGCTTTTCCAAATATCCTGCTACTGCTTTCTTAATAATGGACTGCAGCATTTTCCGAAAGACAGATGTTAGGCTAACTGGTCTATAGTTTCCTGCTTTTTGTCTGCCTACTGTTTAAAAGAGGGGCGTTACATTTGCGGTTTTCCAATCCGCTGGGACCGCCCCAGAATCCAGGGAATTCTAGTAGATTACAACCAATGCATCCACTATCTCTATAGCCACTTCTTTTAAGACCCTAGGCTGCAAGCCATCAAGTCCAAAGAACTTGTCCACTTTTACTCCCATTAGTTTGCCTAGTACTTTTCCTGACTTGGAAGTACCATCCTGACTTGGAAGTATATCGCTGTTCCTTCATCGTCGCTGGGTCAAAATCCTGGAAGTCCCTCCCTAACAGCACTGTGGGATTACCTTAATCACATGAACTGCAGTGGTTCAAGAAAATGGCTCACCACCACCTTTTCAAGGGCAATTAGGGATGGGCAATAAATGCTGGCCACGGCAGTAAAGCCCACATCCCATGAATAAATAAATAAGGGAGAATATTGACATTGGGGGGTAAATTTCCTTGGAGCTTCCCTCACTCCGCTATGGTATTTTTACATTACATGATATTACATCACCTCCAGAGTCCCCTCCTCTTCTTCATTTATATGCTTCCCCATGTCAGACATGAGGCCAGCTTCCGAATGTACACAGATGACGTTCAGTTCTCCCTCCCCCTCTCCTTCATCAATGTCTTTGCCATGCTCGCCAATTGCCTGTCCAACTTTAAGACCTAGATGAACCAAACTTCCTCTAGCTCAATTGTTGGGACAAACACCACCGTGCCTCTGCATCTGTCTCCATCAACTTTCCCGGCTGTCACTTCAGGCTACACTTAGAGGCACAGAATCTTTGCATAGTGTTTAAGCTTACTGTCAGTTACCTGCGTTACCAAGACCACCTTTGAATACCTCTGAAATATTTCCTGTCTCCAAACCTACCATGCCTCTTAATTCAAAGTTGCTGTGATATTTGAATTTAAATTAATAATTGTGTGTAACAGCAGCATAATTAAAATGTAAACAATAAATATCTGAACAAAATCAAGCATAAATTGTAGGTGCAAACATACAAACCAGATAATAGACAACAGAATTGGTCATAGTATTTTTCAGTACTAGCATTTTATTACTAAAGAAAGAAGGAACTTGCATTTGTACAGCATAATAATACATGAAACACAAAATTTAGCATGCAGGTACAGCAAGTAATTAGGAAGGCAAAAGGAATGTTGGCCTTTATTGCAAAGGGAATGGAGCATAAAAATAGAGCAGTCCTGCTACAACTGTACAATGTGTTGGTGAGACCACACCTGGAGTACTGCGTACAGTTTTTGTCTCCATATTTAAGGAGGGATATACTTGCTTTCGAGATTGTTCAGAGAAGGTTCACTCGGTTAGTTCCTGAGATGAAGGGGTTGTCTTATGAAGAAAGGTTGAGCAGGTTGGGACTATACTCATTGAGTTTAGAAGAATGAGAGTCGATCTTATTGAAACGTATAACATTATGAGGGGGCTTGACAGGGTAGATGCAGAGAGGATGTTTCCCCTCGTGGGGGGAATCTAGAACTAGGCGGCATAGTTTCAGAATAAGGGGTTGCCCATTTAAAATGGAGATGAGGAGGAATTACTTCTCTCTCGTGAGGTCATGAATCTATGGAATTTTCCACCCCAGAGAGTTGTGGAGGCTGTGTCATTGAATATATTTAAGGTGGAGATAGACAGATTTTTGAATAATAAGGGAGTCAATGGTTATGGGAAGAGGGCAGGGAAGTGAAGTTGAGGCCAAGAGCAGATCAGCCATGATCTGATTGAATGGTGGAGCAGGCTCGAGAGGCCAAATGGCCAACTCCTGCTCCTATTTCTTATGTTCTTATGTTCTTACATGTATGACTTGGAGGGGAACTTGAAAGAGCATCCTGATGTTGTGATCCTTTAACGTTTCTGAAATCAGTATTTTTAAGGAAATGTTTAAATTTCATGTGCCTGACCTTAGACGTCTTTTCAGTAAAAATTAAGTTCAACAATTTAAGTTTATTCATAAAGTTATGGCAAATGACTTTGCTCTTCCCAACAAGAAGGATAGTGATGTTGGGCCCAATGTTGGCAACAGGCGTGGCTATCTTTCAACAGTATTTGGAGCCTATCAAACTTTGTGTAATTTAAGGTGATCTTAAACATGTATCGCTGGCAAGCTGAGTAAGGGTCTTTTCATATTAGGATATGGTATGAAGATACAATCATTGTCCTTTTGGTTTGGTCATCTACCCACCTCGCAGAGCTTTAGAGCATTTTCAAAAATGCTGAGACACAATTTGCATTAGACCAGGGCTGAAAGGCAATGGAAATGTTTAACTCTTTGGATGTGTTGTGTCTCGCAATGCAGTTTTCCTGTTTTTCTACTTCCTCTGTTTTTTTGTCCCTTTCCTCTCCTAAAGGTGGTGACCCATGTTGGAGTGAAACCACTGTCACTGTTTGTCCTCACCCAAGTAGCCTTTCCTCATGTGTGAGGCTCGGGAGTGAGTATTGCTTGGCTATTTGGCTATGGGAAGGAGCACTGCAGCAGAGTCCAAGCCTCACCTGATGTCCACATATGAGCACTCTTCAGTAAGATTACAGGCTAGCAAATAGCAGTGAAAAATTGGTTGATTTTTTTTCTCTCTGGCTCAAGGGTCAGTTGTGCATTATACACCTCCTTGACTAACATTAGCTAATTCAGTATCGACTGTGAATCAAACCTGGGACCTTTCTTGTCCATATGGATAAGATCCATTCATGCATTGCATTTACATATTGGTACGGCCCTCATCTCCACACCCTGAAGTCCAAGGGATGCAGACTTGAGTAGATGTGGCAGACAACTGGTTTAGCCATTCACCGCCAGATCTAGCAGAACCACATAAAGCAATATCAGGTCCTGCTCTTGTCTACCAAAACTGTTCTCTATTACAGGATCATTCTGGAATGCAAAGATAACCTCCGGCTTCTTTTCTCTACTGCAAATCGTCTTCAAAAACCCCTCTCCCCTGTCTCCTCCACCCTCACCTCTAACAACAAGTGCAAGGAGCTCATGGATGACTTTGTCTCTAAGATTGAGACAATCTGATCAGATGCCTCTGCCACTTCCCTTCCTTCTCCTAGCCTACCGGGCCAAACTTCCTCTAAGGTTTGCCCCTGTCTTAGCCCTGACCTCACATCTTTCTCCAGTTTCTCTCTGATCTCCCTTCATGCCCTCTCCGAGCTCATCTTGTCCATGAGACCCGCTTCCTGCTCCTTCGACCCTATTCCCACTAAACTGCTGACCACCCAACTTCATTTTCTGGATCCCATGTTAGCTGATATTGTTAACGGTTCTCTCTCCTCAGGTACTGTCCCCTTCTCCTTTTAATCTGCTGTCATCACTCCTCTCCTTAAAAAATCAACCCTTGACCCCTCAGTCCTTGCAAACTACCGCCAATCTCCAACCTCCTTTTCCTCTCCAAAGTCTTTGAACATGTTGTCGCCTCCCAAATTCATGTCTATCTTTTCCGGAACTCGATGTTTGAATCCCTCCAATCAGGTTTCTGCCCCGCCAAAGTTCCGAAACGGCTCTTATCAAAGTCACAAATGACATCCTTTCTGACTATGACAAACGTAATCTATCCCTCCTTGTCCTTCTCAACCTGTCTGGAGCCTTTGTCGTGGTTGACCACTCCGTCCTCCTCCAATCCTCTCAATCGTCGTCCAGCTGGGTGGGACTGCACTCGCCTGATTGCAGAGCCAGAGAATCACCTGAAATGGCATCTCTTCCAGCTCCTGCATCATTACCTCTGGTATCCCCCAAGGATCTAGCCTTGGCCCCCTCCTATTTCTCATCTACATGCTACCCTTTGGCGACATCATTGGAAAACAAAGTGTCAATTTCTACATGTACGCTGATTACACCCAACTCTACCTCACTACCATTTCTCTTGACCTCTCCGCAGTTTCTAAGTTGTCAGACTGCTTGTCCGATATCCAGTAATGAAAGAGCAGAAATTTCCTCCAACTAAATATTGGGAAGTTCAAAGCCATTGTCCCCGCCACAAACATCCAGGCCTTTGTTACCTCTAGACTTGACTATTCCAACACACTCCTGGCTGGCCTCCCACATTCTACCCACTGTAAACTTGAGGTCATCCAATACGCTGCTGCCCATGTCTTAACTCGCACCAAGTCCCATTCACCCATCACCTCTGTGCTCATTGACTTGCATTGGCTACCTTTTAAGCAACGCCTCGATTTTAAAATTCCCAAGCTTATTCTGAAATCCCTCCATGGCCTCGCCACTCCCTATCTCTGTAAGCTCCTCCCGTCCCGCAACCTCCCGAGATATCTGCGCTCCTCCAATTCTGGCATCTTGCGCATCCCTGATTTTAATCGCTCAACCATCGGTGGCCATACCTTCAGCTGCCAAGGCCCTAAGCTCTGGAATTCCCTCCCTAAACCTCTCCGTCTCTATACCTCTCTTTCCTCCTTTAAGATGCTCCTTAAAACCTACCTCTTTGACCAAGCTTTTTGGTCATCAAGGGATTATGGGGATAGTGCAGGCAAGTGAAGTTGAGGTAGAAGATCAGCCATGATCTAATTGAATGGGGAAGCAGGCTCGAGGGGCCCAAGGGCATACTCCTGCTCTTATTTCTTATGTTCTTATGTTATCTGCCCTAATTTCTCCTTATGTGGCTTGGTGTCAAATTTTGTTTTATATTGCTTCTGTGAAGCGCCTTGGGATACCTTACTAAGTTAAAGGTGCTATATAATTTAAGTTATTGTTGTTGTAGGATCATCAGTGAAGCTCAAATTATAAGTTTTTTATTACAACCATGGTTAGAAACAAGAAACTCATGGGGCACTCATCAAATATAATATATATCCTAGCATAATAATATGTGAGTAGCAATTGTTGGATATATTGTGTATACACTTTTTGCTTGACATTTTTGTGGCATATTTCTAATTTAATTTTTTTAAATTTAATTTTTTCTTACTTTCGTCTTATTTTCTCCCCTGTGTTGACTTTCTCCATTTAATTTAGCAAGGGACCCTACATTCCAAAGTAAGTGTAGCCTAATATGCACATTTAGAAATGTTTCTTTAAACTTTAGTTCTATAATATTTTAAGTAATACTTTAAGTAAATAAATGCAATGGCATGCCATAATGCAGGTTTGCAAGTTTACAGTGTGAAAAAATCCACATGATTATATTTCAATTTAAAATGTTAACTGTGGGTGCTAAATTGCAAGTGACAGTCTGTGTTATATTTGGATACCTATTTGACTGCTGTCCAAAATTAGAGTTTTATATATAGCATATAGGCCTTCTTGTTTTGTAGTCAATCATACGTTGTGTTTAGTCTCTGCTTGTTCAACATTCTTTCTTAATACTGCCCAAGAAAAGGATTCAATCTTCATTGGTGTGAAAGTTTTGCTTTATTTGAGGTATGTACGATAAACAATTTTAAAATTAACACTTTGGAAAGATAGCTTTGTTAGTTAGTTGTTGATCCAGAACCTGCCAATTAACATGGTTGGGCTCGGTTATCGTTAGTAGAAAATGTCAACACTACTAACAAATTCTGCTTAATTGTATCGTATTTGTTTATGCCTGCTTCAGAATTTCTCGCAGCAATACTGCATGTGTAAGGATTAAAAAATGAAAAGAAAGAAATGCATTAATAGAGAACGGCATTTAATAGATTTATTTTCAAATTAATGACATCTTGATATTTTTTATAAATCAGTTAATACTTGTCTAAACTATGAAGATATAAGTTTTCTATATTATGAATTTATGTGAATTATCATGCACTTCGTACAAGAAATGCATTGCTTGGTCATGATTGATTTGGCCTGTGGCCCTTATCGGTTTTGCTGGCAGAAACAGGTGTTCATGTTGCATGTGTCAATCTGATTCTCCAAGGCAGAACATTTAAAGAGAGAGTTGTTGACTGAGATAGACTTGGTTTAAAAATATGAATTACCATTTCAAATAGCATCTCACTTTAGTTTTGCATAAAATTCTAACCAACAGGATATGTAAATGTTTTTTCTGAAATTAGTTATTTTATTTGTAGTTCATTAACTATGTTGATTATCATATTACGTTTTCACTATGTTCATCCAAGATTCATGTGTGACAAACATTATAGGCTATATAGTGTTGTAGCCAAAAATGTTTATTATGTTATCAATTACAATTAATTTCCCACAATTAACTATGAATGGTTAGATAATCACTGCTGATAATCTTCAAAATTTAAGAAATATAATGGAACACTCTTTTAAGAGCAAACCCAAGTAAGACCGGCACAGACATGATGGGCCGACTGGCCTCCTGTGTCATAAATTTTTCTGATTCTATGAAATGGGGCTTTTGGTGATTGTAATTGGTGTTTTTAGTCATTTCCCTTTTTCCTGACTGCAGATGCTGGAAATCTGAAATAAAAACAGAAAATGCTGGAAATACTCAGCGGGTCAGGCAGCATCTGTGGAGATAGAAGTAAGGGTACCGTTTCAGGTCTGTGACAGTCACTGATCTGAAGCACGGGCCGTATTTTCGGCAGTTTTGCGACTGGGTTTTCGCCGCGATTTGACCCTCCGCGGCGAAAACCCAGTTGCAAAGCCCGGGTGGGATCCTTGGGTACCTGTTTGCGGTGGCGCTTTCAAGTACCATCAGGGAGAGGTGCGCCGACATGCAACAACATGGATTGCATTTGCGACCGACTTTCAGTTCTCGCCCGACCCATATGCCCACACCCAGAATAGCGACAGGTCAAACCTGTCAGTGCAGCCCTGCCAGCAGCGGTAAGTATGAAAACCTGCAAAAGTAAGTTAAAGTTTTTCTTTGGTAGTTTTTTTGCAGCGATTATATAGTTATGGGTCTTGTAAATGTTTATGGAATGTTTTTTTGAATGATTTTTTCTCCCCCTTCCAAGGCCTCTCATGCAACGCTCCCGGCCCTGGACTAAAGGTGTCGAAACTCATGTTTTTGCACCGCATATGCTTGTGTAATGCCTCCCTTACCGATGCGTAGACATAAAAGCTGAAAGTTCGGCCTAAAAACAGTAGCGCAGCGAAAACGGTAAGTTTCACATATCGCTACTGTTTTTGCTGAAAAAAAAACAAAAGCCAAAATTCCGGCCCGTTAACTGTTTTTCTTGCCACAGATGCTGCCTGACCTGATGAGTATTTCCAGCATTTTCTGTTTTTATTCCCTTTTTTGCTGTTTGTGACAGAACTGAAATTTGTTCAGTTTCAATCATAAAAAAGTGAACATTATAGGTGTAATTTTACAAGTTTGCTCTCTTGGCACAAAGCCCCGCATGCTGGGAGTCCGTATCAGAAACATGGCTGTGCAACCCCATAATTGTCTGTCCATTAATGTTTATATATGAGCAGTCTGCGTCTAAGCTGCATGTGGGCTAGACTTTCCACTTCACATCGCTGGGCTAGTATCACTCAAAAAGGCAGGCTATTGCCTATTTTGCTTCAAAAGTGGAAAGTTGGGCTGGAACACCGCTGGAAAATTGCTGGCCCAACTTTCGTGTCACATCGCCGAGGTGACCACTGAGATGATCGCCCACACATCACCCAGTGCAACTTTCGGCACATCGCCCTCACATCGACGGGCTGATCACTCGCCAAGAAGATCGCTGGACATCGCTGGAGAAAAGCTGCTTTTGCCTGGCCTTCCTCACAGAATGTGGCACAATGGACGCCATTTTGAACGTCGGAGGAAGTGAGGAGACTGCTTAAACAAGGGGCTTATAATTTGTGAGTTATTTAAGGGCCTGTTACTGAAAGATCCACTCACATTTACACTTATATTTATAATTTATATTTTATATATTTTTTAGGGCATTTATAACAACAGTGATAGTGCTAGTGATAATAGTGATAGTGATAGGGCCTGTAGCTTCTCTACCATTACTTGTAAATGCTCACATGCTGGCATCCGAAGTTTAGTTAAGTGAAGGGTTTAGTGAAGGGGCCAATCGAAGAGGCGGAAGACTAATACGAAGGTGGAGGAGGAGAACGTACAGCCGACGAACTTACAGGGAAAAGCAAGCTTACTTCAACTTGTCTGATAATGCGTGCCTTAGGAGGCTGCATTTCCAAAAGGAGGTAATTGATGAGATATGCCAGCTCATCAAGGGGAATCTTCAGCCTAACAGCACCATCAGGACCGCACTGCCCGTTGAGGTAAAGGTTACTGTGGCACTATCCTTCTACGCATCGGGCTCCTTTCAGGCCTCAGCTGGTGACAGTTGCGGTATCTCTGAGCAAGCCACACATTGCTCCATTCAACAGGTCATTGAAGCCCTTTACACTCGCAGGATGGAGTTTATAAAATTCCCTATGACTAGGGAGGCACAAACCGGGATGGCTTTGGGTTTCTCGAGAATAGCAAACTTCCCCAAGGTGCAGGAAGCAATATACTGCATGCACATTGCCCTGAAAGCACCTTTACAGAACACGGAATGAATGTTTATGAGGAGCGGACAGAGAAGGGGACAGATAGCCTGCTCCTGCTCTTATCTCTAGTCAACCTGAGAGTAGCACAGAGGCTGCATGGGAATCAGGATAGCTGCATGCATAACATGACATCATTCTTATATTATAATTAAATGTCGTTACATTACTTTAACACTGCTTGACGCATTACTCACGTGATGCAAGTGAGGGATCTGCCTCACCACGGGTGGCTGACCGAGTGTGACCTCCTACCATGCCGCAGCGCGTTCCACCAACTTGGTGAGCTGAGTTTGCTGGGCAGGGCCTCCTCCGTTCGCCTGCGCTCTGAGCGATTCTTCGTTAACATCTTCTGCAGGCAGATAAGCTCATTGACTAGGTAATATCAGGGAAAGATAGCAGTCATCAACGATATATGCTAATAGAATTTTTATCCACAATTGATGCATGGTTATAACAAAGATTGTGTTTAGGAGTTAATGCTTGACACAAACATCTCTCTCGACTACAATCTCAATTGAACTCGGCAATGGCAGGAGCCAATGTCCCAAAGTGTCCCAGAGCAGACAGTGAGCAAGGGCAGCTCTCCCACAGCTCATGCTGGGTCACTGTTTAAGTTAAGTGACAGCAGCCAGAGAGACTTAAAATGGGTGCAGATTCATAGCCCTGTCCAGATCTTAGCAGGGAATATATGTAATATAGATGCAAGAATAACAAGCTTCAATTCAATCCAGGAGATTTAGAATTAAAATTAGAATTTGCATTGTTACAATATAAAATCTATATTTACTCTTGCCGAAGCAACCAAGCTGTTCCAGTGCTTCCGGCACTGGTCGGACCCCCTCACCTAATGGGACGCCGATGAAACCACATCGGCCCATATTTTTCTATATGCCCGGGGTGGGGGTTTCCCACGCCCACCCTGGGTTAATTGGGCCCACCGTGAGTGCACCTCCGCGACTAGGGCCTCGTTTGCCTCTTCTGACAATGGCTTAGCCCTTTACAGCCCCTCCTCCACATCATGAGGAAATTCAACCGAGGATGACATTGTTTTACTCTAGTCACTTCCCTTGTTTAAGTTTCTCTCTACTCACTTGTTTTTTCTCTACTCACTTGTTTTCTCTCTACTCACTTGTTTTCTCACTACTCACTTGTTTTCTCTCTACTCCACTTGTTTTCTCTCTATTCCACACTCTCCTTCCTCTCCTTCCTCTCTCTCTCTCTCTCCCTCCCCCTCCCTTTGCCTTCTGCGCATGTGTGGATTACCCGTGACCTCCTGAACCATGGGAAAACCTGTTTACCAAAAAAAAACACATGCGCAGAAGGCCGTTGCTAAGGAAGCTTTGCCATCCACATCGCTGGGCTATCGTTGGGCCCATTTCAGATCGCTGGGCTATCGCTGGGCCCATTTCAGATCGCTGGGCTATCGCTGGGCCCATTTCACATCGCTGGGCTATCGCTGGGCCCATTTCAGATCGCTGGGCTATCGCTGGGCCCATTTCACATCGCTGGGCTATCGCTGGGCCCATTTCACATCGCTGGGCTATCGCTGGGCCAATTTCACATCGCTGGGCTATCGCTGAGCCGAAAGTCGCGATCCTAAAAATGGGCGATGTTCCAGCGATCATGAAGGCTGACACATTGCCAAGGCTGGAACATTGCCCATTTTTTGGGGCGATAGCCAGCTAAGTGGAAAGTCTAGCCCCAATGTTTTCTCATCTATCAGATATTAGAAGGATCTAGCAAGCAATCCATTATTTTATGGTGTATAGCTCAATGGCATAGGAGTAAATTGTTTGCCCTGTAGCACACCATCCCAATTATTTAGTGAATAAGGTTGTTTCTGTTCATATAAAGAGTGTGCTTGCCTGCGGAAGCTGACTTTTGCAGTGAAAATGAGTAAAGAGTATTGGGAGAGCAGCCTGATTGGTAACCTACTTTTACTACTATTCCCCATCCTCCAGCTCTGAGGAAGACTGCATGCATTGAGAGTTTTATATTTTACCTTATTAGGATAACCTGCTGTAGATACTTGATTTCAACATGCAAAATTAATTATATTATCATTGTTTCCCAGCACTGTCTTCAGAATGTCTACCTTTGAGCAGTTTAATCCAGATTTTTACCAATCAAATTATGATATCAATGACCAAGAGCAAAGCTCATATGACTATGGAGGCAGCAGTGGTCCCGATTCAAGTAGGTAAGCCAATTTACATAGTTATGTAGTATTTACAGCACAGAAACAGGCCATTTGGCCCAACAGGTCAGTGTTTATGCGCGACATGAGCCTTCTCCCACCCTTTTTCATCTAAACTCATCAACATATCCTTCTATTACTTTCTCCCTCATGTGTTTATCTAGCTTCCCTTAAATCTAGGCTTTTTCCTCAAATATTCCTTGCGGTAACGAGTTCCACATTCTGACCACTCTCTGGGTAACAATATTTATCCTGAATTCTCTATTGAATTAATTAGTGACTATCTTATATTTATGGTCCCTAGTTTTGATTTCCCCGCAAGTGAAAACATCATCTTTATGTCTACCCTATCAAACCCTTTCATAATCTTAAAGACCTCTATCATGTCACCCCACACTAAATCTTTTTGCACCTTCCTCAGTGCCTCTATATCCATTTTATAATATGGACACCAAAATTGTTCACAGTACTCCAAGTGTGGCCTAAACAAGGTTATGTACAAGATTAACATTACCTCTCTACTAATTCTATCCCTCTCGAAATGAACCCCAGTGCTTTGCTGCCTTTTTTAATGGCTTTATTAATCTGCGTCACTACTTTTATTGCTTTGTGTATCTGTACTCCCAGTTCACTCTACTCCTCTACCCCATTTAGACACATTTTCCAAGAAGTAAGTGGCCTTCTTGTTCTTTCTACCAAAATGTAACACCCCACACTTATCTATATTAAAGTTCATTTGCCAATTACATGTCCATGCTGCAAGTTTAATAATGTTTGTTGCAGTCCTGTATGAACTACATCCCCACCCCCCCACCCCCACACACAATTTGGTGTCATCTGCAAATTTTTAAATTGTGCTTCTGATTCCCAGGTCCAAATTGTTGATGCCAATGGTGAGCAACAGTGGTCTCAGCACCGATCCTTGTGGAACACCACTACCCACCTTTTGCCTGTCTGATTAATTAACTTTAACCCCTAGTCTCTTTTCTGTTTTGTAGCCAGCCTGCTATCCATTCTGCTACTTGTCCCCTGACTCCACATGTTCTGACCTTAGTCATGAGTCTACTATGCAGTATCTTATTGAAGGCCTTTTGAAAATCCAAATATATTGGGCTGGATTTTCCCGGGTCCCACCCGCGTGGTGCAGGAGACCCAGAAGATGACGGGAAACGTGAAAGGTTGGGTTTTCCGGCATGCTGTAGCGATTTAATGCCACAGCGTGCGTGGGATGGAAGGGTAGGTTCCCCACCCAGAGGTCAGCCTGATTGACAGGCTGGCTTCCATTCATGTGAGGAACTCGGAGAAGGAGGTGGCAGCAACAGGATGGACCCAGGATGGTGTTGGGGGGGGCGTGGGGGGGTTGTCCAAGGCCAAGGGTCGGGGGGGGGGGCAGTGGTCTGATCCTCTGGGAAGGCCAAGCTGATGGTGGGGGAGCTTGGGGGGGGCAGGAGGAAGCACTCCTGCTACTCCCATCCTCAAGAATTGCACCCCGAGGCTGAGGTGGCCTCGTTGTAGCCACTGGGAATTCCGAACCTTGAGATCCCCCGCCACCTGCAGTAAAACCTGCAAAGCAGGCTAAAGTAGAGGCTTCAGGCTTCATTATAATTTGTAAATTGCCAACTAGCCTCTTGGCAGCGGGTTGACAGCCCGCCTGAGTTAAAGGTGAAAGGAGGCGGGTTGGGGTCAGGGTTCACATTTTTTCGACTTTCACTCTCCCCCCACACCTCCAACCCACCCTTTCTTACCTCTGAAAATTCTGGCCATTATGTATATTGCATTTAAAGTTGTTGATCAAGAATAATTCATCAATACATACCATCATCATCATTATCATCATAGGCAGTCCCTTGAAATCGAGGAAGACTTGTTTCCACTCTAAAAGTGAGTTCTCAGGTGACTGTATAGACCAATATGGGAATTACAGTCTCTGTCACAGGTGGGACAGACTGTGGTTGAAGGAAAGGGTGGGTGGGAGGTTTGGTTTTCCATACGCTCCTTCTGATTTCTGCATTTGGTTTCTGCATGCTCTCGGTGACGAGACTCGAGAGGTGCTCAGTTCCCCCTCGGATGCTCTTCCTGCACTTAGGGCGGTCTTTGGCCAGGGACTCCCAGATGTCGGTGGGGATGTTGCACTTTATCAAGGTGGCTTTGAGGGTGTCTGTGAAACATTTCCTCTGCCCACCTGGGGATCGCTTGCTGTGTAGGAGTTCCGAATAGAGCGCTTGCTTTGAGAGTCTCGTGTCAGGCATGCAGACGATGTGCCCGCCCAAAGGAGCTGGTCGAGTGTGGTCAGTGCTTCGATGCTGGGGATGTTGGCCTGCTCGAGAACACTGACAATGGTGCGTCTGTCTTTACATACATCTATTCTTTGAAAGCGCTTTCATGATGCCCGTTTTACTAAAATGCTCAGAAAATTGTTTGGTCTCCACAAAGGGCTTGAAATGTTTGGAGCCAGCACTAGTGTGGATCTCTTCATCGTGATTCATCTGTGACCACAGATTACCACAAGCAGTTCTTAGTTCGATGTAACCTGTACATCCTAAATGTCCTAATTCATGCAAAGGATGGTTCTATTATGCCAGGACATTATCAGCGTAACCTCATGTTACTGCTTAGCTTCTTCCAATATGAAATGCCTACTTTATTACATGTCTACTTGTGACAGGTGATTGTCATGCATAATAATGCTTTTGGCCTACCTTTGCAGATCTACCAATTCTACCATCATCTTCTTGATATCCTTCCAGTCATGTGAGTGCTGAAGACAACATTGACCCATCTCAAAACCTCCTTACATGCCTGCTCCACCAGGAACTTTGGGACGGAGTAGTAGTTGTCAGTTTCATACAATCTGTCTCTCCTCTCCTTTATTGGTTGCAGCAGAGCTTCCATGGCATCACTGATGAACTTTGCTTGCCCTAATTAGAAACCTGCATAGCTGCAGAAAATTGCAGTTCTGGTCTCTTGTGTGTTATTTCAGGGATGGATGCTAAGTGCACTTAAGAAATACAACTCTGCATTAATATATGCGCCTCCCTACTGGATAGCTTTCTGATTCAGCGCTAAAGCATATGTTTTAGCACACATGTTAAATCAATAAAATTAGTGATAATGAGTTTCCTTCGTACTACTCAAAAATCAATTTTTGATTAACGCACTAATATTAAATTCCAGGCTGTAATTTCAGGTTGTTTTGTCCATGAGCACTTTAATTTTTTTAATTTACTTTTTTATAAAGCCAGGTTGACTAGACACATCATCACATGGAGGAGCTTATTTTCTCCTGCAGTCCTTCAGTTTGCCTTATTTTGTTTCATAATAATATTAAGACTTTATTCCATATACACGCTAAAGGTCATTACATGACAAGGCTTTTGGATAAACCAGTCAGAAAACTTCACAACGTGATTGCTCTATATTTTTTTTAATTATTGGACCATGGGATGTGGACATCGCTGACAAGGGCAGCATTTATTGCCCATCCCTAATTGTCCCTGAGAAGGTGGTGAGCCGCCTTCTTGAACCGCTGCAGTCCATGTGGTGAAGGTACTCTCACAGTGCTGTCAGGGAGGGAGTTCCAGGATTTTGCCCAGCAACGATGAAGGAATGGCGATATATTTCCAAGTCAGGACGGTGTGTAACTTGGAGGGGAACTTGCAGGTGATGGTGTTCCCATGCGCCTGCTGCCTTTGTCCTCCTAGGTGGTAGATGTCGCGTTTTGGGAGGTGATGTCAAAGAAGACTTGGCGAGTTGCTGCAGTGTATCTTGTAGATGGTACACACTGCAAATATGGTGGTGGAGGAAGTGAATATGTAAGGTGGTGGATGGAGTGCCAATCAAGTGGGCTGCTTTGTCTTAGATGGTGTCAAGCTTCTTGAGGGTTGTTGGAGCTGCACTCATCCAGGCAAATGGAGATTATTACATCACACTCCTGACTTGTGCCTCGTAGATGGTGGAAAGGCTTTGGGAAGTTAGGAGTTGAGACACTCACCACAGAATACCCAGCCTCTGATCCGCTCTTGTAGCCACAGTATTTATATGGCTGGTCCAGTTAAGTTTCTAATCAATGGTGAATCCAAGATGTTGATGGTGGGAAATATGGTGATGGTAATGCTGTTGAATGTCGAGGGCGATGGTTAGACTCTCTTGTTGGAGATGGTCATTTCTGACACTTGTGTACTGCGAATGTTACTTGCCACTTATCAGCCGAAGCCTGAAGATCGTCCAGATCTTGCTGCATGTGGGCACGACCTGCTTCATTATCTGAGGAGTTGCGAATGGAACTGAACGCTGTGCAATGTAAAGTTGCAAAATTCATGGGACAACCTCCCCCCAGTGTTTGGACTCATTGGAAAGGAAATTTAATTTGGAACTATCTACCAGAAAGTTTGAGATCCTAAAGTGCACATGGAAGAAACTACGAACTTTAATCGAATTTTGGATTTTACAAGACAGATTGGGTCTGTGTGGGCAGGGCTAAGAACTAAAGGAACTATCCTTTAAAGAAGCCAGTTTGAGTATTGAAGCTGTCTGGGGTATTGAAGCTAAAGCAAATTGTCTGGAGAATTGTGGATACTCGAAAACCCATCTCCCCAGGAGACATTAACATAGCAACAATTAACCCAGAGATAGCTAGTCATCATTCTGACCTGGAAAACCATTCCAGCACATACATAATAACAATGGCACATCCAGCCCGCATGGAAAACCCAAGCACAGACAGACATTGCAAATACCAAAGCTAATATTTCCATCAAGAAAACAGATTTAAAAGATCGACACATCCGAGACAGGTTAACATTTAATGGGCCCGCCAAAATATGACAAAGGAATATCAAGCCCGCCAAAATTAAACAAAGACTCAGAGCTGATTTGGCGCGAAGATTAGAACAGCTACAAAGGTATAACTGGGCCCTGCTTTAACAAAGGGTATGCAATGCTATGGTATGCTATGCTATGCATCAGAGGGAGAAAGGAGAGAGACCACAGCAGCAGTTTTAACAAGTCTCTTCAGCCTCGACATCCTGCAACTGAAAAGGAAGGAAGAACATCACCATCGCGCAGCAACCGACCACAGCCAATGTGGTACCACCAAAAACACTGCGATTGACCAACTTCGAAACAAAACTCTGCAAGGAAGAAACCAAAGAATCAAAAGTTTCCACTCTACAACCTAGGCCTGACGACCAACAGGTGAAAGCATTACCTAAAGAGACTTTGAACCTATTTCTGATGAAAGAAAGTGGGTACTTACCCCATAAATCCAAAACGCGCCCTACTGCATCAGCGAACACCACCCAACTGAAGACTACGCAGTAAGAAGTCTTCTACGATGTTCAGGGTACGGCAAGCAGAACCTACAGAATCCAGCGAACCCCGAAATCACGAACCACCGCCAACTACCAGTAAAGGATCGGTGAGCATAGTCCCTGTTTGCCCTGGAGTTTAACCTAATCAGTGTTAGGCATTGGGAGGTGTATTATTCACTGTAATCCCTTTGAATGTGTGATGTACTGTTCTTTACTTGAGTGATTATAAGTTTGACATTGTATGTTCTTGCCTTTAATAAAACCAAAGTTCTTTTGCACCAAACCAGTTGTCTCTTGCACTTTATCACGTCCCCAAAATAAATCCATAGTCTAGAACCCAGGGAGTGGGAGCGATTCGAACCGCTCAGAAGGTCAGAGGTGAACCTGACTCCACACACCACCCCTACAACAATTATCAGTGAACATCCCCACTTCTGACCTTATGATGGAGGGATGGTCATTGATGAAGCAGCTGAAGATGGTTGGGCCTCGGACACTGGCATAAGGAACTCCTGTAGCGATGGCCTGGGGCTGAGATGATTGGCCTCTAACAACCACTACCATCTTCCTTTGTGCTAGGTATGACTCCAGCCAGTGGAGAGATTTTGTCCTGATTCCCATTGACTTGAACTTTACTGGGTCCAAATTCTGTCTTGATGTCAAGAGCAGTCACTCTCACCTTAGCTCTGGAATTCAGCTCCTTTGTCCATGTTTGGACCAAGGCTGTAATGAGGTCTGGAGCTGAGTGGTCCTGGCAGAACTCAAATTGAGCATCGGTGAGCAGGTTATTGGTGAGTAGGTGTCGCTTGATAGCATTGTCGACGACACCTTCCTGATTTGCTGAAGATTGAGAGCAGACTGATGGGGTAGTAATTGGCAGGATTAGATTTGTCCTGCTTTTTGTGGACAGAACATACCTGGCCAATTTTCCACATTATCAGGTAGATGCCAGTGTTGTAGCTGTCCTCAAACAACTTGGCTAGAGGCGTGGCTAGTTCTGGAGCACAAGTCTTCAGCACTACAGCTGGGATGTTGTTGTTGCCTATAGCCTTTGCTGCATCCAGTGCGTTCAGCCATTTCTTGATATCACGTGGTGTGAATGGAATTGGCCGAACACTGACTTCTGTGATGGTAGGGATCTCAGGAAGAGGCCGATATGGATCATCCACTCAGTATTTCTGGTTGAAAAATGCTTCAGCCTTGTCTTTTGTACTCACATGCTGGACTCCACGATCATTGAGGATGGGGATGTTCATGGAATCTCTTCCTCCTGTTAGTTGTTTAATTGTCCAGCAGCATACACGACTGGATGTGACAGGACTGTAGAGCTTTGACCTGATCCGTTGGATGTGGGATCGATTCACTCTATCCATAGCATGCTGTTTCTGCTATTTAGCATCTATGTAGTCCTGTGTTATCGCTTCACCAGGTTGGCACTTCATTTTTAGGTATGCCTGGAGCTGCTCCTGGCATGCTCTTTTACACTTTTTTTTGATCCACAGTTGGTCCCCTGCCTTGGTGGTAATGGTAGAGTGAGAGATATGCCGGTCCATGAGGTTACAGATTGTGGTGGAATACAATTCTGCTGCTGCTGATGGCCCACAGCACCTCATGGATGCCCACTTTTGAGCTGCTTGATCTGTTCTGAATCTATCCCATTTAGCATGTTGGTAGTGCCACACAACCTGGAGAGTGAATTATTCTTGATCATGGAATCTCTTCCTCCTGTTAGTTGTTTAATTGTCCAGCAGCATACACGACTGGATGTGACAGGACTGTAGAGCTTTGACCTGATCCGTTGGATGTGGGATCGATTCACTCTACCTATAGGTCAAGTCGGTTTTTCTCTTGTGTTGGTTATTTGCAGCCGCAGTCTGGCAGCTATGTCCTTCAGGACTCAGCCAGCTCAGTCAGTAGTGGTGCTACCGAGCCACTCTTGGTGATGGACATTGAAGTCCCCACCAAAAATACATTCTGTTCCTTTGCTACCCTCAGTGTTTCTTCCAAGTCATGTTCAATATGGAGGAGTATTGATTCATAAACTGAGGGAGGACAGCAGATGGTAATTAGCAGTAGGTTTCCTTTCCCATGTTTAAGCTGCGTTCAGTTCTCCTGTTGCCCTGCCAAGTATGCCAGCGCTCATTGTTTAAATGTAGTCTCGAATATTTGTTTTGCTCATCTCGGACCCTCCTCAGCCCACCTGCTGCTGAAACCCTCATCCATGTCTTTGTTACCTCCAGACTTGACTATTCCAATGCTCTCCTGCCCAGCCTCCCATCTTCCACTCTCCGTAATCTTGAGCTCATCCAAAACTCTGCTGCCTGTATTCTAATTCGCACCAAGTCCCGTTCACCCATCAATCCTGTGCTCACTGACTTACATTGACACCTGGTCTGGTAACGCCTCGATTTTAAAATTCTCATCCTTGTGTTCAAATCCATCCACAGTCTCATCTTTCCCTATCTCTGCAATCTCCTCCAGTCTGACAACCCTCCCAGATATCTGTGCTCCTGCAATTCTGGCCTCTTGAGCATCCCCCGATTTCCATTGCTCCACCATTGGTGGCCCGTGCCTTCAGTTGCCTGGGCCCTGAGCTCTGGAATTCCATCCCTAAACCTCTCCGACTCTCCCTCCTCCTTTAAGACACTTCTTAAAATCTACCTCTTTGACCAAGCCTTTGGTCACCTGCCCTAATGGTGACAGATTAGTAAAAGGGGAGGTGCAACAAGACCTGGGTGTCATGGTACATCAGTCATTGAAAGTAGGCATGCAGGTACAACAAGCAGTTAGGAAAGCAAATGGCATGTTGGCCTTCATAGCGAGAGGATTTGAGTATAGGTGCAGGGAGGTCTTGCTGCAGTTGTACAGGGTCTTGGTGAGACCACATCTTGAGTATTGTGTGCCGTTTTGGTCTCCTAATCTGAGGAAGGACATTCTTGCTATTGACGGAGTGCAGTGAAGGTTCACCAGACTGATTCCTGGGATGGCAGGACTGACATATGAAGAAAGACTGGATCGACTAGGCTTATATTCACTGGAATTTAGAAGAATGAGAGGTGATCTCATAGAAACATATAAAATTCTGATGGGATTGGACAGGTTAGATGCAGCAAGAATGTTCCCGATGTTGGGAAGTCCAGAACCAGGGATCACAGCCTAAGAATAAGGGTAAGCCACATCGGACCGAAATGAGGAGACATTTTTTCACCCAGAGAATTGTGAACCTGTGGAATTCTCTACCATGGAAAGTTGTTGAGTCCAGTTCGTTGGATATATTCAAAAGTGAGTTAGATGTGGCCCTTACAGCTAAAGGGATCAAGGGGTATGGAGAGAAAGCAGGAATGGGGTATTGAAGTTGCATGATCAGCCATGATCATGTTGAATGGTGGTGCAGGCTCGAAGGGCCGAATGGCCTGCTCCTGCACCTATTTTCTATGTTTCTATGATGCTAAGAGACTTCATGGAGTCCAGAGTCAATGTTGAGGACTCCCAGGGCCACTCCCTCCTGACTGTATACCACTGTGTCGTTACCTTTAGTAGGTCTGTCCTGCCAGAGGGCCAGACCATACCCTGGTGATGGAGGAGTCTGGGACGTTGGCTGAACGGTATGATTCTGTGAGTATGACAATGTCAGGCTGTTGCTTGATTAGTCTGTGGGACAGTTCTCCTTATTTTGGCACAAGTCCCCAGATGTTAATGAGGAAGACTTTGCAGGTTTGTCTGGGTTGGGATTCCCTTAGTCGTGTCCGGTGCCTAGGTCCATGCCGGGTGGTCTGTCCAGTTTTATTCTTATTACACTTTTTTGTAGCGGTTTTGTACAACTGATTGGTTTGCTAGGCCATTTCAGGGGGCAGTTAAGAGTCAACCACATTGCTGTGGGTCTGGAGTCACATGTAGGCCAGACCAGGTAAGGATGGCAGATTTCCTTCCCTGAAGAACATTAGCGAATAAGATGGGTTTTTACGACAATCCGGTAGTTTCATAGACATCATTACTGACACTGGCTTTTTAATTCTAGATTTATTTAATTAACTGAATTTAAGTTCCCCATGGTGGAAGTTGAACTCACATTTCTGGATCATTAGTTTAGGCTTCTTAATTAGCCCAGTGACATAACCATTATGATACCATACCCCCTACGGACCTGGCTATTGCAAAATGGCTACCCAATGCATGGGGCCCAGTTGTCAATTCGATTGAACTGGGCAGAATTTGGGGGAATGGGCTTAAAAGTGGTGGAAAGCAATTTAATATTAGTAAGTGTGAGGTGATGTATTCTGATATTAAAAACACTGCAGTAATTATACTCTGAATGGAAGTGGGCTCGGTGCTGTGGAAGAACAGAAGGATTTGAGGGTATAGGTTCACAGGACATTAAAGGCAGCAGCTCTGGCTATAAAAAAATACTAATGAAATTCTAGGTTTTTCTGAAAAGATATAGGGGCTGAAATTGCCCCATGCTGGGTTTCGAGCGCATAATTCGAATTAGCTGAAAAGTTAGCGCCGGCCGAGATGGGCGGGATGAAGTTTGTAATTTTGGCACTTTGTTCATGAAATCAGAGAGCTGCGTTGTTGGAGCGCTAAATGGCCTCCGCCTGGTGCTGGAGGGGTGATGGTGGAAATGAGCAGCCAATTTCAGGTGAGTTTGAATCACTCATAACGAGTAACCTGGTTATTGGGCTTCTTAAAGGAGATGCCATGCAGGTTTGTTCTTCTGATTCTCTTCTTCCTCACAGTTCAGTAGCTGCTTACTGAGAGCCGTCATGACTGCTGGGAGAGGCAGCACAAGGGCCACACAGTTCTCAGACGCTGAATTTGAGACACTGGTGGGGACAGTGGAAGACAGGAGTCGCATCCTTTTCTCTCCAGCTGGGAGGTCCGTTCCACAGCTTCTCAGCGCTATCTGGGCAGAGGTGACAGCCAAGGTGTCGGGCACCTCCATTGTTGACCGCACACCCAAACAGTGTCACAAAAAATTCTGCAACCTCACTCCTGTGGTGAAAGTAAGTACATGTTCCACCAATTGTGAACCTGTGAGCCTCTGTCTGTTCCCACAACTCTTACATGGCAGCCTCTGTGCAGACTCAGCAAACCAGCATTTAACTCAGGATGTGCCTACTCACAGTTATTGCCTCATTTGATGCTTTGCTTAGAATCACAGCTGCTTAAGCTGCCAATGCATTTCTTCCACATACATAAGTGCACTGTGACTCACCAAGATTCCTTTCTTTTGCAGGCCAAGATGGCACATAGCACATTGCGTCAGCAGCAAAAACGAGGGGAGAGGCTGAACTGCGGCAGCTCATAGGTCTGGAAGAGCGAGTACTTATGGGCCCGCAGGTGGCCAAGCCTGTGGCAGTGAGGACCGCTGTGCCATCTGGGGCCAACAGTGCTAAGTGAAACCCTTCTTCTCATCCTACCATCCACTTTAAGCAGAAGGCCTTATAATTTAGCCGCTCCACATTCTGACCACCTTTCTTCCTGCATGCCTGGCCGCCTTCCCTCACCTTAACACCATTCTTGTGCCATTTGTGCTTTCAGACAATGCTTGGGCACAGTCTGCAGGGAAAAGAATGTGGGATGAGGTGGAGAGGGAGGAGGAGGACGATGCAAGCACCGCATCATTGCTTTTCACACTCGTACACACCAGCTCAGATACTGGGAGTATGTGGTCATTGCAATTCAGCTTAAGAGAGGGGTCTGCACTGGGTGATCACCAGGGCCTCGCGGGCTGCAGCAGGGTCAAGGGATAACACAAGCCCATGAGCCAGCTCACGCACAACTTCTGCTCCACAGGATTCAGATGAAGACATTGTTGGGGAAGGGTTTGAACAAAGTGTGACGGCCTTGCACTCCGACATGATGGAGACAATGGCAAAGGTGCCCGAGAGCCTATCACAAGTGGTACGGAGCATGGAGGAGTCTGCCTCCCACATTGTAGATAGCTCTACGCACACCATGGAGCCCATCATTGCCAGTGTGCAGATGATGGTGGACTCACAGAGAGACCGTGTGGATCCAGACCTCATATGTCTCATGGGCGATGTGGCAGCTTCTATTAGGGCACAGGCGAAAGCAACACAACGTCTTGTTGCTGCAATAGAGTCAATGGTTGCTCGGATGGATGCTCAGACTGCTCTCATGCATTCTCAGCATGATGCCACGCAAGCCCTGACTGCTGCCATTGCCATTGGATCCATCATGGTCCACCAGGCATCACACGGTGCTGCAGCAGACCAGCAATCAGATTGGTGCGTGGCTGAGGTGTTCCCCCAGGGGAGTGACACTGGCTCAGTGGAGCAGGAACCTGCTGTCCTCTCTCAAGACGACAGCATTTCTGATCCTACCACTGCCACTCTGCCATTGCAACTATCCACAGATGTCACCCAGCCAGCCCAGTCTGTCACCGCCCAGCCTGAGGTGCTTCAGTCTGCAGCCAGGCCTTCTAGGTCAGGCCAGAGCTGGTCGATGGCATCCTAGAAGGCTATCTGTAGTCTCTGGCCCAGCCAGCCAAGCTGCAGCCGCAGGGGAGCCACTGCGGCATAGTAGAGGAGGTTTAAATAAAATGGGATATAAAGAGCATGCACAAGGGTGAATGATGTATGTTATGTTGATGTTGCACTTTTTATACATAAATGTTGATTGTCATCTTTACTGCTTAGTCTTGTATCTCATTTCGTTGCTGGGCATGTGGTAAGGAAGAAAGGGTTCATTGATGTGTTAATGGGGAGACATAAAGGAAGTGGTAAGTGGTAAGTGGCAAGGACCTTATTGGAATTGAGATCTTATGTGACGGTCTCGGACCTCCCTTACAGTCTCGGGATGTTGTTGGCGCATCCTGCCTGCCGGCTGTGCCTCCTCCTGCAGCTCCTTGTTCTCCCCCTGCCACTCCTCCTCCTGGTCCTCCAGATCCTCCTCCTCCTGAAGTGCAACGGCTATGTCTTCGGACAATAGCTGTGCACTCATGATTGCCAGGTTGTAAAGCATGAGCAGACGATGACGAAGAGGGACATTCGGTCAAGTGAGTACTGTAGGACTCCTCCTGAGCAATCAAGGCAGTGGAACCATTGCTTCAGCACTCCGATGGTCTGCTCAATGATGTACCTGGTGGCGGCATGACTGTCATTGTAAGAGTGCTGGGCAGGAGTGGTGGTGTTGCGGAGGGGAGTCATGAGCCAGGTGCATAGCTGGTAGTCCTTGTCTCCGAGGAGCCAGTCGAGAGCTGTATTGGGTGCCTGGAACAGAGCTGGCACACCGGTCTGGTGCAGGATGAAGGGATCATGGCTGCTGCCAGCATAGCAGGCATTAACAGCCATTATTGTGCATCTGTGGTCGCACACCAACTGGATATTGAGTGAGTGGTATCCTTTTCGGTTTCAAAAGATTTCAGGATTCTGGTGCGGAGCCCTCAAGGGGATGTGTGTGCAGCCTTTGGTACACTGCACCATGGGGGAGCATGCCATCTTCACAAAACGAGTTGAGCGCTCCCGCTGCTTCTGTCTCAACAAGGGGAACGAGATGTATTCCATCCTCCTTCAGTACAGAGCATCTGTGACATCACGAATGGAGCAATGGGTGGCAAACTGGGAGATGTTGGAGATGTCTGCTGTGGCTCCCTGGAAAGATCCATTGGCATTAAACGTTAGGGTGATGGTGACCTTCATTACCACTGAGATAGCTGTTCTCACCTTTGTTTGAGGTTCAAGGTCTGGCTGCAGCAGATGGCATAGCTCCATCACCACATCTTTAGAACATCACAGCCTTTGGATATACTGCTTCTCAGAGAGGTGGATGTACAAAAACTGTTGGCGAAACACCCTGGGTGCATACGGCCTTCTGTTCGCATACTCGTCTTTCTCTATCCACATCCTCATGGACCTCCTGATGTCGGTCCCCCTGTTCCTGTCCCTGTTGACCTCATCATCGCCGTGCGTACAGGAGCATCATGAGCGATGTCGGAGTGGAGCGCAAAGCCGTAGCGCCATCGGCGAAGCAGTGGGCAAATACACGCGGGTTGATGCAGCCGCCGCACCTACGTGCTGACTCATTTGCACACTGTTAATGCTGGCTGGCAACGCTAACTGGCCCTGTGCAAAGGGACAACTTCAGTCCCACAGGATATAACACCCAAGAGGTAATGATCAACCGATACAAAACTTTGATGAGATCTCAGTTAGTGTTCAGGAGCTGTGGTGGAGCAAAGGGATTTGACAGTCTACATCTGTGGTTGGGAAAATGTTGGAGTCCATTATTAAAGAAGCAGTAGCAGGGCATTTGGAAAAGCAAGATTTGGTCAGGCAGAGCCAGCATGGATTTATGAAGGGGAAGTCATGTTTGACAAATTTGCTGGAATTCTTTGAGGATGTAATGAACAAGGTGGATAAAGGGGAACCAGTGGATGTGGTGTATTTGGACTTCCAGAAGTCATTTGACAATGTGCCACATAAAAGGTTACTGCACAAGATAAAAGTTCATGGGGGTGGGTGTACAGGTTGAGCGTCTGAAATCCGCAAACCTCGGGACCGAGGCCATTCCGGATTCAGGGTATTTCTGGATTTTGGAACGTCTTTGCCTGGGACGAGGTAGGTGGGGTCGGGCAGCCGAGGTAAGGAGGCGAGGTCGGGCCGCCGAGGACCAGGAAGAAGTCGGGCCGCGCGAAGTCATGGTGGGCAAAGTCGCGGCGAAGTCGGGGCGGGCGAAGTCGCGGTGAACTCGGGCTGGAGGTCGGGCTGCCGAGGGCTGGGGCGAGATCAGGCCACCGAGGGCCGGGGCGGTGTAGCGCCACTGAGGGCCGGGCAAGGTAGGTCTGCAAGGGCCAGAGCGAGATAGGGCCAGAGCGAGGTCGGGCCACCGAGGGCCAGGACGAGGTAAGGCCGCCGAGGGCCAGGGCGAGGTAGAGCTGCTGAGGGCCAGTGTGAGGTCAGGGCCGCTGAGGGCTGAAGTGAGGTCGGGGCTGCCGAGGGTCGAGGCGAGGTCGGGGCCACCGAGGGCTGGGCGAGGTCGGGGCCACCGAGGGCTGGGGCGAGTTTGGGCCAGGGTGTGGTCGGGCCGCCGAGGGCCAGAGTGAGGTCGGGGCCACCGAGGGCTGGGGCGAGGTCGGGGCCACCGAGGGCTGGGGCGAGGTTGGGCCAGGGTGTGGTCGGGCCGCCGAGGGCCAGAGTGAGGTCGGGGCCACCGAGGGCTGGGGCGAGGTCGAGCCGGGGCGAGGTCGGACCAGAGCGAAGTCGGGCCAGGGTGTGGTCGAGCCACCGAGGGCCAGAGTGAGGTCGGGGCCACCGAGGGCTGGGGCGAGGTCGGGGCCACTGAGGGCTGGAGCGAGGTCGGGCCAGGGTGTGGTCGGGCCGCTGAGGGCCAGAGTGAGGTCGGGGCCACTGAGGGCTGGGGCGAGGTCGGGCCGGGGCGAGGTCGGGCCGGAGCGAGGTCGGGCCAGGGTGTGGTCGGGCCACCGAGGGCCAGAGTGAGGTCGGGGCCACCGAGGGCTGGGGCGAGGTCGGGGCCACTGAGGGCTGGAGCGAGGTCGGGCCAGGGTGTGGTCGGGCCGCTGAGGGCCAGGGTGTGGTCGGGCCGCTGAGGGCCAGAGTGAGGTCGGGCCACCTAGGGCCGGAGCGAGGTCGGGCCGGGGCGAGGTCGGGCCGGAGCGAGGTCGGGCCGGGGTGAGGTCGAGCCGCCGAGGGCCAGAGTGAGGTCGGGGCCACCGAGGGCCGGAGCGAGGTCGGGCCGCCCAGGGCTGGTGCGAGGTCGGGTCGGGGTGAGGTCGGGCCGCCGAGGGCCGAGGCAAGGTCAGGCCGGGGTGAGGTCGGGCTGTTGAGGCAGGGGGAGTCCGGATTTTGGAAAATTTTCTGGCTTCCGGACGACCCTGCCACGGATCGGCCCAGAGTCCAGATTCCGGAACATTCCGGATTCCGGAACTCTGGATTTTGGACACTGCACCTGCAATATGTTAGCATGGATAGCGGATTGGCTAACTAACAGAAAACAAAGAGTCGGGGTAAATGGTTCATTCTCTGGTTGGCAACCAGTAACTAGTGGGGTGCCACAGGGCTCAGTGCTGGGACCTTGTGATATATTCACAGAGCACAGTACACACAGCTTCTAACATGGCAGGCAGCTCATGGGAAATCAGGGATAGCATTAAAGCCAAGGAAGTGGCATACAAATTGGCCAGAAATAGCAGCGAACCCGGGGACTGGGAGAAATTTAGAACTCAGCAGAGGAGGACAAAGGGTTTGATTAGGGCAGGGAAAATGGAGTACGAGAAGAAGCTTGCAGGGAACATTAAGACGGATTGCAAAAGTTTCCATAGATATGTAAAGAGAAAAAGGTTAGTAAAGACAAACGTAGGTCCCCTGCAGTCAGAATCAGGGGAAGTCATAACGGGGAACAAAGAAATGGCGGACCAATTGAACAAGTACTTTGGTTCGGTATTCACTGAGGAGGGCACAAACAACCTTCCGGATATAAAAGGGGTCGGAGGGTCTAGTAAGGAGGAGGAACTGAGGGAAATCCTTATTAGTCGGGAAATTGTGTTGGGGAAATTGATGGGATTGAAGGCCGATAAATCCCCAGGGCCTGATGGACTGCATCCCAGAATATTAAGGAGGTGGCTTTGGAAATAGTGGATGCATTGACAGTCATTTTCCAACATTCCATTGACTCTGGATCAGTTCCTATCGAGTGGAGGGTAGCCAATGTAACCCCACTTTTTAAAAAAGGAGGGAGAGAGAAAACAGGGAATTACAGACCGGTCAGCCTGACATCGGTAGTGGGTAAAATGATGGAATCAATTATTAAGGATGTCATAGCAGTGCATTTGGAAAGAGGTAATATGATAGGTCCAAGTCAGCATGGATTTGTGAAAGGGAAATCATGCTTGACAAATCTTCTGGAATTTTTTGAGGATGTTTCCAGTAGAGTGGACAAGGGAGAACCAGTTGATGTGGTATATTTGGACTTTCAGAAGGCTTTCGACAAGGTCCCACACAAGAGATTAATGTGCAAAGTTAAAGCACATGGGATTGGGGGTAGTGTGCTGACATGGATTGAGAACTGGTTGTCAGACAGGAAGCAAAGAGTAGGAGTAAATGGGGACTTTTCAGAATGGCAGGCAGTGACTAGTAGGGTACCGCAAGGTTCTGTGCTGGGGCCCCAGCTGTTTACACTGTACATTAATGATTTAGACGAGGGGATTAAATGTAGTATCTCCAAATTTGCGGATGACACTAAGTTGGGTGGCAGTGTGAGCTGCAAGGAGGATTCTATGAGGCTGCAGAGCGACTTGGATAGGTTAGGTGAGTGGGCAAATGCATGGCAGATGAAGTATAATGTGGATAAATGTGAGGTTATCCACTTTGGTGGTAAAAACAGAGAGACAGACTATTATCTGAATGGTGACAGATTAGGAAAAGGGGAGGTGCAAAGAGACCTGGGTGTCATGGTACATCAGTCATTGAAGGTTGGCATGCAGGTACAGCAGGCGGTTAAGAAAGCAAATGGCCTTCATAGCGAGGGGATTTGAGTACAAGGGCAGGGAGGTGTTGCTACAATTGTACAGGGCCTTGGTGAGGCCACACCTGGAGTATTGTGTACAGTTTTGGTCTCCTAACCTGAGGAAGGACATTCTTGCTATTGAGGGAGTGCAGCGAAGGTTCACCAGACTGATTCCCGGGATGGCGGGACTGACCTATCAAGAAAGACTGGATCAACTGGGCTTGTATTCACTGGAGTTCAGAAGAATGAGAGGGGACCTCATAGAAACGTTTAAAATTCTGACGGGTTTAGACAGGTTAGATGCAGGAAGAATGTTCCCAATGTTGGGGAAGTCCAGAACCAGGGGACACAGTCTAAGGATAAGGGGGAAGCCATTTAGGACCGAGATGAAGAGGAATTTCTTCACCCAGAGAGTGGTGAACCTGTGGAATTCTCTACCACAGAAAGTTGTTGAGGCCAATTCACTAAATATATTCAAAAAGGAGTTAGATGAAGTCCTTACTACTAGGGGAATCAAGGGGTATGGTGAGAAAGCAGGAATGGGGTACTGAAGTTGCATGTTCAGCCATGAACTCATTGAATGGCGGTGCAGGCTAGAAGGGCCGAATGGCCTACTCCTGCACCTAGTTTCTATGTTTCTATGTTTCTATGAAGCTTCCAGAATATGCCTGGTTCTGTTTATTATTAACTCTGTAGTTGCAGTGCACAATACGTCCACATCTACAGTGTGAAGCTATAAACATTACAAGCTTACAGACATTACACTTCTCCCTCCTTAATGAAGAAGTTATTGTAACAAACATCATACATAACTTGCATGTTTATACATAACACAGGATATATTTTTTCCATATTTAAAAATATAACTGAACTACTTGTTTTCTGTTTCGAAGAGAATTCCTTCGCTCTCGAACAGAACATTCCAAACATGGTGTCGAATCTAAACTCATTCAAGGCTCATCCTGAGGAACGTTTTCCTCCACGGAATTTCCTTGATTTTCATTTGAACTCACTCTAACTTCCAGCTGTTTGTTTTCTTGACTCAGACTCAGACTTACATTCTGATTCTCTCCTCGATTTACTTCCAGTACACTGGATGTAGGATTTGCTACTGGTATATCAAAACTGTCTGATGAGTCAGAAATAATTAAATCATTCCCACCTTCAACTCCTTCCATGTCTGTCGGTAAAATATGATCAATATGAACAAACCTAACCTGTCCATTATCAAACATCTTTACCAAATATGTGCGAGGACCACATATCTTCACCACTCTTCCTGGTAACCACTTTAACCATTTATGGTGATGGTTCTTCACTCTCACCTTCTGGTTTAATTTCACACTTCTCTCTTTTACTCTACCTCTATCATGATTTTCTGTCTTAATTGTGGCTCTTCTACGGACTGTGTCAAATTTAGTTTTAACAACGAGAATCTGGTTCGAGGCTGTCATTTGAGAAACAACTCTGCTGGTGTTCTACCAGTAGTTGTGTGAGGTGTATTAGGATATGTAATCAAAATATTAGCCAATTTGTGATCCAATGACAATCATCATTTCTTTGGATTTGTATCTAACATTGGTTTTACAAATTGTACAGTGCGCTCTGCTGCACCATTCGAAGCAGAATGATATGGTGGACTCTTGATATGTTTCACACCATTTTTGCTTGTGAACAGTGCAAATTCTTCTGAACGAAATTATGGTTCATTATCCGAAATAATTTCTTCAGGGAGGCCAAATGAAGAAAATAATCTTCGTAAAATGTCCAATGTTTTACTTGTTGTTATTTTGCACATTGGGAACACTTCGAATGGCTATCAATCACAATGAACAATTGTTGTCCTTCTAGCTCAGCAAAATCAATATGTAGCCTTTGCCACAACCTGGGAGGCCATTTCCATGACTGTAATGGTACTGATGGTGGTTGCTTGCTTTCCGATTGACATGTCATACACTGACTCACGATGTACTCTATATCTTTATCAAGACCTGGCCACCATAAATAACTGCATGCAAAACTCTTCGTAAAGCATGCTCCCAGGTGCTGGTCATGGAGGTCTCCTAATAATTTGGATCTGAATTTATTTGGTATAACCACCCTTGCACCCCACATGATACAATCTTTATCGACTGATAATTCATTCCCACGAATGAAGAATGAATGAATATCCTTGTCTGATACCTTGTTTGACCGTCCATTTGCAATATAATCATACACCTTTGATATCACTGGGTCACGTTTGGTTGCTCTACCAATCTCTTCAGTTGTAACTGGCAGTTTATCAATGTATGAAAAATAAAACACTTCTTCCCTATCCGGTGTAACTTGTGATGGGGAAGGCAATCTAGACTTGCATCAGCATTACTGTGATCAGCTGATCGTCTTCAATATCATACGTATATGCTGACAAAATCAAAGCCCATCTCTGCATTCGGGCTGCAGCTAATATTGGAACTGGGGACTTTGGATGGAGGATTGCTGAAAGAGGCTTATGGTCCATAACGCTGGTAAACTTACGACCGTACAAGTATTTGTGAAACTTCTTGACCCCAAAAATTAATGCCAAAGCTTCCCTTTCGATTTGCACATAATTACTCTCACTGGCACTGAGAGTGTGCGAAGCAAAAGCAATTGGTCTCTCCTCCCCACTACATAATACATGAGAGATTACTGCCCCAACTCCATACAGAGAGGCATCACATGCTAGCTTAATCTCCTTAGATATGTCATAGTGAACTAACATGGTGCTCTCTACCAATTTACTTTTACACTCTTTGAATGCTGTATTGTATTCTTTTGACCACTTCCAATGGACCTGTTTTTTCAATAGTTCATTCAGTGGATGTAATACTGTAGCCAAATTTGGTAGGAACTTCCCATAATAGTTCAAAAGACCCAAGAATGAACGAAGTTCAGTGACATTCCTGGGAGTGGGTGCATTTCTAATTGCATCCAATTTTTCCATGGTTCGATGTAAACCATCTTTGTCTACTCTGTACCCTAGCTACTCCACTGAGTTTTAAAATAACTCACACTTATGAGCAGACACTCGTACTCTGTCCCTCTCTAGCCGTTTGAGGACTTCATTCAATATGTTATTATGAATTTGCCTATTTGATGCTGAAATTAGTATGTTATCCAAATAACATACAACCCCTTCAATACCTTGCAAAATCTGGTTCATTACCCCTTGGAATATGGCAGGGGCAGAAGACACTCCAAACGGTAGCCTATTAAATTGATATAGGCCTAGATGAGTATTTATAGTCAAACATGACTTGGACTCCTCATCTAGTTCAAGCTGTAAGTAGGCATTCGTAAGATCCTGTCAGTGTTGTGAACAAATCTTCTATATTCGTCAATGTATTGGGGAGATTACCCTCTAGAACCTGGTTTACGTTTACTTTATAATCACCACACAATCTTACCTTACCATCGGACTTAGGTACAACAACAATGGATGTCGCCCAATTACATCGATCTATCTTACAAATAATGTCCTCAGTCTCTAGCCTTTTGAGTTCTTGCTCAACTTTCACCTTGAGTGCATATGGTGCGGAAAGTGGCTGTAGTAAACCGATCTAGCGTCTTCTGTACCCTGACACTCGTCTTGAAGCCTTGGATCGGACTGCTTGTTTCGCAGAACACCTTCGGATACTTTTTGATAACCTCATCCGTTGATGCAAATCTCGCTTCCACACGGAAAATCTCACTACAATCCAGCTTCAGTGATCTCAACCAATTTCTTCCTAGTAAGGCAGGCTTGTCTCCTTTCACTACTATTAGAGGCAAGTTCTGAAATTGATCCTTATATTTCACCGGTACGGTGGTACGACCTACCACCGGAATGTTCTCTCCCGAGTAGCCTCGCAGCTCTATCTCGGATTTCTCCAATGGGAAATCCCGCAATTTGTTGAGGTATAGCGACTCCGGTACTACACTCACGGATTCCCCTGTGTCGATTTCCATTGGTATTTTGAATCCCGCAACCTCTATGTGGATTTTGATACTTTTTGAATCGCTGTCCGTTAACCTCGTGCTCCTGATGATGTGTAACTCTAACATCTCCATTTCCTGTTGTTGTTCTTCCATGCTATGTAGTCTCTGAGGATTTCTACTTATAGCTTTGAACACTGGACTCATAGCTTTGAAAGCTGATTTACCCTTCAGTCGGCATGCCTTTTCAAGATGCTCAGTCTTTCTGCAGAAGAAACACTCTGCCTTCACATATGGACAACTTTGAGCAATGTGTTGTCCCAGGCACCTGTAGCACGACTTCGACACTCTGTTAGAATTTCCAGTTTCTGAGACTTTGGGCTCCCGCCGCCTTTTATTTTGAATCTGCAGGTGATTTACCTCGGTTGACTGACGACCGTAATTATTATTTAATTCTCGGGAATATTGTTCGGCCATGCTCATCGACCTCGCTGTCTGACAAGCAATCTCAAAAGTCAAGTCATCCATCGTCAATAACTTCCTTCTGATCGCATCATTTTTCACCCCACAAACAAAATGATCCCACAATGCTCGGTTTTGAAAGTTTCCAAAATTACAGTGAATCGATTGCTTTTTTAATGCAACAATGTAATCACTGATACTTTCATCAGCCTTTTGATTTTGTATACCGAAACGATAGCTTTCAGCAATTTCTAACAGTTTGGTGTTATAGTGCTGCTCCAGCCTCGTTAAAATCTCTTTAAGCATTGTGTCCTTTGGCTCGTCAGGCACAAGCAGATTTATCAGTGTTTCAAACAATTCCGGTCCAGCTTCCGATAAGAAGATAGCTCTCTTACGTTTCAATATTGCCTGATTCTGGACTGGATTCTCTGGAACTTCGATTATGTTATTTGCAGTGAAATACATTTCTAGCCGATCCACATACGCTTTAAAATGTTCCCGATTATGTCTATATTCACCCAAGTGTCCTATTACATCTGCGGGTGCTGCCATTTTAATTTCTAGCTGTTCACACAGTGTGCTGTATTTTACCTCGGATTTTGTAGCCTTTTCCAAAGACAGAGAAGCTCTCAAAGTCTCTCTGTCAGCTGGCTGAATCCTTCACCAACAAAATTTCAGCTTTAAATCATCCAAAAAAAATCCCATCTCGCCGCCAAATGAGATATATTCACGGAGTACAGCACACACAGCTTCTAACATGGCAGGCAGCTCTGTCTTACTATTAACTCTGTAGTTGCAGTACACAATACATCCACATCCACAGTGTGGAGCTACAAGCATTACAAGCTTACAGACATTACTGACCCCAACTAGTTACAATCTATATTCACAACTTGGAAGAAAGGACTGAGTGTAACGTAACCAAATTTGCTGATGATACAAAGATGGAAGGAAAAGCAAAGTGTGAGGAGGACACAAAAAATCTGCAAAAGGACATAGATGGGCTAAGTGAGTAGGCAAAAATTTGGCTGATGGAGTATAATGTTGGAAAGTGTGAAGTCATGCACTTTGGCAAAAAAAATCAAAGAGCAAGTTATTATTTAAATGGAGAAAGATTGCAAAGTGCCACAGTACAGCGGGACCTGGGGGTACTTCTACATGAAACACAAAAGGATAATATACAGGTACAGCAAGTGATCAGGAAGGCCAATGGAATCTTGGCCTTCATTGCAAAGGGGATGGAGTATAAAGGCAGAGAAGTCTTGCTGCAGCTATACAGGGTATTGTGAGGCTACACCTAGAATACTGTGTTGGAAGCAGTTCAGAGAAGGTTCACTAGGTTGATTCTGGGGATGAGGGGGTTGACTTATGAGGAAAGGTTGAGTAGGTTGGACCTCTTCTTATTGGAATTCAAAAGAGTGAGAGGTGATCTTATCGAAATGTATAAGATTATGAGGGGGCTTGACAAGGTGGATAGAGAGAGGATGTTTCCACTGATGGGGGAGACTAGAACTAGAGGGCATGATCTTAGAATAAGGGACCGCCCATTTAAAACAGAGATGAGGAGAGATTTCTTCTCTCAGAGGGTTGTAAATCTGTGAAATTCGCTGCCTCAGAGAGCTGTGGAAACTGGGACATTGAATAAATTTAAGCTAGAAATAGACAGTGTCTTAAACGATAAGGGGATAAGGGGTTATGGGGAGCGGGCGGGGAAGTGGAGCTGAGTCCATGATCAGATCAGCCATGATCTTATTGAATGGCTTAGCAGGCTAGTTAATCCCCTGTGGGGTTGCACACTGTGAATTCAGACTGAGTGCATTATATAGGTCAGGAGGGTAGGGGTATAATTGGATCAAAGAAAGGGAGGGAAGAAGATGCAACTGCAGAGGGAAGAGTGACAAGGGGGAGAAGAAAAGAGGAGGGGTGGAGAGATGACGGAAAGGGGCGAAGAATGAAATGGGGAGGGAAAGAGAATGGGGGCGAGAGGAGAGGTGGAAGAGAGAAAGGGGAGATTACTATTTGTATCTGTGCACTAGCTTTTAGTGATTGGCACATAAGAAATAGGAGCAGGAGTAGGCCATCTTGCCCCTTGAGCCTGCTCCGTCATTTAATAAGATCATGGCTGCGCCCACTGGAAATGTATGCTTTCTCTGGGATTTCTATGGAACTGCCCAACTGCCATCCACGTTCCACCCGGCGCGAGATTGGTTGCGGAGGGATCCGCCGGCATGACATCATGCCGCCCACTCATGTCGAATGCTGCAAATCGCCCATTTTGGTCAGGGATGCTGGCCACAGATCGACCTGCCGCCCACCAGAAGGACAGCTCGCAAAAAGCAGGTCTGAGCTGGCCGTGAGTCAGGCGGCAGGGAGAAGGGTTCCCAGTGCTGCAGCGCTGCACATCGCGGCTATGGTGCAGATGCTGGACCATCATGAGTGGGACTGCTGGGAAAAAGTTAGGTGGATGTTGCTTTACTTTATTGTTGATGGTCATGTTTAATTTGGATGTGATAAAAGCGACTGAACTGTGTCTAGGCTGATGGAAACTTTTTTCTTTGACCTTGGTGAAAGACCTTCATTGAGAAGCCCAATGGTGGAGGCAAAATAATGATGAATAACTGAAAAGACACATTTTGTCTATAATTAGCTTACTATTCTGTGACACAGTTCTTCCAAGAAGTTCTCAGGGAAGTACTACATAGCACATATAGGGTGAGAGGGTTAGTGTTAGCATGATCTATTGTAAGCCTGAGACAGCTGCAGACTCTCACAACATTTGTATGGGAGGAAAAGGGTGTAAAGTTACAGCTATTCGACTTTAGGGGCAGCACGATTACAGACCAAACTGAGGAAGGACTCTGGTCAGTAGAACACAGCAAGAGACAAGCGCCGCAGTGACTCAGTGGCCTACCGTTGAGGTTTTAATGACTAGACTGTCACTATCATGTTGTTAATGTGTCTTTCTTTGTACTGCAAGGAAACTACTTCATAAAATCTGTTCTGATTCATCAAAAAAGACCTGTACCCAGTGTGTCTTGTTGTGGTGATGGACATAAGTCTATTCTGAGAGATGTAATTAATCTGACACATCGAATAACCCTCACAGCACATAAAGCGTGTTGCGATGGCCTGATGACCGTACCCATTATACAGTGCAGTCATATGTGGATGGGAAGATATTCCTGATCAAGTAGATGACCTGAGGGACAGATGTGTGTTTCTCACAAGGCATCACACATGATGTTAAAATCAGACATTCACCAAGAGAGGGTCAACAATGTGAGTGTATTTACAAGTGCACAATAACAAAGGTTACATAACATTATTACATTTACAAACATTTACACCACCAACACCCAGCCCTCTACCCGGCACCACCACCTCTCTTTCCACCCGGTGAAGCGATGCCCAAGCTCCTCTTCCTTGCCCCGACTCCACCGCAGTGTCCCGCTCCCCTGCCACGCTCTGTCTCGTCCTGTTGGGTTCTGGCGTCTTGCTTGACTTTACGCCACGGCCTCTGCGCTTGGTTGAACTTGCCAGTGTGGAGTCCATTCCAAACCCCAGAATCTCGGAGGCTGAAGCCGAGGTTCTGCTGACACCTGGCTCATGTGGCAGGAGGCTGCTGCCATCCTGTTCCTGCTCCTGGAGCTCAAGAGGCTTAAAGACAGGCTCTTCTCCCTCCTCTCCTCTTCTTCATGGTTCAGGGTGGCGGAGGTGGGAGCAGTGGAAATGGGTGGGGTGGAGGAAGGATCTGCTGTCTTGGGCTGGACGGGGTGCCGTCAGCGTGGGAAACATTGGGGTCTGACGGCTTCTCTGAAGGCCAGAGGTTAATGGTGTTCCTTGATCCGTGCTGTCCAAGTCATCATCTGCAAGTAGAGGATGACATTTCACTCTGTGGGGCATTGGGGGTGCGGGTGGGATGCTGGTCAAGCTGAGATGTGAGCCGTGCCACTCATATTCTGCCACCAACGAGTTCAATCTCTACATGGGCACAACAATAATGGACAACAAAGTTTGTGGTAAATCGCGATTGCCTTAATATTGCATGTCCTTTCATGCCATGAGCGTCGCTCACACCGGAGATTAGTATAACCTTACCATGATTTGGCATCAGATCTGCATGGCGGCGGGCACCCACCAATGACAACGCATGCTCCTCCAGCCTGCTCAATTCGACCACCTCTACTGGTCCCCCTCCATCGCACTCAGGCTTGCTGCCTTGGATGCCTTTTTCTTCTGCACAAAGAAACGTTGCAGCCTTTAGCCCCTTTGCTGATGCCCCCCCCCCCCACCCCCAGCCCCCCGCACACACTCCCACACACACACACATCTGGCGCATAATCTTTTTGGTGTTGGACAGGAGGGAGGCGAATAAATTTATCCTGCCACCAGCAAATCGTTCCAACATTTTCAGCATTGGTCCCCATCCAGCTCAACGTTGCCCATTGCGCTCGCGATCTCACTGATCTCCCTCCAAATGTGCCGGTATTGGGGTGGTGGAAGCTTGCCACGACCATCCCGGTGAGGTCTTTGTACCTGCGCTCCACCTCCGTCACAAGCACCTCCCTGCTCATTAAACCAGGGAGCTCTGGATCTGATTTTGCCAGTCTTCATTGCTGGTTTCTGGCCACTCATCATCAATGATGAAATGACTGGCTGCTCAACAGTTTGTGTGTCTCAATTTCTCCGACTGCCCCCTCTGAAACTCAGATTGCCCCCTCTACAACTTCCAACTCTGTCCTCTTCAACCTCCAACTTTCTCCTGTCCAACCTCCAAATCTGTCCTCTCCAACCTCCAAATCTGTCCCCTCCAACCTCCAACTATTTCCTCTCCAACCTCCAACTCTCCTCTCAAATTCAATCACTCGCCTCTCCACTTTCATACGCACAGGTGGAATAAAGTGGTGTGCCTTTATGCGCATGCGCAATACAGCAATCAGCCTCAAACGGCCCCAAAATGACAACATGTCGGAAGACAAAAACTACAACAAAAAAAAAATTGCGAAGTCTCATGCATGCGCTGATACGTCCTTACTACACAGTATAAATGCACACAAGGCCCATGCTTGAGAGAAGGTCAGTCTGTGACCTGTCCTTTATTCCTTAGCACTCAAGTGATGAAGGTGGGTGGAGCTTCCCCTTTTATACCTGAAGGTCCAGGTTAGGAGTGTCTCCCACCTAGTGGTCAGTGTTCTCACGGTGTACAACTTAGGTCAGTTTATACATGGGTTACAATGCTGGTTGAATATATGACATCACCTCCCCCCCCAAAGTCTTATTGGGATCACAGGTTGAGTCTCTCTGGTGGTTTACGCTCCCTTGTAGAGCGCCTGAGTTGGGGCTCCGGTTGTTGGGCGCTGGCCTGAGTGTCTGCTGTTTGCAGTGCCTCAGGCCTGTCCGGACTGCCCACAGTGACTGGGCTCTCCTCCCTTTGGTTCCGGTGTTCGGTCACCTGTGGTGGAGTGAACTCTATATCGTGTTCTTCCTCTGCTTCTTCTATGGGGTTGCTGAACCTCCTTTTTGTTTGATCCACATGTTTGCGGTAGATTTGTCCATTGGTAAGTTTAACTACCAGAATCCTATTTCCCTCTTTGGCAACCATAGTGCCTGCGAGCCATTTGGGCCCTGCAGCGTAGTTGAGGACAAAAACAGGATCATTTACATCAATACATCGCGCCCTCGCATTCCTGTCATGGTAGTGATATTGTGACTGGCGCCTGCTCTCGACAATTTCTTTCATGGTGGGGTGTATAAGGGATAATCGGGTTTTGAGTGTCCTTTTCATTAGTAGCTCTGCGGGTAGAACCCATGTGAGCAAGTGTGGTCGGGATCTATAGGCCAACAGGAGGCGTGATAAGCGGGTTTGGAGGGAACCCCCTTGGAATCTGAGCATCCCCTGTTTGATTATCTGCACTGCTCGTTCTGCCTGGCCGTTTGAGGCCGGCTTGAACGGTGCCGTTCTAACATGGTTAATTCCATTGCCTGCCATGAAGTCCTGGAATTCAGTGCTTGTGAAGCACGGGCCATTGTCGCTGACCAAGATGTCCGGTAGACCGTGGGCGGCGAACATTGCCCGTAGACTTTCTACCGTGGCAGAGGATGTGCTTGAATTTAAAATGTCACACTTGATCCATTTGGAGTAGGCGTCTACTACAACCAAAAACACTTTCCCCATGAAAGGACCTGCGTAGTCCACATGGATGCGTGTCCAAGGCTTGGCGGGCCATGGCCAGGGGCTAAGGGGGGCTTCCCTGGGCGCATGGCCCAGCTGGGCACACGTGTTGCACCTGCGAACACAAAGTTCCAGATCTGCGTCTATCCCTGGCCACCAAACATGTGACCTGGCAATTGCCTTCATCATGACAATGCCCGGGTGCCCATTGTGGAGTTCTCTGATGAACACCTCTCTGCTCATCTGGGGCATGACTACGCGGTTTCCCCACAGTAGGCAATCGGCCTGAATCGAGAATTCATCCTTGCGCCTGTGAAATGGTTTAAATTTCTCAGGGCATGCCCTGTACGTGGCTGCCCAGTCCCCATTCAGGACACATTTCTTGACTAGAGACAATAGCGGGTCTCTATTTGTCCAGACTTTAATCTGACGGGCTGACACGGGTGAGCCTTCGCTTCCGAAAGCTTCAACAGCCATGACCATTTCAGCAGCATGCTCGGTAGCCCCCTCAGTGGTGGCGAGTGGGAGCATGCTGAGTGCATCGGCGCAGTTTTCGGTGCCCGGTCTGTGCCGAATTGTGTAGTCATAGGCAGCTAATGTGAGTGCCCACCTCTGTATGCGGGCCGATACGTTTGCATTTATGGCCTTGTTGTCGGCCAAAAGGGACGTTAGGGGTTTGCGATCTGTCTCCAGCTCAAATTTCCTGCCAAACAGGTACTGGTGCATTTTCTTTACCCCATATACACATGCGAGCGCCTCCTTTTCTACCATCCCGTAGCCCCTTTCTGCCTGGGACAGACTCCTGGAGGCATAAGCTACTGGCTGTAACTGACCCTTGGCATTGACATGCTGCAACACACACCCGACACCATAGGACGATGCATCGCACGTTAACACAATTTTCTGACATGGGTCATATAGCGTTAACAGATTGTTGGAACATAACAAATTGCGTGCTCTATTAAAAGCCCTTTCCTGGCTGTCCCCCCAGACCCATTCGCGACCTTTGCGTAGGAGCACGTGTAGCGGCTCTAGCAGCGTGCTCAATTTGGGAAGAAAGTTACCAAAATAGTTCAGGAGCCCCAGGAACGAACGCAGCTCCGTCGTGTTACGGGGTCTGGGTGCTCTCTGGATCGCTTCTGTCTTGGATGCAGTAGGGCTGATCCCGTCTGCTGCTACCCTCATCCCCAGGAATTCTACCTCTGGAGCTAGGAAGACGCACTTCGCCTTTTTCAGTCGCAGATCTACCTTTGCGTAGCATCTCCTCCAGGTTGTGGAGGTGTTCTTCAGTATCGTAACCTGTAATGAGGATGTCGTCCTGAAAAACCACCGTCCCTGGAATCGACTTGAGGAGGCTTTCCATATTTCGGTGGAAGATCGCGGCTGCCGAGCGCTTCCCGAACGGACATCTGTTGTACTCAAACAGCCCCTTGTGTGTCGTGATGGTGGTCAGCTTCTTCTACTCACTGTCCAGTTCCTGGTTCATGTAAGCTGAGGTCAGGTCCAATTTTGAAAAAAGTTTGCCACCGGATAACGTCGCAAAGAGGTCCTCCGCTCTCGGTAGCGGGTACTGGTCTTGGAGTGACACCCGATTGATGGTGGCCTTGTAATCGCCACATATCCTGACCGACCCACCCGCCTTGAGCACCGGCACAATCGGGCTCGCCCAGTCACTGAATTCAACTGGCGAGATGATGCCTTCCCTCAGCAGGCGGTCCAATTGGCCTTCTATCTTTTCCCGCATCACGTACGGCACCGCTCTGGCCTTGTGGTGTACTGGTCTGGCGTCCGGGTTTATGTGAATCACTACCTTGGCCCCCATGAAAGTACCAATGCCGGGTTGAAATAATGAGTCAAATTTGTCCAGGATCTGTGAACATGATACTCGCTCCACAGAGGAAATTGCATTGACATCGCCCCATTTCCAGTTCATGACAGCAAGCCAACTCCTCCCCAGTAGTGCGGGACCGTCCCCTGGGACAATCCAGAGTGGCAACCTGTTCTCCGAATCTTTGTGGGTCACGACTACCGTGGCGCTGCCTAGCGCCGGAATGATCTGCTTTGTGTAAGTCCGTAGCTGTGCGTCAATTGGCGATAATTTTGGCCTCCTGGCCTTGGATGCCCACAACTTTTCAAACTGTTTGATACCCATCAGGGACTGGCTGGCACACGTGTCTAACTCCATTGATACTGGGATGCCATTGAGGAGCACTTTCATCATTATCGGTGGCGTCCTGGTGTATGAACTTTATACGTGCTCCACATGAACTCGCTGAACTTCAACTTCCAGCGATTTCTGCAGGTATTTTGCTCATCTCTGCAAACTCCGGCTGAATGTATGCCTCCACGCCTCCAGCATGAGTTGCGGTTTGAAACAAAAGGTCCCTTGCCAATCGATCATCCCTGACTGCCCCTGTTATTGTCCTTGAGTGCACCATTAACAGGTGTTGATGGCCCCATTACTGGCTGCATTGTCCCTTGCAATGGTGTGAATCGCTGTTCAGCTTGCCATTGTCTCTGTCGAAATCCCCCTCTGCGTTCGACTACATGTTGGGGCATGCCTGACTGCCCTTGACTGCCTGGAGAACTGTGTGCTGCTTTAACAATGTTGAATCTCTGTCCCAACCATTCCTTAACACAGTACCTCTCGTCTGTTCTGCTAGTGGTCATGCTCGCGTGGTTTAAATCCCAGTTTCTTGTCGCCATTGATACGTCCTTACTACACAGTATAAATGCACACGAGGCCCATGCTTGAGAGAAGGTCAGTCTGTGACCTGTCCTTCATTCCTTAGCATTCAAGTGATGAAGGTGGGTGGAGCTTCCCCTTTTATACCTGAAGGTCCAGGTTAGGAGTGTCTCCCACCTAGTGGTCAGTGTTCTCATGGTGTACAACTTAGGTCAGTTTATACATGGGTTACAATGCTGGTTGAATGCATGACATGCGCATTGGAGGCCCTCCGAAGATCCCTGAGTGGAGAGGCCTCCAACTGCTGCACACTGATGAAGCCGGCTGCTCACTCCCACCCAGTGACTGCTGCTGCCTGCCGCCCACAAAACGGAGCTGAAAGTGGCTCCCGACGGGACCCGGCGGCAGCGGGCGGCAAAAAGGTAGGTGCTACGCAGGGGCCGCTAAGAAATGGGCAGCGACCAGATTTGGCCCCATAGAAGGTACAGAGTGACTAAAGAGGCTCATTTAATTTTCAGGTTGAGAAGACAACTACAAACAAAACAAACTTTACTGCCATTTTTTTTTATCATATCAAGTACACTCCTAGAGGAAATGGCATCCTCACGACTCAGTCTTATATGTCTTACTTGGTTTTAAGAACATAAGAAATAGGAGCAGGAATGGGCCATTTGGCAGCTTGAGCCTGCTCCGCCATTCAATAAGATCACGGGTGATCTGATCCCGTCCTCAACTCCACTTCCATGCCCACTTCTCATAACCCTTTACTCCCGTATTGCTCAAAAATCTGTCTATCTCCACCTTAAATATATTCAATAATTTGTTCATATTCGAACAAGGACAGCATCTCTGGCCACCATCACACAATTTCTATTCAAAGACTCAGCCACCACAGCTCTCTGGGGAAGAGAATTCCAAACATTCACTAACCCCGAGAGAAGAAATTCCTCCTTATTTCTATTTTAAAGGGGCGACCCCTTATTTTGAAACTATGCCCCCTAGTTCTAGATTCCCCCAAGAGGGCAAACATCCTCTCTGCATCTACCCTGTCGAATATGATATAATTGGGATTACGGAGACATGGCTCCATGGTGACCAAGGCTGGGAACTCAACATCCAGGGGTAGTCAACATCCAGGAAGGATAGACAGAAAGAAAAAGGAGGTGGGCTAGCATTGCTGGTTAAAGAGGAAATTAATGCAATAGCAAGGAAGGACATTAGCTTGGATGCTGTGGAATCTGTATGGGTAGAGCTGCAGAATACCAAAGGGCAGAAAACGCTAGTGGGAGTTGTGTACAGATCACCAAACAGTAGTAGTGAGGTTGGGGACAGCATTAAACAAGAAATTAGGGATGCATGCAATAAAGGTACAGCAGTTATCATGGGGAACTTTAATCTACATATAGATTGGGCTAACCAAACTCGTAGTAGTACGGTGAAGGAGGATTTCCTGGAGTGTATTAGGGATGGTTTTCGCGACCAATATGTCGAGGAACCAACTAGAGGCCTGGCAATTCTAGACTGGGTGATGTGTAACGAGCAAGGACTAATTAGCAATCTTGTTGTGCGAGGCCCCTTGGGGAAGAGTGACCATAATATGGTAGAATTCTTTATTAAGATGGAGAGTGACACAGTTAATTCAGAGACTGGGGTCCTGAACTTAAGGAAAGGTAACTTCGATGGTATGAGACGTGAATTGGCTAGAATAGACTGGTGAATGACACTTAAAGGGTTGACAGTGGATAGGCAATGGCAAACATTTAAAGATCACATGGATGAACTTCAACAATTATACATCCTTGTCTGGGGTAAAATTAAACCAGGGATGGTGGCTCAACCGTGACTAACAAGCAAAATTAAGGATAGTGTTAAATCCAAGGAAGAGGCATATAAATTGGCCAGAAAAAGTAGCAAACCTGAGGATTGGGAGAAATTTAGAATTCAGCAGAGGAGGACAAAGGGTTTAATTAGGAGGGGGAAAATAGAGTATGAGAGGAAGCTTTCTGGGAAGAGAAAAAGATTAGTGAAGACAAACATAGGTCCCTTGCAGTAAGAATCAGGTGAATTTATAATGGGGAACAAAGACATGGCAGACCAATTGAACAAATACTTTAGTTCTGTCTTCACGAAGGTTGACACAAATAACCTTCCGGAAATACTAGGGGACCGGGGGTCTAGCAAGAAGGAGGAACTGAAGGAAATCCTTATTAGTCAGGAAATTGTATTTGGGAAATTGATAGTATTGAAGGCCAATAAATCCCCAGGGTCTGATTGTCTGCATCCAGAGTACTTAAGGAAGTGGCCTTGGAAATAGTGGATGCATTGGTGATAATTTTCCAACAGTCTATTCACTCTGGATAAGTTCCAATGGACTGGAGGGTAGCTAATGTAACACCACTTTTTAAAAAAGGAGGGAGAGAGAAAAAGGGGAATTATAGACTGGTTAGCCTCACATCAGTAGTGGGGAAAATGTTGGAATCAATTATTAAAGATGAAATAGCAGCGCATTTGGAAAGCAGTGACAGGATCGGTCCAAGTCAGTATGGATTTATGAAAGGGAAATCATGCTTGACAAATCTTCTAGAATTTTTTGAGGATGTAACTAGGAGAGCGGACAGGGAGAACCAGTGGATGTGGTGTATTTAGACTTTCAAAAGACTTTTGACAAGGTCCCACACAAGAGATTGATGTGCAAAATTAAAGTACATGTTATTGGGGGTAATGTATTGATGTGGGTATAGAACTTGTTGGCAGACAGGAAGCAGAGAGTCAGGATAAACAGGTCCTTGTCAGAATGGCAGGCAGTGCCTAGTGGGGTGCCGCAGGAACCCAGCTATTTGCAATATACATCAATGACTTAGATGAAGGAATTGAGTGTAATATCTACAAGTTTGCAGATGACACTAAGCTGGGTGGCGGTGTGAGCTGTGAGGAGGATGCTAAGAGACTACAGGGTGACTTGGTCAGGTTAGGTGAGTGGGTAAATGCATGGCAAATGCAGTATAATGTGGATAAATGTGAGGTTATCCACTATGGGGGCAAAACATGAAGGCAGAATATTATCTGAATGGCGGCAGATTAAGAAAAGGGGAGGTGCAACGAGACCTGGGTGTCATGGTACATCAGTCATTGAAGGTTGGCATGCAGGTGCAGCAGGCGGTGAAGAAGGCAAATGGCATGTTGGCCTTCATAGCTAGGGGATTTGAGTACAGGAGCAGGGAGTCTTACTGCAGCTGTACAGGGGCCTTGATGAAGCCTCACCTGGAATATTGTATTGAGTTTTGGTCTCCTAATCTAAGGAGGGACGTTCGTGCTATTGAGAGAGTGCAGCGAAGCTTTACCAGACCGATTTCTGGGATGGCAGGACTGACATATAAGGAGAGACTGGATCGACTGGGCCTGTATTCACTGGAGTTTAAAAGAATGAGAGGGGATCTCATAGAAATATATAAAATTCTGACGGGACTGAACAGGTTAGATGCAGGAAGAATGTTCCCGATGTTGGGGAAGTCCAGAACCAGGGGTCACAGACTAAGGATAAGGGGTAAGCCATTTAGGACTGAGATGAGGAGAAATTTCTTCACTCAGAGAGATGTTAACCTGTGGAATTTTCTACTGCAGAGAGTTGTTGATGCCAGTTCGTTAGATATATTCAAGAGGGAGTTAGATATGGCCTTTTCGGCAAAAGGGATCAAGGGGTATGGAGAGAAAGCAAGAGAGGGGTACTGAGGTGAATGATCAGCAATGATCTGATTGAATGATAGTGCAGGCTCGAGGGGCCAAATGGCCTACACCTGCACCTATTTTCTATGTTTCTATGTCAAGCCCCCTCAGAATATTAGATGTTTCAATAAAATACCTTCTCATTCTTCTAAACTCCAATGAGTATAGGCCCAACCTGCACAACGTTTCTTCATATGACAGTCCCTTCATCTCAGGAATCAACCTCGTGATCCTTCTCTGAACAGCCTCCAATGCAAATACGTCCTTCCTTAAATAGGGAGACCAAAACTGTACAGAGTACTCCAGGTGCGGTCTTACAGTTGGAACAGGACTTCTCTATTTTTATACTCCACCCACCTTCCAATAAAGGCCAACATGCCATTTGCCTTCCTGATTATTTGGTGCACCTGCATGCTGACTTTTTCTGTTTCATGTACAAGAACCGCCAGATCCCTCTGTACTACTGCATTTTGTAATTACTCCCCATTTAAATAATAATTTGCTTTTTTATTTTTCCTTCCAAAGTGGATAACTTCACATTTTCTCATATTATACTCCATCTGCCAAATTTTTGCCCACTCACTTAGCCTGTCTATATCCCTTTGTAGATTCTTTGCATCCTCCTCAAAACTTGCTTTCCCACCTATCTTTGTATCATCAGCAAATTTGGCTACATTACACTCGGTCCCTTCATCCAAGTTTTTCATATAGATTGTAAATAGTTGAGGCCCCAGCACTGATCCCTGTGGTTACAGTTTGCCAACCTGAAAATTACCCATTTATCCCGACTCTCTGTTTTCTGTTAGCCAATCCTCTATCCAAGCTAATATATTACCCTCAACCCCGTTAGATCTTATCGAATGTTTTCTGGAAATCAAAGTACACGACATCAACTGGTTCCCCTTAATTCAATCTGCTTGTTACATCCTCAAAGAACTCCAGCAACATTGTCAAACATGATTTCCTTTTCATAAAACCATGCTGACTCTGCTTGACTGCGTTATAATTTTCTAAATGTCATGCTATTACTTCCTTAATAATGGACTCCAACATTTTCCCAACCACAGATGATAGGCTAACTGGTCTATAGTTTCCCTGCTTTTTGTCTGCCTCTTTCTTTAAATAGGGCATTACATTTGCAGTTTTCCAATCTGCTGGGACCACCCCAGAATCGAAGGAATTTTGGTAAATTACAACGAATGCATCCACAATCCCTGCCGTTACTTCTCTCAAGACTCTAGCATGCAAGCCATCAGGTCCAGGGGATTTATCTGCCTTTAGTCCCATTATCCTACTGAGTACCACCTCCTTTGTGATTGTGTTAAGTTTCTCCCCCCCAAAGCCCATTGACTATCCACTTTTGGAATATTGTTAGTGTCCTCTACCGTAAAGATTGATGCAAAATATTTGTTCAGAGTTTCTGCCATCTCCATGTTCCCCATTACTAGTTCCCTGGTCTCGTCCTCAAAGGGACCAAAATTTACTTTAGCTACTGTTTCTGCCATCTCCATGTTCCCCATTCGGTAAAAAAATGGGACGAGGTCCTACAAGCTGAATTTAAGGAGCTAGGAGTTAAATTAAAAAGTAGGACCTCAAAGATAGTACAGGATTGCTACTAGTGCCACGTGCTAGTCAGAGTAGGAATCGCAGGATAGCTCAGATGATTACATGGCTTGAGGAGTGGTCCACAAGGGAGGGATTCAAATTCCTGGGACATTGGAACCAGATCTGGGGGAGGTGGGACCAGTACAAACCGGACGGTCTGCACCTGGGCAGGACCAGAACCAATGTCCGAAGAGGAGTGTTTGCTAGTGCTGTTGGGGAAGGGTTAAACTATTATGGCAGGGGGATGGGAATCTATGCAGGGAGACAGAGGGAAGTAAAATAGGGCAGAAGCAAAAGATAGAAAGAAGAAAAGTAAAAGTGGAGGGCAGAGAAACCCAAGGCAAAAATCAAAAAGGGCCACAATGCAGCAAAATTCTAAAAGGGCAAAGTGTGTTAAAAAGACAAGCCTGAAGGCTCTGTGCCTCAATGCGAGGAGTATTGGTAATAAGGTGGATGAATTAACTGCACAGGCAGCAATTAATGTATATGATATAATTGGCATCACGGAGAGATGGCTCCAGGGTGACCAAGGCTGGGAACTCAACATCCAGGGGTATTCAACATTCAGGAAGGATAGACAGAAACAAAAAGGAGGTGGGGTAGCGTTGCGGGTTAAAGAGAAAATTAATGCAACAGTAAGGAAGGACATTAGCTTGGATGATGTGGAATCTGTATGGGTAGAGCTGTGGAATACCAAAGGGCAGAAAACGCTAGTGGGAGTTGTGTACAGACCACCAAACCATAGTAGTGAGGTTGGGGACAGCATCAAACAAGAAATTAGTGATGCGTGCAATAAAGGTACAGCAGTTATCATGGGATACTTTAATCTACATATAGATTGGATTAACCAAACTGGTAGCAATGCAATGGAGAAGGAATTCCTGGAGTGTATTAGGGATGGTTTTCTGGACCAATATGTCGAGGAACCAACTAGAGGGCTGGCCATCCTAGACTGGGTGATGTGAAATGAGAAAGGACTAATTAGCAATCATGTTGTGCGAGGCCCCTTGGGGAAGAGTGACCATAATATGGTAGAATTCTTTATTAAGATGGAGAGTGACACAATTAATTCAGAGACTAGGATCCTGAACTTAAGGAAAGGTAACTTCGATGGTATGAAACGTGAATTGGCTAGAATAGACTGGCAAATGATACTTAGAGGGTTGATAGTGGTCAGACAATGGAAAACATTTAAAGATCACATGGATGAACTTCAACAATTATACATCCTTGTCTGGAGTAAAATTAAAACGGGGATGGTGGCTCAACCGTGGCTAACAAGCGAAATTAAGGATAATGTTAAATCTAAGGAAGAGGCATATAAATTGGCCAGAAAAAGCAGCAAACCTGAGGACTGGGAGAAATTTAGAATTCAGCAGAGAAGGACAAAGGATTTAATTAGGAGGGGGAAAATAGAGTAAGAGAGGAAGCTTGCCGGGAACATAAAAACTGATTGCAAAAGCTTCTATAGATATGTGAAGAGAAAAAGATTAGTGAAGACAAATGTACGTCCCTTGCATTCAGATTCAGGTGAATTCATAATGGGGAACAAAGAATTGGCAGACCAATTGAACAAGTACTTTGGTTCTGTCTTCACGAAGGAGGACATAAATAATCTTCCGGAAGTACTAGGGGACCGAGGATCTAGTGAGAAGGAGGAACTGAAGGATATCCTTACTAGGTGGGAAATTGTGTTAGGGAAATTGATTGGATTGAAGGCCGATAAATCCCTGGGGCCTGATAGTCTGCATCCCAGAGTACTTAAGGAAGTGGCCCTAGAAATAGTGCATGCATTGGTGATCATTTTCCAACAGTCTATTGACTCTGGATCAGTTCCTATGGACTGGAGGGTAGCTAATGTAACACCACTTTTTAAAAAAGGAGGGAGAGAGAAAACGTGTAATTATAGACCGGTTAGCCTGACATCAATCGTGGGGAAAATGTTGGAATCAATTATTAAAGATGAAATAACAACGCATTCGGAAAGCAGTGACAGGATCGGTCCAAGTCAGCATGGATTTATGAAAGGGAAATCATGCTTGGCAAATCTTCTGGAATTTTTTGAGGATGTAACGAGGAGGGTGGACAAGGGAGAACCAGTGGATGTGGTGTATTTGGACTTTCAAAAGGCTTTTGACAAGAGATTAGTGTGTTAAATGAAAGCACATGTTATTGGGGGTAATGTACTGACGTGGATGGAGAACTGGTTGGCAGATAGGAAGCAGAGAGCCGGGATAAATGGGTCCTTTTCAGAATGGCAGGCAGTGACTCGTGGGGTACCGCAGGGCTCAGTGCTGGAACCCCAGCTATTTACAATATACATTCATGATTTAGATGAAGGAATTGAGTGTAATATCTCCAAGTGGATAAATGTGAGGTTATCCACTTTGGTGTCAAAAACACGAAGGCAGCAACGAGACCTGGATGTCATGGTACATCAGTCATTGAAAGTTGGCATGCAGGTGCAGCAGGCAGTGAAGAAGGCAAATGGTATGTTGGCCTTCATAGCTCGGGGGTTTGAGTATAGGAGCAGGGAGGTCTTACTGCAGTTGTACAGGGCCTTGGTGAGGCTTCACCTGGAATATTGTGTTCAGTTTTGGTCTCCTAATCTAAGGAAGGATGTTCTTGTTATAGAGGGAGTGCAACGAAGGTTCACCAGACTGATTCCCAGGTTGGCTGGACTGACATATGAGGAGAGCCTGGATCGACTGGATTCACTGGAGTTTAGAAGGATGGGAGGGGATCTCATAGAAACATATAAAATTCTGATGGGACTGGACAGGTTAGATGCAGGAAGAATGTTCCTGATGTTGGGGAAGCCCAGAACCAGGGGAAACAGTCTAAGGGTAAGGGGTAAGCCATTTAGGACTGAGATGACGAGAACCTTCTTCACTCAGAGAGTTGTTAACCTGTGGAATTCCCTATCGCAGAGAGATGTTGATGCCAGTTCGTTGGATATATTCGAAAGGGAGTTAGTTACGGCCCTTACAGCTAAAGGATCAAGGGGTATGGAGAGAAAGCAGGAAAGGGGTACTGAGGTGAATAATCAGTCATGATCTTATTGAATGGTGGTGCAGGCTCGAAGGGCCGAATGGCCTACTGCTGCACCTATTTTCTATGGTTGTATGTTTTTCTATTACTCGAACCTGGTCTCGTCCTCTAAGGGACCAATACTTACTTTATCCACTCTTTTCCGTTTTATATACCTATAGAAACTCTTGCTATCTGTTTTTATATTTTGTGCTGGTTTACTTTCATAGTCTATCGTTCCCATCTTAATAATTTTTTTAGTCGTTCTTTGCTGGCTTCCCAGTCTTCTGACCTCCAACTAGTTTTGGCCACTTTGTATGCCTTTGTTTTTAACTGGATACCGTCCTTTATTTCTTTAGTTAGAAATGGATGGCTATCTTTTCTCTGACACCTTTTCCTCCTCACTAGAATATATTTTTGTTGAGAGTTGTGAAAATCTCGTTAGATGTACACCACTGTTCATCAACCGTCCTACACGTTAATCTATTTTCCCAGTCCACTATGCCCAACTCTGCCCTCATACCTTCATAGTCTCCTTTATTTAAGCTTGGTACACTGGTTGGGATCCAACTTTATCACCCTCCATCTGAATTTGAAATTCAACCATGCTATGATCACTCATTCCGAGGGAATCCTTCACTCGGCGATTGTTTATTAATCCTGTCTCATTGCACAGGACCAAACCTAAGATAGCCTGCCCCCTGGTTGGTTTCGTTACATACTGCTCAAGGAACCTGTCCCTTATGCACACTATTAACTCCTCATCAAGGCTACCCTGAGCAATTTGATTTGTCCAATCAATATGGAGGTTATAATCACCCACGATTATTGCTGTTCCCTGTTTACAAGCCCCCACTATTTCCTGATTTATGCTCCGACGAACAGAGTTGCTACTTTTAGGGGGCCTATAGACTACGCCCATCAGTGATTTTCTTTCCCCTTCTTGTTCCTTATCTCCACCCAAACTGTTTCAACACCCTTATTATTTGAGCCAATATCATTTCTTACTATAGCAGTGATTCCATCCTTTATCAATAGAGTTAACCCACCTCCTTTTCCTTTCTGTCTGTCCTTCCGGATTGTCAAGTACCCCTGAATATTTATTCCCAGTTCTGGTCACCTTGCAACCACATCTCTGTAATGGCTGTCAGATCATATCCATTTGTCTCAATTTGTGCCATCAACTCATCTATTTTGTTGCAAATGCTACGTGCATTTAGACAAAGTGCCTTTAAGTTTGTTTTTTTTATCCTTTTTTTCCTGCTTGTTTCCTCTCTCCTTCAAACTCACTTTCTTTATTTTTGCTTTCCAATTCCAGCTTTGCTCCCCTCCCTACTGAATCTATTTTCAATTTTCCATCCCCCTGCCAAGCTAGTTTAAACCCTCCCCAACAGCACTAGCAAACCCCGCTGTGAGGATATTGGTCCCGGCTCTGTTGAGATGCAACCCGTCCGGCTTGTACATGTCCCATCTTGCCCAAAGGTGGTCCCAATGCCTCAGGAATCTAAAGCCCTCCCTCCTGCACCATATCTCCAGCCACACATTCATCTTCTCTATCCTCCTATTTCTATACTTACTAGCTCATGGCATTGGGAGTAATCCGGAAATTACTATCTTTCAGGTCATGCTTTTTAATCTATATCCTAGCTCCCTAAACTCTGCCTGCAGGACCTCATCCCTCTTTCTACCTATGTTATTGGTACTGATATGGACCACGACCTCTGGCTGTTCACCCTTTCCACCCAGAATGTCTTGCTCGGTGACATCCTTGACCCTGGCAACAGGGAAGCAATATACCATCCTGGAGTCACGTCTGCGGCCAGCGAAATGGCACTCTGCTCCCCTGACTATTGAATCCCCTGATTATTGAATCCCCTACCACTATTGCTCTACCATTACTCTTCCTCCCGCTGCCCCCCGTGCAGCTGAGCTACCCATGGTGCCGTGGACTTGGCTCTGGCCGCACTCCCCAGAGGCACCATCGCCCTCACCAGTACTCAGACGAGAATAATGGTTGGAAAGTGAGATAGGCTCAGGGGACTCCTGCACTAACTGCCTAGTCCTCGTCTTCTGTCTGGTGATCACCCACTTCCTCTGTGCCTGCACAATCTTAAACCGTGGGATGACATAAGAGTATACTTCTTATACTCACATGTCAATTGATGCTGGTTGGGCAGGTCCCGCTGTTTGGCTGCCTCGTGCCCTTTGTAGCCCTGCCGACTCTCTAACAATATCCTTGCATTTCAGCAATAAACTGTATTATAATTTCAATTCCCTGAATCCCAACACAGATATACTTAGGAATGTTGTCTTTTCTTTGACATAGTTGGTATTTCCTTTTAAATCTATTCCTATTATTACAGATGTTTGACATTGTCATCTTCATAAAGACTGGTTCTCCTTTTTGTATGTCTTACAGTGAGTTTGAAAATGGTCATCCACGGCCCAAAATATTTGTTCCCTCAGAAATGATACAGTCTTCACAGCTCTATGCTGGACATATCTTACAGCCACCTGCGATGTTCACTCCCTTTGGCCCATCTTCCGCAGTATATAGTGACACTGATGATGAACCGCCACTTTTAGAAGGTAATAACTTAACATTTTAACACACAGGATTGGACCATTGCAATCTGCACAACAGGGTCCCTACTGCATTTTTCCACACAGTCAGTTACTGAACTCAGACATGTTGTCGTATTGAGATGCTGGAGCTGGACACGTTGTCCAAAGGGAGGGATGGTCAGATAAAAAGTCACCATAAGTTTCTTTCCAATATTAGTGGCTGGTCATACAATAGTCTTTGTGCAAATCTGTGAGAAGGTCTGGCCTTTCAACCAGGATCTAGGTGTAAGAGAGACCTGATAAAGTTCCTTCTTATTTTAAAGTGTCTGGGAAGTTTGGTTCTGGGCATCCTCATTGCTCCTGAACTCAGCCATACAGTACTTAAACTTGGGCTTCATATTGTAAATCATGAAGGATGCTTGTCATAATTTTGCTTTTATGTTAGATATTTCCTCAGGTTTAGCATCACTGTCCACTTCTGTCAGTAAACCTTGTGTCATCTATTTTCCAGAATGTACCTTATTCTGGTATCTATTCAATAGTAAGACCCAGGGATCAATAACAGAGAACCCGTAACCTGTACATGGGCCACTGGAGTATAGCAGTGGCCAGCATCCTGTCTGCCGCCAGCTTTCACTGGCAAGTTCAAAACTGCAGCCCTTAGTCGGACCTGCAGTAAAAATGGTGTGCATGTCGTGATGATATCATTGTGATGCGACGTCACCAGTTAAATTAGGTTTCTGCTTCTCTGGGGCGGATGACCTTCCTGTGCCTGAATTCAGGCAAGTTAAGATGGGGCAGGAACATATCACGAACGCGGTGCCAGAAGAAGGCTAAGAGGAAATTTAGTGGAGGTTTTTAAAATTATAAAGAATTTTAATAAAGTGAATAGGGAACTACTGCACCAAAGCATCAGCCTAGATTGTGTACTGGAGCCCTGGTGTGAGGTTGAACAACAACAACTTGTATTAATTTAGCACCTTTAACACAGTAAAACGTCTCAAGGAGCTTCACAGGAGTGTTATCAAATAAAATTTGACACTGAGCCACATAAGGAGATATTAGGAAAGGGCTTGTTCAAACAGGTAGGTTTTAAGGAGCATTCTAAAGGAGGAAAGAGTGGTAGAGAGGCGGAGAGGTTTAGGGAGGGAATTCCACAGCTGAGGGCAAAGGCGGCTGAAGGCACGGTCACCAGAACAACAACTATTTGTATTTTTATAGTGTCTTTAACATAGTGAAATGTCCCAAGGGGCTTCATAAGAGTATTATGAAAAAAAATATTTGACACCGAGTCACATAAGGAGAAATTAGGGCAGGTGACCAAAAGCTTGGTCAAAGAGGTAGTTTTTAAGGAGCATCTTAAAGGAAGAAAGAGAGGTAGAGAGGTTTAGGCTGGGAATTCCAGAGCTTAAGGCCTAGGTACCAATGGTGGAGCGAAGAAAATGAAAACCTTCTGACTCAGAGATGGACGTGCTACCAAATGAGGCAAACTGGCCATACAAGTGTTGCATTTACCCTCAAGGAGAGAACATTCAAAGTATAAACATTTAAAATCTATACAGCAAATAAACTGGAATTAAGCCACAAAGGAGCAGAGCAAACCATTAAACCAATCTGTTTTACATCTTTAACTCTACCTCATTCTTCATTGGATTAATTTTTAATGGATGGCATAAGCAAATTACTTTACAAAGACCCACAAGCCTATGATGTATATTCGAAGTTGGTGCTGACCCAAACATAAATCTTGACTTTATTTTGTATCAACTATGTTCAACTGCCTTTATGAATATAAATCATATTCCAAGGGTTTTCACAATATATCTTCCCACTTGATGCTAAAGACAAGAACATTATTGCTTAACCTTTTTATGAATAGTATATTTGATCTAAACTTTTCATGAATGATACCTTTATCACTGCAAGATGCTTTCACATATATTTTAAATCGAACCAAGGAACTGGCAGTTATATTATCACAACTCTGGTTCTTATACCATGACTGTAACAGCCAGCAAGAACATAAGGAAAAAAGTATGGAAGGACATTATTAATCTATTTAGCCTCACTACTAAGTGCTCCAATTAGTCATTTACTTGGATGGTAGCTCCATTATTATTGTTCTCTGCACTTAGAATGTATGTTTAATAAACTTTGAGACTGAAAGTGGTGCACAATTTGTTACTGCATTCACTATTATAACAATTTGCATGATTACAGACAGAAGCATCTGTCTGGCTGCTCTGTTTCAATTCAAAATAAGATTCAAAGGTAAATACAAATATTCTTAGGTGAATAATTTCCTCACGTGTCCCTAAACCTATGGGTAGTTTCCTGACTTTGATAGGAATGTTGGCATATCCAGATAGAGACAGATAAATGGCAAATCGGACAAATATGTAGATTTTAGACAACAATTGCCTTGTGCATTTTTAAAATGGCTGTAAAAATGTTCCATGAACTTTGGAGAATTAAGTATGAGGGGGTTATTATTAAAATATATGCTTGATGCTTTGAACTTTATGTAAAAAACTTATTTACTGTGTGATGTGTTTCAGCTTGGTAGAGTTAGTAGCACTGTAAGCTCTGGTCAGAAGGTTGTGACTTTGCTGGAATGGTGTATTGACAGAGGAGCTGTTAAGATGAGATGTTAAACAGATGGGCATTTCTGCATATTTTGGGTGATCAAAGACTAGAAAGTTTTCTTTGTGTCTGAACACACGCAGCATTCGTAACAAGAGAGATGAGTTGATGGCACAAATAGAAATAAATGATCGGATTGCCATTACAGTGATGTGGTTGCAAGATGACCAATGCTGGGAACTGACTATTCAAGGTTATTTGCCATTTCGTAAGGATAGGCAGAAAGGAAAAGGAGATGGGGTAGCTCTGTTAATAAAGGATGAGATTAGTGTAGCAAGTGAGAAATGATATTAGCTCAGAATATCAAGATGTAGAATCAGTTTGGGTGGAGATATGAAATAATAAAGAAAATAAGTCACTGGTGGGAGTAGTCTATTGGCCCCCTAACAGTAGCTACACTGTAGGACAGAGTATAAATCAAGCAATAATGGAGGCTTGCAAGAAAGGTACGGCAATAATCATGAGTGATTTTAATCTTCATATTGATTGGACAAATCAAATTGGCAAAGGTAGCCTTGAGGAAGAGTTCATAGAGTGTATTCAGGATGGTTTCTTAGAACAATACATTGTGGAACCAACCAGGGAGCAGACTTTTTTTAGACTGGATTAATAATAATCTCATAGTAAAGGATCCTCTTGAGAAGAGTGATCATAGTTCGGTAGAATTGCAAATTCAATTTGAGGGTGAGAAAGCTAGGTCTCAAACTAGTGTCCTGAACTTAAATAAAGGCAATTACAAAGGTACGAAGGCAGAGTTGGATAAAGTGGACTGGGAAAATAGATTAAAGGAAAAGACGGTCGATGAGCAGTGGCAAATATTTAAGGAGGTATTTCATAACTCTCAGCAAATAAATATTACAGTGAGAAAGAAAGACTCTAAAAGAAGGATGAACCATTCGTCGCTAAATAAGGAAGTAAAGGATGGTATCAAATTGAAAACAGAGGCATACAATTTTGCGAAGAATAGTGGAAGGCCAGAGGATTGGGAAATTTTTAGATATCAGCAAAGGACGACTAAAAAATAAAAAAGAAAGTAGATAGTTTAAGGGAGTAAACTAGCAAGAACTATAAAAACAAACAGTCAGAGCTTCTGCAGGTATATAAAAAGGAAGGCAGTAGCTGAAGTAAACATTGCTCCCTTAGAGGATGAGATTGGGGAATTAATAATGAGAAACAGGGAAATGGCAGAAAATTTGAACAAATACTTTGTATTGGTCTTCACAGTAGAAGACATTAAAAACATCCCAATATTTGATAATCAAGGAGCTATTGGGAGGGGGGAGATTAAAATAATCACTATCACTAGAGAAAAAATACTAGGCAAACTAATGAGACTAAGGGCCCAAGTTTCCACACGCGCCTAGAACGGCGCAGTCCCGACCTGGACGCCCGTTTTTCGCGTCACAAAGTGCGCCTAAAAAAACCCTCCGTATTCTCCACCTCCCTGCAGGTCCTCTGGCCCTCGGCGCAGCGCAGCAGGAGCTGTAGGGGGGCGGAGCCAGGCCCCTGCGCTGAAAACAGTGCCGGGACCTCTGCACATGCGTGCTACAGTGGGCACGCAAGTGCAGTAGCTCCAGGCGCCCAAAACTGTGTGGGAGGGGCCCGAAGCACGCAGCCCCTAGCCCTGGCCCAATGGCCTCACTGGGGCTGCGTGAATAAGGCTCCCCCCACGCCCAGCTCCTGCTTCCTCCCGACCCGACTCGACTTCCGCTCCCCCCCCACCCCCCGGACCGGACCTGACCCGACTCCCGCTCCGCTCCCGCTTCCCCTCCCCCACCACCCCCCCGGACCAGACCCGACCCGATTGCCGTTCCCGCTCCCCCGCAACTGGACCCGACCCGACCCGACTGCTGCTCCCCACCGACTGGATCCGACCCGACCCGACTGCCGCTCCCGCTTCCCCCCGACTGGACCCGACCCGACTGCCGCTCCCGCTCCTGCTTCCCCCCGACTGGACCCAACCCAACCCGACTGCCGCGCCCGCTCCCGCTTCCTCCCGACTGGACCCGACCTGACCGACTGCCGCTCCCGCTCCCGCTCCCCCCCGACTGGACCCGACCCGATCCGACTGCCGCTCCCGCTCCCGCTTCCCCCCAACTGGACCCAACCCGACCCGACTGCCGCTCCCGCTCCTGCTTCCTCCCGACTGGACCCGACCCGACCGACTGCCGCTCCCGCTCCCGCTTCCTCCCGACTGGACCCGACCTGACCGACTGCCGCTCCCGCTCCCGCTTCCCCCCGACTGGACCCAACCCGACCGACTGCCGCTCCCGCTTCCTCCCGACTGGACCCGACCTGACCGACTGCCGCTCCCGCTCCCGCTTCCCCCCGACTGGACCCAACCCGACCGACTGCCGCTCCCGCTCCCGCTTCCTCCCGACTGGACCCGACCCGACCCGATTGCCGTTCCCGCTCCCCCCCGACTGGACCCGACCCGATCCGGCTGCCGCTCCCCACCGACTGGATCCGACCCGACCCGACTGCCGCTCCCGCTTCCCCCCGACTGGACCCGACCCGACTGCCGCTCCCGCTCCCGCTTCCCCCCGACTGGACCCGACCCGACCCGACTGCCGCTCCCGCTCCCGCTTCCTCCCGACTGGACCCAACCCGATCTGACTGCCGCTCCCGCTCCCGCTTCCCCCCGACTGGACCTGACCCGACCGACTGCCGCTCCCGCTCCCGCTTCCTCCCGACTGGACCCGACCCGACCGACTGCCGCTCCCGCTCCCCCCCGACTGGACCCGACCGACTGCCGCTCCCGCTCCCGCTTCCCCCCGACTGGACCCAACCCGACCTGACTGCCGCTCCCGTTCCCGCTCCCCCCCGACTGGACCCGACCCGATCCGGCTGCCGCTTCCCCCCGACTGGACCCGACCCGACCCGACTGCCGCTCCTGGACTGGATCCGACCTGACCTCCCTCTCCCCGACCTGACCTCCCCCTCCCCGCCGACCCGAACTGAACCTCCCTCCCCGACCCGACCCAACGCCACCTACCTGTAAATCTGGTGCTGGGGACGGGCCCTGCCCGAAGTCTCGGGCCCGGCCCGTTCAGCCTTCGGTCCCGACGGCAAACCGCTGCCTGAAAGGCCTGCCTGAAGCACTTTCAAACAGGTAGGAACATGGTTTATTTAATCTTTTCTTTGCTTATAAATTTTTATTCAGGTTGGATTTATTTGTATAATATTTGTATAAGTATAACTAAGGACTTATTGTAGAATTTAACGACTTCCCTTCCCCCCCCCCCCCCCCTCGTTCCCGACGCCTAATTTGTAACCTGCGCCTGATTTTTTAATGTGTAGACAAGGTTTTTTCAAGCGTACAAAAATCTTCACTTACTCCATTCTAAGTTAGTTTGGAGTACGTTTTCACTGTGGAAACTTTGAAATCAGGCGTCAGTGGCTGGATACGCCCCCGTTTGAAAAATAAATTCTGTTCCAAAGTTAAACTGTTCTACCTGACTAGAACTGCAGAAAACTAAGGCCCCAAGTTTCCACATGATTTACTCCTGATTTTTAGGAGCAACTGGTGGAGAACGGAGTATCTTAGAAATCGCAATTCTCCACATTTAAGTTTTCTGCAGTTCTAGTCATGTAGAACAGTTTAACTTTCGAACAGAATTTTTTTTTCAAAAGGGGGCGTGTCCGGCCACTGACGCCTGATTTGAAAGTTTCCACAGTGAAAACGTCCTCCAAACTAACTTAGAATGGAGCAAATGAAGATTTTTGTAGGCCTGAAAAAATCTTGTCTACACATTAAAAAATCAGGCGCAGGTTACAAATTAGGCGTCCTGAATGAGGTGGGGGGGAGGGGGGAAGAGAAGTCATTACATTCTACAATAAATCCTTATTTATACTTATACAAATATTATACAAATAAATCCAACCTGAATAAAAATTTATAAGCAAAGAAAAGATTAAATAAACCATGTTCCTACCTGTGTGAAAGTGCTTCAGGCAGGGACAAGGCTGCAGGAAGCCTCACAAGTTGAGGCAGCCGTTCCTAACGGCAGGGTGGGGGAGGCAGTAAGGGCCCGACCGACGGCAGTGGGGGGGAGGCAGTGAGAAGGCTGCAGGAAGCCTCAGAAGTTGAGGCAGCCATTCCCGACGGCGGGGGTGGGGGGGAGAGCCCCCCTGCCGTCGGTCGGGCCCGTCAGGAAACGGCTGCCTCAACTTCTGAGGCTTCCTGCAGCCTTCTCACTGCTGCCAGAAGCCTCAGTGGTGATCATGGAAGGGCAATGTGGTTTTATAAAAAAATAATAAAAATTGAACAGCTGCAAAGAACTACAAAAATGGCCGAGTGCCAATGTTTTCTTCACACTGCACGTGTGCGAACGCTCCAACGCGCACGCGCAGGGTTGCCGGCACGAAAAAAACTCATTTAAATGGTACCCGCCCCCTCCTACTTACAAAATCGGCGCGAATGGTAGGCTCCGCCCTCTGGACGCCGTGCCAAGCTGACATCGAGCTACAAAGCGCTCGAGAATAGCGTGTTTTTTTTTCAGGCGCCGTTTTCGGGGCGAAAAACGGGTGCCCAGCTCGGAGGGGCACCTGTTTTGCCGCGTGTGGAAACTTGAGGCCTAAATGTGGAGAATTCCGATTTCTAAGATACTCCGTTCTACACCAGTTGCTCCTAAAAGTCAGGAGCAAATCATGTGGAAACTTGGGGCCTAAAGATGGACAAATCCCCTGGACCTGATGGCCTGCATCCTAGTGTCTTAAAAGAAGTGGCTGCAGAGATAATGGATGCATTGGTTGTAATCCACCAAAATTCCCTGGATTCTGGAGAGGTCCCAAGCGGATTGGAAAACTGCAAATGTAATGCCCCTAATCAAGAAAGGAGGGAGACAGAAACATAGAAACATAGAAATAGATAAAATAGGTGCAGGAGTAGGCCATTCGGCTCTTCGAGCCTGCACCACCATTCAATAGGATCATGGTTGACCATGCAACTTCAGTACCCTATTCTTGCTTTCTCTCCAAACCCCTTGATCCCTTTAGCCATAAGGGTCACATCTAACTCCCTTTTGAATATATCCAATGAACTGGCCTCAACAACTTTATGTGGTAGAGAATTCCACAGGTTCACAATCTCTGAGTGAAGAAGTTTCTCCTCATCTCAGTCCTAAATGGCTTATCTCTTATCCTTAGACTATGTCCCCAACATCAGCAACATTCTTCCTGCATCTAACCTGTTCAATCCCGTCAGAATTTTATATGTTTCTATGAGATCCCCTCTCATTCTTATAAATTCCAGTGAATATAAGCCTAGTCGATCTAGTCTTTCTTCATATGTCAGAACTGCCACCACGGGAATCAGAGAGCTGTGGAAGCTGGGACATTGAATTTAAGACAGAAATAGACAGTTTCTTAAACAATAAGGGGATAAGGGGTTATGGGGAGTGAGCAGGGAAGTGGAGCTGAGTCCATGATCAGATCAGCCATGATCTTATTGAATGGCAGAGCAGGCTCGAGGGGCCGTATGGCCTACTCTGCTCCTATTTCTTATGTTCTTATGTTCTTATGTCTTGGTCTCCCTATTTAAGGAAGGGTATACTTGCATTGGCAACAGTTCAGAGAAGGTTCATGAGGTTGATTCCTGTGATGAAGGTGTTGTCGTATGAAGAAAGGTTGAGCAGGTTGGGCCTATACTCTTTGAAGTTTAGAAGAATGAGAGGTGATCTTATTGAAACGTAAAACATTCAGAGGAGGCTTGGCAGGGTAGATGCAGAGAAGATGTTTCCCCTTCATGGGGGAATCTGGAGGGCATAATTTCAGAGTAAGGGGTCACCCATTTAAAACGTAAATGAGAAGGAATTTCTTCTCTCAGAGGGTCGTGAATCTTTGGAATTCTCTACCCCAGAGAGCAGTTGAGGCTGGGTCATTGAATATGTTTTTATATGTTTCTACGTGTGTGGGAAGTGTATCCGCCTCGAGCTCTTGACGGTCCGCGTTGCAGAATTGGAGCTGAAGGTGGATTCACTCTGGAGCATCCACGATGCTGAGAATGACGTGAGTATCACGTGTAGTGAGTTGGTCTTACCGCAGGAGAAGGGTCCACAGCCAGATATGGAATGGAAGACCAACAGGAAGAGCAGTGCAAGAAAGATAGTGCAGGAGTCCCCTGTGGTCATCCCCCTGCAAAACAGATACACTGCTTTGAGTACTGTTGGGGAGGATGACTCATCAGGGGAGGGCAGCAGCAGCCAAGTTCATGGCACCGTAGGTGGCTCTGCTGCAAAGGAGGGCAGGAAAAAGAGTGGGAGCGCGATAGTGATAGGGGATTCGATGGTGAGGGGAATAGATAGGCGTTTCTGCGGACGCAACCGAGACTCCAGGATGGTATGTTGCCTCCCTGGTGCAAGGGTCAAGGATGTCTCGGAGCGGGTGCAAGACATTCTGAAATGGGAGGGAGAACAGCCAGTTGTCGTGGTGCACATTGGTACCAACGACATAGGTAAAAAAAGGGATGAGGTCCTACGAAAAGAATTTAAGGAGCTAGGAGCTAAATTAAAAAGTAGGACCTCAAAAGTAGTAATCTCGGGATTGCTACCAGTGCCACGTGCTAGTCAGAGTAGGAATCGCAGGATAGCGCAGATGAATACATGGCTTGAGCAGTGGTGCAGCAGGGAGGGATTCAAATTCTTGGGGCATTGGAACCGGTTCTGGGGGAGGTGGGACCAGTACAAACCGGACGGTCTGCACCTGGGCAGGTCCGGAACCAATGTCCTAGGGGGAGTGTTTGCTAGTGCTGTTGGGGAGGAGTTAAACTAATATTGCAGGGGGATGGGAACCTATACAGGGAGACAGAGGGAGACAAAAAGGAAGCAAAAGCAAAAGACAGAAAGGAGATGAGGAAAAGTGGAGGGCAGAGAAACCCAAGGCAAAGAACAAAAAGGGCCACTGTACAGCAAAATTCTAAAAGGACAAAGGGTGTTAAAAAAACAAGCCTGAAGGCTTTGTGTCTTAATGCAAGGAGTATCCGCAATAAGGTGGATGAATTAATTGTGCAAATAGATGTTAACAAATATGATGTGATTGGGATTACGGAGACGTGGCTCCAGGATGATCAGGGCTGGGAACTCAACATCCAGGGGTATTCAACATTCAGGAAGGATAGAATAAAAGGAAAAGGAGGTGGGGTAGCATTACTGGTTAAAGAGGAGATTAATGCAATAGTTAGGAAAGACATTAGCTTGGATGATGTGGAATCTATATGGGTGGAGCTGCAGAACACTAAAGGGCAAAAATCGTTAGTGGGAGTTGTGTACAGACCTCCAAACAGTAGTAGTGATGTTGGGGAGGGCATCAAACAGGAAATTAGGAGTGCATGCAATAAAGGTGCAGCAGTTATAATGGGTGACTTTAATATGCACATAGATTGGGCTAGCCAAACTGGAAGCAATACGGTGGAGGAGGATTTCCTGGAATGCATAAGGGATGGTTTTCTAGACCAATATGTCGAGGAACCAACTAGGGGGGAGGCCATCTTAGACTGGGTGTTGTGTAATGAGAGAGGATTAATTAGCAATCTCATTGTGCGAGGCCCCTTGGGGAAGAGTGACCATAATATGGTGGAATTCTGCATTAGGATGGAGAATGAAACAGTTAATTCAGAGACCATGGTCCAGAACTTAAAGAAGGGTAACTTTGAAGGTATGAGGCATGAATTGGCTAAGATAGATTGGCTAATGAAACTTAAGGGGTTGACTGTGGATGGGCAATGGCAGACATTTAGAGAACGCATGGATGAATTACAACAATTGTACATTCCTGTCTGGCGTAAAAATAAAAAAGGGAAGGTGGCTCAACCGTGGCTATCTAGGGAAATCAGGGATAGTATTAAAGCCAAGGAAGTGGCATACAAATTGGCCAGAAATAGCAGCGAATCTGAGGACTGGGAGAAATTTAGAACTCAGCAGAGGAGGACAAAGGGTTTGATTAGGGCAGGGAAAATGGAGTACGAGAAGAAGCTTGCAGGGAACATTAAGGCGGATTGCAAAAGTTTCTATAGGTATGTAAAGAGAAAGAGGTTAGTAAAAACAAACGTAGGTCCCCTGCAGTCAGAATCAGGGGAAGTCATAACGGGGAACAAAGAAATGGCAGACCAATTGAACAAGTACTTTGGTTCAGTATTCACTAAGGAGGACACAAACAACCTTCCGGATATAAAAGTGGTCAGAGGGTCTATTAAAGAGGAGGAACTGAGGGAAATCTTTATTAGTCGGGAAATTGTGTTGGGGAAATTGATGGGATTGAAGGCCGATAAATCCCCAGGGCCTGATGGACTGCATCCCAGAGTACTTAAGGAGGTGGCCTTGGAAATAGCGGATGCATTGACAGTCATTTTCCAACATTCCATTGACTCTGGATCAGTTCCTATCGAGTGGAGGGTAGCCAATGTAACCCCACTTTTTAAAAAAGGAGGGAGAGAGAAAACAGGGAATTATAGACCGGTCAGCCTGACCTCAGTAGTGGGTAAAATGATGGAATCAATTATTAAGGATGTCATAGCAGCGCATTTGGAAAATGGTGACATGATAGGTCCAAGTCAGCATGGATTTGTAAAAGGGAGATCATGCTTGACAAATCTTCTGGAATTTTTTGAGGATGTTTCCAATAAAGTGGACAAAGGAGTACCAGTTGATGTGGTATATTTGGACTTTCAGAAGGCTTTCGACAAGGTCCCACACAGGAGATTAATGTGCAAAGTTAAAGCACATGGGATTGGGGGTAGTGTGCTGACGTGGATTGAGAACTGGTTGTCAGACAGGAAGCAAAGAGTAGGAGTAAATGGGTACTTTTCGGAATGGCAGGCAGTGACTAGTGGGGTACCGCAGGGTTCTGTGCTGGGGCCCCAGCTGTTTACATTATACATTAATGATTTAGACAAAGGGATTAAATGTAGTATCTCCAAATTTGCGGATGACACTAAGTTGGGTGGCAGTGTGAGCTGCGAGGAGGATGCTATGAGGCTACAGAGTGACTTGGATAGGTTAGGTGAGTGGGCAAATGCGTGGCAGATGAAGTATAATGTGGATAAATGTGAGGTTATCCACTTTGGTGGTAAAAACAGAGAGACAGACTATTATCTGAATGGTGACAGATTAGGAAAAGGGAAGGTGCAACGAGACCTGGGTGTCATGGTACATCAGTCATTGAAGGTTGGCATGCAGGTACAGCAGGCGGTTAAGAAAGCAAATGGCATGTTGGCCTTCATAGCGAGGGGATTTGAGTACAGGGGCAGGGAGGTGTTGCTACAGTTGTACAGGGCCTTGGTGAGGCCACACCTGGAGTATTGTGTACAGTTTTGGTCTCCTAACTTGAGGAAGGACATACTTGCTGTTGAGGGAGTGCAGCGAAGATTCACCAGACTGATTCCCGGGATGGTGGGACTGACATATCAAGAAAGACTGAATCAACTGGGCTTGTATTCACTGGAGTTCAGAAGAGTGAGAGGGGACCTCATAGAAACGTTTAAAATTCTGACGGGTTTGGACAGGTTGGATGCAGGAAGAATGTTCCCAATGTTGGGGAAGTCCAGAACCAGGGGTCACAGTCTAAGGATAAGGGGTAAGCCATTTAGGACCGAGATAAGGAGAAACTTCTTCACCCAGAGAGTGGTGAACCTGTGGAATTCTCTACCACAGGAAGTAGTTGAGGCCAATTCACTAAATATATTCAAAAGGGAGTTAGATGAAGTCCTTAGTACTCGGGGGATCAAGGGGTATGGCGTGAAAGCAGGAAGTGGGTACTGAAGTTTCATGTTCAGCCATGAACTCGTTGAATGGCGGTGCAGGCTAGAAGGGCTGAATGGCCTGCTCCTGCACCTATTTTCTATGTTTCTATGTTTCTAATATATTTAAGGTAGAGATAGACAGATTTTTGAATGAAAAGGGAGTCAAGGGTTATGGGGTGCAGGCAGAGAAGTGGAGTTGAGGCCAAGATCAGATCAGCAATGATCTTATTGAATGGCGGAGCAGGCTCGAGGGGCCTAATGGCCTTCTCCTGCTATTACTTCTTATGTTCTTATTATGTTGTTATGTGTCCTGACCAACATTCTGCCCTCAACCAACATTACCAATACAAAAATCAGATAAACTGATCATTCATCTAATTGCTGTTTGTGGGATATTGCTGGAGTTTGCTAGATTAAAACAAAATAGTCACTCCACTTCCCAAATAATTCAGTGTTTGGAACATTTTGATGTGATAATGTGCATGGTAAATATTGTTGTTTTTATTAAGAAATGATTAGCAATTGTGTTGTAACTTTATCTATTTTGCTGTTGACACAAAATAAAAAGAAGTTCAATAAAATACACTCATTGGTACAAAAAATATGATATTTTTTCCATTTATGAAGCAAACTTTTGACGTATCGAAGCAAAAATGGAAAAGGTTGAAAATACACAGCAGGTTCATCAACTTCTTTGAAGAGAAAAATAGGTTAATGGCTTAGTTATCGACCTATCTTCAGGACAATCAGAACTTGGTCAGTTAGCTTTGTGAACAGGTTAAAATTATGAACAAATTCCAACATTTGGTATGATCTGTTGTTTTCAATTAAAAACAGGTTATGAAATAGCTAATGTTAGATCTTCAACATCTTGTGCACAATACCTCAGGGAAGCTTTTTGTGACATGGCTCTCAAAAATATTCCCCATTAGGTGGCGCTCATGCAACCTTTTAATCTGAACTTCTTAGTAATTTGAAATGTCATCAGTCAATATTGATTTAAATTTCCATCTGTTAAAAATGGCAACAAGATTGATACTGTAATAAGTACATTGAAAGATAAAGATAAATAATATTCGAGATAAATTGTGTAATTTTCATAGTAACATGGATGGAATAGTGGAATGTGATGCCCGGTGCATGAAAATGCCAGAATCCCCCAGGTAATAAAAAACAGAACTTGACACATTCAGTCACATAAACCTGTGACACTGATCTTTTTCATCAAATGGTAACTATTTAAAAACAAACTGTTGAGTCAAAAGAATGATAGCCAACCTAAAACATGTTATGGGAGTTTCAGATAGCATCAGAAATGATAGCAGCAGAGAAGCAAATCTATTTTTGTGGAATCCTAAATCAAACTGGTTTTCTTTACAGAAATTGGGATCAACTTTGATCACATCTGGCAGAAAACATTAACTGTTCTGAATCCGATGAAACCAGCAGATGGCAGCATTATGAATGAGACTGATTTAACAGGACCAATGGTTTTCTGTTTGGCATTTGGAGCCACATTGTTGCTGGTGCGTTAAAATGTCACTGCAAACGACATGACAAGAAAAGTAATTTACTTACACATGGCATTTTGCTTGCTTCAACTTTATGTTTTTTAATATACAGGTATCATCATTTACTACATTATGAAAATCATCAGAAGAGTTTTTTCTTTATTCTCGTAGAAATGTCACTGTGCACCTCAGGCTCTTCCTTATGAAAAAGCAACTGATTTGACACTTGTGTTATTTGTGTGTCAAGCTATAGAAATATATATTTTTCTCTTGTGAAGCAAATTTTGGCTTGGTTTGCATTCTTTTTTCAAAGTCTGTATGTTATGAGAGAAAGGTGCAGACATGCATTTTGCATTTCAGTAAAATGTAAGCTAATCTGTCAATGTATCATAATGAATGAAAGTATCTCTATATCATTATATCTGTGTATCACAATTAGAGGGAACTCTATCTTTGAAATTTGTTTTTTGAAATTTTTGTGCTCATCAAAGTGAGGGATGTCACTGCTAAGGAATGGAGTACTTTTTCACTTCTAATGCCCAGTGTCAGCATTAAGTGCTCTGAGGTCAGGTATAGCACTGGTTAGATAGAGGGCTTTACTACAACTGGCAGACAGACATAACAAGGTCATGCTCACAGGCTGCGCATATCAGGAAATTGGGAGCGCAGAGCACGCACAACTTCCTGATAGGGAGCCTTGCCCACTGGCCATACCTGCCAATAGCAAGCATGCGTCAGATTATCCCTGAGATTATTGTAAACTAATTAAACTTAGAGAGGATAAAACCCCTTCTAAGAAGGCCACATACTCCTTGGAAAATGTGTCTAATTGTGTAGAGGTGCAGAGGGATCTAGGAGTAACATAGAAACATAGAAACATAGAAAATAGGTGCAGGAGTAGGCCATTCAGCCCTTCTAGCCTGCACCGCCATTCAATGAGTTCATGGCTGAACATGCAACTTCAGTACTCCCTTCCTGCTTTCTCACCATACCCCTTGATCCCCCGAGTAGTAAGGACTTCATCTAACTCCCTTTTGAATATATTTAGTGAATTGGCCTCAACTACTTTCTGTGGTAGAGAATTCCACAGGTTCACCACTCTCTGGGTGAAGAAGTTTCTCCTCATCTCGGTCCTAAATGGTTTATCCCTTATCCTTAGACTGTGACCCCTGGTTCTGGACTTCCCCAACATTGGGAACATTCTTCCTGCATCTAACCTGTCTAAACCCGTCAGAATTTTAAATGTTTCTATGAGGTCCCCTCTCATTCTTCTGAACTCCAGTGAATACAAGCCCAGTTGATCCAATCTTTCTTGATAGGTCAGTCCCACCATCCCGGGAATCAGTCTGGTGAATCTTCGCTGCACTCCCTCAATAGCAAGAATGTCCTTCCTCAAGTTAGGAGACCAAAACTGTACACAATACTCCAGGTGTGGCCTCACCAAGGCCCTGTACAACTGTAGCAACACCTCCCTGCCCCTGTACTCAAATCCCCTCGCTATGAAGGCCAACATGCCATTAGCTTTCTTAACCGCCTGCTGTACCTGCATGCCAACCTTCAATGACTGATGTACCATGACACCCAGGTCTCGTTGCACCTCCCCTTTTCCTAATCTGTCACCATTCAGATAATAGTCTGTCTCTCTGTTTTTGCCACCAAAGTGGATAACCTCACATTTATCCACATTATACTTCATCTGCCATGCATTTGCCCACTCACCTAACCTATCCAAGTCACTCTGCAGCCTCATAGCATCCTCCTCGCAGCTCACACTGCCACCCAACTTAGTGTCATCTGCAAATTTGGAGATACTACATTTAATCCCCTCGTCCAAATCATTAATGTACAATGTAAACAGCTGGGGCCCCAGCACAGAACCTTGCGGTACCCCACTAGTCACTGCCTGCCATTCTGAAAAGTACCCATTTACTCCTACTCTTTGCTTCCTGTCTGACAACCAGTTCCTGTCTGACAATCAGTACAGGTAAACAAAACAATAAAAGTAGTGATGCAGATTAATAAGGCTATAAAAAAGCAAACAAAGCACTGGGTTTCATTTCTAGAGGGATATAATTGAAAAGCAGAGGAATTATGTTAAACTTGAATCAAACCTTGGTTAGGCACACTTGGAGTACTGTGACCAATTCTGGTCTCCATGTTATAAAAAGGATATAGAGGCACTGGAGTAGGTGCACAAAAGATTTACTAAGATGATGCCAGAAATGAGAGATTATACCTGTTAGAAAAGATTGAACAGGCTGGGGCTCTTTTCTCTAGAAAAGGAAAGACTGAGGGGTGATATATTAGCATGGATAGAGGATTGGCTAACGAACAGAAAACAGAGAGTCTGGATAAATGGTTCATTCTCGGGTTGGCAATCAGTAACCAGTGGGGTGCCGCAGGGATCAGTACTGGGCCCCCAACTATTTACAATCTATATTAACAACTTGGAGGAACGGACTGAGTGTAATGTAGCCAAATTTGCTGATGATACAAAGATGGGAGGAAAAGCAATGTGTGAGGAGGACACACAAAATCTGCAAAAGGACATAGACAGGCTAAGTGAGTGGGCAAACATTTGGCAGATGGAGTATAATGTTGGAAAGTATGAGGTCATGCACTTTGACAGAAAAAAAATCAAAGAACAAGTTATTATTTAAATGGAGAAAGATTGCAAAGTGCTGCAGTACAGCCGGACCTGGGGGTACTTATGCATGAAACACAAAAGGATAGTATGCAGGTACAGCACTTGATCAGGAAGGCCAATGAAATCTTGGCCTTTATTGCAAAGGGGATGAAGTATTAAAGCAGGAAGTCTTGCTACAGTTATACAGGGTATTGGTGAGGCCACACCTGGAAGACTGCGTGCAGTTTTGGTTTCCATGTTTTCGAAAGGATATACTTGCTTTGGAGGCAGTTCAGAGAAGGTTCACAAGGCTGCTTCCAGAAATGAGGGGGTTGACTTATGAGGAAAGGTTGAGTAGGTTGGGCCTCTACTCATTGGAGTTCAGAAGAATGAGAGGTGATCTTCTCGAAACATATAAGATTATGAGGGGGCTTGACAAGGTGGATGCAAAGAGGATGTTTCCACTGATAGGGGAGACTAGAACTAGAGGGCATAATCTTAGAATAAGGGACCGCTCATTTAAAACTGAGATGAGGAGAAATTTCTTCTCTCAGAGGATTGTGGATCTGTGGAATTCGCTGCCTCAGAGAGCTGTGGAAGCTGGGACATTGAATAAATTTAAGACAAAAATAGACAGTTTCTTAAACGATAAGGGATTAAGGGGTTATGGAGAGTGGGCAGGGAAGTGGAGCTGAGTCCATGATCGGATTGGCCATGATCATATTATATGTTGGAGCAGGCTCGAGGGGCCATATGGCCCCTAAAAATTTTATACACCTCAATGAGCTCTCCTCTCAGCCTCCTCTGTTCCAATGAGAACAAACCCAGTCTATCCAATCTGTCCTCATAGCTAAGATTCTCCATTCCAGGCAGCATCCTAGTAAATCTTCTCTGCACCCTCTCTAGCGCAATCACGTCCTTCCTATGATATGGCGACCAGAACTGCACGCAGTATTGCAGCTGTGGCCTAACCAGAATATTATACAATTTAAGCATAACCTCCCTGCTCTTGTATTCTATGCCTCGGACAATAAAGGCAAGCATTCCGTATACCTTCTTAACCATCTTATCCACCTGGCCTGCTACTTTCAGGGATCTGTGGACAAGCGCTCTAAGGTCCCTTTGTTCATCTACACTTCTAAGTGGCCAACTGTTTAATGTGTATACCCTTTCCTTATTAGCAGTCCTCAAGTGTATTACCTCACACTTCTCCGAATTAAATTCCATTTGCCACTGTTCTGCCCACCTGACCAGTAGATTGATATCCTCCTGCAGTCCATGACTTTCCTCTCAACCACACAGCCAATTTTAGTGTCATCTGTAAACTTCTTAATCATACTCCCTATATTCAAATCTAGATCATTGATGTATACCACAAAAAGCAAGGGACCCAGTACTGAGCCCTGCGGATCCCCACTGGAAACATCCATCAACCATTACCCTTTGCTTCCTACCTCTACGCCAATTTTGGATCCAACTTGCCACTTTGCCCTGGATCCCATGGGCTTTAACCTTCGTGACCAGTCTACCATTTGGGACCTTATCAAAAGCTTTGCTAAAATCCATATACACTACATCGTATGCACTACCCTCATCGACCCTTCTGGGTACCTCTTGAAAAATTATATCAGATTAATCAAACACGATCTTCCCTTAACAAATCTGTGCTGACTGCCCCTAATTAATACTTGCCTTTCTAAATGTAGATTTATCCTGTCTTTCAGGATTTTTTCCAATAATTTTCCTACCACTGAGGTTAGGCTGAAAGACCTGTAATTACTCGGCCTATCCCTTTCTCCCTTCTTAAACAAGGGTACCACATTAGCAGTCCTCCGGCACCATGCTCAAATTCAAAGAGGACTGGAAAACTATGGTCAAGGCCTCTGCTATTTCCTCTTTTACTTCGCTCAACAGCCTGGGTGCATTTCATCCGGGTCTGGGGACTTATCTACTTTCAAAGCTGCTAAACCCCTGAATACCTCCTCGCTTACTATGTTCATTTCATCCAGAATTTCACACTCCTCCTCGATAGTGGTATCTACATTGCACCTTTCCTTTGTGAAAACAGATGCAAAGTCTTCATTAAGAAGGGTTTGATAGGGTAGCCATAGAGGAGATGTTTCCACTTGCGGTGGAAACCAGAACTAAGATCCATAAATATAAGATATTCACTAATAAATTCAATGGGGAATTCTGGAGAAACTTCTTTACCCAGAGAGTGGTTAGAATGTGGAACTCGCTACCACAGGGAGTAGTTGAGGAGACTGGCAGAGATGCATTGAAGGGAAAGCTTGATAAACACAAGGGAGAAAGGAATAGTTGATAGGGTGAAATGAAAAAGGGTGGGAGGAGGCTTTTGCAGAGCATATTCACTGACATTGACCTGTTGGGTCAAATGGCCTGTTCTGTGCTATTAATGTTATGTAATAGCACATACTGGAACACCAATGGGTGCTGCCCATGATTTTTCATCCATTTATTTTATCATAAAACATTTCCCTGGATGCTGAGGTTTCCTTGAAAATTAGAAGCACCACTACATGTGGAAAAGCACTCCAAATTCCTCAGGATACCAAACCAGAGTGCCCGTTGTGTGCAGCAGGTGTAACCTGGTCAGTCCAAATTAAACATTATTACTTAATGTATCTCACTTAGGCTATCCAGGTTTTTATAGCAGCAGCATTCACGACAATTTCAGGCAAATAAATGGGTGTTTTACTGCAGATCGTAGGAATCAGTTTGAGAACTGACCAAACTAATTTCACTTCAGAGCCTTACATCACAAGGTCATAAGATAGCTGAGGATGAGGAAAGTCATTCTTCCCATCTTAGATCATCCAACTAAAAAAAAATCGTATAGGTCTCATCTCCATCATATCATCCAACTGTTTTTATATTATTCTGGAGCTTTCGTCTCTACTACTTCACACACAAGTCCATCCCATATTTTGATCACTCTGTGTGATGAACTTCCTGATATCAGTCCTATATGTACTTTTTACTAATTTGAACCTGTGTCCCTTTGTCATACTATCATGGTTTTGTTTGAAGTAATGTTCTGAATTTAATCTTACTGTATCATTTACAATCTTTCATACCTCTACAAGATCCCCATGTCAACCTCCTCCTTTGAATGCTGAAACGACCATGTTTCTCCAGACATAATTCAATCCTCTGTCACTATAATGGCTCTTTCTACACCACCTCTGGTGTTGGAATGCCACCATTGTGTTTGTAGAACTAGGTACTCAAGTGCTATTCTGACTTTACCACTGTACAAACTAAGCATGATTTGTTACAACTTATATTCAATTGTTTAAGCTATTCAGTATTTACTTTGTTCGTTGCTGTTCTGCAGCGAGTTGTTATGATCTGGAATGCACTACCTGAAAGGGTGATGGAAGCAGAGTCAGCAGTTACTTTCAAAAGGGAATAGGATATATATTTGAGAAAGGAAACATTTTCAGGTCTATGGGGAAAGAACAGGGGAGTGGGACTAATTGGATAGTTCTTTCAAAGAGCTGGCACAGTTACAATGGGTTGAATGGCCTCCTTCTGAGCTCTATGATTCTATGAACTATTGGAGGTAATTTTAACTTTTATCCTTGGGCAAAAAACAGGTAATAGGAAAAACACTTAAGTGAGGTACAAAACGGAGTCCAATTTGTTATCACCTGTGTTTCGCCCCGCGATAAGTGTTTAAATTACCCGCATTGAGTGTCATGTCTACTATGGCCAAGGATCTCTTCCACCCTTAATTATTTTGGCACCATTCATGGAGTGTTTATGTCACCCGTTTATTTATTCCTATGTGTAGTACTTTACTTTATTGAAAGTCATCTGTTCTATTCACATGCTTAGTTTGTTTAGAGGAGAGTTTCATTCTATCAGTATAGCCTGGATGTAAAATCACAGTTTTCTAATTCCCTGCACTGTCCAATCCTGTTACGCAATTTTTAAAATTAGAATTTTCCTAAGGTTCCTTTTAATACACTTCTGTTCAACTTTAACATTCTCTAGTTCCACAGGTTAGCAACAATAGGTCCTAAGTTAACGATGAATAATTCATTTCTACTTTTTATTACAGGCTGGTAAAGTACAATTTGGCTGTGTTTATGGAATCAGTGTTTTGGGGTGTTTGGCGATTCATGCACTACTGAACCTGATGAGTGTTACAGGGGTCTCATATGGCTGTGTGGCCAGTGTCCTGGGCTACTGTCTCCTTCCAATGATCATTCTCTCTGGCTGTGCAGTACTTTTTTCACTCCAGTAAGTATACAAATTAGTAATCAGGGATAAACATCTGAGGTTGATTGGTGCAAAATTGATTTTGCTAAACTGTTAAGTACTTCTGTCAAAGTTTGAACTCGTTCCTGAAATCAAAATCTCAGGTGGCTGAATTTCCCCTGCAGCGACTCTAGGTGGCGGTCTTGTCTATTCTGGTGACCTTGCAGACTAAACAATGAAAAGAATTGTGTATGATGGCCGGAAGTATAAACACTAAACGCAAGATTTAATTTTTGGGTATTGCACAAAATTAATGGACAACTGAAGAATAGAAAAACAGAATATTTTTAAACAATGAGAAACTATTAAATGTTGGTGTTCAGGTGTCCTTGTAAAGGAAACACAGAGGCTGCGATTTTCCTTGCTGCACTGGGTCCGGGGCGGGTGATGTTGGTGACGGGTCACAGCCCCACTGCTGGCTCCATCCCGGTCTCCAACATGACTTTCCCCTGATTGGTCTGTTAAGCCCACCCAGCGTGTTTCCCGCCCAATTGAAGGGAGCCAGCATCGCGAGAGCGGCGCGGCGCGGGAGGGTAAAGGGAGGCGGAAGCTTGGAGTAGCAGCAGTCGAGGAGGCCAGCTGCACCAGGGGCAGAAACTAAACAAAGAAGTAAAGGAAATCGAAGTGTGACGCCAAGCGGGTAAGTGATTGGCTGGTGGATTGGTGAGTATTTTATCTTTTTTCTTTTTCTTTTCTTATCAGTAGGTAACCTTTGGCATTGTTGCCAAATTAGGTTAATTTAAGGGTTAAGTTATGGCTGGAGAGCCAGACCCGTGTCATGCTCCTCCTGTGCTATGTGGGAAATCAGGGTCACTTCCTGTGTCCCTGACTACTATGTGTGCAGGAAATGTGTCCAGCTGCAGCTACTGATAGACCGCATTGCAGCACTGGAGCTGCACATGGATTCACTCTGGAGCATCCACGATGTTGAGGATGTCATGAATAGCAGGTTTAGTGAGTTGGTCACACCACAGGTAAACGTTACACAGGCTGAGAGGGAATGGGTGACCATCAGGAAGAGCAGTGGAAGAAAGATAGTGCAGAGGTCCCCTGCGGTTACCTCCCTCCAAAACAGCTATACCATTTTGGGTACTGTTGGGGCAGATGACACATCAGGGGAAGGCAGCAGCAGCCAAGTTCATGGCACCATGGGTGGCTCTGCTGCACAGGAGGGCATGAAATAGAGTGGGAGAGCTATAGTGGTCGGGGATTCCATTGTTAGGGGAATAGATAGGCGTTTCTGCGGCTGCAATCGAGACTCCAGGATAGTATGTTGCCTCCCTGGTGCAAGGGTCAAGGATGTCTCGGAGCGGCTGCAGGGAATTCTGGAAGGGGAAGATGAACAGCCAATTGTCGTGGTGCACATAGGTACAAACGATATAGGTAAAAAATGGGATGAGGTCCTACAAACTGAATTTAGGGAGCTAAGAATTAAATTAAAAAGTAGGACCTCAAAGGTAGTAATCACAGGATTTCTACCAGTGCCACGTGCTAGTCAGAGTAGAAATAGCAGGATAGTTAAGATGAATACGTGGCTTGGGGAATGGTGCAAGAGGGAGTGATTCAAATTCCTGGGACACTGGAACCGGTTCTGGGGGAGGTGGGACCAGTACAAATCGGACGGTCTGCACCTGAGCAGGACAGGAACTGATGTCCAAGGGGGATTGTTTGCTAGTGCTGTTGGAGAGGGTTTAAACTAATATGGCAGGGGGATGGGTTCTATGCAGGGAGACAGAGGGAAGTAAAATGGGGACAGAAGCAAAAGGTAGAAAGGAGATAAGAAAAAGTGGAGGGCAGAGAAATCAAGGGCAAAAATCAAAAAGGGCCACATTACAACATAATTCTAAAAGGACAAAGAGTGTTAAAAAAACAAGCCTGAAGGCTCTGTGTCTCAATGTAAGGAGCATTCGTAATAAGGTGGATGAATTAACTGCGCAGATAGCTGTTAACGATATGATGTAATAGGGATTATGGAGACATGGCTCCAGAGTGACCATAGCTGGGAATTCAACATCCAATATTCAGGAAGGATAGACAGAAAGGAAAAGGAGGTGGGGTAGCATTGCTGTTAAAGAAGAGATTAATGCAAGAGTAAGGAAGGACATTAGCTTGGATGATGTGGAATCTGTATGGAACAACAAAGTGCAGAAAACGCTATTGGAAGTTGTGTACAGAACACCCAATAGTAGTAGTGAGGTTGGGGATGGCATCAAACAGGAAATTAGGGATGCGTGCAATAAAAGTACAGCAGTTACCGTGGGTGACTTTAATCTACATATAGATTGGGCTAATCAAACTGGTAGCAATTCAGTGGACGAGGACTTCCTGGAGTGTATAAGGAATGGTTTTCTAGACCAATATATCGAGGAACCAACTAGAGAGCTGGCCATCCTAGACTAGGTGCTGTGTAATGGGAGAGGATTAATTAGCAATCTTGTTGTGCGAGCCCCCTTGGGGAAGATTGACCATAATATGGTAGAATTCTTCATTAAGATGGAGAGTGACACAGCTAATTTAGATACTAGTTTCCTGAAAATGAAAGGTAACTTCGATGGTATGAGACGTGAATTGGCTAGAATAGACTGGCAAATGATACTTAAAGGGTTGACGGTGGATAGGCAATAGCAGACATTTAAGGGTCACATGGATGAACTACAACAATTGTACATCCCTGTCTGGTGTAAAAAAAATGGGGAATGTGGCTCAACCGTGGCTAACAAGAGAAATTAGGGATAGTGTTAAATCTAAGGAAGAGGCATAGAAATTGGCCAGAAAAATCAGGAAACCTGAGGACTGGGATAAATTTAGAATTCCACAGAGGAGGACAAAGGGTTTAATTAGAGTATGAGAGTAAGCTTGCAGGGAACATAAAAACTGACTGCACAAGCTTCTATAGATATATGAGGAAAAAAAGATTAGTGAAGATAAATGTAGATCCCTTGCAGTCAGAATCAGGTGAATTTATAATGGGGAACAAAGAAATGGTAGACCAATTGAACAAATACTTTGGTTCTGTCTTCACTAAGGAAAACACAAATAACCTTCCAGAAATATTAGGGGATCGAGTGTCTAACGAGAAGGAGGAACTGAAGGAAATCCTTATTAGTCTGGAAATCGTGTTAGGGAAATTGATGGGATTGAAGGCCGATAAATCCCCAGGGCCTGATAGTCTGCATCCCAGAGTAGTTAAGGAAGTTGCTCTAGAAATAGTGGATGCATTGGTGATCATTTTCCAACAGTCTGTCAACTTTGGATCAGTTCCTATTGATTGGAGGGTAGCAGTGATAGGATCGGTCCAAGTCAACATAGATTTATGAAAGGGAAATCATGCTTGACAAATCTTCTAGAATTTTTTGAGGATGTAACTAGTAGAGTGGACAAGGAAGAACCAGTGGATGTGGTGTATTTGGACTTTCAAAAGGCTTTTGACAAGGTCCCACACAAGAGATTAGTGTGCAAAATTAATGCACAATGTATTGGGGGTAATGTATTGACGTGGCTAGAGAACTGGTTGGCAGACAGGAAGCAAAGAGTAGGAATAAACGGATCCTTTTCAGAATGGCAGGCAGTGACCAGTGGGGTACCGTAAGGTTCAGTGCTGGAACCCCAGCTATTTACAATATACATTAATGATTCAGACGAACGATTTGAACGTAATATCTCCAAGTTTGCAGATGACACTAAGCTGGGTCATGGTGTGAGCTGTGAGGAGAGTGCTAAGAGGCTGTAAGGTGACTTGGACAGGTTAGGTGAGTGGGCAAATGCATGGCAGATGCAGTATAATGTAGATAATGTGAGGCTATCCACTTTGGTGGGAAAAACAGGAAGGCAGGATATTATCTGAATGGTGACAGATTCGGAAAAGGGGAGGTGCAACAAGACCTGGGTGTCATGGTACATCAAGTCATTGAAATTTGATATGCAGGTACAGCAGGCGGTGAAGAAGGCAAATGGCATGTTGGCCTTCATAGCGAGAGGATTTGATTATAGGAGCACGGATGTCTTACTGCAGTTGTACAGGGCCTTGGTGAGGCCACACCTTGAATATTGTGTACAGTTTTGGTCTCCTAATCTGAGGAAGGACATTCTTGCTATTGAGGGAGTGCAGCGAAGGTTCACCAGACTGATTCCCGGGATGGAAGGACTGACATATGAAGAAAGACTGGATCGACTAGGCTTGTATTCACTGGAATTTAGAAGAATGAGAGGGGTCTCATAGAAACATATAAAATTATGACAGGACTGGACAGGTTAGATGCAGGAAGAATGTTTCTGATGTTGGGGAAATCCAGAACCAGGGTTCACAGTCTAAGGATAAGGGGTAAACCACCTAGGACCGAGATGAGGAGAAACTTCTTCACTCAGAGAATTGTGAACCTGTGAAATTCTCTACCACAGAAAGTTGTTGAGGCCAGTTCATTAGATATATTCAAAAGGGAGTTAGACGTGGCTCTTACAGCTAAAAGGATCAAGCGGTATGGAGGGAAAGCAGGAATGGGGTACTAAAGTTGCATGATCAGCCATGATCATATTGAATGGTGGTGCAGGCTCGAAGGGCCGAATAGCTTAATCCTGCACCTATTTTCTATGTTTCTCTGTTTCTATGATGTCATCTGATGATGCGTCATCAGCCTGCTTCCTTAAAGGTACGATGCACAAATTTATTTTAACATTTGTGCTGTCAGTCTTCTACAGCTTTGAGGTGCTGCAAACACTGACAAGCACTGCACAAATGTGCACGGCTGCATCCGGGCTCTCCCATGACTCCCTCCATATGCTTCTGGAGGGATTCACAGCTGCAGGAAGGTTCTCTTCCCTTCCAATGGATGGAAGAGACCTCCCCAAGAGACCAACGCAGCCTGTTTGCACATTGCACATGAGGGGACAAGCAGGGATGGTGTCAGGAGGACCAGGCTGCATTGGCGCAAACCAATGATCTCAATAGATCATAAAACATTACTGAAACGCTACACTCAACCTCATCCTACTGTGCCACTCATCAAATCCCCATCACTCTGCCTCCCGTACCCTACTCCTGCACATAGTTACTCACACCAACTTACCTTGCAACTCTACCCATCCCTCTCTATCGACATTAACACTTCCCCATCTCACTAGCCACCCCTCACACTCACCCTCATCCTGGTGGAATCATACCAACTAACAACACACAAGGGTAGTCACTATTTACGATCTATATTAATGACGTGGATGAAGGGATTGAGTGTAATGTAGCCAAGTTTGCTGCTGATACAAAGATGAGTGGGAAAACAAATTGTGAGGAGGACACAATAAATGTGCAAAGGGATGTAGACAGGCTAAGTGAGTGGACAAAAAATTGGCAGATGGTGTATAATGTGGGAAAATGTGAGGTTTTCACTTTGGCAGAGAAAATGGAAAAGCAAATTGTAATTTAAATGGAGAAAAATTGCAAAGTGCTGCATACAGAGGGACCTGGGAGTCTTTGTGCATGAAACACAATTTAGTATACAGGTACAGCAAGTAATCAGGAAGGCAAAGGTTGGCCTTTCTTGCAAGAGGGATAGAGTATAAAAGCAGAGAAGTCATGCTACAATTGTACAGGTAAAGCCAAACCTAGAGTACTGCGTACAGTTTTGGTGTCCGTATTTAAGAAAGGATATACTTACATTGAAAGCTGTTCAATGAAGGTTCACTCGGTTGATTCCGGAGATGAGTGGCTTGACTTATGAAGATAGGTTGGGCCTATACTCATTGGAGTTCAGAAGAATGAGAGGTGATCTTATCGAAACATATAAGATAATGAGGGGGCTCGACAAGGTGGATGCAGAGAGGATAGTTCCACTCATAGGGGAAACTAAAACTAGGGGACACAGTCTCAGAATAAGGAGCCGCCCATTTAAAACTGAGATGAGGAGGAATTTCTTCTTTCAGAGGGTTTTAATCTGTGGAATTCTCTGCCCCAGAGAACTGTGGAGGCTGGGTCACTGAATATATTTAAGGTGGACATAGACAGATTTTGAGCGATAAGGGAATAAAGAGTTATGGGGAGTGGGCAGGGAAGTGGAGCTGAGTCCATAATCAGATCAGCCATGATCTGGAGCAGGCTCGAGGGGCCAAATGGCCTACATGTGCTCCTATTTCTTATGTCCTTATGTTTTATCAAATGTTCATGAGAAGTTTCTGTTAACATGCTGTCAAACATTGAAATCTTTATTTTCAACATTTTGCGTTGTTGGACAAATTTGTGTGCATGTTTGGAAGTGGCTTAGTGAGTTGCAGTGAATGGTGAGACATAACAATACCACCACCCCCCCCCCCCCCCTCCCTCAATGGTGAAGAGTGTGTGAAATAAATGACTTGGACATAGTCAGGATGCTTTACGTTATTGGTGTGGGGTGGTACCTACTTGCCACATCATGTGACAGCCAGGGTGTACAGCATCAAGTGAAGTAAATGTGGACACGGTGAGGCCATCCCTGCCATCTCAGGCAGCAATGTGATTGGTGCTGATGCCCTCAGTCCTGTGCTTCACCAGGTGATTACGGAGGTCGGTGTGGTTGTTGGTGCTGCTGGTGTGCCTGGTGATGCTGGTGTTGGGGCTGATTGTGGTCAGACCAAGGTGAAAGAGTATAAATTGCACCCATGCTGATGGAATAGATGGCAGGTGAAGTAGAGATGACAGAAGCGATCTGTCAATGGTGGGAGAGGTAATGAGGTCAAACTGGATGGAGACTTATGTAAAAGACTTGCAGCATCCTGAATTTGTAGTAGAAATGGAGTTTATAGGAGTTAGTGGTTAAGGGATCATTTTTCAATCAGCTGGGAGCTTTGACTTGATATTTGAAGCTGTCAACTCATCAGCTGATTCAGTTGTCACTGACATTCCACCTCCGCTTTACAGACAACGTCTAGGCATAGCGGGAAATCGGTGGGCGATCTGTCAAATTCAATAAACTGGGGAAAAAAGCATTAAGTGGCTGTGAACAAGCTACTAATGATTTGAATTGGGTCCCCTGCCGCTGCCTATCGGGTCTGCTCAGTGCTGGCAGACCCAACATCTGGAAATGCAGGTGTGTGCATTTTGACAGCAGCTTCCCAACCCGCTGTCAATCATTTTAAATGTCACAGCTGACCTGCCACCCATCCCATCTGCTGAGCGCCGGCAAAATTGCAGCCAGAGAATTAGCATGCAGTTACCACAAGCAATTAGGGAGGCAAATGGCATGTTGACCTTTATTGCAAGTGGGTTGGAGTACAAGAGTAAGGAAGTTTTGCGACAATTGTATAGGGCTTTGTTGAGACTACACCTGGAGTACTGTGCACAGTTTTGGTCTCCTTATCTCAGGAAGGATATACTTGCCTCAGAGACAGTGCAATAAAGGTTCACTTGATTGATTCCTGGGATGTGAGGGTTGTTCAATAAGGAGAGATTGAGTAGATTGGGCCTATACTCTCTGTTTAGAAGAATGAGAGGCAAGAGGAAAATGTTTCTTTATTAGCCGAGGTATAGAATATAAGAGCAGGAAGGTTATGCTGGGACCCCAGCTATTTACAATATATATTAATGATTTGGCTGAGGGAATTGAGTGTAATAGCTCCAAGTTTGCAGATGACACTAAGCTGGGTGGCGGTGTGAGCTGTGAGGAGGACACTAAAAGGCTGCAGGGTGACTTGGTCAGGTTAGGTGAGTGGGCAAACGTGTGGCAGATACAGCATAATGTGGATAAATGTGAGGTTATCCACTTTGGTGGCAAAAACACAAAGGCAGAATATTATCTGAATGGTGGCAGATTAGAAAAAGGGGAGGTGCAATGAGACCTGGGTGCCATGGTACATCAGTCATTGAAAGTTGGCATGCAGGTACAGCAGGCGGCGAAGAAGGCAAATGGTATGTTGGCCTTCATAGCAAGGGGGTTTGCATATAGAAGCAGGGAAGTCTTACTGCAGTTGTACAGGGCCTTAGTGAGGCCTCACCTGGAATATTATGTTCAGTTTTGGTCTCCTAATCATAGGAAGGATGTTCTTGCTATTGAGGAAGTGCAGCGAAGGTTCACCAGACTGATTCCCGGGATGGCAGGACTGACCTATGAGGAGAGACTGGATCGACTGGGCCTGGACAGGTTAGATGCAGGAAGAATGTTCCCGATGTTGGGGAAGTCCAGAACCAGGGGACATAGTCTAAGGATAAGGGGTAAGCCATTTAGGACTGAGATGAGGAGAAACTTCTTCACTCAGAGAGTTATTAACCTGTGGAATTCCCTACCGCAGAGAGTTGTTGATGCCAGTTCATTGGATATATTCAAGAGGGAGCTAGATATGGCCCATACGGCTAAAGGGATCAAGGGGTATGGAGAGAAAGCAGGAAAGGGGTACTGAGGTGAATGATCATCCATGATCTTATTGAATGGTGGTGCAGGCTCGAAGGGCTGAATGGCCTATTCCTGCACCTATCTTCTCTGTTTCTATATTTCTATGCTTAAACAGTATAAAACGCTCGTTAGGCCACCGCTAGACTACTGCGTACAGTTCTGCTCACCATGTTACAGGAAATATGTGATTGCACTGGAGAGGGTACAGAGGAGATTTACGAGGATGTTGCCAGGACTGGAAAATTTTAGCTATGAAGAAAAATTGATAAGGCTGGGGTTGTTTGCTTTGTACCAGAGGAGGCTGAGGGTCGATTTGATTGAGGTATATAAAATTATGAAGTCCTAGATTGAGTAGACAGCAGGGACCTATTTCCCTTAGCAGAGAGGCCAATAACTAGGGGACATAGATTTAAAGTCATTGGCAGAAGGATTACAGGGGAGTTGAGGAGAAATGTTTTCACCCAGAGAGTGGTGGGGGTTTGGAACTCACTGCCTGAAAGGATGTGCACATTTAAAAAGTACTTGCATATGCAATTGAAGTGCTGCAACCTACAAAAGCTGGAAAGTGGGATTAGGCTGGATAGCTCTTTTTGGGCTGGCACAGACACGATGTGCTGAATGGCCTCCTTCCGTGCTGTGAATTTCTATGATTCTATGATCTCACTGAAACATATCAGATTCTGAGGGCGGATTGACAAGGTAGATGCTGAGAGGTTGTTTCCCCTGGCTGGAGACTTTAGAACTAGGGGACACAGTCTCAGGATAAGGAGTCATCCATTTAAGACTGAGCTGAGGAGGAATTTTTTCACTCAGAGGGTTGTGAATCTTTAGAATCTCTATCCTAAAGGGCTGTGGTTGAGTATATTCAAGGCTGAGATAGATAGATTTTTGGACTCTATGAATTCAAGGGATATGTGGATCAGGCGGGAAAGTGGAGTTGAGGTTGATCAGCCGTGATCCTGGACAACGTGGACCACTTTCCCTATCTCGGGGGCCTCCTATCAACAAGGGCAGGCATCGACGACGAGATCCAACACCGCCTCCAGTGCAGCCTTCGGCCGCCTGAGGAAAAGAGTGTTTGAAGACCAGTCGCTCAAAACTGTCACCAAGCTCATGGTCTACAGGGCTGTAGTAATACCCGCCCTCTTGTATGGCTCATAGACGTGGACCATGTACAGTAGACACCCCAAGTCGCTGGAGAAATACCACCTGCGATGTCTCCGCAAGATCCTGCAAATCCCCTGGGAGAACAGACGCACAATCGTTAGCGTCCTCGTCCAGGCTAACATCCACAGCATTGAAGCACTGACCACACTTTATCAGCTCCACTGGGCAGGCCACATAGTTCGCATGCCAGACACGAGACTCCCAAAGCAAGTGCTCTACTCGGAACTCGTCCACGGCAAATGAGCCAAAGGCGGGCAGAGGAAACATTACAAGGACACCCTCAAAGCCTCCCTGATAAAGTGCGACATCCCCACTGACACCTGGGAGTCCCTGGTCATAGACCACCCTAAGTGGAGGAAGTGCATTTGGGAGGGCGCTGAGCTCGAGTATCATTGCCGAGAGCATGTAGAAATCAAGCGCAGGCAGCGGAAGGAGCGTGTGGCAAACTAGGCTCCCCACCCATCCCTTCCCTCAACGACTATCTGTCCCACCTGTGACAGAGACTGTGGTTCTCGTATTGGACTGTAAAGCCACCTAAGAACTCCTTCTAAGAGTGGAAGCAAGTCTTCCTCGATTCCGAGGGACTGCCTATGAATGGCAGAGTAGGCTCGAGGGGCCATGTGGCCTACTCTTGCTCCTAATTCTTATGTTCTTATGTAACTGTGTAGCAGGACATAGATTGATAGATTTGTTTTGTTAGCCAAGGGTATTATGGGTTATGATAGGTGGGTAGATGAAGTTATGATACAGATCAGCCATTATCTAATTTAATGGTGGAACTGGTTTGATGAACTGAATGGCCTACTCTTGTTCTTATGACAGAAGCTTACTTATATTTTTTTATGTCAAAATTAACTTACAGTCTTTCGAAGATACCACCTCGCTCTGCCATTATTCATAATTTATTTTGAAGTAGATTTCCCTTAAAAATGAGTCCTGCTCCATGTATTTAAATGCTTTCGCAATCTATATCAACATTGCTGTTTATCTGTCAATCCTAATATCTCCGTCTACCAGTTCTTAATTGATGTTAGAGAACATGCTGTTTAATTCTGTTAATTGGAACCCAGAGCAAAGAGAGCCAGATTCTAAACACCTTTTTCCCTTTACAGTGTGTAATTGCTCATTTTTCCATTCTGCTGCTACTGAAAGGGAAACAAATTGCCTTGGCCTGTCGTAGAGTGAGCCTGTTCTGTGCTGTAGTATGTACTGGATCTGAAAATACATAATTGCTGCTGCATTTAAGTGTTTACAGTATTCTGCCAGTTGAATATTTTTCACACAATACTCAGTTGTCAAGAGAAATCCTGTTGTGTACTTCTAACAACATTTTATTCAAATATTTGGAATATTTATCATCAAAATAACAGGGACATTGGCAGGCTACCCTGCCTCTGCCAAATTACTACCACACGAACAAACCATCCTGATCCCCAGGTGTGTAACTATACTGTACTGAATGTTATACAATTACACCAACAGTCATTGGATGAATACAGGTTTCTCAAATATATTTAAACAAAATGTAGAACAACTCCACTAGTAAGTAAACCAATGTAAAGAGCTGAGGAAAAAAATACATTCAAAAAATAATTAATGAGATTAATTTAAGATAATATAGCCATTGCTCTTGTTTGGTGCTAAAGATGAAGTAAGTAATTCACTTCACTACTTGACTATTTTGTGGTGATTAGTATGTGTCAGGTTGATAATGTAGCTCACTTTACCCATATAGCATCTGTAAAAGGTAGACAAGCAGCAGTCTCCTAATGAAACACAAAGGTGCTTATACCTAAATGGTCCCCATCTTTACTGGTTTGCTTACTCTCGGTCGACTCCAGAAAAGCGGCCCTAGCGTGGTCCAGGCCGCCATCCGTTTTGGGTGCTGGGCTGCAGTCCCGGTCCCACGCTGCCCTCGTGGCCTATTTCTGTTTGTGGGACCTTGTTATGTAATGTTGCCTACATTTTAAAAAATTCATTCATGGGATGCGGGCGTTGCTGGGAAGGCCAACATTTATTGCCCATCCCTAATTGTCCTTGAAAAGATAGTGGTGAGTCACCTTCTTGAACCACTTGAATTACAACAGCGACTACACTTCAGAAATACTTCATTGGCTGTAAAGCACTTTGAGATGTCCTGAGGTCGTGAAAGGTGCTGTATAAATGCAAGTTCTTTCTTTCTAGATGTTCTGCCCATCTATATAAGCACATGTACACAACACCACTTTGCTCTGAACAGGTACTAGTGTCAAATCATTACTTGCCATATAACAGTGCCATTAAATGCTATCTGGTAAACCATTTGAAGAGAATATTCCAACCAAGACTGGTTTTGAATTCCTTTCCATCTTTATTTGAATAGCTTCAGCAGCAAATACAAATGAAAACAACTTGTGACATGATATCATTACTCCTTTCAGTTCTGATATGCAAACACATCAGTTATTGCAACAGTTCTGATTGCATAAATCTGACTTTTGGAGATTAGATTCCTGCTAAGATTGATTCTGTTATATTATCTGCATTTGGGTAATGGATTTTCACCTGTAGATAGCTCCTTAATTCCTGTTCTATATATAGTAGGACAGATAATTGCTGATGAGTACTGGAGGAATATAAAAGATCAGTGAACTGTGCAGGAAAACATTGGGTGACAGTAATATGTGGATGTTTTACCAATATATAATGCATATAATACAGAAAACTGCTATATTTGGGTTAATACAGTGGGTCAGCACAGTATCTTTTCACCTCAAGGATCTGAACTCAAATTCAAACTTCACTTGCACAATAAAAGTCTCCTGTCTCTGCTGAGTGTAAGGGTCCTAAATGAAATAATTGTACACACTTTCTCGTGAGCATGATTCAAGAGAGGGCGGGGAGGGGAGGAAAAAAAGAAAGAAAGGAAGATCGATCACATACCAATAATCCTTCATAAAAGTTGTCTTTTAATTGCTGGTGGGGGGGGTTCTGAATAAATGTGGAAGTGTGTTCTTCAGGGAACAACAGAGGAAAGATCACAGTTTGAAAATAGGTTGAAGAGTTACATAACAAAAGGTCCAACTATGCATTTTGGGTGAGTTCTCTAAGTAAAAGGGTGAAATCAATGGTTTGAACAATTCATCAGCCTGGAAATCACTGTAGGTCATGTTATTGTACGGCTGCTAATATCAAATTAATAATATCACTATTTTAATGATGGTGTTAACACATTTAAAATGAGCAGGATACTCATGCGATTGTGTTTGATGTTCATATGATAACATCTCACTATAATTTCCAGGCTCCAGCTTTAAGAAAGAAACTAATTATCAAATTTTACTCACAAAACATACTCTGATTTTGAGTTAACCTATTTTCTGATTTCTTCATTTAATTTCTTCAACAGCGGCATTGACTAAAGACAAGAAAACAAAACTCCCATTCTTGTCATTCCTCACTTGTTGATTAGACTGTGGTATACCAATCTTGATTAATTCCTTAAACTGAACTGCAGAGAACTGAACTTCAAAGAAATTATGCAAATTTCAGAAGATTTATTTAATATTTAGTATGCGTTACTGGTAAAGTCTTTCTGATATTGTGTTCTGTCTTGTTAATCTCAGGGGAGCGATTGGGATTCTGCTCGCTTTGATTGTCATTGGATGGTGCAGTCTGTCAGCCTCAAAAATGTTTATCTCTACGTTGGCAATGGAGGGACAACAGCTTCTTGTCGCCTATCCTTGTGCCTTACTGTATGGGATTTTTGCACTTCTGACAGTTTTCTAAATTCATAGTTTCAACACTAAATGTACAATTTCAATTTTGCTTTAATTGTACATTATGTTTTTATTTATGCAATTTTGGGATTCAGAAATGTATTTACCAATAAAAGCATGGTTACCTTTAAAGCACTTTCTACGCTCTTTTGTTTTTGGGCTAGCTGGGTGATCTGACATCCATCACCAAGAGTATCCACACCATACTACTGATAAATCTGCATTAGTAGTGTTTCTGTTTGCCTGCTTTGGAGTGTACACTCTCTTCCCATAGGGTCACACCTCACTATTTAAACCCAAGAAATTTAGGCACAGGTTGGCTTACTCTCCTTCTTGAAGTGTGCACGGGGGACTGCTACAGTTTAATGAACAAAAAGCACTGGTAAGCCCTATTTATTGTGCAGAGTTATTTGGAACTAATCCAGAAGAATCTCAGTGGTAAATTGACCACCATCACTGAGCCAAGCTGGCTGGGCAGTCACTCCAAGTACTATAGACCTGCTTTATTCAGCAATCAGATTATTGAGCCAGTTGCATATAATTCACTCAGTTCCAATCTCCCATAACCAGGTATGCCATCTTGGAGACAGACAACCTCAAGGAGACAATATGATGACTTATGTTTACACTGCATAAAAGTTAGTTAATTGTCATAATAAGTTAGGTGATAATGGGCCAGATTTTGCTGTAGCATCAAAAGGGCATCGAAAGGCATCTGCCGTTAGACTTGCCCCAGCGTCCTTCAGCTCAAAAGATTCATAACCACAAATTTGCTGAAAGTGTGAGCTCATAACGGCGCAGCGAGGGATCTGAGTGAACAAAGCAACCTATAGGGTATCTTCTTAACCAATGAGATTTAAGGATTGGGAAATAAACACAGGAAGGAATGAAAAGGAGGATAAATTAAAGAGGGTGAATTCAATGTCAAATCAGGTACAGAAAGAGAAATAAAGAGGGAAAGAAAGATTGGATTCAGAGAGAAAAAAAAAACAGAAAAGAAGTGTAAGAAAAAAAAGTAAAATTTAAAATTTGACATTTATAAAATCTCTCTGAAAAATTCAAAACCTGAAGGAATAATAGTCTGCACTTGTGATAGTTAATGTTTGGTGCCAGAGGAGTTGATTGGCAGTCATTAACACTTATCACTTCGTTACAAGGGGATTTAACTTTCTGTGGCGAGTTTAATGGCTAATTAATGGACAACTATAGTGGCCCTGAAATCCCAGCCCCCCCGAGTCCGTACGGAGTTTCTACGGACCCGGGAAGGCATCAGAAAAGCTGGCTTTCAGTGCACAATGCGCATGCGCTGAAAACCGGCTTTTCCAATCTGTCAAGTTTCTGGCTTGACAGATCTCGTGCATATCGGGAGTGAGGACATTGTGGGATTTACGCATATCTTGCCCAGCAAATGTCCTCAAAACTCTTGTGCCTGATAAAAGTAGGCGCAGAGCCTACTGTTACAGGCGTAAGAGTATTAAAACACACAAAAACATTGTAAAATAACATTTTAAAAACACATGTTATTGTTAAAAACCCTCCCCACTACGATAAGTTTATTTTAAACCATAATTAGCATAGAAACAGAGAAAGTAGGTGCAGGAGTAGGCAATTCGAGCCTGCATCATGCAACCTCAGTACCCCATTCCTGCTTTCTCTCCATACCCCTTGATCCCTTTAGCTGTAAGGACCACATCTAACTCCCTTTTGAATATATCTAATGAACTGGCCTCAATGACTTTCTATGGTAGAGAATTCCACAGGTTCACAATTCTCTGAGTGAAGAAGTTTCTCCTCATCTCGGTCCTAAATGGCTTACCCTTTATCCTAAGACTGTGACCCCTCATTATAGACTTCCCCCAACATCGGGAACATTCTTCCTGCATCTAACCTGTCCAATCCCGTCAGAATTTTATATGTTTCTATGAGATCCCCTCTCATTCTTCTAAATTCAGTGAATATAAGCTTAGTCAATCCAGTCTTTCTTCATATGTCAGTCCTGCCATCCCGGGAATCATTCTGGTGAACCTTCGCTGGACTCCCTCAATAACAAGAATGTCCTTCTCAGATTAGGAGACCAAAACTGTACACAATATTCAAGGTGTGGCCTCACTAAGGCCCTGTACAACTGCAGTAAGACCTCCCTGCTCCGATACTCAAATCCTCTCTCTATGAAGGCCAACATGCCATTTGCCGCCTTCACCGCCTGCTGTACCTGCATGCCAATTTTCAATGACTGATACCATGACACCCAGGTCTCATTGCATCTCCCCTTTTCCTAATCTGTCACCATTCAGATAATATTCTGCCTTCCTGTTTTTGCCACCAAAGTGGATAACCTCACATTTATGTACATTATACTGCATCTGCCATGCATTTGCCCACTCACCTAACCTGTCCAAGTCACCTTGCAGCCTCTGAGCATCCTCCTCACAGCTCATACTGCCACCCAGCTTAGTGCCATCTGCAAACTTGGAGATATTACATTCAATTCCTTCATCTAAATCATTAATGTATATTGTAAATTGCTGGGGTCCCAGCTCTGAACCTTGCGGCACCCCACTAGTCACTACCTGCCATTCTGAAAAGGACCCATTTATTCCTACTCTTTGCTACCTATCTGCCAACCAGTTCTCTATCCAAATCAATACATTAACCCCAATACCATGTCCTTTAATTTTGCACACCAATCTCTTGTGTGGGATCTTGTCAAAAGCCTTTTGAAAGTACAAATATACCACATCCACTGGTTCTCCCTTGTCCACTCTACTAGTTACATTCTCAAAAAATTCTAGAAGATTTGTCAAGCATGATTTCCCTTTCATAAATCCATGCTGACTTGGACCGATCCTGTCACTGCATTAAAAAAACTTTTTTAAAAATCGGAAAAAAAGTGGGGTTCTGGGCTTTGTAAATAGATGCATAGAGTACAAAAACGAAGATGTTACGTCAAACTTTTATAAGTCACTGGTTAGGCCTTAGCTGAAGTATTGTGTCTATTCTGTGCATCATACTTTAAGAAGGATATCAAGGCCTTGTACCTCGAATGGTTCCAGTGATGAGAGACTTCAATTATGTGGAGAGCATGGAGAAGCTGGGATTGTTCTCCTTAGAGTAGGGTGACCATACGCACTAATTTTCCACTACAGTCCCCTGGGCAACAATGTTCCCGGAAGAGACCCCGGTTCTGGAAACCAGTCCCCGAATAAAATGTTCAATTATTATAATTAGTTATCACGGGTGCGGCTGATGTTTGCAGTAAACAACCTTGGTCATCACGTGCTGATGGCGCCGCCCACCATTTCCTCAAACCGGGTGTGACTGATGATGATTGATGATGGAAATGACCAATCAAAGCACGGGAAATTGAGCTGCCTCTACATCAGTTTAACTAGAGGTATTTTTGGATCATCGAAGGTTGGATGTCAAATGAGCAATCTGACTACATAAAGGCAGTGAAGTTTGAGAGAGACAGTGAAGAGGTAGAGGTGGCTGTGTACAGAAAACTTGGAACTAAGGGGTGGATGCTGCTTGGTTGTACTTTGTGGTCATTAGTGTAAAAACTAAAGATAGGAACATGGGCAAACCGTCAGAGACTAGTAACGATGGTTGATAGCGGTTAATCTTTACAAGTATTCCACTAGCAGTAACAACATTATCATGCGGGTTTTCTTTAAACATGGAGATAGCACAGCAATCATTATTAAATCTGTGAAAAATAAAAGACATGGGCAGTGATGTGAAGAAATATTTTCTGAATAGCCCGTTTAGACAGTGGGTACGAAAAACTGGTGTTGCTGAACAATGTTATTGTATTATTTATAAGCGGTGTCTGAATGTGCTTCAATAGTGTGACGTCACATCCATGGTAATTATTTGCACATTTGTTTCGCATTTGTAGTGTATGGGCTGGATTTTCTGGTCCTGTGCGCTCCGGGTCTTGCCCGGAGCAGCATGAAATGGGGCGGTGAGGTCCCCTGCGTCCGTTCGTGAGTTTCGAGTTGGGTTTTGCAGCGGCACTTAGCAACACTGTTGGGTGTGCAAGGCCTCTCATTGCGACACATTTCAATAATGGATAATCAAGGGGCAATAGGGAGGGAGGAACTTAAAACAATCACTGTCACTATAGAAGAAGTACTCAGATAAATAATGGGTCTAAAGTTGGACAAGTCCCCTGGACCTGATCGCTTGCATCCTAGGGTCTTAAAAGAAGTGACTGCAGAGATAGTGGCTGCATTGGTTGTAACCTACCAAAATTCCCTGGATTCTGGGGGGGTCCCAGCAGATTGGAAAACCGCAAATGTAACTCCCCTATTTAAAAAAGGAGGCAGACAGTGTTATATATGTATACTTGTATTTACTCTGTACAGCCACCAGAGGGCTCATCCCCTAGAGTTCCAAGGGATCCCATAATCCCTTGGGAGCACAGATATTTAAGGAGGCTTCACAGATTGGAGAGGCACTTTGGAGACCTGCAATAAAAGACTAAGGTCACACTTTACTTTGAGCTCACAGTGTTCAGTCTGACTCTTTCTCCATACACTACAACTGGCAATGAGATACAGATAGCGAACCCAAAGATGCAGAGAATAGTGGGCATCCTGGAGAAATTCTCGGAGGGAGATGATTGGGAAACTTTTGTGGAGCTACTCGACCAATACTTCGTGGCCAATGAGCTAGATGGGGAAGAGAGTGCTGCCAAACAAAGGACAATTCTCCTCACTGTCTGTGGGGCACCAATGTATGACCTCATGAAGAGTCTGCTCACTCCAGCGAAACCCATGGAGAAATCGTACGACAAATTGTGCACACTGGTCTGAGAGCATTTGAACCCGAAAGAAAGCGCTCTGATGGCGAGGTATCAGTTCTACACCTACAGAAGGTCTGAAGGCCAGCAAGTGGCGAGTTATGTCGCCAAGCTAAGACGTCTTGCAGGACATTGTGAATTTGAAGGACATTTGGAGCACATGCTCAGAGACTTTTTCGTACTTGGCATTGGCCACGAAACCATACTTCGCAAACTTTTGACTGTAGAGACCCCAACCTTGAGTAAGGCCATAACAATAGCCCAGGCGTTCATTGCCACCAGTGACAAGATGAAACAAATCCCTCAGCACACGTGCTGCTATAAATACTGTGAACAAAGTGATGTTGTTTTCGAATCGTAACGTACAGGGCAGGTCACACATACCTGCAGCTACACGTCCGCAGCTATCTCAGAGTCCACCATCAAGGGTGATGAATGCAAGGCCATTAACACCTTGTTGGCGCTGCGGGGGTGATCATCATTTCCATTAATGCCTATTCAAAGAGTATGTTTGCAAGTGCTGTGGAACAATGGGACACCTCCAACGAGTGTGCAAGCGAGCTGCAAAGCCTGTTAAACCTGCAAACCACATGTTGCAGAGGAGGACAGATCCAAGGAAGATCATGACGAAGCAGAGCCTCAGATCGAGGAGGCAGAGGTACACGGGGTGCACACATTCACCACGACTTGTCCCCTGATAATGCTGAATGTTGAACTAAATGGACTCCCGATGTCAATGGAGCTAGACACAGGCACGAGCCAGTCCATCTTGGGCAAAAAGACTTTCGAAAGGTTGTGGTGTAACAAGGCCTCAAGGCCAGTCTTAACTCCAGTTCGCACAAAACTAAACTTACACGAAAGAACTGATTCCTGTAATTGCCAGTTGTACCGTAAAGGTCTCCTACAATGGAGCAGTGCACAAGCTACCACTTTGGGTGGTACCAGGCGAAGGTCACACGCTGCTCGGCAGGAGCTGGCTGGGAAAGATACGCTGGAATTGGGACGACGTCTGAGTGCTATCGCCCGCTGACGACACTTCATGTGCCCAGGTCTTAAACAAATTTCCTTCGCTGTTCAAACCAGGCATCGGGAAATTCCAAGGAGCAAAAGTGCAGATCCACCTAATTCCGGGGGCGCGACCCATCCATCATAAGACGAGAGCAGTATCGTACATGATGAGAGAAAAGGTAGAGATTGAGCTAGATCGGATGCAAAGAGAGAGCATCATTTCCTCGATCGAGTTCAACGAGTGGACCCGTCCTATCGTCCCAGTCCTCAAGGGAGATGGCACCGTCAGACTCTGTGGAGATTACAAAGTAACTATCAATTGTTTCTCCCTGCAAGACCAATACCCACTACCAAAGGCTGACAACCTTTTTGCAACGCTGGCGGGAGGAAAGACATAGATGAAGCTGGATCTGACTTCAGCCTACATGACAGAGGAACTGGAGAAATCATCGAAGGCCCTCACCTGCATCAACATGCACAAAGGTCTTTTTGTTTATAACAGATGCCCATTTGGAATCCGATCGGCGGCAGCAATATTCTAGAGAAACAGGGAAAGCTTACTGAAGTCGGTCTGCACACTGTGGTCTTCCAGGATGAAATCATGGTCACATTTCGGAACACAGTCGAGCATCTGCAGCAGCTGGGGGAGGTTCTCAGTCGACTCAACCACGTGGGGCTCAGGTTAAAACGCTCGAAGTGCGTTTTCCTGGAGCCTGAAGTGGAGTTCCTGTGAAGGCGGATTGCGGTGCACAGCATCATGCCCACCAACGCGAAGACGGAAGCAATTGTGAACGCACTGAGGCCACAGAACGTGACGGAGCTGCGGTCGTTTCTGGGACTCCTGAACTACTTTGGTAACTTCTTACCAGGTCTAGCACACTGTTAGAACCACTGCATGTCTTACTATGAAAAGGGGACAAAGGGGTTTGGGGCAAATGCCAAGAAAATGCCTTTATAAAAGCGAGAAAATTGTTATGCTCAAACAAATTACTTGTGTTGTATGATCCATGTAAGCGTTTGGTACTAGCATGTGATGCGTCGTCATATAGTGTCGGGGGTATATTGCAACAAGCTTATGATTTCGGGAAACTGCAACTGGTTGCTTATGCATCCAGGAGTCTGTCTAAGGCTGAGAGAGCCTACAGCATGATTGAAAAAGAAGCGTTAGCGTAGGTCTATGGGGTAAAGAAAATGCATCAATACCTGTTTGGGCAAAAATTAGAATTGGAAACTGACCATAAGCCACTTATATCCCTATTCTCCGAGAGTAAAGGGATAAATACCAATGCATCGGCCCGCATCCAGAGATGGGCGCTCACGTTGTCCGCATACAACTACGCCATCCGCCACAGGCCAGGCACAGAAAGCTCCGCCAATGTTCTCAGTAGGCTGCCATTGCCCACCACAGGGGTGGAAATGGCGCAGCCCGCAGATCTAGCCTTGGTTATGGAAGCATTTGAGAGTGAGCAATCACCCGTCACTGCCCAGCAGATCAAAACCTGGACAAGCCAGGACCCCTTATTATCTCCAGTCAAAAGCTGTGTGCTTCACGGGAGCTGGTCCAGTGTCCCAGTGGAAATGCAGGAAGAGATAAAGCCGTTCCAGCGGCGCAAAGATGAAATGTCTATACAGGCAGACTGCCTTCTGTGGGGCAATCGAGTAGTGGTCCCCAAGAAGGGCAGAGACACCTTCATCAATGACCTCCACAGTACCCATCCAGGCATCGTAATGATGAAAGCGATAGCCAGATCCCATGTGTGGTGGCCCGGTATCGATGCGGACTTAGAGTCCTGCATTCACAGATGTAATACATGCTCGCAGTTACGCAATGTACCCAGGGAGGCGCCGCTAAGTTTATGGTCTTGGCCCTCCAAACCATGGTCTAGGGTACACGTCGACTATGCAGGCCTGTTCTTGGGTAAAATGTTCCTCTTGGTAGTCGAATTGTAACCCAAGTGGATTGAATGTGAGATAATGTCGGCTTGCACGTCTGCTGCCAGCACTGAAAGCCTGCGGGCCATGTTTGCCACACACGGCCTACCTGATGTCCTGGTGAGCGACAATAGGCCATGTTTTACCAGTGCTGAGTTCAAAGAATTCATGATCCATAACGGGATCAAACATGTCACATCTGCCCCGTTTAAACCAGCATCCAATGATAAGGTAGAGAAAGCAGTGCAAACCATCAAGCAAGGCTTGAAGAGGGTAACTGAAGGCTCACTGCAAACTCGCCTATCCCGAGTCCTGCTTAACTACCGCACAAGACCCCACTCACTCACTGGGATCCCACCTGCTTATGAAAAGAGCACTTAAGACAAAGCTCTCGTTAGTTCACCCTGATCTACATGAACAGGTGGAGAGCAGACGGCTTCAACAAAGTGCATACCATGATAGCGCAAATGTGTCATGCGAGATTGAAATCAATGATCCTGTATTTGTGTTAAATTATGGCTTCCCGGCACTGTCGAGGCCAAAGAGGAGAGCAGGGTGTTTCGGATCAAACTTTCAAATGGACTCATTCACCGGAAACACTTGGACCAAATCAAACTCAGATTCACGGACTATCCTAAGCAACCCACCATGGACCCTATCTTTTTTGATCCCCCAACATACACACCAGTGGCAACCGGCACCACGGTTGACCACGAAGCAGAACACATCATCCACAGCAGCCCTGCAGGGCCCAACACACCAGGTAGCCCAGCAAGACCAGCTGCACAGCAGCCCAGCGAGGGCCCAACAAATGATTCAACAACACCAGCTTTCACACTGAGGCGATCAACCAGGGCAAGAAGGGCCCCAGATCGACTCACATTGTAAATAGTTACACTCTTGACTTTGGGGGGGGGGACGCGGGGGCGGAGTGTTGTTATGTATGTATACTTGTATTTACTCTGTACAGCCACCAGAGGGCTCATCCCCTAGAGTCCCAAGGGATCCCATAATCCCTTGGGAGCACAGGTATTTAAGGAGGCTTCATAGTTTGGAGAGGCACTCTGGAGACCTGCAATAAAAGACTAAGGTCACACTTTACTTTGAGCTCACAGTGTTTAGTCTGGCTCTTTTTCCATACACAACAGACAGAAAGCAGGAAATGATAGACTAGTTAGCCTAACATCTGTCATTGGGAAAATGCTGGAGTCCATTATTAAGGAAGCAGTAGCAAGACATTTGGAAAAGGAAAACTCAAACAAGCAGAGTCAGCATGGTTTTATGAAAGAGAAATCATGTTTGACAAATTTGCTGGAGTTCTTTGAGGTTGTAATGAGCAGGGTGGATAACGGGGAACCAGTGGATGTGGTGTATTTGGATTTCCAGAAGGCATTCGATAAGGTGCCACATAAAAGGTTACTGCACACGCTAAAAGTTCACGGGTTGAGGGTAATATGGATAGAGGATTGGCTAACTAACAGAAAACAGAGAGTCAGGATAAATGGGTCATTTTACGGTTGGCAAACAGTGACTAGTGGGGTGCCGCTGGGATTGGTGCTGAGGCCTCAACTATTTACAATCTATATTAATGACTTGGATGAAGTTACCGAGTGTAATGTAGCCAAGTTTGCTGATAATACAAAGATGAAGAGTGAATTGTGAGGAGGACACAAGAAATCTGCAAAATGATATAGACTGGCTAAGTGAGTGGGCAAAAATTTGGCAGATGGAGTATAACGTGGGGAAATGGCAGAAAAAATAGAAAAGCAAATTATAATTAAAATGGAGAAAATTTGTAAAGTTCTGCAGTACAGAGGGACCTGGGAGGTCCTTGTGCATGAAACACAAAAAGTGTGTATGCAGGTACAGCAAATAATCAGGAAGGCAACTGGAATGTTTGCCTTTATTGCAAGGGGGATAGAGTATAAGCACTGTGAAGTTCTGCTATAACTGTACAGGGTATTGATGAGGCCACAGCTAGAGTACTGCATACCGTTTTGGTCTCCATATTTAAGGAAAGATATACTTGTATTGGAGGCTGTTCAGAGAAGGTTCACTAGGTTGATTCCTGAGATGAGGGGGTTGAATTATGATGATAGGCCTCTCCTCATTGGAGTTGAGAAGAATGAGAGGTGATCTTATCGAAACATATAAGATAATGAGGGGGCTTGACAAGGTGGATGCAGAGAAGATATTTCCACTCATGGGGGAAACTAAAAGTAGGAGGCATAGTCTCAGAATAAGGGGCCGCCCATTTAAAACTGAGATGAGGAGGAATTTCTGCTGTGAGGGTTGTAACTCTGTGGAATATTCTGCCCCATAGAGCTGTGGAGGCTGGGTCATTGAATATATTTAAGGTGGAGATAGTCAGATTTTTTAGCGATAAAGGAATACAGGGTTATGGGGAGCGGGCAGGGAAGTGGAGTTGAGTCCATGATCAGATCAGCCATGATCTATTGAATGGTGGAGCAAGTTTGAGGGGCCAAATGGCCTTCTCCTGCTCCTATTTCTTATGTTCTTATGTAATGATCACAGCTCTACCTCTCCACCCCCTCTTAGTCCATCAACTGCCTCTGTGCTGTCAAATTGCTTGTTCAACAATATCTTCTAGCTTAACATTGTCAAGACTGAACCCATAGTTTTTAGCACCTGCCATAAACTCTCTTGCCTGACTCCGTTTCCCTTGGTGGTTACTCACTCTGGCTGAACCTGACCAAGTGAAACCTTGGATTCCTGTTCGACTCACTGCCAAACTCCAAACCCCACATTCTTTCTTCATCAAGTCTCTTTACAGCCACCTTCACAACATCGCCTTCTTCTGCCCTACCTCAGTACACCACCCCTTAAACTTTTATCCATGCTTTTGTCATTTCTAGACTTGATATCTGCAATGTTCTCCTTGCAGGCTGACCATTCACAACTCTACGTAAGCTTCAACTTGTCCAAAACCCAACTGTCAGTATCCTGCATATACTCATTCTCCCAGCAGTCCCATCCTCACTGACTTATACTGGCAGCTTACCACCCACCCCCCCCCCACCCCACCCCCACTCCATAGGCAATGATTTTAAAATCCTCATTCTCATCTTTAAATTTCTCCATGGTCTTGCTCCCCCCCATCCCTACCTCTGCAACCTCCTCCAACCTTACATTCCCGACCACAATTAGTCACCTTAAACCAGGAAAAGCCCAGTGCAATAATAATCCCATTTACCAAAATAGTCCCTCACCCTCTGTGTCTCCCTCTCTCTATCCAGGACATACTGCCCCAGTAGAAACCACTACTACCACTCGATTTGGGGACCATACACCCTTGGATGATGAATTCAATAATGATACCTCCTCTGTAGCCTACAACAAACCTGCAAATCAGGAAATATCTACTACCAGTTGATGTTTGACCCCGCCAGAGTGCAAAGCATTGGCCGAAGAAATGGGGCCAATACACTGGGGGACAAACCCAGTCGCCCTAACAAGGGACTGGGGTGATTTCCTTTGCTGTCACCTCAAGTTAGAGTTGACAGATTTAAAAACAAATTCTGTTGGCATGTGCCTCAAAGCAACTCAAGGCCTCACTCCCACGAGAAACCTACAATAGAAATAAGGGTTGGTGGAATGTCATGGATGCAATTTGTACCTGTTTGGGCATGAACTCAGTCAATTTCACCCGCGCGGCTGGTGAAGCCCAGCAAGAAGCTAACGAACACCCCATGGCCTTTGCAAATCGAGTGTATGATTTGCACGACCAGTCCCAGGAAAACCGTGACGGTCAAGAATTTGGGGAAAGTGTGAGATTTAAACTGACATTCACCAATGCTCTCTTACGGGAGGGACATTGTTGGTATTATCGTCCATCAGGGAACACCGTGGGCTGATCTGATAGACTCTTGCATTCGAGCTTGGGACCAGGTTAAATCGTTCCTCATCTCTACTGAGTCCAAAGTGTCAGCGGTGGAGAGTCCTTTGATACCACAAACCCCAACCGCAGTCTGGAGACAAAAACAGTGTAATTTGTTATAACTGTTATAAGCCTGGACACTATACATGCGACTGCCATGATAGACGTCCTTATAATGGTCCACATTATCGATCTCCAATCCGTGAGGTTAATCAGCTTGAATTGAAGGCTTTGCAGCAGGAGGTAGAACGCCTTTTGGAATTATTTGAGACCATGAAGCACAGTCAGGCTGGGGGAGGGCAGGAGCAAAATGTTTTGGCTGTTTCTTGTAGCAGAGATGCGCTCCCAGCCTCACGGCCCCAGTGATGGGCACAGGCTTCCGTGGTGACCATGCCTTCTCCTGTCAGGTATGGGGAGGGCGGACGACTCTTTGTCCGGGCCACTGATCATGGAGGCTGCCACCATGTTTTGCTAGTAGATTCTGGTTACAGAATGGGATTTAGTAGAAGAAATTGAAAATTGGTTTATGGGAAAAAGGATAGAATAGTTATGATGGAATAAAGGAGAAGTGAGAAGGTCATGTCTCTTTTCTGATGTTCTACAGTTTTTAATTTGTTTTCAGTGTGAATGTCAATGTCTTTTTACAAAGCATATATAAATGTTTAAAACGCTATAGTATTCCTTTTGTCTGAGGCCTGTCTGTAAAAAAGAGTGTCTGTATGTTTGTTCTAGCTCGGCCCTCTTTTGCCTTTTGTGTAGAATGTTTTTGTGATGTTTGTTAAATACAAAACTAACATTTCTCCAATTATATTCAGTATTTTCACAGTAATCTGGAAAGGCATGTGAAGAAAGAAGAATATGAAAAATGACTATGTTATTTTTTTTTTTTTTAATCTGGTCTGTATTGTGTTTAGTTAATAAGATATTGGTCTGAATTTGATTGGAAGTATTAAGGTTAATTAACCTATGAAAACCCGACTTTCATTGTGGCCACGGTGAAATTCTGGCTATTTCAAAGTGTGAATGTCTCTAGCTCCAGATATGAGACATTCACATTGAAAAAAAAATGGTATTTTCAATTAGGTGAAAGGTTCTAATTCAGTAAAAGTGATTTAACTAAAAAGATTGTCAGTATTTGAATTGGAATTTTGAGATATTTGAGATGATACTCCAAGTTGGACATTTTGCTTGTATTGGTAAATCTTTTTAAAATGGATGATATGGGACAATTTGGAAATAATGCTGGAAATTTTAGAGGCAATCTAAAATGCCGTTTATTCTGAGGATAGACAGTCATGCTCGAGGTGGGGAGGTCGAGATAAGATACGGAAGTAGCCTTGTAAATGAATTGCGAGCACTTGTCTCTCATAATGGGAAAGGTTTTCAAAAGAAAAAGGAATGACGTCATGTTTTGCTCTGCCTTCTTACAAACCTGCAAAGGAGTTAATTGTTTCTGCTGACAGCTGTTTTATTTAGTTCACCAAACAACTTTAGCATCACTGCATGAAATTTTAAAAATATTGGACATTATTAATTTAAATTTCTTAATTGTAAGTGAATGTTTTCCCACGTGCCAGAAGGAAAATAAAAAGTAACGGGTTATAAACAATTTTAAAAAGAAGTGTTAAACTTGGACCGTTAGAATGTTTGATCTATGTTTTCTATCTTTAATATTGTATTGGACAGTAAGGCTACTCCAGAGCTCATGAGATATAAATAGTAATTAATGGGATGCCCCACTTAAGATGCAAGATAGAAACAGGAAAAGTACACCACCAAATGGGAATTTTTCAAACATTTTAGTGAAAGTCAGGAAAGTGTAGTTAAGAATAGTAAACCAATTTCTCTTGGAGACATTTGTGTCCTTGCCTATGTACCTTTTTAAGAAAACTGAATTGGATAAGCCTGGCTACTACCCAAGGCATCGAGAACATAAGATCACCTAAAAACCCAAGATGGCTTCTTTCGGATGGCATCGAGATACTGGTGTAACGTGTGCAGATGTGATTTGTAGTGTATATGAAGCAATAAGCATGTGGAAAAGCATAGTAAATTTGCACTGAAGAACAGGTCTCAGACATGCTCAGTTACTTGACAACTGCAAGACATGAAATGGTTAATGTGGCTCAGGAAGTGAGACAATTGTTAAGCATTGACACATACTCCTTCGAGAAACTATCTAATTAATGGAGCAATCAGACAAGAGTTAAACACACTGGTACCTGCTAGAGGGATGGAAATTGAAGTTGAAATGAAAAGTTACATGGGATTTGAATTAGAAAAATTGAAGGCGAGGGAGAAATACATTTAGCAAGAATTATCCACAAGATGGATATGAGTAAAAATGAGATCTGGAGAATCTTTTAAGTTCATGTTTCGTTGTTTAGATGTTAAACTTCAGCTTTCTTTACAATGTCTGTTTTCTTTGTCTGCATCATTGTCGCTCAAAAAGTATGTTCTTAGTCGACGTACTTGTGATTGTGAGACTGAATAATAACTTTAACTGTAATTGTGTTTTGTAGGTAACAGAGTGTGGGAAAAGCCAGTCCAAATCCAGTATGAAGTGGTTTTAGTGGTGCCTCCTGTACAAAGCTTTAAGGGTCGAACAGGACCTGTCTCAAAACCTATGTTCAATTGAAACCAACAGTAAATGAGGTGCTTAAGTATAAACTGCACAATTATATGACAATATTTCAGCATGGACTTAGGTTAGTATTATTTCACACGCACTGGCAATTCTCCAACTTGTGATGATAGTGTATTTGATATATTTACTCTGTGTAGCAAGACTTTGATGCATAAGCCAATGTCTATGACTAACCAGCACTAAAAAGCACGAAAGCACACCGAAAGAGAAGATCTGAAGCAACATAGAGGAGATACCAGGTGGAGTAAGATCAGGAAAGATAAAACAAACAGAGGATACACCAGGCGGGGCAGAATTCGAACACCGGACAATGAATTGAACTTGAGTAAGAAGTCGGAGGTTACTCCTCCCGTCAAAGGAATGGACTGTAAAAAAAGGGGAAATCTTCATTTCTGAGTCTCCCTACTAACAATGCCCAAACCAAGAAAGCGATAAGTAAGTTAGGAGACCACAAATGTTGGGAAGCAGCCTACAATGTTTGTCAGCATCCTTGGGCATGAATGGTATCAGCAGGCCTAGTAATTGCTCAATGCCTGGTTTAATAGTTCTGACTCTAAAGTCATGTTATTTGAGATTATGACACGCCGATTGAACCATCAAACCAATAACCTAGAGTTGGCACGGTTGGTAGAGGTTCGTAAATGAGAGGTCGAAATAAAGTTTACTCCCTCTCAAGGTGGGAAATATGTTAGAAATTATGGTTACCTGAAAATGATACTGTGTTTATTGATTGTATGTTTCTGCTCAAGCCAAGAAAAGGGTTAATGTATAAGCTAGATTGGAAAACTGCAAATGTAACACCCCTATTTAAAAAAGGAGGCAGACAAAAAGCAGGAAACTATAGACCAGTTAGCCTAACATCTGTAGTTGGGAAAATGTTGGAGTCCATTATTAAAGAAGCAGTAGCAGGACATTTGGAAAAGCAAAATTCAGTCAGGCAGAGTCAGCATGGATTTATGAAGGGGAAGTCATGTTTGACAAATTTGCTAGAATTCTTTGAGGATGTAACGAACAGGGCAAATAAAGGGGAACCAGTGGATGTGGTGTATTTGGACTTCCAGAAGGCATTTGACAAGGTGCCACATAAAAGGTTACTGCACAAGATAAAAGTTCATGGGGTTGGGGGTAATATATTAGCATGGATAGAGGATTGGCTAACGAACAGAAAACAGAGAGTCTGGATAAATGGTTCATTCTTGGGTTGGCAATCAGTAACCAGTGGGGTGCCGCAGGGATCAGTGCTGGGCCCCCAACTATTTACAATCTATATTAACAACTTGGAAGAATGGACTGAGTGTAACGTAGCCAAGTAGCCGATGATACAAAGATGGGAGGAAAAGCAATATGTGAGGAGGACACACAAAATCTGCAAAAGGACATAGACAAGCTAAGTGAGTGGGCAAACATTTGGCAGATGGAGTATAATGTTGGAAAGTGTGAGGTCATGCACTTTGGCAGAAAAAAAATCAAAGAACAAGTTATTATTTAAATGGAGAAAGATGAGGGTACTTGTGCGTGAAACACAAAAGGTTAGTATGCAGGTACAGCACGTGATCAGGAAGGCCAATGGAATCTTGGCCTTTATTGCAAAGGGGATGGAGTACGAAAGCAGGGAAGTCTTGCTACAGTTGTACAGGGTATTGGTGAGGCCACACCTGGAATACTGCGTGCAGTTTTGGTTTCCATATTTACGAAAGGATAGACTTGCTTTGGAGATAGTTCAGAGAAGGTTCACAAAGTTGATTCCAGAGATGAGGAGGCTGACTTATGAGGAAAGGTTGAGAAGGTTGGGCCTCTATGCATTGGAATTCAGAAGAGTGAGAGGTGATTGTTGTGTATGTAATAACTCGATAGACTGAATATTGTATACTAACACAGGTACAAACCTGGCTCTGCTTTATTAGGGCCCAAAGTGATTACATTACATGATGGCTTGCCTTTTATACCTGGACCGCACACATGTGCGTACAGCCCAATGACCTCCGACAGTGGTGCCACCTGGTGACTAGTAACCCCAAGCATACATACATGGCAAATCCTCCTTTAAGATATTAGTAACAGTCTTTTTACAAATTGAGATGGTCCGGGGCTTTCCGCTCCCGAGTTGATCATCTCAGTTCAACTCCAGCCTTGGGCGAGTGATCTGAGTCTGTTGTGACTGGGGGTCGGTAGCCGATCTGATGGGAGCAGCAATGGCCATGTCAGGGATTGAAAATCCACATTCATTCATGACAGCAGAGTCCTCTAATGACTGAGGGTAGATTGGTTGGCCACTGATTGTGTCTTCCTCAGCCTATTCTGGTTCATCCGTGTACTGCAGCTTTATCTGATCAACATGTTTCCTCCATGTTTGCCCACTCTTGAGCTTGACGATAAACACTCTGTTACCCTCATTGGCCATAACAGTACCGGCGATCCACTTTGGACCTTGACCATAATTTAGTACATACACAGGATCGTTAACAGAAATGTCGAGTGACACAGCAGCGCAATCATGATACCACTGCTGACTTTGACGTCTGTATTCAATATGATCATTCAAGTCAGGGTTGACAAGGGAGAGCTTGGTCTTGAGACCTCTCTTCATCAATAGTTCAGCAGGGGGGACCCCGGTAAGCATGTGGGGTCTTGTCCTGTAACTAAACAATATGCGTGACAAGCGAGTTTGCAGTGAACCTTGAGTTACACGTTTCATACTCTGCTCGATGGTTTGGACAGCAAGCTCTGCTTGACCATTAGATGCGGGTTTGAATGGTGCTGATCTCACATGTTTGATACCATTGAGTTTCATGAACTCTTGAAACTCCAGACTAGTGAAGCAAGGTCTGTTGTCGCTTACAACGATGTCGGGCAGACCATGAGTGGCAAACATGACACGAAGGCTCTCAATGGTAGCTGTGGATGTACTGGATGACATGATTATACACTCTATCCACTTGGAATATGCATCCACCACAACTAAAAACATCTCTCCCAGGAAGGGACCTGCAAAGTCGATGTGGATCCTGGACCATGGTTTAGATGGTCATGATCACAGACTCAGCGGCGATTCTGCTGATGCTTTACTTAGCTGCATGCAAGTGTTGCACAGATGCACACATGATTCCAGATCAGAGTCAATTGCAGACTACCATACATGAGACCTGGCAATGGTTTTCATCATGACATGAGTGCTATGTAGATCATGTACAAATTTCCTCTGCCTTTCTTCAGCATTACAACACAATTAACCCACAGTAAACAATCTGACTGAATGGATAATTCATCTTTGCGACGTTTGTACGGTTTGGTCTCATCACCCATTTGCTTGGGTATGGCAGACCAATCACCACTAAGGACACAACATTTCACAACTGATAATATCGGGTCCTGGCTGGTCCAGGTCTTAACTTGTTGAGCCGTGACAGGGGTTCCTTCACTTTCAAAAGCATCCATAACTAACAGTAGGTCAGCAGGTTTTGGCGTTTGCACCTCCGGTGTGGGCAACGGCAGACGGCTCAGTGCATCGACACAATTCTTGGTGCCAGGTCTATGATGAATGACATAATCATAGGCAGATAATGTCAGCACCCAGCTCTGGATGTGGGACGATGCATTGGTATTTATACCTTTGTTTTCCGAAAACAATGAAATGAGTGGCTTGTGATCTGTTTCCAGTTCAAACCGAAGACCAAACAGGTACTGATGCATCTTTTTAACCCCATACACACAGGCTAATGCTTCTTTTTTTACCATGCTGTCGGCTCTTTCCGCCTTTGACAAACTTTTAGAAGCATACGCAACAGGTTGTAGTTTACCCGATTCATTAGCTTGTTGGAGCACACAACCAACTCCATATGACGAAGCATGACAGGCCAACACTAGACACTTACATGGATCATAATGTACCAACAGCTTGTTAGAGCAAAGCAGATTAGTAGCTTTCTCAAAAGCTCTATCTTGATTTGTACCCCAAACCCAGTTGTCGCCTTTTCTTAGCAACATGGGCAGTGGCTCTAATGAAGTGCTCAATCTAGGTAGGAAATTACCAAGTAGTTGAGTAGACCAAGAAACGCACGCAGCTCCGTCACATTCTGAGGCTTGGTTGCATTTTTGATGGCCTTGGTTTTCGAGTCTGTAGGCCTCATGCCATCAGCAGCAATTTTCCTCCCCAGGAATTCGACTTCCGGTGCCATGAAGATGCACTTTGAACGTTTCAGTCTGAGTCCCACTTTGTCCAGACGATGTAGAACCTCTTCCAGGTTGTTCAGCTGTTCGGCAGTGTCACAACCTGTGACCAGGATGTCATCTTGGAACACGATGGATCTAGGGACGGATTTTAGTAGACTCTCCATGTTCCTCTGAAATATGGCTGCAGCCGAATGAATTCCGAAAGGACACCTGTTATAGATAAACAGTCCTTTATGAGTGTTGATGCGCGTAAGTTTCTTCGACATCTCGACCAGCTCCTGTGTCACGTAGGCCGACGTCAGATCCAGTTTAGTAAACGACTTCCCCCCAGCTAGAGTTGCAAACAGGTCATCAGCCTTCGGTAACGGGTATTGATCCTGTTTTGAAACTCGGTTGATCGTAACCTTGTAATCTCCACAAATCCTGACAGTGCCATCACTCTTCAACACAGGAACAATAGGGTTGGCCCATTCATTAAATTCGACCAGTGATATGACCCACTTCACGCTGGAGTCTCTCCAGTTCAATTTTGACCTTCTCCCCCATTAAATATGGAACCACCCGAGCTTTATGATGGACGGGTCTTGCATCTGAGTCCACATGCATCTGTACTTTGGCTCCCGTGAAATTACTGATGCCTGGTTCAAACAGCGAGGGGAGCTTGCTCAACACTTGAACACATGGAGTATCCTCCTCCGATGACAGCGCTTTGATATCATTCCAATTCCATTTGATTTTTTCGAGCTAATTCCTGCTGAACAGCATTGGAGCATTCTCTGGAACAATCCATAATGGTAAATCATGAACCGCACCATCATACGACACCTTGATTACTGCACTGCCAATCACCGTTATGTGTTCTTTAGTGTACGTACGCAACTTGGCATTAACTGGACTCAGCTTAGGCCTCACAGCCTTAGTATCCCACAGCTTGTCGAATGTCTTCTGGCTCATTATTGATTGACTCGCACCCATGTCCAATTCCATCGGTACTGGCATACCATTAAGTTTCACGTTAATCATTATCGGTTGGCTGTTTGTTAGGAACAAATACAGTCCATACACTTCCTCCTCTGGAATCTCGGATTGAATATCCAGGTCCGTGCTATATTGGTCATCATCCTCCATTGGTGTGTCACAGCACGCTTGCTCAGTTGCGGACAGAGAAACATAGAAACAGAAAATAGGTGCAGGAGTAGGCCATTCAGCCTTACGAGCCTGCAATACCATTCAGTATGATCATAGCTGATCATTTTTGCAACTTTAGTACCCCATTCCTGCTTTCTCTCCATACCCATTGATCCCTTTAGCCACAAGGGCCACATTTAACTCCCTTTTGAATATATCTAATGAACTGGCCTCAACAACTTTCTTTGGTAGAGAATTCCACAGGTTCACAATTCTCTGAAAGAAGAAGTTTCTCCTCATCTCAGTCCTAAATGGCTTATCCCTTACCCTTAGACTGTGATCCCTGGTTCTGGATTTCCCCAACATCGGGAACATTCTTCCTGCATCTAACCTGTCCAATCCCGTCAGAATTTTATATGTTTCTATGAGATCCCCTCTCATTCTTCTAAATTCCAATGAATATAACTCCAGTCGATCCAGTCTTTCTTCATATGTCAGTCCTGCCTTCCCGGGAATCAGTCCAGTGAACCTTCGCTGTACTCCCTCAATAACAAGAATGTCCTTCCTCAGATTAGGAGACCAAACTGTACACAATATTCAAGGTGTGGCCTTACCAAGGCCCTGTACAACTGCAGTAAGACCTCCCTACTCCTATACTCAAATCCTCTCGCTATGAAGGCCAACATGCCATTTGCCTTCTTCACCGCCTGCTGTACCTGCATGCCAACTTTCAATGACTGATGTACCATGACACCCAGGTTTCATTGCACCTCCCCTTTTCCTAATCTGTCACCATTCAGATAATATTCTGCCTTCCTGTTTTTGCCACCAAAGTGGATAACCTCACATTCGCTGGAGATGCCCTCGTCTCAAACAGCCTTTACAAATGTACTGTTTAAACCGACACTGATGAGGCCGATGATTGCCCCCACAACGCCAACATGGTGAAATCGGATTCATTCCCGTTGGCGGACTTTGGGCAGTCACAGGTTTCGCATACGCAGTTTGAGTAGGCCCTGCCATATGCAGCTCTACCAAACGACGATACCATCTTGTTTACAGTACTTGCCTGCCGAGTTCCGATTTTTCGATGATATCTGCTTTAAGCTTTTGTCCATCGTCATGCCTGCCAGGGCAATTGTGATGGCCTTGCTCAAATCCAGCGTCTCCGCCGCCAGTAGCTTAAGCAGAATCACCTCATGGTTGATGCCGATTACAAAGAAGTCCCGCAGCATGTCTCGAACTTACACGGTCCAGCTAGATGTCTTTGGTTGGCAATGAATTCCGACACATCCTCGCCCTCATAACGAACGTGCTTGTAGAATCTATATCGTGAGATGATGATGCCTTCTTCTGATTTGAGATGGTCATGTACCAGAGCACACATTTCCTCATAGTCCTTGTCCATTGGACTTGCAGGCGAGAGAAGATTCTTTATGAGCCCATAGATTTTCGGACCACAAACCATGAGGAAGACCGCCCTGTGCCTAACTGCGTCAGTGGGTTCCTCCATTTTGTTGGCCACAAAGTACTGGTCCAGATGAGCTACAAAATCTGCCCAGTCCTCTCCCTCCACGAATCTCTCCAGAATTCCAATTGTGCTCATTTTTGCATGCGAAGGTTCTTAATTTACCTCGTCGCCAAATGTTATGTATGTAATAACTCGATAGACTGAATACTGTAAACTGGCTCTGCTTTATTAGGGCCCAATGATGGCTTGCCTTTTATACACATGACAGTGATCTTATCGAAACGTATAAGATTATGAGGGGACTTGACAAGGTGGATGCAGAGAGGATGTTTCCACTGATAGGGGAGACTAGAACTAGAGGGTATAATCTTAGAATAAGGGGCCGCCCATTTAAAACTGAGATGAGGAGAAATTTCTTCCCTTAGAGGGTTGTGGATCTGCGGAATTCACTGCCTTAGAGAGCTGTGGAAGCTGGGACATTGAATAAATTTGATACAGAAATAGACAGTTTCTTAAACGATAAGTGAATAAGGGGTTATGGAGAGTGGGCAGGGAAGTGGAGCTGATTCCATGAGCAGATTGGCCATGATCGTATTATATGGCGGAGCAGGCTCGAGGGGCCATATGGCCTACTCCTGCTCCTATTTCTTATGTTCTTATGTTCTATGTTTTACCCGAGAATGCTTAAATTTCGCTTTCCCAAGACAGTGTTTCTAATGAGTTAGATTAGAGAATGCATAACATTTTGACTTCATCTTTAATTTGGCCAATGAAGCCTAACCTAATGTTTCTTCCACTATTATGAATAACAAATTATAAAACTAAGGTAGAATTTGGAGTATGTTTAACAGATATTAAAAGTTAATTGGTATAAAAGACATAGGGCTGGATTTTCCATTTAAATCGCCCCCGCCCGATCTTAAGCGGTGTTCCTGCGGTTGTGTCTTTTTCAACCGGTGGAATGCCACTGGTGCGCGCTCCCACAGTTTTCGGACGCCCCATGTCGGCGACAGCGAAGCGGTGTGGGAGCGAAGTGGAGCGGGCGGTGTGTGGCAGAGGAGGTCTATCGACTCGGGAATCTTCGGCTCCGGCTGTCAAGCCCCGCTCTCTCCACCCCCCTCGCCAGAGACACCGACGAGAGGCCATAAATTGCCGGCCTGAGATCGCTGTGGAGGGGAGGAGGGGGTGCAGAGAGTGAGATTGCTGTGGGGGGTGGGGGATAGAGTGAGATCGCTGTTGGGGGGGGGATAGAGTGAGATCGCTGTGGGGGGGGGGAGAGAGATCGCTGTGGCAGAGGGGGTAGATCACTTTAGGGGGTGAGACACTGGGAGGTGAGATTGATTGGGGGGACTAGAAGAGACTGGGTGGGTGAGAGAGACTGGGAGAAGGAGAGACTGGGGGGGAGAGACTGGGGTAGGAGAGACTGGGGAGGAGAGAGACTGGCGGGTAAGAGAGATTGTGGGGAGAGAGACTGGCGGGAGAGAGATTGGGCGGGAGAGAGACTGGGGGGGCGGAGAGACTGGGGGGGAGAGACTGGGAGAAGGGGAGAGAGACTGGGGTGGGGGAGAGAGACTGGGTTGGGGGGAGAGGGACTGGTGGGGGGGAGAGAGACTGGGGGGTGAGTGAGACTAATGTGCGTGACTAGTGTGAGTGAGACTAGTGAGTGAGAGAGTCTAAAGGAATAAATAAGGCTTTATTAGACCATTTATATTGTTGCCTAACACTAGAAAGTACTACAATCCATTTAAAAATACATCTAACTGTGGAGAACTATAAAGATCTGTGTAATATCAAACAAAACTATCAAATCTGTGTCCATATCGCCCACTTAAGATCCAATAAGACCTGCTTTTTCAGGGCGATATTAAGGTCCGGAGGTAAACGGATCTTAAATGCTAAAACTTCCATTTTGGGCGGTATTTGGGCGGTAATATATGGGCTGACAGTATCGAATACCGCCCGTTGTTAATGACTGTGGAAATTACCGCCAGGCGGTAACTGGGCAATAAATGGGCGGTTTGAGAGGAAACTTGCATTTCTGGGTGGTAAATGGGCAGTAAGTGGGTGGTAAATGGGCAGTTTGGGAGGAAACTCTAGCCCATAGAATAGAAGGAATGGGAGTTAGAGTATCCATGATGACTGGCTGAAATAAAATAGTTCTAGCCTGGGACCCCTAATTTAATGACCTAAGGTTGCCCTGAGACATACACTGGTTGGAGCAGGGAGGACAAGGCAGGATGCAATAAGAGACTATGGGCTAGAACCTCACTTTTGTGGTTATCGTCCAAATTTCCGGCGTGGGCAGTAAAAAAGGGTTTTTAGATCGCCGGCTTCTCGCCCATTCTCAAAACACCTGTTATGTCTTGAATAAAGAGTCAGACCAGATACTGCAAGCTCAAAGTAAGGTGTGACCGTAGTCCTTTATTACAGATCTCAGAGTGCTTCTCCAGCCTGTGAGGCCTCCTTATATACAGGTGCTCCCAAGGGATTATGGAATCCCTTGGGACTCCAGTGGGTAAGCCCTCTGGTGATTGGACATGGTATTTACAGGCTTACATACATAACAACACTATCCCCCAAAGTCAACAGTGTAACTATTTACAAGGTGAGTCGATCTGGGGCCTTCCTTTCCCTGGTTGATCGTCTCGGTGCAAATGTTGGTTTTGGTGAGTCGTTTGTTGGGCCCTCGCTGGGCTGCTGCGCAACTGGCCTTGCTGGGCTGCTGAGGGTGGTGAGTTCTGCTGGGCTGCTGCGGGTGATGGGTTCTGCTTCGTGGTCAACCGCTGGGTCGGTTGCCACTTGTGTGTGTGTTGGAGGGTCGAAAAAGGTGGAGTCTATTGTGGGTTGTTCTGGATAGTCCGTAAATCTGAGTTTGGTTTGGTTCAAGTGTTTGCTGCAGGTGAGTCCATTTGAGAATTTGACCACAAACACCCTACTCCCCTCTTTGGCCAACACAGTGCCAGGAAGCCACTTGGGACCTTGTCCACAGTTCAACACAAATACAGGATCATTTATCTAAATTTTGCGTGACACATTTGCGCAATCATGATATGTATTCTGTTGAAGCCATCTGCTTTCTACCTGTTCGTGTAGATCAGGATGTACTAACGAGAGTCTTCTCTTAAGTGCCCTGTTCATGAGCAGTTCAGCGGGAGGGATCCCAGTGAGCAAGTGGGGTCATGTGCGGTAACTAAGCAGGGCTCGTGATAAACGAGTCTGCAGTGAGCCTTCAGTTACTCTTTTCAAGCTCTGCTTGATTGTTTGAACTGCTCATTTTGCCTGACCGTTGGACGCTGGTTTAAACGGAGCAGATGTGACACGTTTGACCCCATTGCGGTCATGAACTCCTTGAACTCGGCACTGGTAAAGCACGGCCCATTGTCACTTGCAAGGACATCAGGCAGGCCGTGCATGACACACATGGCCTGTAGGCTTTCAATGGTGGCAGCGGACGTGCTTGCCGACATTATCTCATATTCAATCCATTTGGAGTATGCATCTGCGACCACTAAGAACATTTTTCCAAAGAATAGTCGACATGGACCCTGGACCACGGTTTGGAGGGCCAAGACCATAAACTTAGTGGTGCCTTCCTGGGTGCATTGCTTAACTGTGAATATGTATTACATTTGTGCACGCAGGACTCTAAGTCTGCATCGATACTGGGCCACCACACGTGGGATTTGGCTATTGCTTTCATCATTACAATGCCTGGGTGGGTACTGTGGGGATCACTGATGAAAGTGTCCCTGCCCTTTTTTGGCACCACTACCCGATTGCCCCATAGGAGGCAGTCTGCCTGTATAGACATTTCATCTTTGCGCTGCTGGTATGGCTTTATTTCCTCCTGTATTTCTAATGGACACGAGACCAACTCCCATGGAGCACACAGTTTTTTACCAAGGACAGTCAGGGGTCCTGGCTCGTCCAGATTCTAATCTGTTGGACCTAACAGGTGATTGCTCACTCTCGAATGCTTCCGTTACCATGACTAAATTTGCGGGCTGTGCCATCTCCACCCTTGTGGTGGGTAATGGCAGTCTACTGAGAGCATCAGCACAGTTTTCTGTGCCTGGCCTGTGGCGGATGGCGTAGTTGTATGCGGACAATGTGAGCGCCCATCTCTGGATACGGGTCGATGCATTCATATTTATCCCCTTGCTTTCAGAAAAGAGGGATATAAGCGACTTATGGTCAGTTTCCAATTCAAATTTGAGCCCGAACAGATATTGATGCATTTTCTTTACCCCGTAAACAGATGCTAACGCTTCTTTTTTGATCATACTGTAAGCCCTCTCGGCCTTAGACAGACTTCTGCATGCATAAGCAACCAGTTGCAATTTCCCAAATTCATTAGCTTGTTGCAATACACACCCAACCACATACGACGATGCATCACATGCTGGTACCAAACGTTTACATGGATCATACAACACAAGCAATTTGTTTGAACATAACAGCTTCCTAGCTTTCTCAAAGGCATTTTCTTGGCTTTTACCCCATACCCATTCATCTCCTTAATGCAGTAAAGAATGCAGGTGTTCTAACAATGTGCTAAGATCTGGTAAGAAGTTACCAAAATAGTTCAGGAGTCCTAGAAACAACCGCAACTTTGCCACATTCTGTGGTCTAGGTGTGTTCTTGATTGCCTCCGTTTTCGAATCGGTGGGCCTGATGCTGAACGCCGCAATTCTTCTCCCCAGGAACTCTGCTTCAGGCGCCAGGAAAATGCACTTTGAGCATTTTAGCCTGAGCCCCACACGATTGAGACGAGTAAGAACCTCCTCCACATTCTGCAGGTGCTCGACGGTGCCCCGACCTGTAACCAAGATGTCATCCTGGAAGACCACGGTGCATGGGACCGACTTCAGCAAGCTTTCCATGTTCATCTGGAATATCGCCGCAGCCAATCGAATCCCAAACGGGCATCTGTTGTAAACGAAACGACATTTGTGCGTGTTGATGCAGGTGAGGCCTTTCTAAGATTCCTTCAGCTCCTGCTCCATGTAGGCCGAGGTCAAGTCCAGCTTTGTGAACGTTTTCCCTCCTGCCAGCGTCGCAAATAGGTCGTCTGCCTTTGGTAGCGGGTATTGATCCTGCAGTGAGAAACAGTTGATAGTTACTTTGTAATCACCAGAGATTCTGATGGTGCTGTCTCCCTTGAGGACTGGAACAATCGGACTGGCCCACTCATTGAATTCGATCAGCTAAAATGATGCCCTCTCATTGCAGCCTGTCCAGTTCAATCTCCACCCTCTCTGTCATCATGTAAGGTACAGCTCTCACCTTGTGATGGATGGGTTGCGTCCCCGGAGTCAAGTGGATCTGCACTTTTGCTCCTTGGAACTTCCCGATGTCTGGTTCGAACAACGAGGGGAACTTGTTTAGGACCTTGACACATGAGGTGTCGTCAACGGACAAAAGCACTCGGACATCGTCCCAGTTCCAGTGTATCTTTCCCAGCCAGTTCGTGCCGAACAGCGTGGTGCCATCGCCCGGTAACACTCAGAGTGGTAACTCGTGCACCGCTCCATTATAGGAGACCTTTACGGTAGCACAGCCGATTACGGGAACCAGTTCCTTTGTGTACATTCTCAGTTTAGTATGAATGGTAGTCAGGACTGGCTTGCTGCACCACAATTTATTGAACGTCTTTTTGCTCATTATGGATTGGCTTGCACCCGTGTCCAGCTCCATGGACACCGGGAGTCCATTTAATTCAACCTTCAGCATTTTCGGGTGGCACTTTGTGGTAAATGTGTGCACCCCATATACTTCTGCCTCCTGTGGATCTGTCCTCCACTGCAACATAGTGGTTTGCAGGATTAGCAGGATTTGCAGCTTTCCTGCACATACGTTGGAGGTGTCCCATTATTCCACAGCCCTTGCAAACGTATCCTTTGAAGCAGCATGAATGGAAACGATGATTACCCCCACAGCGCCAACAAGGTGTTAATGACCTTGTATTCACCACCTTTGATGGTGGACTCTGAGTCATCTGCGGAAGTGCAGCTGCAGGGGTGTAAGTCCTGCCCTGTACCTTTCGATTTGAAAACAACGTTACTTTGTTCACAGTAATTGCAGCAGCACTAGTGTGCTGGGAAATTTCTTTGATATTGTCACTGGTGGCGATAAACGCCTGGGCTATCGCTGTGGCTTTACTCAAGGTTGGGGTCTCTACAGTCAAAAGTTTGCAAAGTATTATTTCGTGGCCAATGCCAAGTAGAAAGAAGTCCCTGAGCATGTGCTCCAAGTGTCCTTCAAATTCGCAATGTCCTGCAAGGCGCCTTAGCTCGGCGACATAGCTCTCCACTTCCTGGCCTTCAGGCCTCTTGTACGTGTAGAACCGATACCTCGCCATCAGAACACTTTCCTTCGGGTTTAGATGCTCCCGGACCAGTGTGCACAGCTCATCGTACGACTTGTCTGTGGGTTTTGCTGGAGCGAGCTGATTTTTCAGGAGGCCATACGTTGGTGCCCCGTAAATGGTGAAGAGGATTGCCCTTTGTTTGGCAGTGTTCGCTTCTCCTTCTAGCTCATTGGCCATGAAGTATTGGTCGAGTCGCTCCACGCATGTTTCCCAATCATCTCCCTCCGAAAGTTTCTCCAGGATGCCCACAGTTCTCTGCATTGTTGCGGTGGGGTTCGTCATTTGTATCTTGCCGCCAGTTGAATAAAGAGTCAGACCAGATACTGCGAGGTCAAAGTAAGGTGTGACCGTAGTCCTTTATTACAGATCTCAGAGTGCCTCTCCAGCCTGTGAGGCTTCTTTATATACAGGTGCTCCTAAGGGATTGTGGCATCCCTTGGGACTCCAGGGGATAAGCCCTCTGGTGGTTAGATATATTATTTACAGGTTTACATTCATAACAAGGTCAAGTTTCCATTTTTGAAAATGGACATTACCTCGAGTGATATAAAATGGGTGGTAGCGTTAAATTGTTTTGACCTTCGGCCATAAAGTGTGGCCGTCCTTAGCAACGGCATAGCATCGCTCGATTCACCATGATTCAGGAGGTCAAGGGTCACCATGACATGCGCAGAAGAGGAGACAGAGAGAGAAGGAGCTCAGATGGGTTGAAGGCATATCTGGGTGTTGGGTGGATGCTTTGGGAGAAAGGAGGGAGATTTTAGAGCTTCATAGCAAGTAGGCAAACAAAAAATAGGTGTTACCAGCCATATATTTGACTGAATTTGGCCTATAGTGGAGAGGAGGAGGCATCTGATGCTGGAGAGAGCAGTGAGCTGTGAGAGGAGCACATAGGAGTGTGCAAAAGAGCCAGCAGGTTCTTGGATGAGGCAAATGCCTCCCTCCTGTGGGAGGTCGAATTATGCTGGGGTGATTTGACATAGGGAGGGCCTTGGAAACCCACCCCAAATGCCTACCAGAGGACATGGACCGAGTTAGCAGAGGTGGTCTCGTCGGCGACCAACGAGATGCGTGAGGACAATCAATGCCGCAGCGAAGGAACGACCTTGTGGGATCCACAAGAGTAAGTATTACATTGATTTACATGAACTTATGTATTTATATAATTTGATTTGTAACAGTCATGAGTGACTATCAGCAGATGTGAGGTCTTGCACTTTTACTTGGACTGTTTTACTCAAGGCCTGCGGTCACGGTGTATGTCTTTAGATAAAGAATGATAATTATCATAATAATCATGAATACATCTGTCGGTTATGTGTTGTATCAGTCTCTGTGACAGTACCTAGCAATGATATCATTGCAATGATCTCCTGCCATGTTGTCCTGTCACCTTTTACAGAAGAAGCTATCGACAATGAGGTCCGTGCAGAGGCGAATGAGTGGGGGGCCACCAGTCTCCAGCGACATCACTGACATGGAGGAGCATGTGCTCGCGCTCATGGGGAAGCAGCCCCGGACAGCCACGCTCGCATCTGCAGACCCTGAAGTGATGCCACGTGAATAAAGCTTACACCATTGCATCATGTAAAGTCAATAGATACCACACCAGTTCATATCTGAACAATGATGTATGATAGATGATTTCTAAAATTGTCATAGAAATAATGCTGGCCGAATGAAAATCATTGCAATGCACAATGTGTTGATGGGCATGAAATGTGATGTCTGTGATGATCTTGATAGTGGTGGTGCGTTTGTCATGCATAGATGTGCACAATATACATAGATGACCTGGAAGAGGGAACAGAGTGTAGTGTAACAAAATTTGCAGATGACACAAAGATTAGTGGGAAATCGGGTTGTGTAGAGGACACAGAAAGGCTGCAAAGAGATTTAGATAGGTTAAGCGAATGGGCTAAGGTTTGGCAGATGGAATACTATGTCGGAAAGTGTGAGGTCATCCACCTTGGGAAAAAAAACAGTAAAAGGGAATATTATTTGAATGGGGAGCAATTACAACATGCTGCGGTGCAGAGGGACCTGGGGGTCCTTGTGCATGAAACTCTTTTTGGAGTTCACCTGCAAAAACATAAAACATTAAACCGTGCCACCCGACCTGGGTGACACACCAGACATTGACAAGGCCCTTTTTTCCTTTTTTTGTTTTTTTTTTGTGTTTTTCATTTTTTTTTTGTTTTTTTTTGGGCACTAAAATCACATTTTTCCAGTGCCCCCTATAAAAGGGAAGGGGACACTAAAAGCACCGGCAATTAAAACAAATTAAACTTTAAAACGTAAAATCAAATTAAAATTTGGTTGCCGGGCGTGATGATGCACTCCAGTCCCTCCGATGCCCACCTCTCGCGGAAGGCCGCGAGCGTACCGGTGGACACCGCGTGCTCCATCTCCAAGGACATCCTGGACCGGATGTAAGAGCGGAAGAGAGGCAGGCAGTCAGGTTGAACGACCCCCTCGACCGCCCGCTGCCTGGACTGGCTGATGGCACCCTTGGCCGTGCCCAGGAGCAGTCCTACGAGGAGGCCTTCGGACCTACCCGCTCCCCTCCGCACAGGATGCCCAAAGATCAGGAGAGTGGGACTGAAGTGCAGCCAGAATTTCAGGAGCAGCCCCTTCAAATAATAAAACAGGGGCTGCAACCTTGTGCATTCCATAAAAGCATGGAACACGGACTCTTCCAGACCGCAGAAATTGCAGGCGGCCTGGGAGTCCGTGAACCGGCTTAAAAATTTGTTACACGGCACTGCTCCGTGCACCACCCTCCAGGCCAAGTCCCCGATGAATAGTGGGAGGATCCCTGCGTAGAGTGACCTCCATCGGGGACCCCCGCCTCCTCCGGACGGCAAGATGGTACGCCATGGCGTGTCCGGACGGCCGGCGAGGATGGCAAAGTTGAGGGTGTGCAGGAGCAGCCCGTACAGGAAACCCCTCCGCGCAGAACTGAAAGGCACGGAGGGGATTTCTCCGAGGCGGCTCAAGTTGTGAGGCGCCGGCCCCCGAGGGAGGTTCCGGGGTTTGGCGCCGATGAGGAATTCCGTCCGGACGGGGGTCAGTTCGGACGGGATCTCCCCACGTGCTTGATCCTTGTGCATGAATCCCAAAAAGTTAGTTTGCAGGTGCAGCAGGTAATCAGGAAGGCGAATGGAATGTTGGCCTTCATTGCGAGAGGGATGGAGTACAAAAGCAGGGAGGTCTTTCTGCAACCGTATAGGGTATTGGTGAGGCTACACCTGGAGTACTGCGTGCAGTTTTGGTCACCTTACTTAAGGAAGGATATACTAGCTTTGGAGGGGGTACAGAGACGATTCACGAGGCTGATTCCGGAGATGAGGGGGTTACCTTATGATAATAGATTGAGTAGACTGGGTCTTTACTCATTGGAGTTCAGAAGGATGAGGGGTGATCTTATAGAAACATTTAAAATAATGAAAGGGATAGACAAGATAGAGGCAGAGAGGTTGTTTCCACTGGTCGGGGAGACTAGAACTAGGGGGCACAACCTCAAAATACAGGGGAGCTAATTTAAAACTGAGTTGAGAAGGAATTTCTTCTCCCAGAGGGTTGTGAATCTGTGGAATTATCTGCCCAAGGAAGCAGTTGAGGCTAACTCGTTGAATGTATTCAAGTCACAGATAGATAGATTTTTAACCAATAAGGGAATTAAGGGTTATGGGGAGCGGGCGGGTAAGTGGAGCTGAGTCCACAGCCAGATCAGCCATGATCTTGTTGAATGGCGGAGCAGGCTTGAGGGGCTAGATGGCCTACTCCTGTTCCTAATTCTTATGTTCTTATGTTCTTATATGCTGTGGGTAGCACTGGACTGACCTTGTCACCCTAGCACCCCCTTCTCCTCTAACAGCCTCATTTGTGTTTTGCAGCTCAGCCAGCAGCGCGGCCCCAGACAAGGCCACAGAGGCCAGAAGGTGGGGACGTGGGGCAGGAGTCGGCGGACGATCCTACTACATCTGGTGCTGAGGAGCTCCGATTCTCACCCGTCAATCCGCTGGATCTGATCTCCATGGATGAGAGTGCGGATTTCGAAGAACCTGCATCGCCACGCTCCAGAAGCCATTCCACCCCAAGGACATCTAGTGGTCCTCCGGTCATTCCTGCTTCCCTTCTGGAGGAACCGGCCCCAAGCACCTCACCACAGGGCACCCCATATGTCCCCAGGATGGCAACGACCCCACGGAGGCCTCGTGGACACGGCAGGTCTGTTTCACGAGCGCGACATGGGAGCAGAGAGATGGTAGAGTTGTCCAGGAGGATTGTAGACTTTGGTGACCAGCTCATCGAAGCATGGGGGGACATATGCCGACAGCTGGCCACCATGACCGAGTAGATTCCGCGCATGGCGGAGGCCCTGGATGCGATAGCCAGGAACACTGCTGCCACAGGCCTCCCAGTCGTCCCCGAACGTGGCACACCACCCCTAGGTTCCGCACCACCACTGTGAATGACAGATGAGAGCAAGGACCAAGATCCTACTTCTGCATCAGAGAATGTTGCCCCCTCGGCACCCCCCCAGCTCCCGTACTCGTGCAACCAACGCATTTGCCTTCACCCCCCCCCAATGAGGCAGCGCCTGCGGAGCTCCTTGGCCAGGGGCCATGGACTGAGGAGGGGAAGGGGTAGAAGTGGGGAGAAGGGGAGGGGGAAAGGAAAGTGAGGTGCATGTGTGCAGGTGATGGCTCTGTTATGTCTTCATCTGGCTGTATGCAATTTGTTGCAATGTATGGGGGCTGGGGACCATGCTCCTGCTTTGCCTTTGTATTCTGTGTTGCTGGACATGTTGAACATGTGATTCATGTCAATGGTGGAAAAAGTGGGGTGTGGGCGGGGGTTGGGTGTTATTGGCTGTGATACTTTATTATTTCAGACCAATGTTGGTATTCCATTTTTGTTATTGAACATAACTTTGCTGCGCATTGTCTCAGATAGCTGGACTGTTACACACTGGTGATTGCTTACCATGAAAGGGTTAAATACAACTTAACATCAATCAACGTAAACTTTAACTGGCATCAAGGTGATGGGCACCATTGATGTCTGAGCTACACACACACAGCAGTTTGTCAGCGTTGTCACTCACATCAGTGCTCTTTCAGGCAAATCGTTCAGATATCAGCTCCTCATATAAGAGTGGGATTTAACAAATGCCAGCCACACCGCTGGCACTCGTTCCGGTTAGTTCCACTTTTTGTGTGCGTTTTTTTGGGCGAGCGATATGATGGGCGATATGTGTGCGAGGTGGTGAAATTGACGATGGACGATCTCCATGGCCGCTAGTTTGGGTAAATATGCTTTTTACGACAAAAAACAGTGGGTGGGCATTCATAATGAATCTCACCGTTAATTCTGCGCAGAAAGTAACGCTGGGCGATATTATGGGCGTTGATTTCGCCCATTCTGCTGATTCTGCCCCAAAAAAGTGGGCGGGTGGTAATATTTTTCCCGATGTTAATCACATGGGGAAAGTAACACTCGGCGATAAGTTTCTTAAAAATGCCCGTCAGTTTCCATTTTATGCCAAAATGGGCGATATCTGGGCGTTATATGTCATTTCAGCAATAAAATGGGAGTTAAATGGGCATTAAGCATGCAAAAAAAGTGGAGGTTCTATCCCTATAGCTATGAGGGAACTTGGCTTGACAGATAAGAGGCATCCAGATGGATGGATCGGCCTTCAAAACTATAATCTAGAAAGATGCATAATGGTTGTGAAGACCCCTCCTTTGGGGTGGGTCTTCATCGATGTGGAGACAAAGAACTCAAAGTACTATTGGGTAATAAGTTTTTAAGGGAGCCTCCATGGGCCGAATAGCCCTGTCAATAATTCGATCCCAGGCCCATCCCTAAAAAGAGCATAAAGGAAACACCATTAGGGCTCATTCAGACAGATTGGGAAGGGAGAACCACACAAGGGCAAGCCGGTTGAACGTTCTATTGAGAGTGGACACTGCTTATTGAAGTCAATCACTCCTGGGGTTCTCAACGAAAGGAAGAGATGATATATGCCCGAGAACTGCTTGTCACGGTTGTATGCTTTTGTTGTATAACTCGTGTGTTACATTCCGGCCTAAACTCTGAATAAACACAATCTATCCACCATATTGGTTGGCACTCGAACCTGATTATTAAGGTAACCAGAGATAGTCTGAAAAGACGGTTTCCAACAGATCTCTCTCCATGGGAACTTTTTAAGCTCCAAGTTCTGAAAATGGATTTTTTTTTTAAGATTTAAAACTATCCATTTCTGGCATTTGACCCTAACTCTGCACTCCAGGCGTACGACACCGCAATGATATTATAAATGGTTTCTCCTGGGCGATAGGTTCACAGATGAAGTTTATTAAGGTAAAATAATGGGACTAAAGGCGGACAAGTCCCCTGGACCTGATGGCTTACATCTTCGGCACTTAAGAGAAGTGGCTACAGAGATAATGGATGCATTGGTTATAATCTTCCAAAATTCCCTGGATTCTGGGGCACGTCCCAGCAGATTAGAAAACCTAAATGTAACGCCCCTGTTTAAAAAAGAAGGCAGACAAAAAGCAGGAAACTATAGACCAGTTAGTCTAACATCTGTTGTTGGGAAAATGCTGGAGTCCATTATTAAGGAAGCAGTAGTGGGACATTTGGAAAAGCATGATTCAATCAAGCAGAGTCAGCATGGTTTTATGAAAGGGAAATCATGTTTGACAAATTTGCTGGAGTTCTTTGAATATGTAACGAGCAGGGTGGATAAGGGGGAACCAGTGGATGTGGTGTATTTGGATTTCCAGAAGGCATTCGATTAGGAGACACATAAAAGGTTACTGCACAAGATAAAAGCTCACGGGGTTGAGGGTAATATATTAGCATAGATTGGATAAATGGGTCTTTTTCCAGTTGGCAAACAGTGACTAGTGGGGTGCCGCAGGGATCGGTGCTGGGTCCTCAACTATTTACAATCTATATTAATGACTTAGATGAAGGTACCGAGTGTAATGTAGCCAAGTTTGCTGATGATACAAAGATAGGTGGGAAAGCAAATTGTGAGGAGCACACAAAATATCTTTAAAGGGATATAGACAGGCTAAGTGAGTGGGCAGGAATTTGGCAGATGGAGTACAATGTGGGAAAATGTGAGGTTATCCACTTTGGCAGAAATAATAGAAAAGCAAGTTATAATTTAAATGGAGAAAAATTGCAAAGTGCTGCAGTACAGAGGGACGTGGGCGTCTTTGTGCATGAAACACAATAAGTTAGTTTGCAGGTACAGCAAGTAATCAGGAAGGCAAATGGAATGTTGGCCTTTATTGCAAGGGGAATAGAGCATAGAAGCAGAGAAGCCCTGCTACAATTATACAGGGTATTGGTGAGGCCACACCTGGAGTACCGCATACAGTTTTGGTCTCCATATTTCAGGAAGGATATAGTTGCATTGGAGGCTGTAGTGAGAAGGTTCACTAGCTTGATTCCAGATATGAGTGGGTTGAATTATGACGATAGGTTGAGTAGGTTGGGCTTATACACATTGGAGTTCAGGAGAATGAGAGGTGATCTTATTGAAACTTATCAGTAGAAATTTCTTCTTTCAGAGGGTTGTAAATCTATGGAATTCTCTGCCCCAGAGAGCTGTGGAGGCTGGGTCATTGAATATATTTAAGGCAAAGATCGACAGATTTTTGAGTGACAAGGGAGTGAAGTGTTATGGGGAGCGGGCAGGGAAGTGGAGCTGAGTCCATGATCAGATCAGCCATGATCTTATTGAATGGCAGAGCAGGCTCGAGGGGCCAAATGGCCTACTCCTGCTCCAATTTCTTATGTTCTTATGTTCTTATTAGGAGTTAAATCAGGAAGCAATTTGTCATGTATTCAACTGTCATTGTAATCCATGTATAAACTGACCAAAGTTGTACACCGTGAGAGCACTAACCACTAGGTGGTGAACTTGTGGGAGACACTCCTAACCCGGGAGTATAAAAGGGTAAGCTCCATCCATCTTCTCCACTTCAGTGCTGGAATAAAGGTTGCTGATCACAGAGTGACCTTCTCTCTAGTATGGGCCTCGTGTGCATTTGTACTGTATAGTAAGGACATATTATTGGCGACGAGAAACTGGGATTTAAACCACGCGAGCATGGCCTCTAGCAGCACAGATGAGAGGTACTGTAGAGGTGATGATTGGGACGATTTTATTGAGAGACTACAGCAAAGTTTTGTCACTAAGGTATGGCTGGGACAGGATTCGGACGAGAAACGCAGGACTCATCTCCTGACGGTTTGTGGATCCAGGACGTACTCCCTGATGAAGGACCTTCTAGTGCCAGAAAAGACGGCGGACAAGATTTTTGAAGAGCTCAGTAAGTTGATCGGGGAACACTTTAAACTGGCGAGCAGCATGCACATGGCTAGACACCGGTTTTACACGCACCGGCGGCGGGAAGGACAAAGCGTTCCAGACTTCGTGGCAGACCTCCGGCGACTGGTGAGCCTATGTAAGTTCCCAGATGCATGCAGAGCGGAGATGCTGCGAGACTTTTTTTATTGAGGGCATCGGGCACGCTGGGGTTTTCAGGAAACTGATTGAGACCAAAGACTTAACCCTGGAAACGGCGGTTTTGATGGCCCAGACATTTATCTCAGGGGAGGAAGAGATCAGAATGATGTTTGACAAAAATCTTGGTTTAAATGCAGCAAATGGACAGGGAGTCAACATTGTTAACACGGCACACAGTTCTCCAGGCAGACAGGGGCAATCGGACATGCCCGCGTATGTAGTATAATAGTATTAAAGCCAAGGAAGTGGCATACAAATTGGCCAGAAATAGCAGCGAACCTGGGGACTGGGAGAAATTTAGAACTCAGTAGAGGAGGACAAAGGGTTTGATTAGGGCAGGGAAAATGGAGTATGAGAAGAAGCTTGCAGGGAACATTAAGACGGATTGCAAAAGTTTCCATAGATATGTAAAGAGAAAAAGGTTAGTAAAGACAAACGTAGGTCCCCTGCAGTCAGAATCAGGGGAAGTCATAACGGGGAACAAAGAAATGGCGGACCAATTGAACAAGTACTTTGGTTCGGTATTCACTAAGGAGGACACGAACAACCTTCCGGTTATAAAAGGGGTCGGGGGGTCTAGTAAGGAGGAGGAACTGAGGGAAATCCTTATTAGCCGGGAAATTGTGTTGGGGAAATTGATGGGATTGAAGGCCGATAAATCCCCAGGGCCTGATGGACTGCATCCCAGAGTACTTAAGGAGGTGGCCTTGGAAATAGTGGATGCGTTGACAGTCATTTTACAACATTCCATTGATTCTGGATCAGTTCCTATGGAGTGGAGGGTAGCCAATGTAACCCCACTTTTTAAAAAAGGAGGGAGAGAGAAAACAGGGAATTATAGCCTGACATCGGTAGTGGGTAAAATGATGGAATCAATTATTAAGGATGTCATAGCAGTGCATTTGGAAAGAGGTGACATGATAGGTCCAAGTCAGCATGGATTTGTGAAAGGGAAATCATGCTTGACAAATCTGGAATTTTTTGAGGATGTTTCCAGTAGAGTGGATAAGGGAGAACCAGTTGATGTGGTATATTTGGACTTTCAGAAGGCGTTCGACAAGGTCCCACACAAGAGATTGATGTGCAAAGTTAGAGCACATGGGATTGGGGGTAGTGTACTGACATGGATTGAGAACTGGTTGTCAGACAGGAAGCAAAGAGTAGGAGTAAATGGGTACTTTTCAGAATGGCAGGCAGTGACTAGTGGGGTACCGCAAGGTTCTGTGCTGGGGCCCCAGCTGTTTACACTGTACATTAATGATTTAGATGAGGGGATTAAATGTAGTATCTCCAAATTTGCGGATGACACTAAGTTGGGTGGCAGTGTGAGCTGCGAGGAGGATGCTGTGAGGCTGCAGAGCGACTTGGATAGGTTAGGTGAGTGGGCAAATGCATGGCAGATGAAGTATAATGTGGATAAATGTGAGGTTATCCACTTTGGTGGTAAAAACAGAGAGACAGACTATTATCTGAATGGTGACAGATTAGGAAAAGGGGAGGTACAAAGAGACCTGGGTGTCATGGTACATCAGTCATTGAAGGTTGGCATGCAGGTGCAGCAGGCGGTTAAGAAAGCAAATGGCATGTTGGCCTTCATAGCAAGGGGATTTGAGTACAGGGGCAGGGAGGTGTTGCTACAGTTGTACAGGGCATTGGTGAGGCCACACCTGGAGTATTGTGTACAGTTTTGGTCTCCTAACCTGAGGAAGGACATTCTTGCTATTGAGGGAGTGCAGCGAAGGTTCACCAGACTGATTCCCGGGATGGCGGGACTGACCTATCAAGAAAGACTGGATCAACTGGGCTTGTATTCACTGGAGTTCAGAAGAATGAGAGGGGACCTCATAGAAACATTTAAAATTCTGACGGGGTTAGACAGGTTAGATGCAGGAAGAATGTTCCCAATGTTGGGGAAGTCCAGAACCAGAGGTCACAGTCTAAGGATAAGGGGTAAGCCATTTAGGACCGAGATGCGGAGGAACTTCTTCACCCAGAGAGTGGTGAACCTGTGGACTTCTCTACCACAGAAAGTTGTTGAGGCCAATTCACTAAATATATTCAAAAAGGAGTTAGATGAGGTCCTTACTACTAGGGGGATCAAGGGGTATGGCGAGAAAGCAGGAATGGGGTACTGAAGTTGAATGTTCAGCCATGAACTCATTGAATGGCGGTGCAGGCTAGAAGGGCCGAATGGCCTACTCCTGCACCTATTTTCTATGTTTCTATGTTTCTAGTCGAATCCAAAGGGGGAATTCAAGAGAGACAATGGCTAGCTGAACGACGATTCATGCCATCGCAAGGGACAATGCGGTGAGTAATAGGGCCATCAACACCTGTCAATGGTGAATTTAAGGACAGTTACAGAGACAGTCAGAGACGATCGACTGGCAATGGACCTTTTGTTTCCAACAATGGCTCATGTTGGAGGTGTGGAGGCAAACACACAGCCAGAGCTTGCAGGTATCAGCAATATACCTGCAGAAATTGCAATGTCAGCGGTCACTTGGCACATATGTGCAGGAAGCCTGCAGCCAGGTTGATGTACGAGGAGGACGGGCCCGATGTAAGCCCTACGAGGCCAAATGGACACTGGGGGAAATCGCTGGAAGCTGAAGTTCAGCAAGTTCATGTGGAGCACATATACAGTTCATACACCAGGGCGCCACCGATAATTATGAAAGTGCTCCTCAATGGCATCCCAGTATCAATGGAGCTAGACATGGGGGCTAGCCAGTCCCTGATGAATATCAAACAGTTCGAAATTTGTGGGCGTCCAAGGCCAGGAGGCCAAAATTATTGCCGATTGACGCACAGCTACGGACAGATACAAAGGAGATCATTCCGGTGCTAGGCAGCGCCACGGTAGTCATAACCCACAAAGATTCGGAGAACTGGTTGCCACTCTGGATTGTCCCGGGGAATGGTCCCGCACTGCTGGGGAGGAGTTGGCTTGCTGTCATGAACTGGAAATGGGGCGATGTCAATGCAATTTCTTCTGTGGAGCGAATATCATGCTCACAGGTCCTGGACAACTTTGACTCACTCTTCCAACCCGGCATTGGCACTTTCATGGGGACCAAGGTCGTGATTCACATAAACCCGGACACCAGGCCAGTACACTGCAAGGCCAGAACGGTGCCGTACGTGATGCGGGAAAACATAGAAGGCGAATTGGACCGCCTGCTGAGGGAAGGCATCATCTTGCCAGTCGAATTCAGTGACTGGGTGAGCCCGATTGTGCCGGTGCTCAAGGCGGATGGGTCGGTCAGGATATGTGGTGATTACAAGGCCACCATCAATCGGGTGTCACTCCCAGACCAGTACCCGCTGCCAAGAGTGGAGGACCTCTTTGCGACGCTATCCGGTGGCAAAACTTTTTCAAAATTGGACCTGACCTCAGCTTACATGACCCAGGAGCTGGAGAGTGAGTCGAAGAAGCTGACCATCATCATGACACACAAGGGATTGTTTGAGTACAACGGATGTCCGTTCGGGATTTGCTCGGCTGCCGCGATCTTTCAACGAAACATGGCAAGTCTCCTCAAGTCGATTCCAAGGACGGTGGTTTTTCAAGACGACATCCTCATCACGGGTTGTGATACCGAAGAACACCTCCACAACCTGGAGGAGGTGCTACGCAGACTGGACCGGGTAGGTCTGCGACTGAAAAGGGCAAAGTGCGTCTTCCTAGCTCCAGAGGCAGAATTCCTGGGGATGAGGGTAGCAGCAGACGGGATCAGACGTACTGCGTCCAAAAGAGAAGCGATCCAGAGAGCACCCAGACCCCGTAACACGATGGAGCTGCATTCGTTCCTGGGGCTCCTGAACTATTTTGGTAGCTTTTTTCCCAAATTGAGCAGGATGTTAGAGCCGCTACATTTGCTCCTACGCAAAGGTCGTGAATGGGTCTGGGGGAACAGGCAGGAAAGGGCTTTTGATAGAGCATGCAATTTGTTATGCTCCAACAATCTGTTAACATTATATGACCCATGTAAGAAACTTGTTTTAACATGCAATGTGTCGTCCTATGGGGTCGGGTGTGTGTTGCAGCATGTTAATGCCAAGGGTCAGTTACAGCCGGTAGCTTATGCCTCCAGAAGTCTGTCCCAGGCAGAAAGGGGCTACGGGATGGTAGAAAAGGAAGCGCTTGCATGTGTATATGCAATAAAAAAAATGCACCAGTACCTGTTTGGCAGGAAATTTGAGCTGGAGACAGATCACAAACCCCTAACGTCCCTTTTGGCTGACAACAAGGCCATAAGTGCAAATGCGTCGGCCCGCATACAGAGGTGGGCACTCATGTTAGCCGCCTAAGACTATACAATTCGGCACAGACTGGGCACCGAAAACTGCGCCGATGCACTGAGCAGGCTCCCACTAGCCACCACCGAGGGGGCAACTGAGCATGCTGCTGAGATGGTCATGGCTGTTGAAGCTTTTGAAAGCGAAGGCTCACCCATGACAGCCCGTCAGATCAAAATCTGGACAAATAGAGACCCGCTACTATCTTTAGTCAAGAAATGTGTCCTGAATGGGGACTGGGCAGCTACGTACGAGGCATGCCCTGAAGAACTTAAACCATTTCACAGGCGCAAGGATGAACTCTCGATTCAGGCCGATTGCCTACTATGGGGAATCCAAGTAGTCATACCCCAGATGGGCAGAGAGGTGTTTATCAGAGAACTTCACAATGAGCACCTGGGCATTGTCATGATGAAAGCAATTGCCAGGTCACACGTTTGGTGGCCAGGGATAGATGCAGACCTGGAACTTTGTGTTCGCAGGTGCAACACGTGTGCCCAGCTGGGCAACGCACCCAGGGAAGCCCCCCTTAGCCCCTGGTCCTGGCCCACCAAGCCATGGTCATGTATCCATGTGGACTATACAGATCCTTTCATAGGAAAAATGTTTTTGGTTGTCGTAGACGCCTACTCCAAATGGATCGAGTGTGACATTCTCAATTCAAGCACATCCTCTGCCACGGTAGAAAGTCTGCGGGCAATGTTCGCGACCCATGGTCTACTGGACATCTTGGTCAGCGACAATGGCCCGTGCTTTACAAACATTGAATTCCAGGACTTCATGGCAGGAAATGGTATCAACCATGTCAGAATGGCACCATTCAAGCCAGCCTTAAACGGCCAGGTGGAACGAGCAGTGCAGATAATCAAACAGAGGATACTCAGAATCCGAGGGGGTTCCCTACAAAGCCACTTATCACACCTCCTATTGGCCAATAGATCCCGACCACACTCGCTCACAGGGGTTCCACCTGCAGAGCTGCTGATGAAAAGTATGCTCAAAACCCGGTTATCCCTTATACACCCCACCATGAAAGAAATTGTTGAGAACAGGCGTCGGTCACAATGTGACTACCATGACGGGAATGCAAGGGCACGATGTATTGATGTGAATGACCCTGTCTTTGTCCTCAACTATGCTGCAGGGCCAAAATGGCTTGCGGGCACTGTGATTGCCAAAGAGGGGAATAGGATTCTGGTAGTTAAACTTACCAGTGGACAAATCTGCCGCAAACACGTGAATCAAACAAAAAAGAGGTTCAGCAACCCCATAGAAGAAGCAGAGGAAGAACACAATGTAGAGTTCACTCCACCACAGGTGACCGAACACCAGAACCAAGTGGAGGAGAGCCCAGTCACTGTGGGCAGTCCAGGCCTGAGGCACTACAAACAGCAGACACTCAGGCCAGCGCCCAACGACCGGAGCCCCAACTCAGGCGCTCTACAAGGGAATGTAAACCACCAGAGAGACTTAACCTGTGATCCCAATAAGACTTTGGGGGGAGGTGATGTCATGTATTCAACTGTCATTGTAATCCATGTATAAACTGACCTAAGTTGTACACCGTGAGAACATTGACCACAAGGTGGTAAACTTGTGGGAGACACTCCTAACCTGGACCTTCAGGTATAAAAGGGGAAGCTCCACCCATCTTCTCCACTTCAGTGCTGGAATAAAGGCTGCTGGTCACAGAGTGACCTTTCTCTCTAGTATGGGCCTCGTGTGCATTTGTACTGTATAGTAAGGACATATTACACTTTTTCCCACAGAAAGGGTCGTGGAAATTGAGAAACTCTCTTCTCAAAAGGCTGTGGATGCTGAGTCAGTTGTTACTATTTGATTTGAAGATATCTGGGAATAAGAGTTCAATATTATTAATTATAACACAGATTTTAACCAATCAAATCATTCCATCACCCACGAGAGAATTTATAGTACCACTCCTGAGAAAATTCACAAGGTCTCTCAACAACATTTAAAGTGGGCAATAATTTATTTCCTGTCATGGGACTCAAACTGACAATCTTCTAAATCAGAAACAAGATTACTACCAATGGCGCCAAGCAGACACTCCTTGGGATATTATAATTGATCACAAAATCCCCATGCTAGGGAGAGGAAAATCTGTCCTGGGTTTTCAGAAATCATTCCTTGTGCCAACACTACCTTGCAGTTGATATTTTAAAGTGAATTTTTTTATCTTTAGCTGAAACTTTACCAATATATATCAAAATATTTAGCCAGAAATCATGACTGATCCGTCACACCTAATCCCTATACATCAATTCCTGCTGGAACTATGCATGTATGGACATTGAGTGAGGATAGAAGTGGGATTTTTGCAAGATCCGTCGGGTCAAATAGTCTGCCAACACACTGTCAGGATACATATATAACAACAACTTGGATAAGGTGCAGGTACTAGGATGTGACTGGCACCTGTGGAACCATACTGAGCAAAAAGTAAACACCATCAGGAGAGGAGGCTGGGATGGAGGAAAACTGTTGGAGAAAGAAGAATAATGTAAAACTTTTAATATATATTTAGGCACAATTTGTTTTCGCAAGTTCACAAGACAGATATGAGTGATGGAGACTATTACAAGATCACAAGACAAATTCGGGTGAAGGAGGCCATGCAGCCTATCTTAGCTCATCCATCCATGAACAAAAAGTTAGATCATTCATGTCATGTAACTGGATCTTGAATTAATGTAGAGTTTTTGCTTCTACTCCTGTACCACGAATGATATTCTTCTTGGCATCTGTCCTAAATTATTATTTATTAGCACTTTTATCCTATGCCCCCTTGTCCTCATGTTTTAACTTATATAAAGTAGTGTCTAGATAAGCCATTTTCACCCAGTTTCTGATTTTCCTTTGGACCTAACTCCAGCGTGGTCAAAGCTCTGAAGCCGCACAGCCAGTAATTGTTTTAAATGAGATGAGAGATAGTATGGCAGGGTGAGGGGAGGATGGGGAGATAGTACTATTTTTGTTTCCAGTCTGAACACAAAGCAGGTGAACTACATTTTCACTCGAGGTTTATTGTTTCCATTAAATTGCAAATTACAAGCCAGTGTTGCCAGGAACTACTCGATTTATATTGCTCTTATGCATTGGACATTTTTAAATTTATAAATGAACTAGTCCACTCTAGGGAACAAAAAGCCATCGACTTGCGAGAGGTGGCCATTCACTATATTTGTAAAGTGATATCTCATATCCACTAATGGAAAGAAGCTTAACCACAATACATGATGACAAATAACGTGTCCAAATTTAGAGTTGTTAGAGCTACCACTGTCAATGCCAACAACAGTGGAACAGAAGTAGGTTTGGATGGAAAGAGAAGTTCAAATTGCTTTATCCTACTTGCTCAAAACCTGCTCTGTATGGAGCTGAGCTGCAACAACCAAAAGTAGGTTGTTACTGCATCTGAAGCTTCATAGCCATGTAAGAAAAAGGGAGCTTTAAACATACATTAAAAGACCATTGAATATATAATGTGGACATTAAAACTCTGTATGTCCCTGACTTCTTGGATTAATCAGTGGCACATCAGAGAAGTACACTAGATCTGCTATGTCAGAGGAGAATTTTAATCTCGGGGAGCATGTGGGTTTGGGTACGGGTCGGAGAGGGGCAAACCGGGAAAAATGTGAGCACGTCGGGAAACCGGCTGCAACCCACCAACTTCTGTGTCTAACTGCAGCGCGATAGGGTGCTTGGTGAGGCAAGTTGCTCAATTGGAGCGATATTTCAACTGACTTTTAAATTTAACGGCACATCCACAGGTTTCCCGGGCTTCCAGAAACTCGTCAGTGAAAGCAAGGTGAGAACACAACAGTAACTAAGTGGGCTGATTTAAACTCATGGAAATACTGCACTAAATGCTACCAGCTGCATTCTTAGTAGGAAAGGCTTTGCTCACAGTACTTTTGCTGAGAGTTTACTTGCTACACTTTGGAGGTTTTCTGGTATGACAGCAGGCTGGGTGGTGCTTTGACTGCTTTAGATTGGACCTCGGATGAGGAGCAATATGTCCAACACCAGCAACAGCAGCAGCAGCCTGCTATTCAGAGACCTGCAGCTGGACATCAGAGAAGGTAGCAGCAGAAGTGGGAGCTGGAGAGGAGTGCAGCTCGTAGGAGGCACTACCCATGACACAGGATCCACTGGCAGAGGCTGAGTTTCCTTGACATGTTGGAACAGCAGTGCTTCAGGAGGCTCAGGTTGTCATGTCAGGTAGTGGCAGAAATCTGCAGCCTTCTAGAAGAAGACCTGCTACCTGCTGGACCTAGTGGCAATGCATTAGCAGTAGCTGTCAAAGTCAACACCGCCCTCAACTTCTTTGCCTCCAGATCCTACCAGGGCTCTGCCGGAGTCATATGCAGAGTCTCCCAGTCGGCAGCCCACAAATGCATAAAGCATGTGACTGACAATATGCCCGCTAAGCTGTACGGCCATGCAGTCATCTGCAAGGCCCCCCTCAGGTCGCTCACAGGCTTTTCTATTGTAGATACTGTACATGTGCAAAAAAATGTGAATGGGCTGCGCACTTGGGAAGGTAGGCCACGTGGGAGGCAGTGCTGCTTAAATAGGACATTGGTGACTAATGCGTTGTTTGCCAAGGCCGGCAATTATGTGAACTCTCTCTGCGATGGTGCCAGCTAGAATGATCGGGCGCTCGTGTTTGCGGCTCTGGCTAGCTTCCCACAGATAAATGGTGGCAGTGACGGTACACATAAGCACATAAGAAATAGGAGCAGGAGTAGGCCATTTTGCCCCTCGAGCCTGCTCCGCCATTCAATATGATTATGGCTGATCTGATCATGAACTCAGCTCCACTTCCCTGCCCGCACCCCATAACACTTTATTCCCTTATCGCTCAAAAATCTGTCTATCAGCACCTTAAATATATTCAATGACCCAGCCTCCACAGCTCTCTGGGGCAGAGAATTCATAAGATTTACAACTCACTGAGAGAAGAAATTTCTCCTCATCTCAGTTTTAAATGGGTGGCCCCTTATTCTGAGACTATGGCCCCTAGTTTTAGTTTCCCCTATGAGTGGAAATATCCTCTGCATCCACCTTGTCGAGCCCCCTCATTATCTTATATGCTTCGCTAAGATCACCTCTCATTTTTCTGAACTGCAATGAGTATAGGCCCAACCTACTCAACCTATCTTCATAAATCAACCCCCCAATCTCCAGAATCAACCTAGTGAACCTTCTCTGAACAGCCTCCAATGCAAGTATATCCTTCCTTAAATACGGAGACCAAAACTGTACACAGTACTCGAGGTGTGGCCTCACCAATACCCTGTATTGTGGCAATTCATGCATCCACAGATCAACCAGGAGTATTTGTCAACCGCAAGGGCAACCGCAGCTGGTGTGCAGCCACAAAAAGATATTTCTGCAGGTGTGCGCAAGATTCCAATGGGTGCTTCATCCTGTGGTAGTCTAAGTTCCCTGACATCTTTGGACCTGGAAGCAGACATAAGGGGTGGCTTCTAGGAGACAAGGGATACCCACTTCAAACTTGGCTGATGACACCCATTGGAAGCCCGACCAATGATGCCCAACAGTGCTACAATGAATGCCATATCACCATCAGATGTGTGATCGAGCAAGCCATCGGCATGCTGACAATGTGGGTGCCTGGACAGAATTGGAGGTGCCCTTCAATAAGCACCAGGCAGTGAGTCCAGAATGCTCATGGTTTGCTGCGCTCTGCACAACATTGGACGCGCAGGATGAACATGGCGCAGAGTGCAGATCCTCTTTGGACAATTCTAAGGAGGAGGAAGAAGATGAGGATGAGGAAGGTGATGAGGGCAATGCTCCCATTGCTGCCCGGGATGCCAGAAATGCCCTTATTAATGCAAGGTTCACTAAGGTTGCACCAGTGGACTGATGTCAGAAGCACATGCAACGGCCACTTTTCTCACCACCATTCTGCCCCCGCCCCTCCCCCACCCCCCCGCATGCCACTGACACAAAGCGGTCCTGCAAACAACCAATCATCCCTTGCACATCCCTTCATTGATACCGTCAACTCATGTCTTCCCATTCATCATCAAACAAGTTTTAGAGTGATTTGCCACCCAGATACCAAAAATGTGCAAGACAGGAAAGTGGTGCAAACTAATAAAATTAATGCGATTGAACTAAAGAACAGAAACTTCACATTTTCTCATACACCCATGTGCATACTGTTGTGCAAGGAAAAAACGTTTTACCCTGCTTTTTCAAAGCACTCCTACGTGGTGCAACCCCTATACCTTGAGCAGAGGTAGAAAAAGGCTTCTCAGATCCCTGCTCTGACTGTTGAGATGCTCTTGGCCAACGACCACTGGGTTCCAGACCCCATGAGGGCCCCAAAAAAGACTGGTCTAGCTGTGCCTATGCAGGGGCAGACTCTGCCATCGGGAAATGAGGCAGAATGTGGGCTACCAACTGAAGGGGGGGGGGGTGCAGGGGTGGTTGTGGCAACGGGTAAGAAGTGGAAGCACTTTGAATGGAGGTCCTACTTTCATATTCCCTTTCGCTATCATTTGTCTCATGGCCCAGATGCACTTCATTGCTACCACTCTGCTGGAGAGCACTTTTGTGCTGATCAATGCGGTGCTGTAAGGTCAAGGATAAGGTATTGGTCATCCTACTTAAGGCAGTAAAGATGTTGATGTCCAAGCTCTGCGCGGCCATGCTCAAGGCTTGCATGGACGCATGTGATTGCCGCGTTTAATGTTCCAATGAGTTGGCCACTCTATTCATGCAAGAAAGCATCATCGCAGTGCCCTGTGACATCAGTAGACTCATGCTTGATGCAGACTGTTCCATTCTCCCTGCAATCATGGTCAGTGTGCTTGGAAAGCCTACCAGTGCATCGCACATTCTCTGCTGATGCTCAATTAGTATCCTGTCCAATGATAGCCCCCAGGGTACAACATCTGTGTCCAGCTGAGCAGAGCTTGGAGACAACTGCACCCTCCAACAAGGGCTCTCCATTGCTGTCCCTTCCACCATCATCTGCTCTTGCTCACTTCAGTTACTTAAATAAATCTGGAATAAAAAGCTAGTGTCATTAATCATGACCATGTAACTAACGGATTGTTGTAAAAACCCAACTGGTTCATTAATATCCTTTAGGAAAGGGAATCTGCCGTCTTTACCTGATCTGGCCTATATGTGACTTCCAACCCACAGCAATGTGGTTGACTCTTAACTGCCCACTGAAATGGCCCAACAAGCCACTCAGTTAAGGATAATTAGAGATGGGCAATAAATGCTGGCCTTGCCAGCGACACCCACATCCTGTGAATTAATTAAAAAGACTTGCTCCTAGCCGTACAAAAATCTTTTCAAAATCTCCCAAAAACTTACCATTTGGGAGAGGCCTTCAGTAGTTCCTTTAAGGATCACCGGTTAGACTCTCAATGCCTGAAGAAAGTGGGACAGGCATGCATAGTTCATGCTCTACCCATTTCACCTGCATCAGGCATTGAACCTCGATTTGCATTTTTACACAGCTTGTTTTGGGTGGGAGTGTTAGGCGCCCAATTTAAAGGCTATCTGAAAGTTGATTCAGGTGACCAAATGGGTAGGCAGGGATGCCACCAGATTTTCAACTACCAGTCTCATGTTTTTCAAGCGAGAAATGGGTAGGCAGCAGTTGAAAGTCTCCCCCTACGTGTTCATCTGCTAATATTCTCAACAATCATTTCTAGGCCAAAATTTGGGCTGGCCACTTGACGTCAAGATTGTTAAGTCTTGAAACTTTTGAGCTAACTTGCATAATTAAATTAAAAACTTGGACACCGCCACGTTAAATAATTTGCAATGGCATGAGAACATGCATCAACATTTTACATTTCAATAATTCTGGATAATGTTACATTTTGTTCAGTTGCACCATTTTTACATCAAGAATATGTTATAAGATTATACCAGCACAGTGTAGTATTCTCTTGCAATGGAATATTTTAACTAAATCTAATCTGCTTCCTAATGATCTTACAACAAACTGTGGGCTTGTATGTTTAGTTGGTGCTGCACTCCTCTGATGGCGGCAGCTCCCATCTATTTAAATTACATCGCTGCCACCCATGTTATTTCTGTGCTGTAACATTCTATGATTCGATAAATGGAACATGAATAATGCTGCAGTACAAAACAATAAAGAAGTGCAGCATTGAGAGCCCACACTCCAAGCCATTATTTAATAATAAAGGGCTTTCATTTCCTCTAATAGCAGAATACTGCGGATACTGGAAATCTGAAATAGAAACAGAAAATGCTGGGAATACTCAGCAGGTCAGGCTGTTCACATTTCAGATCACCTGTCACTTTAATTCTCTGCTCCACTCCCACTCTGGCCTCTCTGTCCTTGGCCTCTTACACTGTTCCAATGAAGCTCAATGTAAGCTCGAGGAACAGCACACCATCTTTCGATTAGACACTTTACAGCCTTCTGGACTCAACATCGAGTTCAACAATTTCAGACCATAATCTCTGCCCCTCTTTTTTCACAAGGCAGTTGTTGATATTTCTGCCATTCTCATTTACACCTCTTCTTGACTCATCTTTCGTTTTTTTACTTGTCCGATTACCCTCTACTTTTGCTTTGTACTATCATCGCTTTTTGTCATTAATCTCTCCTGCCTTCCACCCTATCACAGACTATCGCTTTTGTTCTTTTCTCCCCTCCTGCTTTACCTGCCTCTGTACTTGCTTAAAATCTGTTACATCTCTAACTTTTCCAGTTGTGACGAAAGGACATCGACCTGAATCGTTAACTCTGTTTCTCTCTCCACAGATACTGCCTGACCCGTTGAGTATTTCTGTTTCTATTTCATTTCCTCTGGTGGTGCTGCACTGCTTAATAAGTTTCCTTTATGTGCTCTGGGTTAATGACTGCCTTAAAATAGAAGTTTAAGTGCATGTTACGCAAACATGTTAAACATTTGCACTGCCCGAAGAAACAAAATAAATTAACTTTCTGAAGTGACTTGACTGAACTGGTTAGTTTTTCCATAAGTGATCAAGTAGTCATTAATCTGCATTTGCAGAGATCTTAGAATCATTGGATATGGACAATTAAATTGAAATGATCCTAATAATTGTACACTTCTGTGATGTCCCAAATAAAGTAATGTGATTGAGTACTGTAGACATGAGTAAGTATGACTTAGTCTCTTTATTCTAACTCCAGAGTGCTGGTACATGGGAGGCCTGCTAATATACAGTGCTCCCAAGGGATGCTGAGATCCCTTGGGACTCCAACAGATACTACCTCTGGTGGCGGTAGAATGCTGGTTACATAGGGTTGCATACATAACATCACTCCCTCCCACAGTCAATAGTACACTTATTTACAGGGTGAGACGATCTGGGGCTTTTTGCTCCCTAGTCGATCATCTCGGTACAAATGCAGGTGCAGGTGAGTTAGTTGACCAGAAGAACATAAGAATTAGGAACAGAAGTAGGCCATCTAGCCCCTCGAGCCTACTCCGCCATTCAACAAGATCATGGCTGATCTGGCCGTGGACTCAGTTCCACTTACCTACCCGCTCCCCATAACCCTTAAGTGGGCAAGATGCTACCAATGCCAAGTATGGGGACACATTGCAGCTGCATGTAAATCGAAGGACAGGCCCAACTATAATCAAAGATTTCACTGGGTGGAACCCGATCAGAACAGTGTAGGTTTTGAACATAACATAAGAACATAAGAACATAAGAATTAGGAACAGGAGTAGGCCATCTAGCCCCTCGAGCCTGCTCCGCCACTCAACAAGATCATGGCTGATCTGGCTGTGGACTCAGCTCCACTTACCCGCCCGCTCTCCATAACCCTTAATTCCCTTATTGGTTAAAAATCTATCTATCTGTGATTTGAATACATTCAATGAGCTAGCCTCAACTGCTTCCCTGGGCAGAGAATTTCACAGATTCACAACCCTCTGGGAGAAGAAATTCCTTCTCAACTCATTTTTAAATTGGCTCCCCCATATTTTGAGGCTGTGCCCCCTAGTTCTAGTCTCCCCGACCAGTGGAAACAACCTCTCTGCCTCTATCTTGTCTATCCCTTTCATTATTTTAAATGTTTCTATAAGATCACCCCTCATCCTTCTGAACTCCAACAAGTAAAGACCCAGTCTACTCAATCTATCATCATAAGGTAACCCCCTCATCTCCGGAATCAGCCTAGTGAATCATCTCTGTACCCCTTCCAAAGCTAGTATATCCTTTCTTAAGTAAGGTGACTAAAACTGCACGCAGTACTCCAGGTGCTGCCTCACCAATACCCTATACAGTTGCAGCAGGATCTCGCTGCTTTTGTACTCCATCCCTCTCGCAATGAAGGCCAACATTCCATTCGCCTTCCTGATTACCTGCTGCACCTGCAAACTAACTTTTTGGGATTCATGCACAAGGACCCCCAGGTCCCTCTGTACCGCAGCATGTTGTAATTTCTCCCCATTCAAATAATATTCCCTTTTACTGTTTTTTTTTCCAAGGTGGATGATCTCATATTTTCCGACATTGTATTCCATCTGCCAAACCTTAGCCCATTCGTTTAACCTATCTAAATCTCTTTACAGCCTCTCTGTGTTTGGTTCGGTATTCACTAAGGAGGACACCAACAACCTTCCGGATATAAAAGAGGTCAGAGGGTCTAGTAAGGAGGAGGAACTGAGGGAAATCTTTATTAGTCGGGAAATTGTGTTGGGGAAATTGATGGAATTGAAGGCCGATAAATCCCCAGGGCCTGATGGACTGTATCCCAGAGTACTTAAGGAGGTGGCCTTGGAAATAGCGGATGCATTGACAGTCATTTTCCAACATTCCATTGACTCTGGATCAGTTCCTATCGAGTAGAGGGTAGCCAATGTAACCCCACTTTTTAAAAAAGGAGGGAGAGAGAAAACAGGGAATTATAGACCGGTCAGCCTGACCTCAATAGTGGGTAAAATGATGGAATCAATTATTAAGGATGTCATAGCAGTGCATTTGGAAAATGGTGACATGATAGGTCCAAGCCAGCATGGATTTGTGAAAGGGAAATCATGCTTGACAAACCTTCTGGAATTTTTTGAGGATGTTTCCAGTAAAGTGGACAAGGGAGAACCAGTTGATGTGGTATATTTGGACTTTCAGAAGGCTTTCGACAAGGTCCCACACAAGAGATTAATGTGCAAAGTTAAAGCGCATGGGATTGGGGGTAGTGTGCTGACGTGGATTGAGAACTGGTTGTCAGACAGGAAGCAAAGAGTAGGAGTAAATGGGTATTTTTCAGAATGGCAGGCAGTGACTAGTGGGGTACCGCAAGGTTCTGTGCTGGGGCCCCAGCTGTTTACATTGTACATGAATGAGTTAGACGAGGGGATTAAATGTAGTATCTCCAAATTTGCGGATGACACTAAGTTGGGTGGCAGTGTGAGCTGCGAGGAGGATGCTATGAGGCTGCAGAGTGACTTGGATAGGTTAAGTGAGTGGGCAAATGCATGGCAGATGAAGTATAATGTGGATAAATGTGAGGTTATCCACTTTGGGGGTAAAAACAGAGAGACAGACTATTATCTGAATGGTGACAGATTAGAAAAGGGGAGGTGCAACGAGACCTGGGTGTCATGGTACATCATCATTGAAGGTTGGCATGCAGGTACAGCAGGCGGTTAAGAAAGCAAATGGCATGTTGGCCTTCATAGGTGAGGGGATTTGAGTACAGGGGCAGGGAGGTGTTGCTACAGTTGTACAGGGCCTTGGTGAGGCCACACCTGGAGTATTGTGTACAGTTTTGGTCTCCTAACTTAAGGAAGGACATTCTTGCTATTGAGGGAATGCAGCGAAGATTCACCAGACTGATTCCCGGGATGGTGGGACTGACCTGTCAAGAAAAACTGGATCAACTGGACTTGTATTCACTGGAGTTCAGAAGAATGAGAGGGGACCTCATAGAAACATTTAAAATTCTGATGGGTTTACACAGGTTAGATGCAGGAAGAATGTTCCCAATGTTGGGGAAGTCCAGAACCAGGGGTCACAGTCTAAGGATAAGGGTTAAGTCATTTAGGACCGAGATGAGGAGAAACTTCTTCACCCAGAGAGTGGTGAACCTGTGGAATTCTCTACCACAGAAAGTAGTTGAGGCCAATTCACTAAATATATTCAAAAAGGAGTTAGATGAAGTCCTTACTACTCGGGGGATCAAGAGGTATGGCGAGAAAGCAGGAAGGGGGTACTGAAGTTGCATGTTCAGCCATGAACTCATTGAATGGCGGTGCAGGCTAGAAGGGCTGAATGGCCTACTCCTGCACCTATTTTCTATGTTTCTATGTACACAACCCGCTTTTCCACTAATCTTTGTGTCATCTGCAAATTTTGTTACACTACACTCCGTCCCCTCTTCCAGGTCATCTATATATATTGTAAACAGTTGTGGTCCCAGCACCACTCCCTGTGGCACACCACTAACCACCAATTTCCAACCCAAAAAGGACCCATTTATCCTGACTCTCTGCTTTCTGTTAGCCAGCCAATTCTTTATCCATGCTAATATATTTCCTCTGACTCCACGTACCTTTATCTTCTGCAGTAACCTTTTGTGTGGCACCTTATCGAATGCCTTTTGGAAATCTAAATACACCACACCCATTGGTACACCTCTATGCTCGTTCTATCCTCAAAGAATTCCAGTAAATTAGTTAAACATGATTTCCCCTTCATGAATCCATGTTGCGTCTGCTTGATTGCACTATTCCTATCTAGATTTCCCGCTATTTCTTCCTTAATGATAGCTTCAAGCATTTTTCTCACTACAGCTGTTAAACTAACCAACCTATAGTTACCTGCATTTTATCTGCCCCCTTTTTTAAACAGAGGCATTATATTAGCTGCTTTCCAATCCGATGGTACCTCCCCAGAGTCCAGAGAATTTTGGTAGATTATAACGAATGCATCTGCGATAACTTCCGCCATCTCTTTTAATACCTTGGGATGCATTTCATCAGGACCAGGGGACTTGTCTACCTTTGAGATCCATTAGCCTGTCCAGCACTAGCCCTCAAGTGATAGTGATTGTCTCAAGGTCCTCCCTTCCCACATTCCCGTGACCAGCAATTTTTGGCATGGTTTTTGTGTCTTCCACTGTGAAGACTGAAGCAAAATAATTGTTTAAGGTCTCAGCCATTTCCACATTTCCCATTATTAAATCCCCCTTCTCATCTTCTAAGGGACCAACATTTACTTTAGTCACTCTTTTCCGTTTTATATATCGGTAAAAGCTTTTATTATCTGTTGTTATGTTTTGCGCAAGTTTACTTTCGTAATCTATCTTTCCTTTCTTTATTGCTTTCTTAGTCATTCTTTGCTGTCGTTTAAAATTTTCCCAATTTTCTAGTTTCCCACTAACCTTGACCACCTTATACGCATTGATTTTGAATTTGATATTCTCCTTTATTTCCTTGGTTATCCATAGCTGGTTATCCCTTCTCTTGCCGCCCTTCTTTTTCACTGGAATATATTTTTGTTGAGCACTATGAAAGAGCTCCTTAAAAGTCCTCCACTGTTGCTCAATTGTGCCACCGTTTAGTCTGTGTTTCCAGTCTACTTCAGCCAACTCTGCCCTCATCCCACTGTAGCCCCTTTGTTTAAGCATAGTACGCGCGTTTGAGATACTACTTCCTCACCCTCAATCTGTATTACAAATTCAACCATACTGTGATCACTCATTCCGAGAGGATCTTTTACTAGGAGATCGTTTACTATTCCTGTCTCATTACACAGGACCGGATCTAAGATAGCTTGCTCCCTTGTAGGTTCTGTAACATACTGTTCTAAGAAACAATCCCTTATGCATTCTATGAATTCTCCTCAAGGCTACCCCGTGCGATTTGATTTGACCAATCGATATGTAGGTTAAAATCCCCCAATGATTACTGCCGTTCCTTTTTCACATACCTCCATTATTCCCTTGATTACTGTCCGCCCCACCGTGAAGTTATTATTTGGGGGCCTATAAACTACGCCCACCAATGACTTTTTCCCCTTACTATCTTTAATCCCCACCCACAATGATTCAACATTTTGTTCATTAGAGCCAATATCATCTCTCACAACTGCCCTGATATCATCCTTTATTAACAGAGCTACCCCACCTCCTTTCTTTGCTGGGCTGCTGCGCAGCTGGCCTTGCTGGGCTGCTGGGGATGATGAGTTCAGCTTGATGGTCAACCATGATGTCGGTTGCCATGTGTGTGTGTGTCGGAGGGCCAAAGTTGGTGGTGTCCTCTTCAGGTTGCTCGTGGCTGTCTGTGAATCGCAGTTTGGTTTGGTCCAAATGCTTTCTGCAAGCTAGTCCATTTGCGAGTTTGATCTGAAACACCCTACTCCCTTCTTCGGCTATGACGGTGCCAGCAAGCCATTTGGGACCATGTCCATAGTTGAGTACAAATACAGGATCATTGACTTCAATATCACGTGACAAATTTGCATGATCATGGTACATGCTTTGTTGATGCCGCCTGCCCTCAACGTGATCATGGAGATCAGGGTAGACGAGGGAGAGCCTTGTTTTGAGCACCCTTTTCATGAGCAGCTCGGCTGGGGGAACCCCGGTGAGCGAGTGGAGTCTAGTGCAGTAGCTGACCAGGATTCAGGATAGGCGGGTCTGCAGGGAGCCTTCTGACATGCGTTTCAAGCTTTGCTTGATGCCCATTCTGCCTGGCCATTGGATGTGGGCTTGAACGGGGCAGAAGTGACATGCTTGATTCCATTATGGGTCATGAATTCCTTGAATTCAGTGCTGGTGAAGCACGTCCCATTGTCGTTGACAAAGCCATCAGTCAGGCCGTGGGTGGCAAACATGTCTTGTAGGTTTTCGATGGTGGCAGTAGACGTGTTTACAGACATTATTACACATTCAATCCGCTTTGAATAAGCATCCACAACAACCAAGAACATTTTGCCTAGAAACAGGCCAGCGAAGTCAATGTGGATCCTAGACCACGATTTGAAGGGCATGACCACAAACTTAGCGGTGCCTTCCTGGGTGCATTGCTCAGTTGGGAGCAAGTGCTGCATTGGCGCACGCAAGACTCCAAATCTGAGTCGATGCCGGGCCACCACATGGGATCTGGCTATAGCTTTCATCATTACTATGCCTGGGTGGGAACTGTGTCGGTCGCGTATGAATGTTTCCCTGCCTTTCTTGGGAAAAACCACACGATTAACCCACAAAAGACAGTCCGCCTGTATGGATATTTTGTCTTTACACCGCTGGAACGGCTTGATCTCTTCATGCATCTCTGCTGGGATACTGGACTAGCTCCCATGGAGGACACAGTTTTTTTACAAGGGACAGCAAAGGATCCTGGCTGATCCAGGTCCTGATCTGGCAGGCCGTAACGAGTGACTTTTCGGTTTCAAATGCATCCATCACCAAGAGCAAGTCTGCAGGCTATGCCATGGGCAATGGTAGCCGACTGAGGGCATCAGTGCAATTCTTTGTGCCTGGCCTGTGGCGAATTACATAGTTATATGCAGACAGCATGAGCGCCCATCTTTGGATGCGAGCAGAGGCATTGGTATTGATACCTTTGCTCTCTGAGAATAGCGATATGAGCGGCTTATGGTCAGTTTCTAACTCGAACTTAAGCCCAAACAGATTCTGATGCATTTTTTTTACCCCGTAAACACATGCCAGAGCTTCTTTTTCAATTATGCTGTAAACCTTTTCGGCCTTGGACAAGCTCCTGGATGCATAAGCGACCGGTTGCAATGTTTTCGATTAGTTTGCTTTTTTAACACACACCCAACCCCATAGGAAGACGCATCGCAAGCTAACACTAAACATTTACACGGATCATATAGGACAAGCAGTTTGTTGGAAAATAACATATTTTGGGCGTTCTCAAAAGCTGTCTCTTGTGATTTACCCCATACCCAGTCATCTCCCTTGCGTAGTAACACGTGTAGAAGTTCTAGCAAGGTAGGAAATTACCAAAATAATTGAGGAGTCCCAGGAATGACCGCAGCTCCGTCACGTTCTGTGGTCTCGGCGCATTCTTGATGGCCTCCATCTTGGCGTCGGTGGGTCTGATGCTGTCTGCAGCGATTCTTCTCCCTAAGACCTCGACCTCTGGCGCCAGGAAAACACACTTCAATCTGAGTCCCACACAATCTAGCTGACTTAGAACCTCTTCCAGGTTCTGCAAGTGTTCGATGGTGTCCCGACCTGTGACCAGTATGTCGTCCTGAAAAACCACGGTGTGCAGAACCGACTTTAGCAGACTCTCCACATTCCTTTGAAAAATAGCTGCGGCCGATCGAATCCCAAACGGGTATCTGTTGTAGATGAACAGACCTTTGTGCGTGTTGATGCAGGTGAGGCCTTTCGAAAATTCCACCAGCTCCTGCGTCATGTAGGCCGAGGTTAGGTCCAACTTGGTGAATGTCTTTCCTCCAGCCAGTGTCGCAAATAGGTCATCTGCCTTGGGTAGCAGGTACTGAAAAGGTACCTGCAGTGAAAAACGGTTAATCGTTACTTTATAGACCCCGCAAATTCTGACTGTGTCAGCGCCCTTGAGAACCGGAACAATCGGACTGGCCCACTCGTTGAACTCCACTGGCTTCCGAGCGATGATGCCCTCTCATTGCAGCCTGTCTAGCTCAATCTCCACTTTCTCTCGCATCTGTATGGCACCGCATGTGCCTTGTGGTGGATGGGTTGTGTACTGGGAATCAAGTGGATCTGCACCTTCGCCCCCGAGAAACTTCTGATGCCTGGCTCAAACAACGACGGAAATTTGCTCAGAACCTGGGCACATGAGGCATCATCGACGGACGAAAGCACTCGGATATCGTCCCAGTTCCAGCAGATTTTTCCCAGCCAGCTTCTGTCGAACAGTGTGGGGCCATCTCCTGGTACTATCCATAGTGGTAGCTCGTGTACTGCTCCATCATAGGAGATTTTTACTGCTGCGCTGCCAATGAGAGGGATCAGTTCTTTAGTGTAAGTTCTCAGCTTGGTGTGAATGGGGCTAAGACTGGGCCTGTGTGTCTTGTTGCACCACAGCCTGTCGAAGGCTTTTTTGCTCATGATGGACTGACTTGCACCCGTGTCCAATTTCATGGATACTGGAATTCCGTTCAGTTCAACTTTTAATATGATCGGTGGACATTTCATGGTGAAGGTGTGTAGCCTGTATACTTCTGCCTCCTCGGTTCGAGTCTCTAGTTCAGCCTGATCCACCATGGATCGGTCTTCCTCTGCAACGTGGTGGTTTGCAGCGTTTGTAGCTTGTCTGCACATTTGCTGGAGGTGTCCCATTGTTCCACAGCCTTTGCATGCGTAGTGTTTGAAGCGGCATTGATGGGCTCGTTGGTCATCTCCGCAGCACCAACAAGGTGTCAATTGCCTCGCATTAACGCTTGATGGCGGACTCTGAATCATCTGAGGTCATGCAGCTGCAGGCATGTACGTTCTGCCATATGCATTCCTGCCTGAAAACGATGTTACTTTGTGTACAGTATTTGCTGAAACATCTTTATGCTGCAAAATTTCTTTGGTGTTATCGCTGGTGGACATAAATGCCTGGGCTATCGTTATGGCTTTGCTTAGGTTCGGTGTTTCAACAGTCAATAGTTTGCGAAGGATAAACTCATGACCAATGCCAAGCACAAAAAAGTCTCTTAGCATTTGCTCCAGGAATCCATCAAATTCGCAATGTCCTGCAAGGCGCCTTAGTTCGGCGACATGTATAAAATCGATACATTGCTATCAGAACGCTCTCCTTCGGATTTAGGTGCTCCTGGACAAGCGCACACAGTTCTTCATACGATTTGGTTGTTGGTTTCACCGGAACAAGAAGATTCTTCATGAGGCCATAGGTTGTTGCCCCGCAGACGGTGAGGAGGATCACCCTTCATTTGGCAGCGTTCACACTCCCTTCCAGCTCATTGGCCATGAAGTATTGGTCGAGTCGCTCCATGAAGGCCTCCCAATCATCACCTTCTGAGAATTTCTCCAGGATACCAACAGTTCTCTGCATTTTTGCGTGATAGTTCGTTATTTCGTTGCCAGTTGTTATGTCTCAAATAAAGTAAAGTGATTGAGTACTGTAGATGTGAGTAAGTGTAACTTTAGTCTCTTTATTCTAACTCCAGAGTGCTGGTACAGTGTAAGAGGCCTGCTTATATACATTGCTCCCAAGGGATGCTGGGATCCCTTGGGACTCCAACAGATACGCCCTCTGGTGGTGATAGAATGCTGGTTACATAGGGTTGCATACATAACAACTTCAAAGAACCAACTCCATCATAGGTGAGGATTTGACCCATTAGACCCATCTTTTGCTTTCTGGATCCTCTCCCTATCCAACTCCTGATTACCCCATACCACTCTTGGCTCCCATGCTAGCTGATATTGCTAAAAGTTCCCTTACCATTGGCACCATGCTCCTCCTCTTTCAAACTGTCTCATTACATTTTTACTCAAAAACGTATCTCAAGCTACTCATCCTCTCTATCATCCCGGCAGTATCCTCTTTTTTTATTCAAGGACTTTGCTGACAAGGATGGCATTTATTGCCAATCCCTAGTTGCCCTGAAAAGATGTTGGTGAAAAGTAGTTCTTCTTGAACTACTGAATAGCGGTTTGGTACAACTGAATGGCTTCCTAGGCCACTTCAGAGGGCAGTTAACAGACAACCTCTTTGGTGTAGGACTGGAGTGACATATAGGCAGATTGGGTAAGGACAGCAGGTTTCCTTCCTTAAAGCATATTAATGGATTTTTACAACAATCCAACAGCTTCCTGGTCACTTTTACTGATACTGGTTTCTAGTTATCAGATTTAAAACAAAACTGAATCTAAATTCTCAAAGTGCCATTGTTGGGATTTGACCCAACATTCCCTTCTCCACACGGCCAGCTTGGTACTTCCTCCAAGGATCTATTCTTGACCTGCTTCTTTTCTTCATCTTTATATGGCCTCTCAATGACATCATCAGCTTTTATATGTATGATGGTATGATAATAACCAGCTCTACCTCTCCACTCATCTCCATGACCCTCTCTGCTGTCAGACTGCCAGTCTGATGGACTTCCTTCAGCTAAACATTGGGAAGACCAACGCTATACACTGGCCATGAAATTCCATGGGGGTTCTCCCCGTTTCCAGTTGTAACTCTAGCGATAGACTGGTGGATCCTCCCAGGGGAAAGGCAGAAACCCGGAATAGAGTTTTCACTGCTCTTTTGGGGGTTCTGTCGACCTCCTGCCAGGGTTATGATGAGAGACTGGGTATCCCGAGCAGAATTTTAGGGTCTCTGCCTGTATTCCTTACCTTGGTTTCTTACTCAGTTCAACAATGCCATGAGCAACCTTGGCATCTAGCCCAATCCTGTGCTGAACTACAAACCCCATAAGCTCTCCATCAAAAAACTGTTTATTTTCACCCCTGGAACATTGTGCTCCTCCACCTCACTATTAGCCGCTCAGTTACTGAATCCCTTCTCATTTCTTCTGACATCTCCTGATTTGATTTCAATATTCTTCATTGGTCTTCTTTCGTTTATGCTCAATAAACTCCAACTTGTCCAAAATGTGCTGATGTTATCCTGTCCTGGATGAAGCATCATTCTTTCATCACTCCTGTCTTTGCAGATCTACACTGGTTTCTTTCCTACAACTTCAGTAGCAGAAGAGGTGGGAGACACAATTAAAGAAGCAGCAGTGCAATTATCTTTACTGAATGTCTCGGAATGGACAGGTTAGTGTTTGGGGCCTTTATGGAGGGAATGGCCACTAGTAGATCCTCTCCCTTCTTCCAAAAAAGTCGAAGACCTGCTTCCACTACACCAGAGACTACCATCACCCTTTTTCTATGGGTCCTTGGGCCTTAGCAGTATCAATGGCATCAAGAAGGGAAATTGGGTCCTGCCTCATCTCTATCCTTTACATGTGGCAGGCAGAGAAGGAGCAGCTGTCAGCCTTTACAGCCGAGATGAAGGGCGGAAAATAAAAGTTGGAACGGAAGCATAGCGGCAGACCTCTTTGTCCAATTTGCCCACATTTTCCATGACTATCTTGGCCAATATGGGGTAGGATAGCAAAGGATAATCCAAGCCAGAGGCTATGCAAAATCAATAAAAACAAACAAGTACATCTTAGTTGGTTTGTGCAATATTAAGCAAAACCAATTTTTTTTTACAGATAATGAAGGTTCCACTTTAAGTCTATTCATATAAGAACATAAGAAATAGGAACAGGAGTAGGCCATACGGCCACTCGAGCCTGCTCCGCCATTCAATAAGATCATGGCTGATCTGATCATGGACTCAGCTCCACTTCCCTGCCCGCTCCCCATGACCCCTTATCCCCTTATCGTTTACGAAACTATCTATTTCTGTCTTAAATTTATTAAATGTCCCAGCTTCCACAGCTCTCTGAGGCAGCAAATTCCACAGATTTACAACCATCTGAGAGAAGAAATTTCTCCTCGTCTCAATTTTAAATGGGAGGCCCCTTATTCTAAGATCGTGCCCCCTAGTTCTAGTCTCCCCCATCAGTGGAAACATCCTTTCTGCATCCACCTTTTCAAGCCCACTCATAATCTTATACGTTTCTTCTGAATTCCAATGAGTAGAGGCCCAATCTACTCAACCTTTTCTCATAAGTCAATCCCCTCATCTCCAGAATCAACCTAGTGAACCTTCTCTGAACTGCCTCCAAAGCAAGTATATCCTTTTGTAAATATGGAAACCAAAACTGCACGCAGTATTCCAGGTGTGGCCTCACCAATACTCTGTATAGCTGTAGCTAGACTTCCCTGCTTTTATACTCCATCCCCTTTGCAATAAAGGCCAAGATTCCATTGGCCTTCCTGATCACTTGCTGTACCTGCATACTAACCTTTTGTGTTTCATGCACAAGTACACCCAGGTCCCGCTGAACTACAGCAATCTTTCTCCATTTAAATAATAACTTGCTTTTTGATTTTTTTTCTGCCAAAGTGCATGACCTCACACTTTCCAACATTATATTCCATCTGCCAAAATTTTGCCCACTCACTTAGCCTGTCTATGTCCTTTTGCAGATTTTTTGTGTCCCCCTCACACATTGCTTTTCCTCCCATCTTTGTATCATCAGCAAACTTGGCTACGTTACACTCAGTCCCTTCGACCAAGTCGTTAATGTAGATTGTAAATAGTTGGGGTCCCAGCACTGATCCCTGCAGCACTCCACTAGTTACTGGTTGCCAATCAGAGAATGAACCATTTATCCCGACTCTCTGTTTTCTTTAGTTAGCCAATCCTCTATCCATGCTAACATATTACCCCCAACCCGTGAACTTTTATCTTGTGGAGTAACCTTTTATGTGGCGCCTTGTCAAATGCTTTCTGGAAATCCAAATACACCACACCCACTGGTTCCCCCTTATCCACCCTGTTCGTTACATCCTCAAAGAATTCCAGCAAATTTGTCACACATGCTTCCCCTTCATAAATCCATGCTGACCAAATTTTGCTTTTTCACGTGTTCTGCTACTGCTTCTTTAATAATGGACTGCAACATTTTCCCAACAGTAGATGTTAGGCTATCTGGTCTATAGTTTCCTGCTTTTTGACTGCCTATGGAGTAAGCAAACTGGTGAAATCTTTAAATAAGCAGGGATGTGGACTACATTCAAAGCCAAAAATAACTTTCTGAAATAGTATCAATCCATAGAACCAGTTACAGTTTAAGATCCTGTTGTCCTTCTACATGACCTGTGGGAAGCTGAAGCAAAAAGAGTGCATCATTATCCATTACAGAAGATAAATTATCTCAAAACCATTAGCATAAGATCACATATCTGACCATCACAGTTCATATGTAATCGTGCTTTTCTGCTTTGGAGAACAGCTAAGGAAGTGTATAGTTCTCTTGAACGGAATGTAACCATGGTGATAGCACTAAATGGTGGAAGTCAACCAACTGCTAATCACCTACTAACAATAACAGCTTTCCCATGGAACACTTATCTCTTTCACACATGCTCAAGGAGCAAAAATAGTTCAGGCTGCTATCAGCCCAGGCGAGTCCCCCTCAGCCTTGCCTCCTCCCAGAGCCTACCTGCTGTCACAATGATAGAGACCTGAGAGCTTCTATCTCAAGTACCTCCCTATTGACTACTATTTCTGGTGGACCAGACTGCAATTTATTAGCCAGGGAGAGGGGAGTCGTGCCTTAGGCTCAAGTATGGTTAATTGTTTATTCAGCATCAAGTTGCCCCACATACATAAACCTCACTTCTGGTGACTTAGTTTGGCAATATAGGTACATAACACAGCAGTTTTTGTACACAACAGCAATATAGCCCCAAAAAATCAGCTCACCAACAACCAATCTATTGTCAGCCAAGCAGGCAGCTACAGATCAGTAGCCCAAGATCATTTGCAACTATGGGTCACAAGCAGGTATGGGTCATCAGCCCCGAACGTTGATTGGCTCAGTCTGCCTCAGGCATTCGGTTTATATTCCATTCTAATTCCCAGCTATGTCCTATCGTATCTTGCAATGCAACCTAGATATTAAATTTGCCCAATATTCTCTAAGTAAGCTGTGATTCTCTTGCTTATTGGTTTAGTCTTGTCTTTTTCTATTCCCTGTACCATTGTGGGAATGGTAGCATAGTGGTTATGTTACTGGACTAATAATCCAAAAGCCTGGGCTAATGATCTAAGCACAAGCTCAAATCCCACCCCAGCAGCTGGGGAATTTAAGTTCAGCTAATTAAATAAATCTTGATTAAAAAGCCAGTATCAGTATTGGTGACCATATAACTACCAGATTATTGTAAAAACCCACTTATGTTCATGAATGTCCTTTAAGGAAGGAAATCTGTAGACTTAAATCACTGTGCTTGATGTTTTATTGGCTGAGCAAGCCAATCAGTTGTATAGAGTTGCTCAATAAATGCTGGGTTTGCCTGCGATGCCCACATCCTAAATATTCAGGGGTATTTGACGATTCGGAAGGAGTGACAGAAAGGAAAAGGAGGTGTGGTTGCAGTGTTAATAAAGGATGGGATCCGTGCATTAGTGAGAAACGATATTGGCTCAGAGGATCAAGATGTTGAATCAGTTTGGGTGGAGATAAGGAGTAATAAAGGGGAAAAGTCATTGGTGGGCGTAGTCTATAGGACCCCTAACAGTAGCTACACTGTTGGATGGAGTATAAATCAAGAAATAATGGAGGCTTGTAATAAAGGAGCGGCAATCATTATGGGTGATTTTAACCTTCATATTGATTGGACAAAGCAAATTGGCCAGGGTAGCCTTGAGGAAGATTTCATAGAGTGTATCCGGAATAGTTTCCTTGAACAGTACATTGCAGAACCAACCAGTGAGCAGGCTATCTTCGATCTAGTACTGTGTAATGAGGCAGGATTAATGAATGAGCTCATAGTAAAGCAGCCTCTTGGAATGAATGACCATAACATGGTTGAATTTCAATTCAATGGGAGGGTGAGAAAGTTGGTTCTCAAACCAGGGTCCAAAGCTTAAATAAAGGAGACTACAAAGGTATGAGGGCAGAGTTGGCTAAAGTGGATTTGGAAAATATTCTAAAGTATGGGACAGTTAATGAGCAGTTGCACCAAAAATATATCCCAATAAGAAGGAAAGATTGTAAGAGAAGGGACCATTCGTGGCCAACTAAAGAAATAAGGGATGGTATCAAATTGAAAACAAGGGCACACAATGTGGCCAAGACTAGTGGGAGGCCAGAGAATTAGGAAATGTTTAAAAGTCAGCAAAGAACGACTAAAAAAATGATAGTGAGGGTATTGTTTTCCCAACACAGTTGAGACTGCACACAGGGAGGTTAAAATAACAGTGACCTCAGTCCTTATTAAGACATTCCAGAATGAGGAACAGGCCTTAGGGGCCGGCTTATATACAGTGCTCCCAAGGGATGCTGGGATCCCTTGGGACTTCAGGGGATGCGCTCCCTGGTGGCAGAAACATGGGAATGCATTCTTTATAGATGCACAACATCAATCCCCACAAAGTCAAAGTGAAAACTATTTACAAGGTGAGGTGGTCGGGAGCCTTTTTTTCCCTGGTGGACCGCCTCGGTATGAATGTCTGTTCTGGTATGTTGACTGTGCCCTCGCTGGGCTGGCGTGTTGTTGGCCCTGCAGGGCTGCTGGGTGAGCTTGGCATTGCTGGGCTGTTGGGCGTGATGGGCTCAATTTCCTGGTCCAGGGTGGTGGGTGTGTGTTGTGGGCTCGAAAAAGGTGGTGTCTGCTGTGGGTTGTTCAGGGCAGTCTGTGAACTGCAGCCTCGTTTGGTCCAGGTGCTTTCTGCAAATTTGTCCATTGTCTAGTTTGACTACAATACCCTATTCCCTTCTTTAGCTATCACCGTGCCCACGATCCACTTGGGACCGTGTCCATAGTTTAGCACATACAAAGGGTTATTCAGATCAATTTCCCGTGACACAGTGGCGCGACCATCATTTACATTTTGTTGCTGCCGCCTGCTCTCTACCTGATCATGCAGATTGGAGTGAACCAGCGAGAGTCTGGTTTTAAGTGTCCTTTTCATGAGTAACTCAGCCGGGGGCACCCCTGTGAGCAAGTGGGCTCTTGTGTGGTAGCTGAGCAGTACTCGGGACAGGCGGGTTTGGAGTGAGCCTTCTGTGACTCGTTTAAGGCTCTGTTTGATTGTTAGTACTGCCCGCTCTGCCTGCCCATTGGAGGCTGGTTTAAACAGGGTCAAGATCACATGTTTGATCCCATTGCGGGTCATAAATTCTTTAAATTCAGCACTGGTGAAACATGGCCCGTTATCACTGACCAGTATGTCAGGCAGGCCGTGGGTGCAAACATGGCCCTCAGGCTTTCAATGGTGGCGGTGGCGGTGCTTCCCGACATTATTTCACATTCAATCCATTTTGAAAAAGCATCCATCACCACCAGGAACATTTTACTGAGAAACGGGCCCGCATAGTCGACATGGATCCTCGACCATGGTCTGGAGGGCCAGGACCGCAAACTTAGTGGTGCCTCTCTGGGCGTATTGCTCAACTGAGCACACACGCTGCATTGCCGTACACAGGACTCTAAGTCAGAGTCGATGCCAGGCCACCACACGTTGGATCTGGCTATCGCTTTCATCATTACTATAAAAAGGTGTATGCTGTGGAGGTCCCAGATGAACATCTCCCAGCCCTTTTTGGGTAGCACTACGCAGTTACCCCACAACAGGCAGTCTGCCTGAATAGACAGCTTGTCCTTTCACTGCTGGAATGGCTTGATTAGCTCTTACATTTCAATGGGGATGCTGACCCAGCTCCCATGCAGTACACAGTTTTTTACTAGGGACAGCAGAGGATCTTGGCTGGTCCAAATCCAAATCTGCCGGGCCATGACAGGTGGTTTATCATTTTCAAACGCTTCCATGACCATCAACAAATCTGCGAGCTGTGCCACCATCAACAAGTTTGTAGGCTGCGCCATTTCCACCCCTGTGGTGGGCAATGGTAGCCGATTGAGAGCATCCACACAGTTCTCGGTGCCTGGCCTGTGGCGGATGGTATAGTTATACGCTGATAGCGCGAGTGCCCATCTTTGTATGCGGGCTGAGGCATTAGTATTTATCGACTTGTTTTCAGCGAACAGGGATATGAGGGGCTTGTGATCGGTTTCCAGCTCAAATTTGAGACCAAACAGGTACTGATGCATTTTCTTTACTCCGAACACACACGCTAATGCCTCTTTCTCAATCATGCTGTTGGCCCTCTCGGCCTTAGACAAGCTCCTGGAGGCATAGACGACAGGTTGTAACTTCCCCGCAACGTTAATTTGTTGTAATACAAACCCGACTCCGTACGACGACGCATCACATGCTATCACAAGTCTTTTACAATACAAGCAGCTTGTTGGTGCATAAAATGTTTCTGGCTTTCTCAAAAGCAATTACTGTTTTTTTTCCCCATACCCAGTTCTCACCTTTACGCAATAACACATGTAGGAGCTCTAAGAGGGTGCTTAACCCCGGTAGGAAGTTACTAAAATAGTTGAGGAGTTCCAGGAACGATCGCAGCTCTGTGACATTCTGTGGCCTGGGTGCATTCCTGATAGCCTCTGTCTTGGTGTCTGTGGGCTGAATGCCGTCCGTGATCTTTCTCCCCAAAAACTCCTCTTCTGTTGCCATGAAGACGCATTTCGACCTCTTCAGCCGCAGCCCTACGCAATCCAGTTGCTGGAGGACCTCCTCCAGGTTTTGTAGGTGCTCGATGATGTCCCAACCCGTGACCAATATGTCATCCTGAAAAACCACCATGCGTGGTACCGACTTGACTCGGCTCTCCATGTTACTCCGGAAGATCGCTGCAGCTGACCGAATTCCAAATGGGCATCTGTTGTAGATGAACAGACCCTTTTGCGTGTTGATGCAGGTGAGGCCCTTTGAAGAATCCTCCAGCTCCTGCGTCATGTAGGCCGAAGTCAGGTCAAGCTTGATGAACGTCTTGCCTCCTGCCAGCATCGCAAATAGGTCGTCTGCCTTAGGTAGAAACATAGAAACATAGAAAATAGGTGCAGGAGCAGGCCATTCAGCCCTTCTAGCCTGCACCGCCATTCAATGAGTTCATGGCTGAACATGAAACTTCAGTACCCCCTTCCTGCTTTCTCGCCATAACCCTTGATCCCCCGAGTAGTAAGGACTTCATCTAACTCCCTTTTGAATATATTTAGTGAATTGGCCTCAACTACTTTCTGTGGTAGAGCATTCCACAGGTTCACCACTCTCTGGGTGAAGAAGTTTCTCCTCATCTCGATCCTAAATGGCTTACCTCTTATCCTCAGACTGTGACCCCTGGTTCTGGACTTCCCCAACATTGGGAACATTCTTCCTGCATCTAACCTGTCTAAACCCGTCAGAATTTTAAACGTTTCCATGAGGTCCCCTCTCATTCTTCTGAACTCCAGTGAATACAAGCCCAGTTGATCCAGTCTTTCTTGATAGGTCAGTCCCGCCATCCCGGGAATCAGTCTGGTGAATCTTCGCTGCACTCCCTCAATAGCAAGAATGTCCTTCCTCAAGTCAGGAGACCAAAACTGTACACAATACTCCAGGTGTGGCCTCACCAAGGCCCTGTACAACTGTAGCAACACCTCGCTGCCCCTGTATTCAAATCCCCTTGCTATGAAGGCCAACATGCCATTTGCTTTCTTAACCGCCTGCTGTGCCTGCATGCTAACCTTCAATGACTGATGTACCATGACACCCAGGTCTCGTTGCACCTTCCCTTTTCCTAATCTGTCACCATTCAGATAATAGTCTGTCTCTCTGTTTTTACCACCAAAGTGGATAACCTCACATTTATCCACATTATACTTCATCTGCCATGCATTTGCCCACTCACCTAACCTATCCAAGTCACTCTGCAGCCTAATAGCATCCTCCTCGCAGCTCACACTGCCACCCAACTTAGTGTCATCCGCAAATTTGGAGCTACTGCATTTAATCCCCTCGTCTAAATCATTAATGTACAATGTAAACAGCTGGGGCCCCAGCACAGAACCTTGCGGCACCCCACTAGTCACTGCCTGCCATTCTGAAAAGTACCCGTTTACTCCTACTCTTTGCTTCCTGTCTGACAACCAGTTCTCAATCCACGTCAGCACACTACCCCCAATCCCATGTGCTTTAACTTTGCACATTAATCTCTTGTGTGGGACCTTGTCGAAAGCCTTCTGAAAGTCCAAATATACCACATCAACTGGTTCTCCTTTGTCCACTTTACAGGAAACATCCTCAAAAAATTCCAAAAATTTCACAAATCCATGCTGACTTGGACCTATCATGTCACCATTTTCCAGATGCACTGCTATGACATCCTTAATAATTGATTCCATCATTTTACCCACTACTGAGGTCAGGCTGACCGGTCTATAATTCCCTGTTTTCTCTCTCCCTCCTTTTTTAAAAAGTGGGGTTACATTGGCTACCCTCCACTCCATAGGAACTGATCCAGAGTCAATAGAATGTTGGAAAATGACTGTCAATGCATCCGCTATTTCCAAGGCCACCTCCTTAAGTACTCTGGGATGCAGTCTATCAGGCCCTGGGGATATATCGGCCTTCAATCCCATCAATTTCCCCAACACAATTTCACGACTAATAAAGATTTCCCTCAGTTCCCCCTCCTTACTAGACCCTCTGACCCCTTTTATATCCGGAAGGTTGTTTGTATCCTCCTTAGTGAATACCGAACCAAAGTATTTGTTCAATTGGTCTGCCATTTCTTTGTTCCCCGTTATGACTTCCCCTGATTCTGACTGCAGGGGACCTACGTTTGTCTTTACTAACCTTTTTCTCTTTACATACCTATAGAAACTTTTGCAATCCGCCTTAATGTTCCCTGCAAGCTTCTTCTCGTACTCCATTTTCCCTGCCCTAATCAAACCCTTTGTCCTCCTCTGCTGAGTTCTAAATTTCTCCCAGTCCCCAGGTTCGCTGCTATTTCTGGCCAATTTGTATGCCATTTCCTTGGCTTTAATACTATCCCTGATTTCCCTAGATAGCCACAGTTGAGCCCCCTCACTTTTTTATTTTTACGCCAGACAGGAATGTACAATTGTTGTAATTCATCCATGCGGTCTCTAAATGTCTGCCATTGCCCATCCACAGTCAACCCCCTAAGTATCATTCGCCAATCTATCCTAGCCAATTCACGCCTCATACCTTCAAAGTTACCCTTCTTTAAGTTCTGGACCATGGTCATTCTCCATCCTAATGCAGAATTCCACCATATTATGGTCACTCTACCCCAAGGGGCCTCGCACAATGAGATTGCTAATTAATCCTCTCTCATTACACAACACCCAGTCTAAGATGGCCTCCCCCCTAGTTGGTTCCTCAACATATCGGTCTAGAAAACCATCCCTTATGCACTCCAGGAAATCCTCCTCCACCGTATTGCTTCCAGTTTGGCTAGCCCAATCTATGTGCATGTTAAAGTCACCCATTATAACTGCTACACCTTTATTGCATGCATCCGTAATTTCCTGTTTGATGCCCTCCCCAACATCCCTATTACTGTTTGGAGGTCTGTACACAACTCCTACTAACGTTTTTTGCCCTTTGGTGTTCTGCAGCTCTACCCATATAGATTTCACATCATCCAAGCTAATGTCTTTCCTAACTATTGCATTAATCTCCTCTTTAACCAGCAATGCTACCCCACATCCTTTTCCTTTTATTCTATCCTTCCTGAATGTTGAATACCCCTGAATGTTGAGTTCCCAGCCCTGATCATCCTGGAGCCACGTCTCCGTAATCCCAATCACATCATATTTGTTAACATCTATTTGCACAATTAATTCATCCACCTTATTGCGGATACTCCTTGCATTAAGACACAAAGCCTTCAGGCTTGTTTTTTTAACACCCTTTGTCCTTTTAGAATTTTGCTGTACAGTGGCCCTTTTTGTTCTTTGCCTTGGGTTTCTCTGCCCTTCACTTTTCCTCATCTCCTTTCTGTCTTTTGCTTTTGCCTCCTTTTTGTTTCTCTCTGTCTCCCTGCATTGGTTCCCATCCCCCTGCCATATTAGTTTAAATCCTCCCCAACAGCACTAGCAAACACTCCCCCTAGGACATTGGTTCCAGTCCTGCCCAGGTGCAGACCGTCCGGTTTGTACTGGTCCCACCTCCCCCAGAACCGGTCCCAATGCCCCAGGAATTTGAATCCCTCCCTGCTGCACCACTGCTCAAGCCACGTATTCATCTGCGCTATCCTGCGATTCCTACTCTGACTATCACGTGGCACTGATAGCAATCCCGAGATTACTACTTTTGAGGTCCTACTTTTTAATTTAGCTCCTAGCTCCTTAAATTCATTTCGTAGGACCTCATCCCTTTTTTTACCTATGTCGTTGGTACCAATGTGCACCACGACAACTGGCTGTTCTCCCTCCCATTTCAGAATGTCCTGCACCCGCTCCGAGACATCCTTGACCCTTGCACCAGGGAGGCAACATACCATCCTGGAGTCTCGGTCGCGGCCGCAGAAACGCCTATCTATTCCCCTCACCATTGAATCCCCTATCACTATTGCTGTCCCACTCTTTTTCTTGCCCTCCTGTGCAGCAGAGCCAGCCACGGTGCCATGAACTTGGCTGCTGCTGCCCTCCCCTGATGAATCATTCCCCTCAACAGTACTCAAAACGGTGTATCTGTTTTGCAGGGGGATGACCGCAGGGGACCCCTGCACTACCTTCCTTGCACTACTCTTCCTGCTGGTCTTCCATTCCCTATCTGGCTGTGGACTCTTTCCCTGCGGTAAGACCAACTCACTACACGTGATACTCACGTCATTCTCAGCATCGTGGATGCTCCAGAGTGAATCCACCCTCAGCTCCAATTCCGTAACGCGGACCGTCAGGAGCTTGAGGTGGACACACTTCCCACACGCGTAGTCGTCAGGGACACCGGAAGCGTCCCTGAGTTCCCACATGGTACAGGAGAAGCATAACACCCGACCGAGCTCTCCTGCCATGACTGAACCCTTAGATACACTTAAATTGGCAACAACAATGTTAAAAGTTACTGACTAATATAAGAAGAAAAAGAAAAACTACTCACCAATCACCAGCCAATCACTTACCCCCTAGGCTGTGACGTCACCTTTGTTTCTTTCTTTGCCTTCTCCCTGTAGCTGCACCGGCACGCCTCTCACCGACCCTGGACTCGCGCTGCTCCGAGCTCCCGCCTCCTCGACTGACTGCTCGAACTGCTTGACTCCCGCTGGCCTTTATAGGCCTCTCGCCGACCCCGGACTCACGCTGCTCCGAGCTCCCGCCTCCTCAACTGACTGCTCGAACTGCTCGACTCCCGCTGGCCTTTATAGGCCTCTCGCCGACCCCGGACTCGCGCTGCTCCGAGCTCCCGCCTCCTCGACTGACTGCTCGAACTGCCCGACTCCCGCTGGCCTTTATAGGCCTCTCGCCGACCCCGGACTCGCGCTGCTCCGAGCTCCCGTCTCCTCGACTGACTGTTCGAACTGCTCGACTCCCGCTGGCCTTTATAGGCTTCTCGCCGACCCTGGACTCGCGGGTATTGGTCCTGTAGTGAGAAACAATGAATAGTTACTTTATAATCGCCGCAAATCCTGACCATGCCATCACCTTTGAGTACTGGAACAATTGGGCTGGCCCACTTGCTGGATTCAACTGGGGAGATGATGCCCTCATGTTGCAGCCTGTCCAGCTCGATTTCCACGCTCTCCCTCATCATGTGAGGTACCGCTCGCGCCTTGTGGTGAATGGGTCGTGCCTCTGGGACCAAGTGGATCCGCACCTTCGCCCCGGAAAAGTTTCCAATGCCTGGCTCTAAAAAGGAAGGAAATTTGTTCAGAGCCTGGGTACATGAGGCCTCATCGGCATGTGATCGCGCTTGGATGTCATCCCAGTTCCAGCGGATTTTGCCAGCCAGCTCCTTCCAAGCAGTGTGGGGCCATCGCCCGGGACAATCCAGAGTGGCAGTTCATGCATCGTGCCCTCGTAGGTGACCTTGACCATGGTGCTGCCCAGGACAGTGATGAGCTCTTTGGTATGTGTTCTCAGTTTTGTGTGGAAGGGGCTCAGGGCTGGTCTGAGTGCCTTGTTGCACCACAGCCTCTCAAACATCTTTTTACTCTTGAGCACCAGTGTCCAGTTCCATGGCTACGGGTAAGCCATTCAATTTTACATTTAGCATTATAGGTGGACATTTCGTCAAAAATGTGTGCATCCCGTGTACTTCTGCATCTGCCTCCTCTCTCTGTGGCTCGAAATTGCTTTGATCACCATGGACCGATCTTCCTCTGCCACTTGGTGGTTAGCAAGTTTTGCAGAGCTTGCAGCTTGTCTGCAAGCTCGTTGGAAGTGCCGCATTGTTCCACAGATCTTGCAAACATACCCTTTGAAGCGGCATGAATAGGCTGAATGGAAGCCTCCACAACGCCAACAAGGTGTAAATTGCCTTGCATTCATCCTTTGTTGCGGACTCTGAGTCTTCTGGGTTACCTGAGGCCTGCTGGCAGTTGCAGACTCGTGGTTTCTGCCCTGTACATTTCTGCTCGCAAACACAGTTCCAGTTAATTTCTGAACATTGCTCGGCACTTGTGTGCTGAGAGGTTTGTTTGGTGTTATCACTGGTGGACATAAACGCCTGTGCTATCGCAATGGCCTTACTGAGGGTCGGTGTCTCTACATTCAAAAGTTTTCGCAGGATGGTCTCGTGGCCAATGCCCAGTACAAAAACGTCTCTGAGCATCTGCTCCAGGTAGCCATCAAACTCACGTTGTCCTGCAAGTCACCTTAGCTCGGCGATGTAGCTGGCCACTTCCCGACCTTCAAATCCCTGGCACATATAGAACCGATACCTTGCTATCAGCATGTTCTCCCTCGGGTTAAGATGCTCCCAAACCAGTGTACACAGCTCCTCATACGACTTATCTGTGGGTTTCACTGGAGCCAGAGGATTCTTCATGAGGCTGTAGGTCGGTGCCCCGCAGACTGTAAGGAGGACCGCTCTCCTTTTTGAAGCGCTTCCTTCTCCGTCCAGCTCGTTGTCTACAAAGTACTGGTCTAGCCATTCGATATAGGCTTGCAAGTCCTCACTATCCGAGAACTTCTCCAGGATACCCACAGTTTGCTGCATCTTTGTATTGGATTCGTATTCTCATCACCAGTTATTGTGTTCCTAACACAGTTGAGACTGCACACAGGGAGGTTAAAGTAACAGTGACCTCAGTCTTTATTAAGACACTCCAGAGTGAGGAACAGGCCTTAGGGGCCGGCTTATATACAGTGCTCCCAAGGGATGCTGGGATCCCTTGGGACTTCAGGGGGTGCGCTCCCTGGTGGCGGAAACATGGGAGTGCATGCTTTACAGATACACAACAGAGGGAAGATAGATGATGAAAGTAAACTAGAATGAAATATAAAAACAGATCGTAAGCATTTCTACAGGTACATAAAAATGAAAAGAGTGCCGAAAGTAAATGTTGGTCCCCTAGAGGATGAGACTGGGGAATTAATAATGGAGAACAGGGAAATGGCAGAGTCATTGAATAAATATTTTGTATCGGTCTTCACGGTAGAAGACACTAAAAACATCCCAATCGTGGATAATCAAGGAGCTGTAGAGAGGGACGAACTTAATACAATCACTATCGCTAATGAAGTAGTATTCAGTAAAATAATGGGAATAATGGCGGACAAGTCCCCTGGAGCTGATGGCTTACATCCTAGGATCTTAAAAGAAGTTGCTGCAGAGATTGGTTGTAATCTGCCAAAATTCCCTGGATTCTGGGGCGGTCGCAGCAGTTTGGAAAAACGCAAATGTAATGCCCCTACTTAAAAAAAGGAGGCAGACAAAAAGCAGGAAACTATAGACCAGTTCGCCTAATATCTGTCGTTGCGAAAATGCTGGAGTCCATTATTAAGAAAGCAGTAGCAGGACATTTGGAAAAGCATGATTCAATCAAGCAGAGTCTGTTATGTCCTTGGATGCTCGAATAATAACTCCACGAGGCAATGTGTTGTACTTGAACTGTAGTGACCTTAGTCCTTTATTTGTTAACTCCAGAATGAGGATCACACCTGGTGGCCTGCCTTTTATACTAGGCCAGGCACACCTGTACAGGTAACCTACAAGTCTCCCACTGCTGTGCCCTCAAGTGGCACACTTTGTTATAGTACCAATAGTAGCCATGTAGGATACATGACATCACTCTCCCTCAAGCCTTTAGTGCAAATCGCCTCTGTATTGACTGTGCCTGGGCTTAGCTCAATGTGGTTGACCCTTGGCGGGTTGTTTCAATCTTGGATTAGTGGTTGGTGCAGTAGAGTGCTGGTGGTTCCTGTTTGTGTGTGTCCCAGACCACTCCATTCTCCCCTTCCCACATATAGGTTATGCCGGAGGCTCAGAGCGTTCATATACATTCAAGTTCAGAAAAACAAGTCTGCATTCATTTATGGTTCAGTTGTGAGACCGGAACGAGATACATTATCGTTGCGTGCAGGGGATCGGTGACCGATGCGTAAGGACAAACTAGTTCCAGAACTGCTGGATGGTGTCCAGGCAGTCTGGTGGTGGAGCGGTGTCCAGTGCTGGCAGTGGGAACCCAGTTGGCTCAAGTTGCCTGCTCTTGGGGCTGTTGCCGTGGTTCCTAGGGTCAGGCAGGTTCACAGATGCCTGTGACCTCCCTGTCCTTTCTTTGCACTCTGGGTCGCTGCTGCTCCCTGAAAGGCTGTAGTCTAGCAGTGCACAGGGAACTGCTGACTCGCTAGCTTGGCCGTTGTTTGTTTGGGATCCTGGCTGGTCCCGGTCCTCTTTGGGATGACTGTAGCGAGTGACCCTTTGTTTCCGGGTATGGCCTTGGTGGCGATAAGGTCTGGGGGCTGCGCCTTAGAACAGTTTGCTCTTTCAGGCTCATATCGGTTGGTGCCATTGGGTGCCTGAGAGGTGGAGCTGATCAGGGGCAGGGTATCGATACCGGTGCTGTTGCCCTCCTGAGATCACTTGCTCTGCAGCTCATGTATGTATTGGCTGCTTGTGGCCACACTCCATGGTGCATAACTCTGGTCCCAGGGACGCAGGCTACAGCATTGGGTAGCTTGCTGGATCTGTGTGTCTGCCCGCTGCATTGGCTGCGTGCAGTTGAAATCATACATCGCACAACTTTTCATTAGTTATTGTGGATACTCTGTCGTGCCGATCGCGATCACATGACTGGTTGCATGTACACAATTCTGATCATCAATTGCACATTTTACCTGATCGCGTGACTTTTCCTTGCTTATTGCATGTACACAACTCTGATCATCAGTTACACATTTTATCTCTAGGTTACAGTTGTTATTACATTGTTTGAGTGTGTGGAACTGCCCCTTTAATTGTAATGGGTTGCAGGCCTCCTTTAAGAGAGCCTTGCTTTCTTTACCCCAATCCTCTTCTTTGCTTGATGCTACATGTTACTCCATCAGTGCTGCACCTTGTGGTCTGGCCGCCGCCATCTTTTTCTTCAGCGCATCACTTCGTGGTTTGGGTGCCATCTTTCCTCCATCCACGATGTTGACTGTGGTGATCCTCTTCTCCCCAGGTTTTGCCACCGGAGCTGGGAAGTCGCCTTTGGATGCGATTTTCTTCCTCCGAAGTCCTGCCACTGGAGCCTGGAAGGTGCTTTCGGGTCATCTCAGCTGGATCATCTCCACGCAGTCATGCTGAGCGGTCTGTGCCTCGGGTGCTGTGCTGGTCTGCTCTCTGGTGTCGGATCCAATTCAGGTGAGGACTTGCTTTGCCTCTGAGCACAGAGGACTTTGATCGCTGGAGGGGGAAGTCTTCCCACTTCCAATGGATCTTCTCTATCCACCTTCTTCTGAGTAGTGTTGGTCCATCACCTGCAATAATCCACTAGGTAATTTGTGTACCACGCCATCATGGAGTACCTTTACATTCGCACTACCAATGACTGGGATAAGTTCATTGGTGTAGGTGTGCAGCTTTGCCTGAACCGGGACCAACTTGGGTCGTTCAGTTTGATTGTTCAATAGCCTCTCAAAGGCTTCTTGATTCATTACTGACTGGCTCCCCCCCTGTCCACTTCCATGAAGACTGGAACGCCATCTATCTCGACTTCCATCCTCAACGGGGAACACTTGGTAGTGCAGGTAAACATGCTATAGACCTCATCGTGGGGCTGAGCTGCCCCTATGCCTATCGTTTCATAATCCGTGCTGGATTCATGGTCATCTGCAGACTTTTCATCGACATAGTGAGTCATATTTCTCTTACACATTCACTGGAGGTGGCCCTTTGTGCTACAGCCCTTGCATACATAGTCTTTAAAGCGGCACTGGTGAGCCCTGTGATTCCCTCCACAACGCCAGCATGGTGCTACTCGATTAGCACCCCTCGGCGGACTCTGAGTTAAGGGTCTCAGGGGCCTGTTCTCTCTGACCTGAGAGGGTGCACTCTCTACAGTCCAGCCTCTAAAAGGTGCCACTCGGTGCACAGTACCTGCTGTGTTTGAGTCCTGAGGGTGAGTCATCTGCCTAGAGCCGCAGGTCGAGCTCGTGAATGCCTGGCTCACAGAGATGGCCTTCTGCAGTGTGACTGTGGTATCCACTGACAGTAGCTTATGAAGAAGGCCCTCATGGCCGATTCCAATGACAAAAATGTCCCGCAGCGCTTCATTGAGGTGGTCGCCGAAATCACATGGTGCCGCCAGCCTCCTGAGGTCTGCGGCGTATTTCACGATTTCCTAGCCTTCAGGCAGTTGGTGGATGTAGAACCGGTGTCTGACTGTGAGGATGCTCTCCTTGGGATGGATCAGTTATGAGCTTCTCGTACGTCTTGGTCATTGTCTTCACTGGTGCCAGCAAGTCCCTGACGAGGCCATAGACGGTGGGCCCACAATTGGATGGCAGGATAGCTCTGCGCTTATCAGCCAGTGTGGCCGGGTCTTCTCCTGACCGGTCGTTTGCTATGAAGAAATGGTCGAGCCTCTCCACAAAGGCATCCCAATCATCACCATCGGCGAACAGCTGCAACGTATCAAGGGTAGCCATTTTCCCGTGAAAGTCCGTAATCTCGTCACCAATTGTTATGTCCTTGGATGCTCTAATAATGACTCCATGAGGCAATGTGTTGTACTTGAACTGTAGTGACCTTAGTCCTTTATTTGTCAACTCCAGAGTGAGGATCACACCTGGTGGCCTGCCTTTTATACTAGGCCAGGCACACCTGTACAGGTAACCTACAAGTCTCCCACTGCGGTGCCCTCTGGTGGCACACCTTGTGATAGTACAAACAGTAGCCATGTAGGATACATGACAGAGTCAGCAAGGTTTTATGAAAGGGAAATCATGTTTGACAAATTGGCTGGAGTTCTTTGAGGATATAATGAGCTTAGTTGATAAGGGGGTACCAGTGGGTGTGGTGTATTTGGATTTCCAGAAGGCATTCGATAAGGTGCCAAATAAGAGGTTACTGCACAAGATCAAAATTTACAGGTTTGGGGGTAATATTTTAGCATGGATAGAGGATTGGCTAACTAACAGAAAACAGAGTCGGGATAAATAGGTCATTTTCCTGTTGGCAAACAGTGACTAGTGGGGTGCCGCAGGGATCGGTGCTGGGTCCTCAACTATTTACAATCTATATTAATGACTTGGATGAAGGGACCGAGTGTAATGTAGCCAAGTTTGCTGATAATACACAAAGGTGGGTGGGAAAGCAAATTGTGAGGAGGACACAACAAATCTGCAAAGGGAGAAAGACAGGCTAAGTGAGTGGGCAAAAATGTAGCAGATGGAGTATAATGTGAGAAAATGTGAGGTTATCCACTTTGGCAGAAATAATAGAAAAGCAAATTCTAATTGAAATGGAGCAAAATGCTACAGTACAGAGGGACTTGGGGATCCTTGTGCATGAAACACAAAAAGTTAGTATGCAGGTACAGCAAGTAATCAGGAAGGCAAATGGAATGTTGGCCTTTATTGCAAGAGGGATAGAATATAAAAGCAGAGAAGTCCTGCTACAACTGTACATGGTATTGATAAGGCCACACCTGTAGTACTGTGTACAGTTTTGTTCTCCGTATTTAAGGAAGGATATATTAACATTGGAGGCTGTTCAGAGAAGGTTCACTTGGTTGATTCCGGAGATGAGTGGGTTGACTTATGATGATAGGTTGAGTAGATTGGGCCTATACACATTGGAGTTCAGAAGAATGAGAGATGATCTTATCGAAACATATAAGATAATGAGGGGGCTGACAAGGTGGATGCAGAGAGGATATTTTCACTCATCGGGGAAACTAAAACTAGGTGACATAGTCTCAGAATAAGCAGCGCCCATTTATAACTGAGATGAGGAAGAATTTCTTCTCTCAGAGGGTTGTAAATGTGTTGTATGGAGAAAGCGTCAGACTGAACACTGTGAGCTCAAAGTAAAGTGTGATCGTAGTCTTTTATTGCAGGTCTCCAGAGTGCCTTTCCAACCTGTGAAGCACTCTTAAATACCTGTGTTCCCAAGGGATTATATGATCCCTTGCGACTCTGGGGAATGAGCCCTTTGTTGGCTGTACAGAGTATATACAAGTCCAGATACATAACAACATTCCCCCCCAAGTCAATAGTGTAACTATTTACAATGTGAGTTGATCTGGGGCCCTTCTTGCCCTGGTTGTCTCGGTGAGAAGGCTGGTGTTGTTGAGTCATTTGTTGGGCCCTCGCTGGGCTGCTGTGCAGCTGGCCTTGCTGGGCTGCCTGGTGTGTTGGGCCCTGCAGGACTGGTGTGGATGATGGATTCTGCTTTGTGGTCAACCGTGGTGTCGGTTGCCACTAGTGTGTGTGTTGGGGGATCAAAAAAGGTAGGGTCCAACGTGGGTTGCTCAGACTAGTCCGTGAATCTGACTTTGATTTGGTACAAGTGTTTCTGGTGAATGAGTCCATTTGAAAGTTTGACCCAAAACACCCTGCCTCCCTCTTTGGCAACGACAGTGCCGGTAAGCCATTGGGACCTTGTCCATAATTTAATACAAATACAGGATCATTGACTTCAATCTCACGTGACACATTTGGGCTATCATGGTATGCACTTTGTTGAAGCCGCCTGCTCTCTACCTGTTCATGTAGATCAGGGTGAACAAACGAGAGCCTTGTCTTAAGTGCTCTTTTCATGAGCAGTTCAGCAGGTGGGATCCCAGTGAGTGAGTGGGATCTCATGCGTTAGCTAAGTAGGACTCAGGATAGGCGAGTCTGCAGTGAGCCTTCAGTAACTCTTCAAGCCTTGCTTGATGGTTTGCACTGCTCTCTCTGCCTGACCATTGGATGCTGGTTGAAACGGGGCAGATGTGACATGTTTGATCCCGTTATGGGTCATAAATTCTTTGAACTCAGCACTGGTAAAACATGGCCCATTGTCGCTCACCAGGACATCGGGTAAGCCGTGTGTAGCAAACATGGCCCGCAGGCTTTCAATGGTGGCAGCGGATGTGCTAGCTGACATTATCTCACATTCAATCCACTTAGAGCACACGTCTACAACCACAAGAAACATTTTACCCAAGAATGGACCTGCATAGTCGACGTGTACCCTAGACCATGGTTTGGAGGGCCAAGACCATAAATTTAGCGGCGCCTCCCTGGGTACATTGCTCAACTGCAAGCATGTATTACATCTGTGAACGCAGGACTCTAAGTCCGCATCGATGCCGCGCCAGCACACATGGGATCTGGCTATCGCTTTCATCATTACGATGCCTGGATGGGTACTGTGGAGGTCATTGATGAAGGTGTCTCTGCCCTCTTGGGAATCATTACTCGATTGCCCCACAGAAGGCATTCTGCCTGTATAGATATTTCATCTTTGTGCCACTGGAACGGCTTTATCTCTTCCTGCATTTCCACTGAGACACTGGACCAGCTCCCGTGAAGCACATAGCTTTTGACTGGAGATAATAAGGGGTCCTGGCTTGTCCAGGTTTTGCTCTGCCGGGCAGTGATGGGTGATTGTTCACTCTCAAATGCTTCCATAACCATGGCTAGATCTGCAGGCTGCGCCATTTCCACCCCCGTGGTGGGCAATGGCACCCTACTGAGAGCATCGGCGCAGTTTTCTGTGCCTGGCCTGTGGCGGATGGCATAGTTGTATGAGGACAACGTGAGCGCCCATCCCTAGATGCGTTGGTATTTATCCCTTTGCTCTTGGAAAACAGAGATATAAGTGGCTTCTGGTCAGTTTCCAATTCGAATTTTAGCCCAAACAGGTATTGATGCATTTTCTTTACCCCATAGACAAACGCTAACGCTTCTTTTTCAATCATGCTGTCGGCTCTCTAGGTCTTAGACAGACTCCTGGATGCATAAGCAACCGGTTGCAGTTTCCCGAAATCATTAGCTTGTTGCAATACACACCCGACGCCATATCACGACGCATCACATGCTTGTACCAAACGCTTACATGGATCATACAACACAAGCAATTTGTTTGAGCATAACAATTTTCTCGCTTTTACAAAGGCATTTTCTTGGCTTTTGCCCCAAACCCATTCGCCCCCTTTTCGTAGTAAGATATGTAGTGGTTCTAGCAGGGTGCTGATCCCGGTAAGAAGTTACCAAAGTATTTCAAGAGTCCCAGGAACAACCACAGCTCCGTCAGGTTCTGTGGCCTCGGTGCATTCTCGATTGTCTCCGTCTTCGCGTTGGTGGGCCTGATGCCGTCCGTCACAATCCTCCTTCCCAAGAACTCCACTTCAGGCGCCAGGAAAACGCACTTCGACCATTTTAATCTGAGCCCCACGCAGTTGAGTCGACTAAGAACCTCCTCCAGGTTCTGCAGATGCTCGACTGTGTTCCGACCTGTGACCAAGATGTCGTCCTGGAAGACCACGGTGTGCGAGACCGACTTCAGTAAGCTTTTCATGTTTGTCTGGAATATCGCCGCCGCTGATTGGATTCCAAACGGGCATCTGTTATAAACAAAAGGACCTTTGTGCGTGTTGATGCAGGTGAGGTCCTTCGATGATTCCTCCATTTCCTGCATCATGTAGGCTGAGGCCAGATCCAGCTTCGTAAACGTCTTTCCTCCTGGCAGTGTTGCAAAGAGGTCGTAGGTTTTTGGAATTGGTCCTGCAGGGAGAAACGATTGATAGTTACTTTGTAATCACCACAGATTCTGACGATACCGTCTCCCTTGAGGACTGGAACAATAGGACTGGCCCACTCACTGAACTTGATCGGTGAGATGATGCCCTCGCTTTGTAGCTCGATCTCTACCCTTTCTCTCATCATGTACGGTACTACTCACACCTTGTGATGGATGGGTTGCTCCCCGGAATTAGGTGGATCTGCACTTTTGCTCCTTGGAATTTCCCAACGCCTGGTTCGAACAGCGAAGGAAATTTGTTTAAGACCAGGGCACATGAAGTGTCGTCAGCGGGCGATAGCGCTCGGGTGTCGTCCCAGTTCCAGCGTATCTTTCCCAACCAGCTCCAGCCGAGCAGTGTGGGACGATCGCCCGGTACCACCCAGAGTGATAGCTTGTGCACCGCTCCATCGTAGGAGACCTTTACAGAAGCACTGCCAATTACAGGAATCAGTTATTTTGTGTAAGTTCTTAGTTTCGTGCGAATTGGAGTTAAGACTGGCCTTGAGGCCTTGTTGCACCACAACCTTTCGAAAGTCTTTTTGCCAATGGTGGACTGGCTCGCACCCGTGTCCAGCTCCATTGACACCGTGAGTCCATTTAGTTCAACATTCAGCATTATCGGGGGACAATTCGTGGTGAATGTGTGCACCCCATGTACCTCTGCCTCCTCGATCTGAGGCTCTGTTTCACCATGATCCTCCCTGAATCTGTCCTCCTCTGCAACATGGTGGTTTGAAGGTTTAGCAGGCCTAGCTGCTCACCTGCACACTCGTTGGAGGTGTCCCATTGTTCCACAGCCCTTGCAAATGTACCCTTTGAATCGGCATGAATAGAAACGATGATCATCCCCGCAGTGCCAACAAGGTGTTAATGGCCTTGCATTCATCACCCTTGATGGTGGACTCTGAGACATCTGCGGACGTGTAGCTGCAGGTATGTGTGACCTGCCCTGTCTGTTATGATTCGAAAACAACATCACTTCGTTCACAGTACTTGTAGCAGCACTTGTGTGCTGAGAGATTTGCTTAGTATTGTCACTGCTGGCAATGAACGCCTGGGCTAACGCTATGGCCTTACTCAAGGTTTGCGAAGAGATGATTGGGAAACTTTTGTGGAGCGACTCGACCAATACTTCGTGGCCAATGAGCTAGATGGGGAAAAGAGCACTGCCAAACATAGAGCAATCCTCCTCACCATCTTTGGGGCACCAACGTATGGCCACGTGAAGAATCAGCTCACTCCAGCGAAACCCACGGAGAAATCGTACGCCGATGCCAAGTACGAAAAAGTCTCTGAGCATATGCTCCAAATGTCCTTCAAATTCTCAATGTCCTACAAGGCGTCTTAGCTCGGCAACATAACTTGCTACTTCCTGGCCTTCAGATCTTTTGTAGGTGTAGAACCGATACCTCGCCATCAGAATGCTTTCCTTCGGGTTCAAATACTCTCGGACCAGTGTGCACAAATCGTCGATCGCCCTTCGTTTGGTAGTGCTCTTTTCCCCATCTAGCTCATTGGCCACGAAGTATTGGTCGAGTCGCTCCACAAAAGTTTCCCAATCATCTCCCTCCGAGAATTTCTCCAGGATGCCCACTGTTCTCTGCATCTTTGAGTTCACTATCTGTATCTCATTGCCAGTTGTAGTGTATGGAGAAAGAGTCAGACTGAACACTGTGAGCTCAAAGTAAAGTGTGACCTTAGTCTTTTATTGCAGGTCTCCAGAGTGCCTCTCCAATCTGTGAAGCTCTCTTAAATACCTGTGCTCCCAAGGGATTATCAGTTCCCTTGGGACTCCGGGGAATGAGCCCTCTGGTGGCTGTACAGAGTATATACAAGTCCAGATACATAACAGTAAATCTATGGAATTCTGTACCCGAGAGAGCTGTGGAGACTGGGTCATTGAATATATTTGGCGGAGATTGACAGATTTTTGAGCGATAAAGGAGTAAAGGTTTATGGGGAGCGGGCAGGGAGGTGGAGCTGAGTTCATGATCAGATCAACCATGATCTTATTGAATGGTGGAGCAGGATCAAGGCCTACTCCTGCTCCTATTTCTTATGTTCTTATCCTGTGAATGGTAAAAAAATATTCAAAACTACGAATTGTCCACTTCCATTAGCACCTAGCTAATTGTAAGCGGAGACCCCATTGTGGTCAGTTTCAAGTGAAAATGTTCACGTAAGAAGAAATGGGATCCAATCATTCTCAGCATTGCACCTTAGCCAGTATTCTGCACTGTGGCTCACATCCGGAATGCCCATTTGGCATTCGTAGCTTGTCTTGGGATTCACTAAGATTTGGGCATCAGAATCGCGGGGCCCTCTTTGCCTCCAGATCAGTCACCTGGCCAGCATTGGTTGGCCGTACAAATGTCAAAATCTACAGAATAGAACATTTCACACTGCTACAGTAGGGTACACTCTTCTTAGGTAGAGACTAAGAAATATAATTGGAGCAGAGTAGAGGGGGACTAACTTTACTTCACCATACCTTTTTTTAAAAAGGTTGGTGCTGCCAATGATGCAAAAATGTGGAAAAACTGTTCCATTCCTTGGCACTCATAGTCCCTCACCTCAAGGAGCATCAAAACAGGATATTTAAAAAAAAAATTGTTTCTTTAAATGGCTGTTGCCTTGTCCTCAATGGAAGAACACTCAATCATGTCCGATAAGATGTTTCTCGGCCATGTTTTACCGTATGGCTGGACATTTAACAGTGGATACAGGTTGAGTGTCCGAAATCCAGAAATCTCAGGACCGAGGCCATTCTGGATTCTGGGTATTTCCAGATTTTGGAACGTCTTTGCCTGGGCCAAGGTAGGTGGGTTTGGGCAGCCGAGGTAAGGGGGCAAGGTCAGCCCGCCAAGATAAAGGCGGAGGGCGGCCTGGACGAGGTCGGGCCGGCGCGGGCGGGGGCGAAGTCAGGCCACGCGAAGTCGCAGCGAACTTCAGCCGGAAGTCGGGCCGCCGAGGGCCGGGGTGAGGTAGGGCTGGAGCGAGGTAGGGCCGGAGCGAGGTAGGGCCGGAGCGAGGTCGAGGCCACCGAAGGCCGGAGTGAGGTCGGGGCCGCCGAGGGCCGGGGCGAGGTCAGGGCCGCCGAGGGCCGGGGCGAGGTCGGGGCCGCCGAGGGCTGGAGAGAGATCGGGGCCGCTGAGGGCGGAGCGAGGTAGGGCCGGGGCGAGGTCGAGGCCACCGAAGGCCGGAGTGAGGTCGGGGCCGCCGAGGGCCGGGGCGAGGTCGGGGCCGCCGAGGGCCGGGGCGAGGTCGGAGCCGCCGAGGGCTGGAGAGAGATCGGGGCCGCTGAGGGCGGAGCGAGGTAGGGCCGGGGCGAGGTAGGGCTGGAGCGAGGTAGGGCCGGAGCGAGGTCGAGGCCACCGAAGGCCGGAGTGAGGTCGGGGCCGCCGAGGGCCGGGGCGAGGTCGGGGCCGCCGAGGGCCGGGGCGAGGTCGGAGCCGCCGAGGGCTGGAGAGAGATCGGGGCCGCTGAGGGCGGAGCGAGGTAGGGCCGGGGCGAGGTAGGGCTGGAGCGAGGTAGGGCCGGAGCGAGGTCGAGGCCACCGAAGGCCGGAGTGAGGTCGGGGCCGCCGAGGGCCGGGGTGAGGTCGGGGCCGCCGAGGGCCGGGGCGAGGTCGGGGCCGCCGAGGGCTGGAGAGAGATCGGGGCCGCTGAGGGCGGAGCGAGGTAGGGCCGGGGCGAGGTCGGGCCGCTGGGGCGGGGGAAGTCTGTATTTCAGAAAATTTTCCCGTTTCCAGATGACCGCGCCACGGATCGCCCGGTGTCCGGAATCCGGAACATTCTGGATTCCGGAACTCCGGATTTTTGACGCTGCACCTGTATTGTATTCTTTCTGTCAAGAATAAACATGATTATCATTTACTATGAATTAAAATATTTAAGTCATGACTTTATTGCCCCAACCACAAAATAAATGTTGCAGTAAATCTGCCTTAGTTTTCTCAGGAATATGGGCACTCTTTATTCTTCAAGTCAATTACCCCAACGATTATTCCTACCACTAGAACTGTACTGGAGAGGAGGGCCTTGGAACTGGAAACTTCGCTACACCTGACGCTGAATTTACTCGTCACAGGAAGAATAGAAAAATGTGTCAACACAAAGCATTGTAAAAAAAATGTATTCAACACGTGAATGTAACAAAATAACTACTGCAGCATCTATGATTTTTAGGGGAGGTGGAAAACTGGCAGCAGCGGATTGGATGCCTGTTATTTACCTAGCTTAATTTTCCTTTCCATTGTAGTAATTGAAGGTTTCAGCCCCCAGCGAATTGAATGCATTTAGCACCTTGTTACACCATCGTAATGCTGGCAGCGTGTGTAGTAGCTGACATACTTGCTCACACAGATGCTGCACAATGAGCTGAGTTATCCATTAATTAACTCAACCTATCAGATCACAGTCCACTTAATCATGTCAATACTATGGTTATCCTTAAATTATCAGTTAGCTTGATTGCTTACTTTGACCGGTTCGAATGCAGCAGGGGAATCAAGTTTGGATATATTGATCTGAATTAAATTCAAGCCATCTCACATTTATGTAGCACTTTGTGTCCGAAGCAGGGATGCATCAGATGGTATCAAATTGCAAGTTCAATTCATGCATAGTGCTGAGTAGGAGATACCCACCTGGGATTTGAATTGGACTATGAAAGTGTATTTCTTTGTCATACTATTCTTTCTTGTTAAACAATATGCTCTCATCGCACAGAGGTTGTCATAGGGTCCATCTTGTCATGTGACATGAGCACTAATGGGCCAAAAATCCTTGTTGCTGTTGGCAAGGTAAAGGTAGGATCCATTTCCATTGGGTTTATGTTTTATTTTCATTCCAGGAAAATTCATGATCTGGGTGGAGGTGGGGTGGGGATCATTTCTTATACTCGCCCCTTCGCCAGCGCACACATGCAAATGAGCTATTTGGTGTGAGACATCAGAATTCCTGTCATTTCTGCTCCCACTAGACATCATTTCCATCAGTGGAACTTACAAGTTGCTAAAAGAGGCATACACTTGTCAGGAACATATCCATCCAGAAAAACTGATCCATTTCAAGGGACTCGCTACCTTAATAAATGTTGTCGATACCTCAGGTTTGCCTGTATTCAATGGTCCTCTTACTCTTACACCTGAACCTCTGTTTGGAACTCCCCTCATAATCCCTTCTTGCATATGTCCCTGTATTCCCCTTCAGATTCCCCCATCCCCTTCCTCCATCCGTCGCCTCTCCTCAACTCTCCTTGTCCTTTTCACCCCCTCTGCATCTCACCCTGCTACTCTCTTCATTCTCACCCTCCCTCTCCCATATTGTGCCCCTGTCCACCACCTGGTGTCAAAGCCTCACCCAACTTTGTCCTCTGCCTGCCTGGTCATCTTCCCTGCTGCTGCCACTGATTACCCAGCTCAGTTTGCCCAAGTCCCGTTCCCTGTTACTGCCATTGAATCTCCAGCCTTGATCCACCGTGGTCCTGATTCCTTCTGCTGCTGCCACCAATTGTCTGGACCTGTCCTAGTCCCTGTTGCTGCCATCAATCAGTCTTAACCCTGGCTTTGGACTGCCCTGCTTCTATTCTCCATCCCAATAGTCTTCTTCTCTCTTCATAGGTACCCAGTATAAGGTGAGAATTGCCGATTTACTTTTAAAGTATTGACAGTGTGATAATGGACTGGGTTTATTGGTAAGAATAATGGTGAGCGCTCACTATTATTATGGAATAAATCAAACAGAAACGTCCAGTGTCTGCACATGCATAGTTAACATAGAAATCAGGAAGTTGCTGTCTAAGTTGCCTTGCTCCTCCTCAAGTTTCACTCCTCTGGTACTCGCCAAGAGATTCGGCATTCACACAATACATGCAACGGCATGAATTTACGATGCTTACACACTAAACACGCCAGAAAAAGTTAGGGCTTGTCCATTCAAGTGTAAGTGAATTTTTAATGCCATGGGTTGTCTTAATTACTGCCTAATAACCTTTCTGGCCCTGAAAATGTATTTTTATAAGCGTAAAGTCTCATTCGTTCTGAGTTTAATTAGTGTTGGAGATTTAAATAAAACATTGAAATAAAACTTTTTTTTAACAGTTTCTTTCTCTCTCTCTTAATCCCATATTTTTCCCCTCTCTTTATTATGCTTTCTGTACATGATTTTACATTGAATTAAATATTCTACCTTACACTTCCTGGTTTAGATTGTGTGTGGCTCAGTAATGATTATTCAATCTGATTGGTTGAGGACACAAACTGTTGCTTGTTCTGCTCACACAAGTCCCAGGTCCCTTTTAGAGGGCACCACACACTTCTTTCACTCTAATTACTGCAAATTGCAGTGTAAAAGCTTACAGAAAATCTGTGGCCAAGTATAATTGTAATGAACAATGACTGCTGTTTATTCACCGCAGACTGGAAAATCCAGGCCAATATATTTTTTATTCAGAGAGATTATTTGCACCAATTTTTTGTGTATCCTTTTGCTCATTCCGCCCCCTGTTTGCGCATTGGACGCTCGATTCGGTCGCGCACGTGCAGTGCGATATACGAGGAAGCCGGAAGTGGGGCCGAATCATGTGGAGTTCACTGCTGCTGGAGCTGTTTCTAGTTTTTGGATTATATTCAGGCCTTTTGCCTCAAATATCGCTGTAATTATCTACATGGACATTTTCGTGGCCTTCTGTGGGAGAGAAAACATCGGAGGTGGGAGAGAGAGAGACTGGGGGGAGAGAGAGAGAGACTGGGGGAGAGAGAGAGAGAGAGGAAGATTGGGGGGAGGGAGAGAGAAACTGAGAGAATAGAGAGAGAGAATGGGAGATAGAGAGAGAGACTAGGGGGAGAGAGAGAGGAACTGAGGGGAGAGAGAGTGAGAGAAGGAATGGGGTGGGGGGATAGAGAGAGAGAGAGAGAGAGACTGGGGGGATAGAGAGAGAGAGAGACTGGGGGGATAGAGAGAGAGAGAGACTGGGGGGATAGAGAGAGAGAGAGACTGGGAGAGAGAGAGAGAGACTGGGGGGGATAGAGAGAGACTGGGGGGATAGAGAGAGAGAGAGACTGGGGGGATAGAGAGAGAGAGAGACTGGGAGGATAGAGAGAGAGAGAGACTGGGGGGATAGAGAGAGAGACTGGGGGGATAGAGAGAGAGACTGGGGGGATAGAGAGAGTGAGAGACTGGGGGGATAGATAGAGAGAGAGAGACTGGGGGGATAGAGAGAGAGAGAGAGACTGGGGGGATAGAGAGAGAGAGAGAGACTGGAGGGGATAGAGAGAGAGAGAGAGAGACTGGGGGAATAGAGAGAGAGAGAGAGACTGGGGGGATATAGAGAGAGAGAGACTGGGGGGATAGAGAGAGAGAGAGAGACTGGGGGAGAGAGAGAGACTGGGGGAGAGAGAGAGAGAGACTGGGGGGAGAGAGAGAGAGACTGGGGGGATAGAGCGAGAGAGAGCTGGGGGGATAGAGAGAGAGAGAGACTGGGGGAGAGAGAGAGACTGGGGGGATAGAGAGAGAGAGAGACTGGGGGGATAGAGAGAGATGCGAGGATAGAGAGAGAGAGAGACTGGGGGGATAGAGAGAGAGAGAGAGACTGGGGGGATAGAGAGAGAGAGAGAGACTGGGGGGATAGAGAGAGAGAGAGACTGGGGGGATAGAGAGAGAGAGAGACTGGGGGGATAGAGAGAGAGAGAGAGACTGGGGGATAGAGAGAGAGAGAGACTGGGGGGATAGAGAGAGAGAGAGAGACTGGGGGGATAGAGAGAGAGAGAGACTGGGGGATAGAGTGGAGAGAGACTGGGGGGATAGAGAGAGAGAGAAGACTGGGGGGATAGAGAGAGAGAGACTGTGGGGATAGAGAAGACTGGGGGGATAGAGAGAGAGAGAGAGACTGGGGGGATAGAGAGAAGAGAGAGAGAGACTGGGGGAAGAGAGAGAGAGAGACTGGGGGATAGAGAGAGAGAGAGACTGGGGGGATAGAGAGAGAGAGAGAGACTGGGGGAAGAGAGAGAGAGAGAGACTGGGGGATAGAGAGAGAGAGAGAGACTGGGGAGAGAGAGAGAGAGAGACTGGGGGGAGAGAGAGAGAGAGACTGGGGGGATAGAGAGAGAGGAGAGACTGGGGGATAGAGAGAGAGAGAAGACTGGGGGGATAGAGAGAGAGAGAGAGACGGGGGATAGAGAGAGAGACTGGGGGGATAGAGAGAGAGAGAGAGACTGGGGGGATAGATAGAGAGAGAGAGACTGGGGGAAAAGAGAGGAGAGAGAGACTGGGGGGATAGATAAGAGAGAGAGAGAGACTGGAGGGATAGGGAGAGAGAGAGAGAGAGAGAGAGAGAGAGAACTGGGGGGATAGAGAGAGAGAGAGACTGGGGGATAGAGAGAGAGACTGGGGGGATAGAGAGAGAGAGAGAGAGACTGGGGGGATAGAGAGAGAGAGAGAGACTGGGGGGATAGAGAGAGAGAGAGAGACTGGGGGGATAGAGAGAGAGAGAGGGGGATAGAGAGAGAGAGAGGACAGGGAGATAGAGAGAGAGAGAGAACTGGGGGGATAGAGAGAGAGAGAGAGACTGGGGGGATAGAGAGAGAGAGAGAAGAGGGAGAGAGAGAGAGAGAGACTGGAGGTATAGAAGTAAGAGGAGAGACTGGGGTGATAGAGAGAGAGAGAGAGAGAAGGGGAGAGAGAGAGAGAGAGACTGGGGAATAGAGAGAGAAGACTGGGGGATAGAGAGAGAGAGAGACTGGGGGGCATAGAGAGAGAGAGACTTGGGGGGGGATAGAGAGAGAGAGAGATGAGACTGGGGGGATAGAGAG